>NC_080762.1:53312500-53937500 GCF_020826845.1 Diceros bicornis minor | reverse complement strand
AATATGACCTTTCTTGGTGGCAGAAATGTGTGATACTTATCTGAGCCATAATATCTAAGGAAAAATTGTTTCAGAATAAACACTGCATAGAAAGAGAAGGAAGCCTGGCCCTGTGATCATATTGCCTAATACCCAGTTAATATTTCCCAGTAGGCATCTTACTATCCCCTCAAATTTAATATAACCAATAATGAATTAGCTTTCTTTTCCCATATCTTTTCTTTTAAGCCTCAACTACTTACTGGAGATCCATGTCCTCATCTACAAAATAAGAGGTTTGAACTAAGAGGCTCTCAAAGGGCCCTTCCAGCTCTGAAGCCATAATTTGCTGGGCAATTCTCAGTTCACTGCTGACAGCTTTACAATTCTTTAAAACTTAATGCTTCCAAATTATTTAAAATCATTGATTTTTTTACTGTGTTAATAACATATTGCTCATATTTTTTATCTAACCAAATAAAGCAAACTGAGCATTGTTGTAAATTACTGTAAGACTGGAGAATGAGGAGAGGTGAGGCAAACCCAAAAGGAGGGGTTACCACTTCAGGCCATGTTCAGACCTCCAGCCCTCGCTGCCCTGCCTAAGTCCACTGAGAATGGCACCAGCTGCCCGTGGACCTATACAGCAGAAATGAAGCATCCTTTCTAAACTTTCCACTCCACCATATGCTTCCTAGGACATTTCTTATTTCACTAGACAAAGCAGTTTTCTGATGAAAACTGTGTTCAGAGCCCTTAGTTCAGAAGAAAATAACAATGGTCTCGCAGGAGTACAGTCCCAGGTGTGTATCAGATGCACAGCAGGCTGGGCCACCTGAGGGCAGGGCTGAATGCGGGGAGAACGAAGTCGCTCTCAACCCGCTCGGCAGTGGAAGCTCTTGCCACAACTCTCGCTCCTCCTCTCTCTGTGATCACAGGGGCCCGAGGGTTTATTTGTACATCAGAGCGTGACATGAACCTTGAATACAGGTCTAGCGGGATACTGAGAGGAGTTCCAGGGCTCTAACACATTTACTTTCAAACACCTACTTCTGGGATAGGCATCAAAGTAAGAATCAGTAGCTTCTATGCCCACGTTTACTCTTTCCCAGGTAAAGTGCCTCTTTACTACTAGAACATTTTTTCCTTCTCCTTCTAGTTAACACAAGGGATATCAAAATGGCTTGCGGTTTCTTTGAGGTGGCCGTCAATTTGCCATTTCTGTGGCTTTTTGCCCAAATGCTAAAGAAATGTTGCTATTTTTTAAGAAGCATAAATTACAATTCTTCCTATATGTTTATCACTGAACTGCAACTGCCTTGAAGTTAGCATTGCATGGAATATAAAATATTCCTGAAGAATTCTTTACAAGATGACACATTACTCTACAATAAGAAATATAACTGTCAAGAAATATAACTGCTTCACAGCAACTTGGTTGAAAATCTCTTTTTATAAGCAGTTCACGTGAAGTCAAATTAAAAGACTTGTTCTTGGTAAGCATGGAACAAGAATAAAGAGAGTCACTTGTACATTTTGAATTTTTGTATATTTTGAATGCTTAATGGCATCAGTTTCTTCATGCCTCACTCTCCATGGTGGCGCCAGACCTCACAACACCCTTGAATATTTTGGTTGTTCTCTGGACCATTCTTGCTTGGCTATTTTCTTGCTGACCTGCCCTTTCACTTGTATATGTTCATGTACCTTTCATCCATTCAGTGGCCCTCAAGGATCAAAAACCATTTTCTTGGGCCAGCCCAGTGGCGTAGTGGTTAAGTTCACACGCTCTGCTTCAGCGGCCTGGGGTTCGTGGGTTCGGATCTCGGGCATAGACCTACCCAGCACACACCAAGCCATGCTGTGGTGGCGTCCCATATACAAAATAGAGGAAGATTAGCACATATGTTAGCTCAGGGACAGTCTTCCTCAAGCAAAAAGAGGAAGATTGGCAACAGATGTTAGCTCAGGGCCAAACTTCCTCACACAAAAATATAAATAAATAAAACCATTTTCTCTTTTGGTCATGTTCATTATTTCATCTCATCCTTTATGCTTATTTTTTCTTTTAAAGAAAAACTTAATTTTCCTAATTTCCAAACTCTTAGGCTACAACATACTGTTCTCATTTTCTGCTCATATTTTGCTAATTATTTCTACCAAAATGTTGACCTTAAACAAATAGAAAGCCAGCTATTTCTCCAACAAAACTGGGTTATTTGGGATCAGCAAGAATTGTGATTCAGGGTGTGTATGCTATGGTGAACCATAGGCAAATCTGGAGAGACAAAGGAAGGGACTTGCTTTAATGGAGCAAAAGGGGAGCAGGAGGGCTATTCTAAATGAAAATCCATTGGAAGAAAGTAACAGTTCAGGGTGCTGACAGCTTCTCACTGGCTGGGTTGTTGCCAGGAGGGGAGAGAAATCTTCCTACAGTAGTAAAGTAGTTGCACTTCCTGCTGGAGATGCAAGCCTACATCTCTTCCTGCTTGGGGTAATTGACATTGCATGATAGGGCGTGAGAGCTCCCCCTATAGGCCTGCCTGATACCAATTTAGTTGAGGTTTCTTTTAATTTCTGCATTTTTCCCTTTTGATCAAGATCTTTTTCTGAAAGCATCAGTGATCAACAGTCAGGTACTCTGCACATAGTGGTCTCATCCCTCAGTGCCAGGAAGGACCTTTCTTGATTGTTGTGTCCTACTTGGAAGGAAGGTGTATAGTGGTTAGAAGCCATTTAGGCCACACTTGAGTAACAAGGAAGGTTAGGAGGGAGAACTCTCAGGCATTTCCCATTTAATTCTATACTTCTCCAAGGTCATAAGCATTGGAAATCACCTCAAAGCACTGATAGCATCACCTTATTGGGTACATCATTTTTACAGAGGTTTGACAGAAATGGACACAGAATTTTACAACAAGTATACAGAGTAAGATTAAGAGCAATATTATAAGCCCAGTCTGCAGGATGATTCTAAACCAGGAGCCCAGACCTGAAGGTAACCAGCTGAACAGATCAAAAGACAGTGGATTACTAGGTGAAGCTTGTTGTAGCCAATGTGCTTGCTCTATAATCTTATGTAATTGGGTTTCTATTTCTCCAGAGGCATTTATCCATGTGCGATAGGTGGTGTTCACCACTGCACAGACACCTCCTTGCTCAGCAAGGAGATAATCAAGGGCTATACAATTGTCCAAAACTATGTTAGTCAGCGAGTTAAGGGACCATTGCTGAGCTGAAATTGCTTTGGCTGTGGAGTCAGCCAGCTCTTCTAATGTCAGGGGAATTCCTGATCATTTGTTCATTGGCACTCACTCCAATCCATGGGAAGGAAGCTCTTCCCATGGAGGCAAACCCAGAATCACCCATGCTTCCTGAAAGTTCTCTTTTAAAGCGGTTATAGAGGTTTAATGGGACAGACCAATGAGAGGCCACTGTTTGGTTATGTAGAGAGAGTAGGACAGGGAATACAGCAAAGGCACACTGTACTTGTATTCTCCAGCTGTCAAAACAAGTTGCCCAAGCATAAAGGCTGCCACCAAAACTTCCACATATGAAGTAACCAGGGAGTGTACATAAGATTCCCACATAAGTGGGGGTATCTATGGACTCATTCATTGGCATAAAGGTGTTAATGTTATCTAACCAAAACATTACATACTGAGAGGTTGCCTAAATATATAGGTGTATCAAGAAATTTACGGATGGCCTGGGTTACACTGGCGGCTCCACAGAACTTTGAAACACATAATTCAAATCAATTATTGTGATAGGTACACAGCTTATCTCTTCAATCCTGATGGACTGTGGAGACATTTTGTGTTTCCTTGAGTAAAACAAATTTCAACCCAATTTTTTTCTTCAAATAACCCCTAGTTTCCTATTGCATATCTGATTCATGTTTATTCTTGTAGGCAGATATGCAATGTGACATAATTTTCTCCAGAAGAATTCTTTTATTCTAAAAAATAGAGACTTGCAAGAGCCCTGAAATTTTACAATCCCATTTTGATGTTAGGCATCTCCAAGATCATATCATCATTGATAGAAAACTGCACTATGGCAACAATATTTTTTGTTTTTATTCTTCTAGTTTCACAATGAAGGGATTATTGATTTTAGTTATTGGTACAATCAAAATCTATGACTTGTGCTTTAATTTTTGGGACAATGAACTGATAGCACAAAGCCTTGTTATTTTATCTGTTCCATCCTCTTCTCCTCATCCCATCTGTAACCATACTTGTTTGCTCCCACATCTCCATATTCATAATACTGTAAATAGCACATATTACACTGTGGTCTTTCTGTTCTTTCCTGATTTTGATCTCCTCAAAGATAATACCCACACGTTGTCTGTTTTTTAATACTCAGTATCCAAATGTTTGTTTTTGAACTGAATTACTTTTATTGTTTTATCTTAGTATCTTCATAACTTAAGCTGCAAGTACTCTGCCATTTCTTCTGATCTTCAGAGGCATCCCAGAGATGACCTTATTTATTTTGGAAGATTCTGATATAGTCTGGATGGATTGCATTAGAATATACACCATTTTGTTGTTCCGTGGTAAGTTCCTGTCATTTTGTATATTCCTCGGGATCTTGCAGATTCCAACTATAGAGTTGGAATGAAAATACGTATTAATTCAATTTTTCAATGTCAAACATATCCCTGAATGAAAATGTGAAACTATGTTTAATTCAAAACGTTACTTGAGCAAAATATTTAACTTGCCATTGAGACTTTATCAAATACAATTTGAAGTAATTTAAAGCAATTACACTTTCCCCAGAGCTATCAATAGGTGAATTCTTCAAAGCGACTACTTGTATGATGTAATTTAGATATGAAGTTTCCTAGTTATTTACATGATGATGATGGTGTGTGTTTGTATATATGGAATCTGTTCTTACTTTGCCTAAATGTATCCATTTCAAAATTCTGTCACCAGTTTATATGTTCTAGTTTAGTCATTCCCATTTTCAAGCTCATCTGAAACTCTTCCATTGGGATTGAATTACTCCCCTGGAATTCTCCTGAATTTACAAATAGACTTCACCCTCCTAGAGTACTAAATCCAGACTCTAACAAAAAATTTCCTCGGGGGATGATCCCTTTCTTCTACTGACAGGTATTTTCTCTTTTAATACCACTTACTTTTCATTAACCATTTTGGCATTCATCTCTAGAATCATTCCCTATACCCAAAACATAGCCACTCGGCTATAAATGCCATTCAATTTAATAATAATAATGATAGTAATAATAATAGGTTATGTACAAAGTGTTAAGCTTTACACTGGGCACTACAGAAGTGCTAAGAAGGAAAAAATAAAATTCTTACTTTCTGGGAGACTACAATCTGTGTAGGAAGGAAAAAAAAACAATGAAAAAGTTAAGTTAGGTAGTTTTATCTGAAGAATGGCCTACTGTATCTGAAAACATATTGTTCAGGATAGTCTAGGTTTTGCTGTAATAACAAACTCCAAGATCTTAGTGGCTTATGTCAATTAATGCTTATTTCTTGCTCATGTGACATGTCTAATGTGTGGGAGACAGACTCTGCTACTCTTAGTCTCACAGGGACCCAGACTGATGGAGGTCCGCCTTGACATAGGCTTCCAAAATCACCAAGGCAGAAAAAAAGATAGGGGAATAAATCACACCGTGGCTCTGAGAGCCCAGAAATGATGCACAGTGTTTCCTCTCACTTGCTTTGGCCCAATTAAGAGATATGGCTATGCCTGATGACCATCACTGAGTGAAAGTGGTAGAAAGGTGGGAGAAAAAATGGGATGAGGCAGCAAGTGAAAAAGGGAAACTCCGTAATCAATTAAACGAGCACATCTGTTCAGATGCCAGAGCCACAGAGATGTTAGACGTCTCCATGGGCTTTAGATGAGTAAGGGCTAACACATACCTGTGCAGCCATTCACCTCTTCAGCTTACATGATCTAAGCTGCCTTTCTATAGGGCGGAATTAACCTCCCAGTCCCTGTTCATCATGTAATTTCTTGCTATAAATAATACATTAAGTAATGTGAGCACATTACTACTTACATTAAAAACATGGAAATTGGTGTATAGTGATAATTTTCTGGAAATGTGCCAATAAGCTAAAATTGAATAATGCATTTCAAAGTGACTGAAAATTAATAGAAATTGTCATTTATTAATTGTTTGTTAAATAAACAAAAGCAAAATGATAGTTCCATGCTTGTTGCCTTCCCTTAGGAGAAGAGAGAACTGCAGGTCACTGGGAATTTCACTGCCTCAGGTCGGAAGTGAAGTGTCACTGTCACTTGCTGCCTGGCTGCAAAGTGCTGGGGCATGCAGACCTCCCCGAGCCTCAGAAGGAGTGGAGGACTGGGTATCAGTGAGCATGAGTCTCCTACGCACAAATGTTATGGGCTTAGCATGGAGAGAGTTTGCTGACAAGAGGCAGTAACCTAGGTGAGAGCAGAATATATTCTGCTTATTCTTAGAAGAGCTCTGTTTTCATGTCATTTTTAAATATAGCTGAAATGAAATTCCCTAATCTTCTTTGGACTTCAGACTAAGCTCCGTGCCTTAGTTTTCTTATTTATTAAATGAGAGATTTAAAGTAAATGCTCACAAAATTCCCTTCCAAATACAATATGTTGAGATGTGAAAAAACAGTTCCCTAGATATGATTATACAGCTCTACAATTATTTTTATAACAGCTCAGTTTCTCAGGCAGAGCTCTCAAATATAGGGAGAATGTACTGATTGAGTGCCTAGCCATAACAAGGGCTCTGTAGATGTATTGATGAATGCACAGCCAGCTAACATGAGGATGCTGATAAGTTTTTATTGTTTTGGGGGAGGTTTGCAATGTAAATAGACTACATTTAAAGAATTTTAAGAGCAAAATGGATTTTCTTTTGTGTGTGAGGATGATCAGCCCTGAGCTAACATCCGATGCCAATCCTCCTCTTTTTGCCGAGGAAGATTGGCCCTGAGCTAACATCCATGCCGATCTCTCTCTACTTTACATGGGACGCCACCACAGCATGGCTTGAGGAGCCTTGCGTCGGTGCACGCCCAGAATCCAGGCCTGTGAACACTTGGGCCGCCGCAGCGGAGAGCGCGCACTTAACTGTTGCGCCACCAGGCCAGCCCTGGCAAAATGGATTTTAAATAGCATCCAGTCCAATTCTTTCACTATAAAACAGGGAACCCGAGGAACTGGAAAATTGTGGGATTTTTCTAAGGTTATACCAGCTACTAACCCAGTGTGTCACCTGAGGGTGAGTTTTCCTTTGTGTCCTGCAGATGAGAGCGTAGACGACCTTTCTCCTTCTGGCAGCACTGCAGTCTGTGCCACCACCACTGGCTCTCTGGGCTCCCAGCACTCTCAGTCTCTTTTTAATACTAGATTCTGACTGCAAACAAAGCAGACTTTAGAATGTATACATCCTCTACAGCAACACTAAAGAGGGTCATTTTGTCTTCTCTCACCCATATACAGAGAGGTCACTATTTTTTTTTTAATTTTTTGTTTATTGCAGTAACATTGGTTTATAACATTGTATAAATTTCAGGTGTACATCATTATACTTCTATTTCTGCATAGATTACATCATGTTGACCACCCAAATACTAATTACAACCCATCACCACACACATGTGCCGAATTATCCCTTTTGCCCTCCTCCCTCCCCCCTTCCCCTCTGGTAACCATTAAAGTGGCCCGCTCCCCTGTTAAACAGCCTGATTACACATTATCATAGAAAATGAAAGTGGGATTATTTCCATTTATACATATTGTTCTTTGTCCTGCTCTACATAGTTACTCAAAATAATGTATTTCTCTTCTACCTGATAGACCTTAAAGTATATAAAAACAGTGAGTATATTTTCCCACGCCTCTCAAATGTTTTGTTCCAGGCTAAACTTCCTAAATTCCTTTCAGAATGCTTCATATGGCATGTTTTTAGAGGCCTTCATTATTCAAATCAAATCATTCAAATCATGCTTCCTTTGTCAAGATCTGTTTTATAAAGTCATGCTCAGACCCAAGCAGCATGCTCCAATGTCTTCTGACTTGTGGAGCATGCAGTGACATCGCTTTGTATCTTCTGAAAACTCTGCTGGGTTTGCATCAGTTAATGTACTCTAGGTTTGCGTTCATTTTCTGGGTAGCCACGCCCCCTTGTCAGGTAACAAGAAATATTATTACTGCAGTTCTCCTCCTTTTTATTCTTATGAAATTGCTTTGTGAGTTTTTATTTTGATTATTTTTTCACCCTTCTTGGGGGAAAAAAATTCCTGAACAAAAGAATTGGATTGGCAGGGCTAATTAACATCATTCCTGCTTAGATGGACTACAGCCCTTGAGTCAGGATCCCAAATCTAATCTAATGAACAGTGGTCAGGAAGATAAGTGAGCCTTCTCAGAAAATGCATGGAGGAGGAGGAGTCAGGGAGGAGGGACTTCTCCGTATAAGGCAACTGTGTGCACCACAAACATGTTTCCTCAGCTGATTGTAGGCACTTTTTGGGTAGTCGCTCCAAGATCACAACACCCCCTTCTCTAATTCCTGCTCCGCCTCTGACCCGGAGTGTTGGGAACCACGTTCACACTGGGATTCACAGCCACCATGCTTTTATTCACTGTAACCATAGCCACTTTACCATCGTTGATTGGTCAAGCTGCGTGTATTCAATACCAGTGGTCCAATCAGAATCCCTTACCTGAGAATCTGGAATTGGCATGAAGAGAGAAATTTCATCTCCCTCTAGGTAGCTGGACTTATAAAAAGTAAACTTGAGAGTTAATGGTGTCCATAAATTTTATTTTACTACAAAGACTGAGAAACAGAGAAAGCTGGTGGATCAAACAGCAGAGAGTGAAGGAGATGCAATGAAAAAGTGACAATGAGGGGCGGAGAGAAAATCCTGATGTCATTTCAGTTCCTGGTACCATCCCTCTCTGTGAAGCTGGCCACATTCCCGGCCCCGGATGAGACAATCATGTAGCCTTATAATTAACCCCTCTCCTTTTTTTCTAGGATTAAGTCCAGTAGACTTCTGATATTGCAACCAAAACAGATGTAAACAAAATAGAGATTTCCCTGTTTTTGTTTAGTTTTGTCTTTCTAAAACTACAAGTGTCATAGTACTATTTTGCATTTGTATTTGATTATTTCCTTCTTTCCATCTCCTATTTGTATCTTTTTAAAAATTTGATCTCAACAGAAGGGCTTTTGTACCAACATTCTCCTTCTCCTATTTTATCCTTTTTTAGAATTATTTATTTAATGGTCAATTTCATTCTTTTTTTTCTTTTTTTATCATTTCCAATCCTCATGAATCATCAGCATTTTATCTCTCTCTAGTGATGTAGTCAATCTCATTTTTGGAATGTTTGTGAGGACTGCTTTCCTAATGTCCACAATATGAATGATTGCGTTTATCATTCCTAGGCTACCATAGACTCTAAGATGAGGATATAGCTTCAATATATCACTGTCAATAACCAGTTTTTTCTTGTTTACGAAGAGAATCTGTTTCCTTCACTGCTTCCTGTATCATATTTTAATAACACAGATTTGAGTAAAGGGAATTGTTACCTTAGAGTTAAATCATACAAAGAAGCAAGACATCTCCAAAGTTATAATGTCAATTGGAAAATAAGATTCAATTTTTATTTAGTTGGCATAAAATTAGTATACGTGCTTCTAACAAATGTTTATAACTGTATGTTGAATAGGGATATCTTCTAATGTGAAAGAAAGAAAGAGAGAAAGAAAGAAAGAAAAAAAGAAGGAAAGAGAGAAAGAAAGAAGGAAGGAAGAAAAGAAGGAAGGATGGAAGGAAGGAAGAAAGAAGGAAGGAAGGGAGAAAAGGGAAGAAAGAGGGAGAAAGAAAGAAAGAGAGAAACCTGTTACAGCACCAGGTCCGTTTTTGCCTGCTACTCAGAAAGCGAAACACCGAGTTGATGAGATTACAGCAGAGAGTTTATTAATTACAAGGCAGCCAAATGAGGAAACGGGAGAATGAATCTCAAATCCGTCTCCTTGAAAATAGGGACTCAGGGATATTTATGGGGTAGGGGGCAACGTGGTCTGAAATGATTGGAGGTGAGAAGAGATGAGGTAATTGATGATCTGTGCAAGCATAGTCAGGCTTCATGCCTCTTTGTAGGATGCATGTTCATATAATGGTGGCACTAGCATGCCCTGAGGGTGAAGTTTTAACCTCTTGACATCAGACATATGTCTGCCTGGGCCCAGTTGATGGGTTGGTGGTCTGTAACTGGCCAGAAGTGGACAAGGGGTTCCAATTCCTGAAAAAAATAGCTCAAACACCCATTACCATGGTGACCCAGGCTCTAAGGAGATGTTATCTATAGGAACCTAGTGAGAGTCAGATAACATATTGCCTACGCAGCACAGTTAACAATGGGTAAGTATATCATGCAGATTTAAGTTCTCACCTTCCGTTCTGATAAGTTTCTAGGTAAGGCTCTCCTCCTCTTCTTCCTGGTACAGGGAAGATACCGTTACAACTGGAGATTTCTTTTACAAATGTAAATGTCTCTTACAAAGGGTAACCAGAGCTAAGAATGGGCTTAGCAAGGACCCTCCCAGGTACCCGGAGATATCTATGGTGATGGCCTGTTCTGGAGGCAGACCTCCTATCCCAAACACTTTTGGTCAGTTAGTGGGGGTGAGGGCCAAACTGTCTTTCAGGCAGAGACATATTTTGAGGTGGCCAATTCCGATCCCCCCTAGTTACTAGCTGCTTAATCATCAGTGGCTAACTGTTTGCTGGTTTCAAACCCACATATATACTTTTTAAATGTATTTTGTCACTCACCACCCTTTAAAAGTCATTCTTATGGAGTAATCTGCCCCTATAAATGGATAAAAACTCCAATAGGCTCATGACTACTCTGTTGTCTTTTAGGTACTGAACGTACATATTGTCAATTGGTTGCAAACTCAATCCCAATTCAGAAATTAAAATGTTCAATTCAATCTATTAATCAACGCTTCAATCTTATTTCAAAGGCTGATCACAGTGCAGTCACCTCTATGCTGTGGCCACAAACAACATCAGTTTTCTTTCTTACTAGTTCTCTCAGTATCCCAGCTATGGGAATCGTATTTCATATTTGGTAATATGTCACATAGGAACCCCTATCACAGGACTCAATATGAAGGACACACACACACACACACACTTATAGCCACCACTGGAGTAAGAACTCTCGGCTTAGGACAGTTCCCTCCAGTGAAATCTTGTAATCAGTCTCCCAGTCTCTATAGTCTCCCTATGCAAGATAACTAACATGTTCCACATCCTTTTATTGGCTAAAGGACCCAAGAGCCATGGAAATGTTTTTACATATGAAAGTTTGTGTTACTTTTGGTCTCTGTTATCTATTGTATTGCTACTGATTGCTACTGAAGTCAAAATAAAAGAGGAACCATGCTTTTTGTCCTTTGATTTTACCAATAACTATAACTGATTTTAAAAATAAAAAAAAATCAAAATAAAGTTTTCAAAAAATATTTCTCTTAAAACACTTGGTTCAAAGAACAGATTATAATATTTTGAGTTAATTATTCTCTGATTGCTAAATATGTTTATTCCCAAAGGCTGATACTGGCCCCTGTTCTTCTCTGACTACCTAGTTTCTGTGGTAGACTAATTCTATTTGTGTACTACCATCAGCTAAGTTACTTTTACTAGAAAAATAAATTAGTCTACATATCAGACTTAATTTCCTTTCTGTCTATGAACTCAGCTACGGTCTTTATTTAATCAAATTCTGCAGAACATCTCCCTAATAATAACCTTTTCTTTCCAAGGTAACAATAAAGATTACATCTATGATTTCTATGATACTTCATATTGATTCTTAATAATTCTCTATCTTTTTTTTGGAACTTTGACTTAACTAGGTATCTAATGCAATTCTTCATGGAATGTAGGTTTGGATTATGCCCCAATTTCCCTAGAAAGACTAAAGTTTGTGAGACAGGATGACCTAAACTTTGGATGGCAGAACTGAAAAGGAAGGCCATGATTTTTTCTTCATTCACGTTGTGTTTTAGCAGTCGTTGTTTACTTTGCATTGATTCAAGTGCACGCCAGAAGCTTTAAGAGAAACTGATTTCATCTTAAGTTAACCTCTAAAAGATAATTTCCTTATAAAATAATGAGCTTTAGCCCTTTAAATCTCACCTAATGAGACTAAAGAGCAGTGTCTAGAACTGTAGCCTCCCGGGCCTTTGACTTAGCTAACTCACTTCTAAGAAATCTGATGTGTAGCTGACAGACCACGCTTCATGGGGAAACTGTCCTTATTCAAATAACATGCTTGTCTATGTGAAACATTCCAAGTAATTTACAAAGAACTAGCCCACTTGGAAGTAATAAGTGAGTATAGCAAGGTCACAGGATATAAGGTTAATATACAAAAGTCCATTACTTTCATATATAGCAGCAATGAACATTTGAAATCAGAAAAAAACATGCTATTTACTATAGCATCCAAAAGAATGAAGCATTTAGGGATAAATCTTACAAGATATGTACTGTAGTTTTATGTGGCAAACTATAAAACATTGATGCAAAAAACCAAAGATGTAAGTAAATGGAGAGATATTGTGTTCATAGATTAAATGCTGTTAAAATGTCAGTTCTTCCCAATTTGATCAATAGATTCAACACAGTTCCAAACAAAACTCCTAGTGAGCTACTTTGTAGATATCAACACACTGATTCTAAACTTTATGTGGAGAGACAAAGAATCTAGAACATCCTACACATTACTGGAAAAAAACAAAGTTGGAAGACACACTATCCAATGTCAATTCTTACTATAAAGCTTCGTTATTCAAAAGAGAGTGGTATTGGTGAAAGAATAAACACATAAATCACTGAAAAAAATAGATAGCCCAGAACAGACCCACGCAAATATATTCAACTTAGTTTGACAAAGATGCAGAAACAATTCAATGGAGAAAGTATAGTCTTTTCAACAAGCGGTGCTGAAATTGTTAGATGTCTATATGCAAAAGAATGAATTTAGACACTTACACTTTATACAAAAACTAATTCAAAATGGATTATAGACTTAATTCTAAAGTGCAAACTGTAAAACTTTTTGATGGAAATCCAGAAGAAAGTCTGTATGACCTTGGTAAATTGATGAATACACTGAAATATCTACACAATGACATACTATTCAGTAAGAAGAAGGAATGATCTATGAAGCCCTGCAAACACCTGGATTAATCTTAAATGAATAACTATTAGTGAAGAAAACCATTCTGAACATGTTATATGTTATGATTCAATTTATATGGGATTCCAGAAAAGGTAAAACAACAGACACAGTAAATAGATCTGTGGTTGCCAGAGATCTGGCGAGAGAGAAGAGTTGAATTGATAGAGCACAGGGGATATGTCAGGGTGATAAAACTATTGTATATGAAACTATGATGGTGGATGTGTCACTATGCATTTATCAAAACCCAGAGAATATTACAGCACACAGAGTGAAGCTTAATGCATGCAATTTTTAAAAATCATTGAAATTAGGATCCCAGGATGAAGTATAGACTGTAACAAAAGAATCTAACTGTATTACAAATGTTCAAAATTACTGAAGGTGGTGGGGGAAAAAGTTGCTGATTTAACTTTGAAATGAGTGGACACTATATGACTAAAGGCAAAAGGAACTGCACATAAATTTGTTCTCTGATTGATAAACTTGTTTGTTTCAAGAGCATGAATTAAAATTCTTATACTGCTATGCATCTATACTGGAATTGAAGAACTAAGTAAATGGATGGAGGATAGTGGGAGCCAGGTTTCTCACTGCTGGAGTGGGAGGTTACAGATAAACAAGGGGAGAAAGCTTGAATGATTCATGAGGTAATGGATTAGATGTGAAGACATCAGTATGAACTCATGTTAAGCTTAATATAAATACAGATGAAGACATATAGAAATATTTATAGATGTGTGTATGTAATGTGTCTGACAATTACCTCTTTTGATTATAATGCAAGTGTCTGACATTAAGCTTTTGATTGCTGAGGTATCCATTTCAAAGACATCCATCTCTAATAAACACATTGCTAGCTCCATGACTAAATAAGGAGTAGGCCGTCTAACCCATGAAGTTCCCCTTTCAGAAAGACCTGGGTGACCTAGATAACTGATCACTTGAGTCACCCCATTTTTCCCTTCCCACACTTCAATTCTTGCTTTTATGTTTTAAATTTACCAATAAAGAGTGAATGTGGGAAACCCTAGGCACCCCACCCTTGACCCCAATAAAGGCAGAACTCCAGGTCCGTGCTCTTTCTCTCTCTCTCTCTCTCTTTCTCCCCCCACACCCCCACTGTGTGGCCCTGGGCATGCCATGCGCCCTCCAGGATATGTGAGTAATAAATCTTGTTTTTTCAAAATTCCCTTATGGTTATTGCTGAAGTGCATCTTGCAATCATAATAAGAACCACAAAGGCCAATCAAGATACAACACTGGCTCTGGTGGGAGAAATGTCTGTGGGGCTCACCACAAGTAGTACAGGCCCAGGCGAGTGCCCCTACAGGTTCTAGCCAATAGCATCAGTATCGATAGGCTGAGACCAACACTAAACAGTGTACATACAAGGGTTAGGATACACAGGTGTATTCCCTTGCTCTCTTAGTAGAAAGGGCCTAGAAGCAAGGATTCTCCAGTAGCAATGAGTACACCCAGGACCCAAATCTTGCTTTCCAATACCATTCTCCAATAAAACCAACCAGAAGAAATGGCTGGTTCTAGGGCTGAGGCAGGGAATATACCAGATGAACACAGAACATCTTATAATGCCAGAAATTAAGGAAATACTTACACACACACACATGATGGGAGTATGTCAAAGGAAAATAGGAGCTGACTGAAAGAGCTCTCAGTGGCCAAAGGTGGAACAATTTGAGCAGCAGAAAAAGTGGGCTAGGACTGGATTATAACCCAAAGTGTAAAATAAACAGCCATGAGTCCATATTGATATAACTAAATGACTGAGAAAATAAAGAATTGGGGGATTAAGCTAATCTCACACGCAGAAGAATTCCAAGTAATTTATGTACACAAAGTACATAAATTTATGATACAGCAACTTCTCACTCTTTAATTTTAGGCTGCACGTAGTGGCATCCTTCTAAAAAGTAATATTAAAAGGAGAGGAAAAAAAGAGTAATTTTACACTTAAAAAAGAGTAACTTAAACAAAAAAGAGTAACTTTACAGAAATCAGACAAACACTATTTCAGCCAGGTGAGCAGGTCGGCACGAACAGTGATAACTCACGTTGATGGCAGTACTCCATCAATGTACAGATACGATGTGATGACAATGTGAGTTGACCTCTGTGCTCTTTATCCCCAAAGCCCATGACCCCAATACACTCATGAAAAAACAACAGACAAACCTCAGTTGATGGACATTCTACAAGCTACCTCAACAGTACACCTCAAAACTGTGAAAGTCATAAAAAACAAGGAAAGTCTGAGACACTGACAGTGTCTAGAGAAGTCTAAAACAAGAAGACACGATGACTAAATGTAGTGTGCTATCCTGGTTGAGATTCTGGAAGAGAAACAGGACGTTAGGTCAAACTAAAATTCAAATAATGTATGGAGTTTTGTTCATCATAATGTATCAATATCTATTCATTATTTGGGACAGATGTACCAAACTACTGTAAACTCGGGGAAACAACAGGAAGAACTGGGTATGAGGCATAGAAGAAATCTTTGTACTATCGTTGCAACTTTTCTGTAAATCTAAAACTATTCTAAATAAAAAGTATATTAAAAAATACAAGCTCTCATGCTGGAAATATGCTTCTTAGGATTGAAACCACTTACTAGTTGTATGACCTTGTGCAATTAAATTTTTATTCCTCAGTTTTCTCCTCTGTAAAATGCAGATAATAATACTTGACTAATAAGCGTGTTGAGAGTGTTAAGTAACTTATTATAAGTAAAGGCTTATAGCAGTGCCTAGCACATAGTAAGCACTGCATGTGTTAGTTTTGTTTTGTTCTGTTATTGCTATGATTACTCTGTGACATTTCCGCTCTACCATTTTGCTGCGATGGACATATATCCCCCAGCAACATTTTCTGTAATGGGAGCTAAATTATTTCCTGCAGCACAGCAATTCTTAACTGAGGGCAGTTTTGTAGCTACCCTATCCCCAGGGAACATGCGGCAACGCCTGGAGACATTTTTGTTTGTCATGCTGGGGTGCAGAGACACTGCTGGAATGTAGTGAGTAGAAGCCAGGGATACTGCTAAACATCCAACAATGTATAGCACAGCCCATCACAACTAGTCATTGTCCTACCCATAGTGTAAACACTGCCAAGACTGAGAAACTCTGACTAGTTTCTTGCCTCCTCCCCAGACTGATCTTTAAGATGGGTAAAGAAAACAGAAAGACCCTCATTTACATGCTTCCAGGATAGCCTGAGTTATATATAGCAGGTCACATGTTTTCTGTAGATCAGGAGGACTAAAGGCTTCTAAGTACTCTAAGATACACAGGAAAAGCTTCACAGAGCAATAACCAAATCAGCACATCTTCAGTAAAACCATATGAATGCTAAATTAACCACAGTGTTCTTGTTTTTGTTTTTTTTGTTTGTTTGTTTTCACATTCTTTTTGAACCAGAAATTGTTTTTCTGAAGTAAGCCTTTCCCCACATCAAAAAACCAGAAGCGCTAATAAAATTTGTTCCAAGTAATTTAGGATATTAAAACCATATTCTGAAGAATATAGGCATAACTATAATTCTGTTAACTTGTAACTTATTTAACTTTTAAATGGGAAATATTCTACCTTTAGAAAGGATCAGTAAAGACAAAGTTCTTATGTTACTTACCAAATTCTAGGATATAAAATACACCTGTTTCAAAGGGCATTTAAAAACTGCTTGTCTGTGACTAGAATAGATATTCTATACTGTCTGACTTAGCCTACATTAACTGACTAAAAGGGTGTAGATATAATGGAAGGCTTTAGAAAATTCTAACTGCTAACTCCCTGATATGTTGAAAGAAATACTAACTTCAGCTGCTTACAGAAAAAAAATTTCTATTATTTAGTATTTTATCTACATATAAATGTATAATATATTCGTTTGTTTCAAATTAAATATTTATATAGACTTAGATACTGTTGTTCCTTCTTTCTACATTTCTCTTTGAAAAGAATTACATCATTTTAGAGCCATAAATCTCAAAATGTAGGTATAACTAAAGACACAAAACACATTGAAATATATGTTATATTTTTATGAAAGAAAATGTGCTATATTTGAAGTTTTCATCAATATTTTAATGATAAACTTCAGAGATTGATAATTTATGCCAGAAATATAGAGCTGTATATCTTAACTATACCCTGCTGCCAAAGCAATTCTGTGGAGAATTGTGGGAAAGGAAATCTAAGACACTTGAAGAGTTTTAAAGAATTTTTTTTAAGTCAATTTCTGGAGTGCTTTACAAGCTTGTAAATCCCCTGCCAGACACAGAATGCTATATCTCTCCAGTTGTCTGCATCCTCGATGAAAACATACAGTATTTGAAAGTAGAAACTGTTATGTTGCACATCAGCAGATTCCCAGAAACTAACTCAGTATTGTGATAAACATTTTTGAATGATTAAATAACTATCAGCCCTCTAGTTCTGGCCATGGCAGACTTACCCTCTACTTCTAAATAGCTAAAAATAAGTTGAACTAAATAAAAAAATGTAAAAAGTTATACAGAACTCTCTGCAGGCACTGTACAACCAACACTGAGGTATAATTCTTGAGGAAAGAAAAACATACTAGGTGAGCCCCGCATTTATACCAGTGATCCACCTGGGGGACTTTTCTGAACTATTGAAGGAGGCAGTCTCAGGGTGGACGACTACGGCAGGAAAGATCGGGGAGGGGATAGACCAGAGAGAAGGTATTTGCAGTATAGAAGACCTAAAACTTCTGTAATATTCCCATCAGGTTTTTGGCCAACTCCTAAACTGTGCGTGCACAGATTGAGACTATTGCAGGTGAGAGAAAGAGAAAGGGAGAATGCAGTTGAAGGGAAGCGGGGAGCTGATCAGATATTTCAAATGTCACTAGTGATGGAGAGTCTACGTTCAGGTCCAGCCAGAGTAGAGGGACCCTGATGCATGCCTTGGACATTGAGTTGAGACTGCAGAAAATACGTACCCCAGCTGTAAAGCATAGGAGGAAGGACTATGCCCTAGAAAAAAAGGAAAAACTGAAATACGCCTACCTGAATCAATCCTAAAACTATGCCTCAATAGAATCAGGAATATCAACAAGTAATATAATTGTCAGACAGACTAGAACTCACCACTCTTTGGAGGAAAATAATATAATCCAGAAATTCTACATCATATCATCGTCATGTACTTCATCAATGAAAAATTACTAGATATGTGGAAAAGTAGGAAAATTTTACTGATAAAGAATTAAAGCAGCCAATAGAAATAAAGCCCTAGGTGATCCTGATATCGCAGTTAGCAACAAGAACTTACATTTAATATGTAAAAGGAAATAGTACTAAATGTTGATAAATTGGAGGAATCAATACAGTATTTCAATTGAAAATTAGAATCTAGGAAAATAATCCAATAACCTTTCTGGAGCTACAAAAATAAACATATGAAATAAAGAATGTACTGTATGGCTTTAACAATGGTCTGGATATAGCTAAAGAAAGGTTTAGCAAACTAGAGGGCAGAAAATATTGAAAATGAAATTAACGAAAAAGAAAAAGAATGAAAAAACTGAAAAGGACATAGAGATATCAGACATAATCAAAGATGTCTCATACATGCAATTTGTAGCACAGAAGGCAAAGCAAGAGACAATGGGAGTTAAACTGTATTAAGATTGTCATATTGTAGGAGATGATAAAAATACTAACATAAGATAGATACTTTTTTTTTTTTTTGCTAAGGAAGATTTGCCTGAGCTAACATCTGTTGTCAATCTTCCTCTTTTTGTTAGAGGAAGATTCACCATGAGCTAACATCTGTGCCAATCTTCCTCTATTTTGTATGTAGGATGATGCCACAGCATGGCTGCTGACGAGTGGTGTAGGTCTGCACCCAGGAGCCAAACCCACACCGCCGAATAGGTGTACACTGACCTTAACCACTAGGCCACAGGGCCGGCCCCATAAGGTAGATTCTTTTAAGCTAAGATTGCTTTTGTAATTTCTAGGGTAACCAGTAAGTCAATGATACTAAAAGTATGGCCAAAAAAAAGCTATATGAGGAGATAAATTAAAAAATTATATTAGATCAATATGAAAGAAGTCAGAAAAAAAATAATGTAACAAAAAATGAAAGGGATGAATAAAAAATATAGGATGAAAAACTTAAAGACAGTAATATCACTAACTAAAATAAATGTAGATAGAATAAAAAATAAGATTTCAATTTGAATTAAAAAACAGAACTCAACAATTTTCAAGGAAATTAGAAGAAAGAAAATAATAAAACTAAGAGCAGAATTAATGAAATTTAAAACATACCTTCAATAAGGAAAATTATCAAAGCCAAAAGTTAATTTTCTGAGACAATTACTAAAGCCACTAAAGATCTACCAAAAAGTATGCAAGAGTCAGAGAAATCACAAATTTCTAATAACAAGAATAAAAAATGCCATATCACTAGAGATTCTACAGACATTAAAAGGCTAATGAGGGAATATTATGAATAATATGGTAATATATTATTAATTAATAAACATTTATAATAATTTTATTATAATTATAAATGAAATAAACAATATTAATATTATTAAAAATAATATATTTGTAACCACATTATGGCAATTTGGATGAAATGGACAAATTCCTTCAAAATGAATAAAATAATAGATTTATACTTATTAATGCAATTATTAATATATTAATGCAATAAAATTGTTTTATTTTTTATTGAGGTAACATTGATTTATAACGTTGTATAAATTTCAAGTGATTATCATTATATTGTACCTTCTGTATAGACTACATTGTGTTCCTCAAATAGACAAGAGTCTATTTCCCTTATTTCACCATACACATGTGTCCCTTTATCCCTTTCACCCTCTACCCACTCCCTTACCCTTTGGTAACACCAAACTGTTCTCTGTATCTATGTGTTTGTTTATCTTCCACATACAAGTGAAAATATGTGGTATTTGTCTTACTCTGCCTGACTTATTTTGTTCAGCATAATATGCACAACATCCATCCACATTGCCGCAAATGGCACGATTTCGTCTTTTTTTACGGCTGAGTTGTAATCCATTGTGTGTATATATATATATATACACACACCACTTCTTCTTTATCCATTCATTTGTCCATGGACACTTAGGTTGTTTCCAAGTTTTGGCTATTATGAATAATGCTGCAATGAACATAGGGGTGCATATATCTTTTCAAATTAGTGTTTTCACGTTCTTTGGATAAATATCCAGAAGTAGAATAGCTAGATCCTATAGTAGTTTTATTTTTAATATTTTAAAGAATCTCCATACTGTTTTCCATAGTGGCTGCACCAATTTACATTCCCACCGACAGTGTACAAGATTTCCCTTTTCTCCACATCTTTTCCACTACTTGCTATGTCTTATCTTTTTAATAATAGTCATTCTGATGGAGGTGAAGTGATATCGCATTGTGGTTTTGATTTGCATGTCCCTAATAATTAGTGACGTTGAACATCTTTTCATGTGCCTATTGGTCATCTGTATATCTTTGGAAAAATGTCTATTCAGATCCTCTGCCCATTTTTAATCAGATTGTTTGTTTTTTGGTGTTGAGTCATGTGAGTTCTTTATATATTCAGAAGTTAACCTCTTGTCATATATATGATCTGCAAATATCTTCTCCCAATTAGAAGATTGTCTTTTCATTTTGTTGATGGTTTCCTTTGCTATGCAGAAACTTTTTAGTTAGATTTAGTCCCATTTGTTTATTTTTTCTTTCCTTTCCCTTGCCTGAGAAGACATATTCCAAAAGATACTGATAAGACAGATGTCAAAAGAGTGTATTGCCTATGTTTTCTTCTAGGAGTTTTACAGTTTCAGGTCTTACATTCAAGTCTTTAATCCATTTTGAGTTAGTTTTTGTGTATGGTGTAAGATAGTCATCTACTTTCATTCTTTGCTTGTGGCTGTCCAGTTTTTCCAACACCATTTATTGAAGAGACTTTTTTCTCCATCACATATTCTTGGCTCCTTTGTTGAAAATTAGCTGTCCCTAAATGTGTGGGTTTATTTCTGGGCTCTCATTTCTGTTCCATTGATCTGTGTGCCTGTTTTTCTGCCACTTCCATGCTGTTTTGATTGCTATAGCTTTGTAGTACATTTTAAAATCAGGGAGTTTGATACCTCCCTTTGTCCTTTTTCCTCAGGATTGCTTTGGCTGTTCATGGTCTTTTGTTGTTTCATATAATTTTTAGAATTTATTGCTCTGTTTCTTTGTAAAATGTCATTGGGATTTTGGTAGTGATTACACTGACTCTGTGGATTGCTTTAGATAATATAGACATTTTAACTATGTTAATTCTTCCAATCCATATACATGGAATATTTTTCCATTTCTTTGTGTCTTCTTTGATGTTTATCAACAATGTCTTGTAGTTTTCAGTGTACAAGTCTTTCACCTCCTTGGTTAAGTTTATTCCTAGGTACTTTGTTTTCTTTGTTGCAATTTTAAATGGGATTGTATTTGTGATTTATCTTTCTGCTAGTTTGTTGTTAGTGTATTAAAAAGCAACTGAGTTTTTGTATGTTGATTGTGTACCTTGAAACTTTACTGTATTCATATATTATTTCTAATAGTTTTTTGATGGAATCTTTAGGGTTTTCTATGTATAAAATCATGTCATCTGCAAATAGTGACAGTTTTAATTCTTTCTTTCCAATTTGGTTACCTTTTTTTTTTTTTTTCTTGTCTAATTGCTCTGGCTAGAACTTCCAATACTATGTTGAATAAGAGTGGAGAGACTGGGTATCCTTGTTTTGTTCCTGTTCGTATGCAGATAGCTTTCAGTTTTCACCATTGAGTATGATGTTAAATGTGAGTTTGTCATATATGGCCTTTGTATGTTGAGGTATCTTCCTTCTATACCCATGTTTTTTTGAGACTTTTTATCATAAATGGATGCTGAATCTTGTCAAATGTTTCTTATGCATCTATTGAGATGACCATGTGATTTTTATTCTTTGTTAATATGGTGTATCACACTGATTGATTTGCAGATGTTAAAACATCTTTGCATCCCTGGATAAATCCCACTTAATCAAGGTATGTGATCCCTTTAATGTATTGTTATATTCAATTTGCTAATATTTTGTTGAGGATTTTTGCATTCATGTTCATCAGTGATATTGGCCTGTAATTTTCTTTTTTGTGTCATCCTTGTCTGGTTTTTGTGTCAGGGTAATGTTGGCCTTGTAAAATGAGTTAGGAAGCTTCCTGTCCTCTTCAATTTTTTGCAAGACTTTGAGGATCGGTATTAGGTCTTCTTTGAATGTTTGGTAGAATTCACCAGAGAAGCTGCCTGGTCCTGGATTTTTGTTTTTGTGAGGTTGTTGATTACTGTTTCTGTCTCCTTACATGTGATCATGTAAGGAGATTCTTGATTCTCTATTTCTTCTTGATTCAGATTTGGAAGGCTGTACAATTCTAGGAATTTATCCATTTCTTCTAGGTTATCCAATTTATTGGCATATAGCTTTTCATAGTATTCTTTTATAATCCTTGTATTTCTGTGGTATCTGTTGTAATTTCTTTTCTTTCATTACTGATTTTATTTATTTGAGCCTTCTCTCTTTTATCAGTGATTCTAGCTAAAGTTTTGTCAATTTTGTTTATCTTTTCAAAGAACCAGCTCTTAGTGTCATTGATTCTTTCTATTGTTTTTTTAGTCTCTATTTCATTTATTTTCACTCTGATTTTTATTTTTTCCTTTCTTCTACTGGTTTTGGGCTTTGTTCTTCTTTATTCTAGTTCCTTTTAATGTAATGTTAGATGGTTTATTTGAGATTTTTATTTTTTCTTCAGATAGACCTGTATTGCTATAAACTTCCCTCTTAGTACTGCTTTTGCTGCATCCCATAGATTTTGGTATGTTGTGTTTTTATTTTCATTTCTCTACAGGTATTTTTTTTTCTCCTTTGATTTCTTTATTGATTCAATAGTAGTTCAGTAGAATGTTGTTTAGTCTCCACACATTTGTGACTTTTCCAGTTCTTCTCTAGTAGTTGATTTCTAGTTTCATACCATTGTGGTCAGAAATGATCCTTGATATGATTTCAATCTTCTTAAATTTATTGTGACTTCTTTTGTTTCCCAGCATATGGTCTATCTTTGACAACATTCCACGTGCATGTAAGAAGAATGTGTATTCTGTTGCTTTTGGATGGAATGTTCTGTACACACCTATCAAGTCCATCTGGTCTAGTGTTTCATTTAAGGCTGATGTTTCCTTCTTGACTTTCTGTCTGGATGAATTGTCTATTGCTCTAAATGGGATATTAAAGTCCCCTACTATTATTGAGTTGCTGTCAATTTCTCTCTTTAGGTCTGTTAATAATTGCTTTATATATTTTGGTGCTCATACATCAGGTGTGTATATATTTATTTATTTATTTTTAAAGATTTATTTATTTATTTTCTCCCCAAAGCCCCAGTAGATAGTTATATGTCATAGCTGCACATCCTTCTAGTTGCTGTATGTGGGACGCGGCCTCAGCATGGCCGGAGAAGCTGTGCATCGGTGAGCACCCAGGATCCGAACCCGGGCCGCCAGCAGCGGAGCGCGTGCACTTAACTGCTAAGCCACGGGGCTGCCTCGAGGTGTGTGTATATTTATAAATGTTATGTCTTCTTGATGGATTGTCCCCTTTATCATTATATAACGCCTATCTTTGTCTTTGTTATCTTTTTTGGCTTAAAGTCTATTTTGTCTGATATAAGTATGGCTATACTTGTTTTCTTTTGTTTGTCATTTGTTTGAAGTATCATCTTCCATCTCTTCACTCTGAGCCTATATTTGTATTTAGAGCTGAGATGGGTCTCCTGGAGGCAGCATGTTGTTGGGTCTTGTTTTCTAATCTATCCAGCTACTCTGTGTTTCTTGATTGGTGAATTCAATCCATTTACATTTAGGGTGATTATTGATATATGAGGGCTTTATACCGCCATTTTAACTTTTGTTTTCTGGTTGCTCTATATTTCCATTGTCTCTTTTTTTGTGTGTTTCTGTCTGTGATTTCAGTTTGGTTTTTCTCTGCCCTGTGCTTCTCAGTTTCTTCTTTTCATATGTTTTGTGACTGCTCTGAGTTTTTGTTTTGTGGTTACCATGTGGTTTATATAAAAGATATCATAGATAAGATAGTCTGTTTTCTGATGATAACATCTTATCTCCATTTGCAGATTCTATCCTTTTCCTTTTTCTTCCTATGTTTTTGTTGTTACAAATGATCCCTTTATGTATTATGAGTTTGTCACCAAATCGAAGTGGTTATAGTTATCATTAATGCTTTCTTTCCCTTTAACCTTTATGTTATAATGAAGTGTATACTATCCTATTCTGATACAGATGTGCAAGTTTTTGACTCTGTCTGTCTAGTTAACACATTGCTCAAAGCTTTGTCTACCTTTGCCTTTTCATTTCAGGTAGGAAGGCTCCTTTCAACATTTCTAGTGGTAGTGAACTCCCTCAGATTTTGTTTGTCTGGGAAAGTCTTTATTTCTCCTTCATATCTGAAAGAAGGCTTTGCTGGATAGAGTATTCTTGGTAGACAGTTTTTATCTTTTAATATTTTGAATATATCTTTCTGCTCTCTCATGGTCTGTAGGATTTGTGCTGAGAAATCTGCTGGTAACCTAATGGGGATTCTCTTCTAGGTTATTTTCTTTTTCTCCCTGGCTACCTTTAATAGTCTTTCTTTGTCTTTGACTTTTGCCAGTTTTATTATCGTGTGTCCTAGAAAAGGTCTTTTTGCATTGAGAAAATTGGATGTTTTATTTGCTTCATGGATTTGTATAGCCAGTTCCTTCCCCAGGTTTGGGAAGTTCTCACCTATTATTTCTTTAAATAACCTCTCTGCTCCCTTCTCTCTCTTGTCTCCTTCTGGGATATCTGTTATCCTTATGTTGCCCTTTCTAATGGAGTCAGATAATTCTTGTAGAGTTTCTACATTTTTTAAGTCTTAGTTCTATCTTCTCTTCTACCTGCATCATTTCTAGGTTTTTATCTTCAAGCTCACCAATTCTTTTCTTTTCTTTTCTTTTTTTTTTTTTGGTGAGGAAGATTGGCCCTGAGCTAACACCTGTGCCAATCTTCCTCCATTTTGTATATGGGATGCAACCACAGCATGGCTTGATGAGTGGTGTAGGTCTGTGCTCAGGATCCAAACCTGCAAACCCGGGCCGCTGAAGCAGAGCATGCCAAACTTAACCACTACACCACCAGGCCAGCCTTCTCATTAATTCTTTTTTCCATATGATCTGTTCTAGTTTCAATGTTTTCAAGTGCATTCTTCATCTCAATTATGAGTTCTTCAGCTTCAGAATTTCTGTTTGGTTCTTTTTAAGAGTTTCAATCTCTTTGGTGGATTGAAAGCAATTGAACATTCTTTTTGGTCATTGATTTTACTCCTGAGCTCATTGTACTGCCTTTCTAAGTTTTCTTGTAGCTCATTGAGTTTTTTCATGATAGTTATTTTGAATTCCTTATCAGTTAGATCACAATCTTCTATGACTTTATGTTTTGTTTCTGGAGAATTGTTTCCTTTTTGTATCATCATAATGCCATGGTTTGTTGTGGTGCTTGCTGAGTTATTTCTTTGCTGGCACATTCGTTGTAGCAAACATGTTATTTATTTAGATATAGCTTTGTTTTGATTCAAACTTTTCAACTGCTTGGAGATTAGAAGCCTTTCTTTTATTTTTCAGTAGGTGGCATTATAGCACTAGTTCTTGGTGCCTCTTACCTGAGCTGCTTCTGGCTATTTTGAGGATCTGCATGTTTCCCCCTCCACCACCTCTATTTGGGGGTGTTGTTGGTACTCTTGCCATACCCACCAGTGCTTCTGGGGGTTACTGATGCCTTGTTGTTGCTGGTGCTGCTGCAGTCACTGGCCTTGACAGAGGGGGCACAAGGGTGGTTGATGCCTCATCTAGGTGCAAGCTCACCTGGGTTGGAAGTTCCTCTGGTGGAGGGGAGGGGGACGTTAGGGAGGGATCCTGGTATGCCAGTCACCATCTCAGCTGTTGCTTGTTACTTTGCCATCATAGGCATCTGGGATGTCAGAAATCTGTGCATACGTCCACTGCTGCTACCAGGCTCTGAGCCCAGGCCGGTCTGCCCATGATCACGGGACTCTGCCTCCACTCCTGCTCTGCTTCCTGTGGCCGCAGGGGCCACTGTACTGCCTGGCTAGTCACACATGTGCCTCTGCAGCTGCCCACTGAGTTCTCTGGGCCTGGGGTCAGCTGGATCAGCCACTGCATCTGGGAACCAGGATCCAGGGCTCTGCCTCTGCTGTTCCCCCATTTAGCCTCTTCTGTGTGCTCCAGTTCATCCACCTTTCTATGTATTGATGTGTGGACCTTTTCCAAGTCCTGGTATGTTGTGCAATGCAGCCTTTGTTGGGTTAAGCATGTTAATTTGCTGTATATTGAAGGAGAGAAACAAAAGGATCCTCTCACACCACTATGATGATACGTCCTCAATATACTTTTTAAATATTTTTAAATGCATTTAATAAAACAGACACATATTTATTAAACAAATAGAAATGTATTGAATGAGTTAAAGAAATTGAATTCATAATCAAAATTTCTGACAAAGAAAGCTCCAGGTGCAGATCTCTTCACCGGTAAATTCTCTCACATATTTAAGGAAGAAATGACACAGATCCTACATATTTTTGTTTTATAAAGTAGAGCAGAAGTGAATACTTATCAGTTTGTTATATGAGTCCCATATAATCCTGATACAGGGACATTACAGAAAAAGAAAATTACACACTGATGTTACTCTTGACAATATAGGCAAAATCATTGTCAAAAATTAGCAAAGCAAATCCATCAATGTATTTAAAAAAAGAACAATAATGTGAGATTGGCTCAAGATTAAATAATCAATCCATGTAACTCACTACATTAACAGAATAAATGTGTGCCTGTATAAATTTCAGTAGATAAAGAAAAGGTATTTGGCATGCTTCAATACTCATTCATAATTTTAAAATCTCAGCAAATTTGAAATAGATGAAAGTTTCCTCCATCTAATAAAGATCATATACTAAAAAAAATAGCTAACATCATAGTTAATGGTGAAATATTAAGATTGAGAATAACACAAGGTTGTCTGTTCTGACTACTTCTATTCAGCACTAAATTGAAAATCTTAGTCTGTGCACTAAGCAAGGCAAAATGTCACTAAAGTTAGAAGACAAAAAGTAAAATTGTTTTGTCTGTGAATAACATAAATTTATGCATAGCAATTGCAAAGGAATACACATAGACATGAACATAGGAATGAGGAGCTCTGGGTACTCAAGTTAAAGATATTTCATTTTCACCATCCAAGAAAATTGAGATATTAAAACAGTTCAGAATAAACCTATAAAAAATGTAAAATGTAAGGCCAAACAGTCGTATACTCTCCCTCCATGCCCCCCCAAAAAGCTCAATTTTGTTACAACGATTTCTATCAATTAATATATATTTTCCCAAAGGAAAGGCAATGCATAAAATTAATCTCAGGATTTTGTACAAACATGGTTTATAATAGATATGGTTTATTGGGTCCATTTGGCTTGACAACAATTTATTTTGCCACTTGTTGTGTTGAATAGATGTTAGAGAAACAGCTCATATTAGGAAAGTTAACAAAAATCTATTTTGTTGGCAATAATAGAACAATAAACTATTACTCATACCTCAGACTTGCTAGATCTTCAGACCCATATTTGCTTAAGTGTTCAAGTGAGTCAACTAAAATAATGCTTTTTCTTTCCTTTTTTTTTTTGACTAAATTGGAAATAAGCTGTGTTTATTCTGTTTGTCAAGGATTCTTAATGATTCTTATTATTCAATTTGATAGAAATTTTTTCTCATTTTCACTAAAACTACTTTGTATTTTCTTTGGTTCCAAAGTGTAATTCATAAGAATTGCTATATTAATCCTCATGATCGGAAGGAGTTTTAAAAAGTTAATTGCCCATATGTTTGAGGAATCAAAGTTAATTATTTGCCGAAAACTATAAGCTTTTCTATTACGTTTTCCCTGTTTTACTGTGCTCCTCTCCAATGATATAATTTTCCTCTATAAAACTTTTTTTTTCAAGTTGTACCCCTTCCAATACAAACCTTCTCAGCTAACCCAGTGGGATTGACATTGTGAGGATCATTGCAGGAATTGCTAAGGACTCTCACATGTGTCTATGCCACAGCAGAGATCTTCCCTACCTAACCTGTCTCACCTATATAATTTTTCAAGTCTCTTTTATTGCACTTTTTTTTTACCTAATAGTTTTGTAAACTATCTATGCTGGACATCATAGTAACTAATAGGGTGATTCTGGAGCTAGGCTACTTGAATTTGAATTCTAGCACCTACCTATACTAGTTATGGGATCTTGTTGCTTAGTGTTCAAATTCCGTTATTTCCTAAATTGTAAAATGAAGATGATAATAGTTCTACCTCACAGAAATATTTTGAACATTAAATGAGACAATGCATGTAAATGAGAAAACACATGTAGAACACTTAGAAAAGAACATTGAATGTTCTATATGCATAAGAAACATTGATTACTATTACTACACTATTGCTACAATTAATGCTATCACAACTGTTAGACTGTGAGTCCTTTAAGGGAAAGAATTTTGTCTTATTCACCTTTTATCCCCAGCAAAAAACAAAAGAGTGCCTAACATATAACGGATGTAAATAAACATTTATTGAATGAATCGATGAATGAGTGAATCTGATGATGGGTGTATTCTCTACTGGTACTTTTGTGTCTATATCTTTTTTTGACCCTTTGACAATAGGTACTTTATCCTCACAATCATCGTGATCATTGTGTGAAGTATGCCTCCTTAAATGCAATAATCCATTCTTTTCTAGTTTCCCGTATACTGGCTATTAAGTGGTTTTATCGTATGTAAAGGAAGTGAGATAACCAAAAGCAAGATTCAGAGAAGATGTTAGAAACATACATTTTTAACTCTCCTGTCTTTAAAATCCTTGCCAAAAGTATTCAAAAAATAAAGTAAGTCAGTTGAGTAGGTAGAGGAAATCTCAGTGTGTGCATTGCAGGTCATGAAACTTCCCAGAGGAAAATTGTCTGGGATGCCCGGGTGAATCAAAGGCTCCAGAGGTTCCAGTAGAAGCTGAGAAAAGGCCCGCAGAATGCTCAGCTGTCGCAGGTGTCAGAGCATTGCTTTGATGATGTGAAGGGAGAGTTGGAACCTGCCAGTCTAGTAGGCACTCTGCTGCAAGGCTCTGCCTGGCTGAGTTCGTGATGGAAACACTGGCGAGGATCTATCCAGGTGACCTTAATTACCTCACTGTGTCTTACAGGATCACACCATCCTCGCCTGTACACAAAGAGGAGCCACCCACTCTCCCCATGTCAGCCTGTGGTCCACTGGAGAAGTTCATGTTCTGCAACTGGTTTATCGCTTCCTGCCAAAGGCCACTACGTGAGATTACTGGGCAACTTATCCACCTGGGAAACAATGTCCGGGAAGAGAAAAGGTAAGCATGCCCATTTACAAGGACTTGCGGATATGAAGGAGGAAACAAAGCTGAATATAGGCACTGTTAGCTCCTATGGAGGCAGTAGAAAACATTCACGAATGTTATTAAGAACTGTCAAGGAGAGAAACGGGGAACACAAAAACAATGTAATAATTTACGTTGAAACATAGAACACAAAAACAAGACAATAATTCTAAATGTAAAAATTTAATAGATAAAACTGGAAAAAAAAAACCCTGAGAGGCACATCCTAGAACTAAGTAGTGACTTTCACACTCAAACTTTAAAAAATTCCCATGACTCACAACAACAACAAAATATATATAAATAAGAAATAAAAATACTAGAATCTTTAAGGACAGGTTCAAGAGCACCAACATGAAAGTAATATTTTTCCAGGAAGAAAAGTAGTAAAAGATGGTGATATAATAAATAATTAAATAATAGAGGAAATTTTCCCTGAATAGGAATGCTAGTTTCCTAATGGCCATGGATAAAGATTTTTTATAGAGTTAATGAAAAAAGAAAAAACAAAGACACACACCCAGATCCTGCCGAGATAGAACCTGGTAACATTTCTACATTCCAAAATAAAGAGCAAATTTTACAAGCTTCCACATGGAAAGATTTGGTATTCAACGAGAAAAAAAAAAATTAAACTAGTGTTGAAGTTCTCAACTACGACACCAGACATAGGGGAAAATATTTACAGAAAACAAAAAAAGCGAGAAAGAGACAGAGAAAGAGAGAGTATCTGATTAAGTATCTAATGAAGACATCTTTTTTATTTGCTGAATGAAAAATAGAATTCTGCCCATTTTAATTTATTTTAATATTATAATAAAATGGAAATTTAATAAAATAGAAATTAAATACATATTTTTATTTTATAATAGAAACATAGTTTTAATCTGGTAATAATAATAAGATAACTTTCAGAAAGGAGATACAAAGTAAAACATCCAGATTAATTTATTTCGTAAAAGCAGGCATTAAATAAAGTATTCAAGTGTGGTCGGCCTGGTGGCATAGTGGTTAAGTGCGCATGCTCTGCTTTGGCTGCTGGGGGTTCGCAGGTTCAGATCCCAGGCGTGGACAGATGCACCACTTGTCAAGCCATGCTGTGGCGGTGTCCCAGACAAAGTAGAGGAAGATGGGCACGGATGTTAGCCCAGGGCCAATCTTCCTCAGCAAAAAAAGAGGAGGATTGGCATCAGATGTTAGCTCAGGGCTGATCTTCCTCACCAAAAAAAAAAAAAAAAAGGTATTCAAATTAGAAAAACAATGGAAAGATATGGATTTAACACATACCAAAAGTTTTATACCAAGTATAAAGAATACTGTAATCAATTAAGAAGGAAGAAAAAACACAAATGTATGAATCATCAGAATAAATTTTAAGTGGGATAATTTTCTCTATTAAAGTAAAGATTCCCATATCAGGTAAAAAATAAAAATCAAAGTATGAGCTTTTTGTAGGTAGAAAGATCATATAATTTTTTTGGTAAATCAGGAGGAGTTTAAGGGTGAAGGGAGTTGCTAACTGCACCTATACGACAGGTATGAAATGGGGCTGTTCAAGGCACGTAAGGATGTATGATCACCTTAGTTATAACATAGATGACTAAAACAAAATGAGGATGATAGTTTAAAAATCATAAAAAATAGTGAGTATTGTGATTCCCAGGAAGACACTACTAGCATGTAAAGTGGACTTCAAGGACAAAAGCACTAGAAACTGATCCTGTCTAGTGAAGAAGAGGACACGACGTATTAGGGAAGCACATAGAGAAAAAGCTACTACAAATATAATGAGAAAATCATGAGGTTGAAATACTCACCTTTAAGAATTTATCAAATCAAGTAAACTAACATAACCACAAATTTTGAGGATTTTCTATAGTATAATAAAAACTCACGTATAAATATACACACGTAAAAATACATTTAGGTGTACATGTATATATATTTGTGTGTATATATACTGCATATATATGTAATGTGCATGTATTGCCTGATGCCTAAATGTGTATTATATTATTATGACCACAGAATATTTTTGAAAATATGTCTTGCACTTTTCCATATATTTAAAAAGTAATGATATTATAGGTCACAATCTAATCACCCTAGAATAAAACTAGAAATTAGCACTGAAAAGATGGCCAAATAGTTCGAACTTCTTGGAAACTAAAATAAACTGAGTTACTAGACCAATAGAATATGTTATCAAATTCCACGGAAACCCCCTCCCAGGCCAACTCCTACTCAATGTCAAGTACTAATAGTCAAAATGAATAAGAATTTCCAATAAATTATTTCGGAATTCTTTCATCTCTATGACTTTAGTAGCTATTTGAAGTCATGGCAACCCAAACCTTGGTATGATTTGCTAGTAAGCAGTGAAAGAGCAAAATCTCAGGGGACTAAAATGAATTCAAACTCAGGGTTTAATATTGTGCAAATATCTGCAGTGGAAAAAATATCATCATTATTGAAGGAAGGGCATTCAAAGAATAGTGGGGTAGAATTTTATGGGAAATATTTAACATATGAAATAGAATACTTCACAATGTGCTTTTTATATGTAGTCATATTCATTCATTCAGCCCAGAATATATCCGCCTTCCAAAAGAATTGTACAAGGATACCCTTCCTAAAAATGTGTGTGATGTAGCAATGGTTCTTGCAATTAAAATTAGAAACCAAAACAGGATAATAGAAATAGAGTTGTTGAGCCCTTTTGAAAACAGAACAGATGTTCTCTGAGTCAAAGAAACTAACAATTGTTTGCATGAGCAGAAATTTCTGGTATTAGTAATAGGGCAGAACAAGGAGATAGTGAAAAGGGAGAATGGACATTAGAGCCAAAGAAACTTGATGACAAAAGAAAATTATCAAGACAGGCATTAAGGCCACAATTCTACGCACTCCTAACTAAGAGGCTTCACCCCCAATCAAACCATATGAGGAAATGATTGATTGGTATTAACACAGACATATGCTGAAGTTATTCCAGTACATTACTCCTAATTTTACCTCTACATAGTTTATCACACTTCTTCAAATTATTTTATTTATTTATTTAAAAATATTTTTGCATTTGCTGCATGGAAGCTTTTTAGTTTGATATAGTCCCATTTGTTTAATTTTGCTTTTGTTTCGCTTGCCTGAGGAGACATATGCAAAAAGGTATTGCTAAGACAAATGTCAAAGAGCTTACTGCCTATGTTTTCTTCTAGGAGTTTTGGTTTTCAGGTCTTAACATTTAACTCTTTAATCTATTCTGAGTTAATTTTTGTGTATGGTAAAAGATAATGGTCTATTTTCATTCTATTGCATGTGGCTGTCCAGTTTTCCCAGCATCATTTATTGAAGACACTTTCTCCATTGTATGGTTTTTGTCAAGCATTAGCTGTCTATAGGTGTGTGGTTTTATTTCTGGACTCTCAATTCTATTCCGTTGATCTGTGTGTGTCTCTTTTTCTGCCAGTACCATACTGTTTTAGTTACTATAGCTTTGTAGTGTAGTTTGAAATCAAGGAGTGTGATACCTCCAGCTTTGTTGTTTTTCTCCCCCCTCAGGATTGCTTTGGTTATTCAGCATCTTTTGTGGTTCCATAAAAATGTTAGTTTTTTTTTTTGCTCTATTTCTATGAAAAATGCCATTAGGATTTTGATAGGGATTGCATTGAATTTGTAGATTGCTTTAGGTAACATGGACATTTTAACAATGTTAATTATTCCAATCCATGAGCACAGTATATCTTTCCATTTCTTTGTCTCTTCTTTAATTTCTTTCAGTCATGTCTTATAGTTATCAATGTACACGTCTATCATCTCCTGGGTTAAATTTATTCCTAGGTATTCTATTCTTTTTTCTTTCAATCGCAAGTGGGATTATTTTCTTAATTTCTTGTTCTGATAGTTTGTTGCTGCTGTATAGAAATGCTATAGATTTTTATATATTGATTTTGTACCCTGTGAATTTATCATATTCTTTTATTATTTCTAATAGTTTTTTGCTGGAGTCTTTAGGGTTTTCTCTTTATAAAATCATGTCATCTGCAAATAGTGACAGCTTTACTTCTTCTTTTCTAATTTGGATATCTTTCATTTCTCTTTCTTGCTTGATTGCTCTGGCTAAAAACTTCTGCACAGCAAAAGAAACCATTGACAAAACAAAAACATAACCCACCAAATGGGAGAAGATATTTGCAAATCATATATCCAACAAGAGGTAATTATCCAAAATATATAAAGAACTAATACAACTCAACAACAACAAAAAACAATCTGATTAAAAAAAGGGCAGAGAATCTGAATAAACATATTTCTAAAGAAGACATACTGATGGCCAATAGGCATATGAAAAGATGTTCAATATCACTAATTATTAGAGAAATGCAAATCGAAACCACAATGAGATATCACCTGATGCCTATAGAAATGGCTATTATAAAAAAGACAAGAAATAACAAGCTTTGGAGAGGATATGGAGAAAGAGGAACACTCATACACTGCTGATGGGAATGTAAATTGATGAAGCCATTATGGAAAACAGTATGGAGATTCCTCGAAAAATGAAGAATAGATCTACTATATGATCCAGCTATTCCACTTCTGGGTATTTATCTGAAGAATATGAAAACATTAATTCAAAAATATATATGCACCCCAATGTTCATTGCATCATTATTTATAATAGCCAAGATGTGAAAACAACCTAAGTACCATAGATGGTTGAATGGATAAAGAAGTGGTATATATACACAATAGAATACTACTCACCCATAAAAAAGATGAAATCTTGTCATTTGAAAAAATGTGGATGGACTTTGAGGGTATTATGCTAAGTGAAACAAACCAGAGGGAGAAAGACAAATACTGTATGATTTCACTCATATGTGGAATATAAAAAACAAAACAAATGAACAAACAAAACAACACAAAAACAAATTCATAGAAGTGGACAACAGATTGGTGGTTACTAGAGAAGAAGGGGTTTGGGGGGAGGATGAAATGGTTAAAGGGGGCCAATTGTATAGTGACAGATGGAAACTACACTCCTGGTGGTGAGCATGATCTTGTATATACAGATGTTGAGTTATAATATTGTACACCCGAAACCTATACAATGTTATAAACCCATGTCACCTCAATACATATATATATATTGCATTTTACTGACTTTTGTGTTTTACCAACTACATAACTAATGCATTGTAAAAAATTTGGAATAAGTAGGAAATCACACAAAAGAAAAGAAAATTACCGATATCAAAGCCCACCCAAAGACAACGTTTTGAAGCTATCATCTATCTATCTATATCTATATCTATATTTCTATCATATATTTATCTTATCTTTAGCTTAATAGGTTTTACAAATATACTATGTTATTAACAATCTCTATATAACATTATTGTAATGATAACATATTATTCTATTATATTCATTCAAAAATAGTTATTGAATACCTGCAATGTGCCAGGTAGCATTCTAAATAATTTGAAATTTACCAGGGAGCAAATGTTGTCCAGTAGTGAATCATAATGTGGAAAATAATAAAGCAGGTCAAGGAAAAAGGGCTGGTAGAGCTACTTTTCTATGTAAGAGATAAGAAAAGACCTCACTAAGGTGACACTTGAATTGGTATGTGAAGAGAGTGAGAAAGTAAGCCAAGTAGATACATGGGGCAAACTTGTTGCAGACAAAGTCAAGGTCAAAAAATTTAAGGCAGAATTCAGTTTGTCATGTTTGAGGAATAGCAAGGAAGTCAAAGTGGCTGAACCTGAGAGTGGAGGCTACAGTGGGAGAGGGGTTGGTAGGAGAAGAGTTCAGAGAGGATTCAGGGGCAAGAATATTCCAGATCTAAGGCAACGGCAAGGACTTAGAATTTGAATTCTGAATGAGACATTATGCTGCTGGAAGATTTTAAGCAGAGAAGTGACATCATCTAACATATTTTGAAAGTTTCACTGTAACTACTGTGTTGAGAATGGAGGTAGGGGCGAGGGCAGAAAAAGCAAGACAAGTTAGGAGGCCATTATAATAATTGTGGAGCTAGAAGATGGGGGTTAGGACCAGGTAGGAATAGAAATGATGACAAGTGGTTGGGATCTGGATATATTTTGGAGATAAAGCCAATAGGATTTACTAAGAGATTCAGTGTTAGAGAATAGCATGCATAGATTTTGAAAAGTTTATTTAGCAACTGTTTATTATTAGACAATTTGGTTGAGATTCATTCATAGTCTAACTAGATGCAGAGGACATGAATGGTTCAGCTTATTGTCATATATATGAAGGCTAGCATAATGCCTCACCTATAGCAGATATTCAATAAATACTTGTTAAATTAATAAATGAATGTTAGCAAACTGTATGTTATTCATTTCATAATGTGAGTAGAATTCACATGGGCAGTCTAATATTGAATTTTTAAAAAGCTCCTTCAGATATCATTAAGGAATGATATCTAAACAAGACGCTACTAATGTTGCTGTCAGCATTCTAGGGGCCAGTCAGGGTGGATAAGATCATCAAGACACCCTGTCATGGAATAAATCTGGAGCTGGGACAGTGATATTGGGTAAGTCTGGTAACCTCATCTTACATGAAAGTATCTATGCATTTTGTTTTCTGCTTTAGAACCTTGGTCATTAATACTGTGCTTATATTCCTCACAGAGTGATATTTTTCTTTAAAAATTAAAATACATATATGCATATGTAAATATAGTATATTTTCTCCATATAGATTATGAAAGTCATTTAAAAACTATTTCATGCTTATATATATATATTTTTTTTACATTTTATTTATTTATTTATTTATTTATTGTGAGGCGATCAGCCCTGTGCTAACATCAGCCAATCCTCCTCTTTTTTAGCTGAAGAAGACTGGCCCTGGGCTAACATCTGTGCCCATCTTCCTCCACTTTATGTGGGACACCACCACAGCATGGTTTGCCAAGCAGTGCATTGGTACACGCCTAGGATCCGAACCGGCGATCCTAGGGCCACCGCAGCAGAGTGCTCAAACTTAACCGCTTGCGCGACTGGGCCGGCCCCCATGCTTATATTTTTAGTATCTCTTATATCAGACAATGTTATCTTCCTCCAAATGAGTTATATATTAGCAGAAATGAATCTAAATAACTGGCAATACTAGTTTCTTCCAGACTTATCAAAAAATTTCAAAAAGTAAAAAATTCAAATACTTCTTATTGTTTGGTTAGCATTTCTTGTTAACACCCCAAATCTTCTGATCATAAAGGATTTTGTGATTAGATAAAAACAGGATTAATGATGGTATTATTTGCAATCGAGTTCTAATGCAGAATGGGCTAGCTATGTATTATACACAGCAAAATTTTCCTGTATTTTCTTGTTTTTTTTTGTAAATGTACTCCTTCTACTCAGGTCTCTAAATGCATATAGTCCAGTGTATCATATTGTTATACAACTTGGTTTGGAAAGAACATAGGTTTTTGAAATTAAACTGATTTATGTCTAAAAATTAGGCTGTCATTAGGCTAGATGATCCTGTGCGTGTTTTTCAGTCTCTCTGAGCTTTAGTTTCTTCCTCTGAAATACAGAGACTATAAAATGTGTTCTTCAAAGTCTTTCATTCATTTATTTAAAAATATTTATTAAGGGCCTTGATATCTAATAACCAATAAATGTTAACCTTCCCTTTTTGCTTGATGAATATATAAACACACATATATGTATATGTAATTGCTATATAATATATACATATACGTACATATATATAACTTCACTATGTAATTATTTTATTTAAATTACACATTTATTCAAATTATATATGTAATATTAATATTAATAATAGTTGATAATATGAATTTTTATTAGTTATAATATTAGATATGTAATATGTATATATACATATGTGTGTGTGTATATATATATGTATAATTTAGCAATTAAAGTTTCCATTGGAAACAAATGCACGTCTTATAATAATGAAGGTCAAACGAGAAAGAGTTATATAAGGCACATGTTTGAGGAACTCAAAGCAAAATTTTCAGTTTCAAATAACTGAAAATTTTAAAAGTATCAAATAACTTTGGCTGGGTACTAAAACTCTGAAGATCCAGGCTAGGAATGCTTGGCTGATTTCAGGTGACATTTTGATATTAGAAAGAAGAATAATTTCTAAGCAATCTGGTTTCCCCATGCATATAGATTTAAGAAGATAAATAAAATTACTCGGAAGGACAGAGCCAGGTTCTGCTAATACATCTGACTGCGAGTTTTTATTTTTCTGGTATTATTTTTTGGTTAAATGACCAATGCCTAACAGGGATGGCTTACTATTTTTCTCAACAGAATACTGAATGAACAAGATTATGACATACTAGTCACAATGCTGGAGAAAAAGTTAGCTCTTTATTAAATACAAGAATATATTCATAAAAATGATTATTTTAATTTCCTTTAAAATTTATTTCAGAAAGAAAGAAGTAATGATTTCTGTAATCTAACCCATGTAAGTAAAATGTAGAGAGAGAACAAATTGAAGCTAGGAGGCTCTTGGTTTCCCTCTTTGTTTATCGTCATGGTTTTAAAATAGTAGTCTCAACATGGATAACTTCTTTTATTGTTATTAAAGTGTTCCTTATTAAATGGAATCAATAAAACTTAGCTGAACTTAAAATATACTTAAAAATTTAAATAACATATCTCTAGAAGTGCTCATCTTGGTAATATGGAAAAAATCTTTACGGAAAAAATCGTCCTCCTTTCTTTTAATACTGTACACCGAAATTAATTAAGTTATTAAATTAAGTAAGGCCTTGGTGTAGGAGAATGGAGGAATGTGTTAAGAAGGGAGAAAGTCTTCAACTAATGGTAAATTTAGAAAATTTTATGCAATTTCTCATCAAAATGTCATGTTAATATGTGTAGGCCTAGTTTGGAAGTAGACAGGGCATAAAAGTTAACCAAACTTTTAGAAAAGAGCAAAAGTTTGCAGAGAAAGCACACAGCCTACCCTAACACACACCTACTCATGTGCCCTTCCCTGCACCTCATGGGCAACACTCATGAACCTGAGAACAGAACAGATTTAAATCAAAGCAGGATATGACATGTTTATATCAGATTTTAGAAATATCAAGTTATTATTGTACTTCTGAATCACTCTAATTTTAATATATAGTTTAAAATGCATTCTAGTAAAGTAAGTAATTCTAATAATACTTGAAGTCCACAGACCCTAAATATTTGCATATTTTCGTGTGTTAAAAAAAAAAACAAACTCCAAAACAGGACTCTGCTTCTGAATCTGGGCACTTAGGAACTGTCTCAATTGTCTCCTTGAAGGGTATTTGAAAACTCCTTATTCAAATGAGATGATTAGAGATGTGCCTATAGGAGGAAAGAGGCGTTTAAAAGTTTACTTCTACAAAACACAGTAAGTTAAAATAGAGACACTATTTTATCATGGCCCAAACAGCATCATTAATAAAGATCTCACAGAAAAACATTCTCTGTGGTTGGATAGTATGAGAAAAAAGGCATAGCTTGTGCAGTCAGACAGGTCAAAGCTAATATCACACATTGATATGGTAAGAGCTGAAGTATGTCAGTGCATAAGAGAGATTCAACGCCTGTGTGTCCTTGGGCAGTTCTCGTAATATTTCTAAGTCTCAGTTTCCTCTTCTGTAAAATGAGGATAATAACCTCTACTCCATTGAATTGTCACTAAAGCATGAATGATAGCAACATAGCATGAAAAGTACCAAATACAGTGTCTGGAAAGTAATTTTCCAAGTAAATTCTAATTTCCTTCCTGCTGGTTTCCTGGTAGCAAAGGTACTGCACTCAAAACTCCTGTTATCGCTACTTCAGATAAATCATTGCATCTTCTTACATTTCCTGGCCTGCAAAATGAAACTTCAGCTTCTGTCCTAGGACTGTGGAGTGTTGAGTTGAAAGTAAGTCACATTTCCTATGAGAAAGAAAGATATCGATGAGTGTGTGTGTATTTGTGTGTTGGGGTTTAAGTGAAGTGGTGGAGGGATAGAAGTTAGTGTAAGGGGCCGGCATGGTGGCTTAGCGGTTAAGTACGTGTGCTCCGCTACTGGCGGCCCAGGTTCCGATCCCGGGCGCACACTGACGCACCGCTTCTCCGGCCATGCTGAGGCTGTGTCCCACATACAGCAACTAGAAGGATGTGCAACTATGACACACAACTATCTACTGGGGCTTTGGGGAAGAAAAAAAGGAGGCGGATTGGCAATAGATGTTAGCGCAGAGCCGGTCTTCCTCAGCAAAAAGAGGAGGATTAGCATGGATGTTAGCTCAGGGCTGATCTCCCTCCCAAAAAAAAAAAAAAAAAAAAGTTAGTGTAAAAAAGTATCCTGCGGCATAAAGAGGAAGTTCCTACTGAAACTTGAGAGGAGAATTAAGGAGCATGATCAGGAAGAGGAGTGGCAGGAAGGGTGGGAGCAAGAACACCCTAATGACCAGAGTCGGGGCGAATCCTTTAACTCTGATATGAATAAGGAGAGAAAACCAGTCACGGCCAACCGGGGTTTTGATGCCTCATCTAATGTCCGAGTTCCTACCTTTCCTTTAGAATTTTCAAACCAAACACACTAATTTTTTCTGAATATTACAAAGAAACAACTCATGCACATCATATTACTTAGGCATCTAAGCATATTAATTTGTGTTTTTGTAGAGAGAGATTGAGGTTGAGAAGCAAATTAAAACAACAGTGAAACACCGCATTTCATTAAATTGTCAAACACAGGAAAATAACATTCAGTCCCTTCCTGGGTGTGGTGAGATGGGACTTTCTATTCCAAGATGATAGGGGTGTAGATTGGCACAAAATATCTGGAAATAAATTTGGCATGACATATAAGTACATTTTAAAAATTTTAACACTCCTACAATTTAATCCATTAACTTCGCCTTACTAATGTCTTTTAAGGGAATAATCAGATGTATCAAAAATTTTATGAGAAAGGGATATTTAACTGTGTTACCTCAATGAATTTGAAAACCGACCCACCAGAGCTCCATTTGAGGCGGGTCCTCAGAGTGAAGAAGAACTTCTGAAGTAGAATCAAAATTGAGGATGACAGGAACAACAGAGACACAGGAAAAAAAGATCTAGACCAACATGAGGGAGAAGTCTAGAGCCAGAACATCTCAGAAAATAAGCTGTCATACACTTGAGCACTAGAGGAAACAACAGAATGCGGAGCCCTGGGAAGCTGCCAAAGCTTTCTCTCAATGTGCGTCATCCTAAACGTCTATGGAGTCTAATTTTACATTAAAATGTACAATATAAAATTACTACACAAAAAAGAATAAGGAGAAGAATAACAACCCTACAATGAAAGTTTGCCATCAAGACAAGCCCTTCAAATAAGCTAAATGACATTTGAAGAATGATATAAAAGCTGAAAGAGCACCACAACATACATAAGAATTAGAAAAATTCAGAAATGATGTGTTAGTACTCAGGAAACAATTAAAAATAAAAATCATAATTATTTAGAAAATATTAATAAACCAAAAAGAATACAAGAGTAAATGAACCCTTATATACCCTAAGAGAAATAGAAAATGTAAAAGAGCAAATTTTTAAAAATAAAATAAAAACTTGAGGAGATATAAAAATAATTATAGAAAAATGGCAAGTATCAGAAGATAGGAATAGAAAGTTCAAATTAAAATAACAGGAGTTCTGGAGCTGAAAACCAAAGCAATATAATAAAACAACTTTCCTGAAATAACAAAGAAAAATATTTGAAACTACATATTGAGATAGCATATCATGAACCTTGGAACATTGCCCCAGAATCACGTATACCACATTATATATTCAAATAAAATGACTAGATTTTAAAGAAATAGAAAGAAAAACTCTTCTTGCAACTAAAAAATGTAGCATATGTCTTATATGAGAAAGCATATTAGATTATCACAAGAATTTCAAGAGCTGTACTTAAGCAGGAAGAAAATGGAGAAAAATATTTAATATACTCAAGGAAAGAATTCATAAGCTAATGATTTTATATCCAACACAATGGCCTTTCATCTATGAAGGGCACAGACAAGCTGTTATCAACATATAAGAACTCAAAGAAGATTGTTCCCATCAGCATTATCTGAGAAACCTACCACAGAATAACCTACAGACAACCGAAACCGCTAAAGAAATGTGGACATAGGGATGTGTGGTGAGCATAAATATATAGTTGTCTCTAGAATTAAGATGAAATGAGGGCTCAGAGGAAGAAAGTATAGCACTCAACAGCTATATACTCTGACAATTTGTTTATGAAGGGGAGGTGCTGTACAATGGGGAGAGATAAACTGTTAATGCGTTCAGTAGCCATATAAGTGGTCATGTTAGTACTGTTATTCTGATAACAAATGAGCAGTTATGATATATTCAAATTCTACTGTTCTTGTGTCCTTTAGAATCAGGAGATAGTGATGTAACACAGAAGACATCAAATGAAAGTTCTGTAGTCTTGAATTTAAAATTAAAATATCAATATAAACTTCTAGAGTATTTTATCTTGGGTGAATTAAACTACGAGATACTATTTCATACTCACAAAAATGGTTAAAAATAAATTTTAAATCAAAAAAACCCTGTTTATACTAAGTGTAAGTGTGGGAGAAGATGTGAGCCAATGAGTGCTGGTAATCCTCGAGGGGGAGTGTACACTGATACAACTCTTTTGGAGAAAATCCTGTTTGGCAGTATCTGTGGAAGCTGTTATAGCTCACTCTTCCACGTAACCACAACAGACTGGCATACATACATATTTTCACCAAAATATATGTGTAAATATGTTCATAGTAGCATTATTGATAACAGTAAAAAACTGAAAACAACTAAAATATCAATCAACAGTACGGTAATAAGTCGTTATATAGTCACTTAAAGGACTATCACACAATAATATACTCATTTAATGAACTATTGATGTACTCAATTACATGGATGGATTCCACAATCATTATATTGAGTGAAAAAAGTTAGTCATACACAAAAATACTATTTTGATTCAATTTATATAAAGTTTAAAAACAATCAAAACTAAAGTATAATGTTAGAAGTTGGGTAATGATTAGTATTGTGGAAATGGGGTTCATAACTGCATGGGACTTGTGGAGGTTTCTCTGGTTCTACAATGTTGTATTTCTTGAATGTGTAGTGGCTATATGGGCATATTCTTTATATAATAATTCACCAATTATTGGTGTCCATATATATTTGTAAGTTTTGCTGTGTATGCTACAATAGGCAATTGATGCTGTGGTAAATTACACATCCTCCAGCTATTGGGAAGGTCTGCTGCTTATAGCTCACAGTTGAGTCCTTCCCTTGACATGGCCTTTGGCCACAGAGAACTCCCTTTTCGAAAAGTCCATCCCCTCCCAGGGGAGAGACCACATCTAATGACTGGACGATGCAAGGATACAAAGGTCCAGTCCCCTTATCTCTAGATGGGACAACTCTGAAGGGCCATCCTAGCTCTAGAGCTCCATTTTAACTGTGTTATGGGTTGATTTCTCCCAGGCTATCTGGCAATGAGAACTCCATTGCTGGTGGTAAGTGAAAAACAAATAGTCTTTGCCATTTGACAATTGTTAAAATTGTCACCAGTAGAGAACTGAGATGCAGTACTGGTGGAAGAGGACACACTGGCTGTGTAATTATCCCTGGAACTTAATGGCAAAAGGGAAAGAGTAAGTATAAGAACTATGAATTGTGTAGGCTTTACTTAGAGACATTTCGTTTTAATTAAAGAGAGAGAATGACAAGTTCAGGTGATTAATTATCAATCCAAGACAAAATTTGAATACTTGGCAGCATTTAAGGAGACTTTAATTGCCTGCCACGGGAGGGCAGACAAAGTGGAGGACTAGGTTCAAAACTTAACCATAGTAGAGCTTCAGAGACGAATGCATTCTCAGCCCCAGCAAGTCTCCTAAGCCACGCTCAAGGTTCTAATGATGAAGGCAGAGTCCCCTTAGATTTGGAGTGAAGATAATTGATTAGATGTAGTTAAAAACCTTGAAGTTTCATTTTCCCCTGAACTCTCTTAGCTAGTGGAAGTAACCCACACCCCTTTGTCAGAAGATAGTGGGTCTGTTTTAAAGGAGACTCTGCTTGGAGATCATGTAGAAGATTCAAATTGAGTTAACTGCTTTCAAAGTCAATGTTCCCACTTATGCTCCCCACATCCCAGGGATCTACCCTCATCTCCCTCCAGGTAAACAGACCAATAATAAGGGTCAAACACCAGCAAAGCCCCATGGGGAAGTGCTGATCCAGCTAAGGGACAAAAGAGACTATATGCCAAAGGAGCTGCAAGATCTGTTTAATAGGTACCACAGAAGCCAAGAAAGTATCAGTGAAATGGGATCCTGAAGGGGAAACAACAAGGAGTGCAGAACAGAAGTTGGATAACAGAGACTTTGTCTATATGGAGCATTCTCCTATGATACATGATTTAACATGCTGGCAAGGACCCTAGGAGACAGTGCTAATACATTGCTAGGATGGCACTTAGAAAGTCTGAAAAATGACAGCCCACAAAAGTGAAGTAGAAATGCCAGAACTGTGTGACAGAAAGAGGAGAAATAAATGAAATGACTTAAAGAACTAGGCATGTTATAGTCATATAGTATGTAAGATTAGAAAAATTATCAGAAAACTCCTAAGAGAGAGCCAGAAGCACAGTTCATTCGCTCAAGTAATAAGGATTGCACTGGTGAAAACGGTACTAGCATCGCTAAGCAGCTTGGTACGGCTCTCCTCTGTAGGCCAGGACAGGCTGTAGGAGATACTATGACAGAACTAGTCCCTCTAATAACAATAAGTATGAGTATCCTGAAATAAAAGTCAAGTAGTGGCACTTTACTGTCAAAGCAAGATGGGCACATTTATCACAATGAGCAGTAAGGTCAAAGTTGCAGGCTTTGGAGGGCCTGACCTGCATTGATATATGGAGATGGTTAATACAACACAGTGCTTCCAGACGTAACTTATATGGGAAGGTAACCAGAGTATTGCTTAATTCCTACAATCTAAGGAAATCAAAGATGGATGATCAGGAGACTGAATGCAGCCACACCAATAAAATGTTGTTATTGCTTTCCCAGTTTCCAGACCTGAGTCAGTTCTCAGACACAGAATCCATTGATTGAATGGGAGTTTGAGTCACCATGAAGAAGGACCAGGTAACCACAGCAAGCATATTAAATAGTAATTCCTCCAGTTTTCTCTCCGGTTCTTTCCCCAAACCACTGACAACTATATACTGAGTAACTATAAATAGAGGAAAAGGGAATAGCCACATCTTTTGAGTATTATTGGACATGGGTCTGAATTGACATTGATAGCTGGGGACCCACAGCACCACCATTTCCCTCCTGTCAGAGTGGGTGTTATGAATGAAGTCCCGGAACATGCCTGGCTCACTGTGGATCCAGGGCGTCTATGAACCCACCCACTGGCCGTGTTCCTGATCTCTGAATATAACTGGAATGAATGCACTTGGTAGTTGGCATTCATAGGAATGCCTACTTCATAGGAAGTAGGATTCTTCCTAATATTAATTCCTTAGTCTTTGTGGTAAGAGTTATTACAGTGGGGAAGGCCCATTGGAAGCCTCTGAAACTATCCACTATTTCAGAAAATAATAGTAAGTAAAAACCAATAACACATTTTTGAAGGAATGGATTATTTAGTATCACCCTCAAATATTTAAAGATGATAGGTGTGATAGTTCCCATCAGATCTCCACATAATTCAGGAGTCTAGCCTTTAAAATAATTGGATAGGTTTCATGGATGACAGTAGCCTAATACAAACAACTAAGTAGTAGCTCCAACTGCAGGTGTTGTGCCAAATGTGTATCTTTGCTAGAGAAGACTAATTTGGCCTCTGGCACATAAAATTGCTGACCTGGCCGACATTATTTTTCATACTTATTCAGAAGAATCATGAGAAACAGTTAACATCATAAGAGATGGACAACAGTGTACATTTATGTTTTTGTTCCAGAGCTATGTTAACTTTCCAACAGTAACTTGGCCTTCTGGACAGTTCCCAGATCAGCCCTTTATGTCCAATATAGTATTTATATCATGTTGATAGGCAGATGCACAGGAAGCGGCAAATGGCATGGAGGGCTTAGTAAGACACACACGCTCCAGAGGGTGGGAGATAAACTCCATGAAGATTCAAGGATCTGCCATATAAATGAAGTTTTATGAATCCAGAAGCCAGGTCGTACTGGGATATCCAATCTAAGGTATAGGACAAATAGTCACATCTTATATGTCTCACAAGTAAGAAACACTGTGCTGGGTGGGACTTTTTGGGTTTTGGAGGCAGCATGTTCATTCTTTAAAAGAGACTTTATTTGGAGCAATTTTAGGTTCACAGAAAAATGGAGCAAAAAGTACAGAGATTTCCCATTACCTCCTGTCCCTACTCATGGATAGTCTCCTCCATTTTCAACATCCCCCGCCAGAGTGGTACATTTGTTACAACTGGTGAAACTACACTGACACATCATTATCACCCAAAGTCTGTGGTTTACATCATGGTTCACTCTTGGTGTTGCACATTCTATGGATTTGGACAAATGTATAATGACACATATCCACAATTATAGTATCATAAAAGTACTTTCACTGCCCTAAAATTCTTCTGTGCTTCACCTACTCATCCCTCCTTCTCCACTAACCCTTGACAACTACTGATCCTTCTACTGTCTCCAAAGTTTTACCTTTTCCAGAATGTCATATAGTTGGAATCATATAGTATGTAGCCTTTTCAGATTGGCTTCTGTCACTTAGTAATATGCATTTATATTTCATCTGTTTCTTTTCATGGCTTGATAGCTCATTTCTTTTGAATGCTGAATAATATTCCATTGTCTGGATATATCATGGTGTATTTATCCATTCACCTACTGAAAGACATCTTGGTTGCTTCCAGGTTCTGGCAATTATGAATAAAGCTGCTATAAATGTAATTTTCAGGTTTTTGTGTGAACATAAGATTTCAACTCATTTGGGTAAATACTAAGGAGCATGATTACTGGACAATATGGTAAGAATATGTTTAGTTTTGTAAAAAACTGCCAAACTGAATTCCAAAGTGCTTGTATCATTTTGCATTCCCACTAGGACTGAACGAGAGTTCCTATTGCTTCACATCCTCAGCAGTAGTTGGTGTTGTCAATGTTTTGTATTTTGGTCATTCCGATTGGTATGTAGTAATATTTCACTACTGTTTTAGTTTTCATTTTTCTGATGATGTATGACATGGGCATCTTTTCATATGCTTATTTGTCATCGGTATATCTTCTTTGTATACTTTGGATAACACTCCTTTATCAGAAATGTCTTTCACAATTATTTTCTCCCTGTCTGTGGCTTGTCTTCTCATAGAAGGTAGCATATTCTTAACTTGGGAAAACTGGCCCCAATTCATTTCCTCAATGGGATCTAAAGCAGGAGAGGGCTCAAAAGGGTCCAAACTGTAGTAAAAGAAACAGGCCACTTAGGTGCTATGATCTGGAAAACCTTATGGTTCTGCACAATTTTTCAGTAAAACTTTCAACAATGATGAAATTGTTCCAGGTTTGCACTGTCCAATATAGTAGTCACTAGCCATCTGCGACTACTGAACACTCAAAATGAAGTTAGTGCAACTAAGGAACTGAATTTTTAATTTGACTTAATTTAATTTAACTAAAATAGTCACTTGTGGCTAGTGGCTACCGTATTGGGCAGAGCAGTCGAGGTATTTGTTGATGGAAAGATATCATGTAGAGTTAATGATAGGCTCAATAGTGAATCACAATGTAGATCACTACATTTACAGAGCAAGGCTATGACATCTACAGAGAACCATACACCATTCCAAAAATAACTCCTATCATGCTACTCCACCTGATAGAGACAGAGGAACAGACCATGAAACACTGTGATTATCTGGCCAAAGTTGTCCATCATGCATTGGATTCTGTCAGATCCAACATATCATGAAGTTAGGTGGGTCCAACAGCAATCCATCATAAGACGGAAGTGACACATCTGGGATCATGCATGAGCAGTGCCAGAGTGACTACAAAGTCTGCACAAGTAGGTTACCCAGACCATTATGTGATCAGGCATTGTTGCAACAGCACTTCATGCTTAGCTTATTTTGATTATTATGAATCGATCAGTTCAGTAGATCAATGTGAGCTACTAATGGACTGCAACTGCATTACAGCCCCATCAGGGATGGTCCTGAATGACACCAGTGATAAGAAATCCTTATATGGAAAGAGCTGTAGAGGACACATTTGGTCATTCACTTTGGGAGAGAGAAATGGCCTGAGCTAGAGTCTGTATAGATGCATAGTGAATGCAGGGTGAATGACCTGGCTGCATGGTCTGGGACTTGAAAAGAAAAAGATTGGAGAATTAAAGTTTTAGGGAGAGAAATGCAGTTGGAAATATGAGTACACACAAAATGTGAACACTTTTGTATATCATGTTAACATCCTTTAAGAGCATCCACTTCAAATTTGGATTGCTCCAAAGGACCATCTTAGCTCAGAGCACCTTGAAGATTAGATGAGATCTCTGTTGCAATTATAGGTCAACATCTCTCTCCAATTCTGTCTTATTTACTTCCTTACACATTTACCTCCCAAGAGCACTCTCCAAGAAACTTTCTGTAGACAAGTCTTTATTTTAGCTCTATTTCCAGGAAACTCAAACCTGTTCTTATTAGAGATACAGACAAAATAAAACATTATAAAGACAATGCTAAAATATTAATAAAAGAAACTGAGTAGAAGAGATGTAAATAAATGGAGAGATATTTCATGTTTAGAGATTGAAAATTTCAATATTTTTAAGATATCAATTCTTCCCAATTTATTATATAGATTCAATGTAATCCCAATCAAAATCCCAGTGACTATTTTATTGATATTGATAAACTGATGATAAAATTTATATGGAAGGCAAAAGGCCTAGAATAGCCACACAATAATGAAGAAGAACTAAATTGGAGGGCTAACACTACTCAATTTTAAGAATTACTAAAAAGCTACAGTGATTAAGACAGTATGATACTGTGAAAAAACAGACAGTCAGATCAATGAAACAGAATAGAGAGTCCAAAAATAGACTCACGCGATCTTTGACAAAGTCACCAAAATAATTCAGAGGAGAAAAGATCTTTTCAACAAATGGTACTGTAACAATTGGGCGTCCTTCTTTAATAAATAATTAAATAAATAAATAAGCCTAGGCATAGATATTACACCTTTCACAAAAATTAACTCAAAATTAATCATAGGCCTAAATGTAAAATTAAAAAAAATATAAAATTTGATAAAGAAAAAATAAAATAAAATTTACATAACCTTGGATTTGGTGATGATTTTTTAGATACAATACCAAAAGCATTATTCATAAAAGAAAAAATTGATAAATTGCACTTTATTAAAATTTAAAACATCTGCTCTGCAAAAGACACTGTTAAGAGAATGAAGAGAAAAGCCAAAAAGCAGTAGGAAATATTTGAAAAACACATTAAAAACTTGTATCCAAAAATACAAAGAATTCTTAAAACTCAAGGATTAGAAAACAACACAATCAAAAAAAAAGCACAAAATATCTGGACAACTCACCAGAAACTATATATAGTTTACAAATAAGCATATGAAAAGATGTTCAACATCATTTGTCATTGAGGAAATGCAGATTATACTACATAAGTAACAGAATGGCTATCCTCCAAAAAATTGACAATACCAGTTGCTGGTTTGGATGCAGAGAATAGGAACTAAATTCAGTGCTGGTAGGAATGAGCTATCAAGACGTGTAAACCCGTGGTTGAACCTTAAACACATATTACTAAGTGAAGGACGCCAGTCTGAAAAGGCTACTTATAGTGATTGTAACTATATGACGTTCTGGAAAAGGCAAAGATGATAGAGGTAGTCAAGAAATCAGTGGTTGCCAGCGACTTGGGGGTGAAGAGTTTGAATAAGTAAAGCACAGGGCGTTTTTTCAGGTGTGAAACTATTCTAGTGGTTGATAACATGACACTGTGAATTTGTCGAAACTTATAGAACTTCATAGCACAAAGAGTGATGTTTATGTATGAAAACATAAAAAACACGATTAAAGACGCTGGGGGATCCCAGGATGAAATGCAGACTCTGACAAAGACTCTAACTGTGCTATATATGTATGAAACAGTCTTGCTGAAGCAGGTGGATGTAAAAAGGTGCCGAGCTGTGTCAACTTTGGCCAGCCCTGGCGGTCTCGTGGTTAAGATTCGGCGTTTCACCACTGCAGCCTGGGTTCATTTCCCGGTCAGGGAGCCACATCACCCATCTGTCGGTTGTCTTATTGTGGTGACTATGTGTTTCTGTGATGCTGAAAGCTCTGCCACTGGTATTTCAAACACCAGCAGGGCTGCCCATTCCCGGTCAGGGAGCCACATCACCCATCTGTCGGTTGTCTTATTGTGGTGACTATGTGTTTCTGTGATGCTGAAAGCTCTGCCACTGGTATTTCAAACACCAGCAGGGCTGCCCATTCCAGACAGGTTTCAGCAGAGCTTCCAGACCAGATAGACTAGGAAAAACGACATGGCAACTCACTTCCAAATAAATTGTCCATGAAAACCCTGTGAATAGCAATGGAGCATTGTCTGGTATAGCACCAGAAGGTGAGAGGATGGTGCAAAAAGACCAGGCAAGGTTCCACTCTGCTCTGCACAAGGTTGCTGGGAATCGACTCCTTGGCCCTAACAACAACAAACATAAACTTTGGAAAGGAGTAGTGTCTGTAAGACTAAAAGCAAAGGAATTGTACACAGGAGTTTCCTTTAGTTGATAAAATTGTTTCTCATGGTGTTATGGGTTAATAACTCAGAAACCACTATACATCTATACTGGAATCTAAGTTAAGTAAATGGCTGACATGGAGTGGGAGCTGGGTTTCTCACTGTTGGGGTGGGAGGTTACAGAAAAGCAAGGAGAAAGGGGGGCTAGGATGACCAATGTGATAATGGATTTGATTTGGAGATGTCAGTATGAACTCATATTTAGCTGCAGATAGGTACAGATGGATACGCATAGAAATACTTACAGATATATGTATATCTCACCCACATGAGCAAGGTTAACATCAACGGTGGTAAGTCACACTGATAATATTTTCCTTTCATATGATGTGATGAGAACGCCACTTTCCCACTCTGGTCTTCTTCCCCCAAATCCATAACTCCAATCTAATCATAAGCAAAACATCAGAAAAACCCCAAATAAGGGACAGTCTTCAAAATACCTGACCAGTACTTGTAAAGGTCATCAAAACAAGGAAAGTCAGAGAAACTGTGACAGCCAAGAGGAGGCTAAGGAGACATGACAACCAAAGGTAAGGCAGAATCTTCTCTGGGATCCTGGAACAGAAAAGACATTAGGTCAAACTAAGGAAATGTGAATAAAGTGTGGACTTCAGTTAATAACAGTGGTTCATGGATTGTGACAGTTGTACCATATCAACATGAGGTATTACTAAGATAAACTGGGTGTGACGTATGGGAATTCCATACTTGCGTTACAACTTTTCTGTAAATTTACAACTATTCTAAAATACAAAACTCATTAAAGAAGGAACCAATTTACTCTTAAAAATAAATTTAAGATCTTATTCAGACTCTTTACCCTACCATTCCACTCCTTAAACCTCATTTTCTTCAAAAAATAAACATAAAAATAAATAAATCTATCTCTTTAAAAAACAAAACCAAAAAGCAGTGCTCCTCCTTCCAAGGAACATTTCTGTACTTTGATTATGCCTGAGTTAGAAGCATATTTTTTTCTTTATTCTGTTGTAGGCATTATATTTAAGTAGTTTACAAACACAGAATATAAACAGAAATATAGTGAAAATTCTCCCTTCCATCATTTACCCTTATCTGCATATTTCTCATCAACCGCTAAACTGACCACTATTCCTAGTTCCTTGTGCTTTCTTTTAGAGCTCTATTTATATATACTAGCAAATAGGAAAATAAATTTGTATTTTCTCCTTTTTACACAAAAGGTTGTGCGTTATCCTCATTTTTACCTAATGCTTATAATTTTACGATATATATTAGAATATACGTTTATCATTTCACAACAGATCGATAGAGTCATAATTTTCTATACCTGCATAGTTTCCTGTTGTATTGATATATCTTAATTCTTTTAACCAGTTTCCTATTAATGGACACTTAGGAAGTTTACAATATTTTGCTTTTACAAACAATACTGAAGTGCACCTAATTTCCTTCTTCTGAAAGTACATCTGTAGAATAAATTCCCAAAAGTGAAACTGGTGTGCAAAGGGTATGTGCATTTGTTTTCAATAGCTACTGCCAAATTGTCTTTCATAGTGTGTCTATAAATTTACACTCTCAACAGCAGTGTAGAAAAGTTCCTGATATCTTAAATCTCACAAACAAGGAGTGTAATCAAATTTTTGGATTTTTGTTTCACCAGCAAGAGAGAATAGGGGATATCAGTGCAATATTCCTGTCCATTTCTATTTTGAGCAAGGTTTAGCATCTTTACTGATGTGTATGGACTAGTAGTTTTGTATTTTTGTGCACGGCCTGTTCACATAATTTGCCCATTTGTTTATTAGGTTATTGATTTTGTCCTTATTAATAATTGGAAGCTCTTTGCATATTCAAAATGTTTGGCCTTATGTGTGATAAAATTGCAGATAATTTTCACAGAAAGTAAGTTATCTTTTGAATGGCTAATCAGTGGTTCATTTTTTATGTCCTTGAAATCAGTCTTTTTTTATGGATTCAGTATTTTGAGCCATCGTTAGAAAGTCCTTCCTTACTACAAGAAATTTTTTCCATTATTTTCCACTTGAGCTTAAATTGTTTTTCATTCTTAATGGTTTGTATTATTATTATTAATCTTTTGATTAGTTGGACTTCATCCTCCAATATCATATTCCAATAAGAGCTCCTGGATGCTGTAATCCTTTAGTTCCTGAATTTCTAAAAATGTCTATCCTCTGCTTCTATTCTAGAAGAACAGCTTGACTCTGTACATTTCTTGGGCTCCAGGTTCATTTAATCAGTGGGTTGTACACAGGATTTTCTTGTTTTCTGAGCTTGTATGTGGTTCAGAGGAAGTCTGACACTAAATATGCTACCTTCCTTCTATCTCTGATATTAGACAATACTTATTTTTGCTCTATAATCATATGACTTTATTTTTATACTTGAAATTCATAAACTAATCATATTACATTAGTTTTGGGAGAATTGGTACATTCTTTGATAAAGAAATTTCTATTTTTTACTCAGAGAAATTTTGTATGGCGTGTCTTTGAATGTTATTTTTCTTGTCTTTTATTCAAGGACTCCAAAAAATGTGCTTTTTGTCTTCTTTACCATCTTCTGTATTAAGCACAGTCTCTATAATCATTTAAGTGTTTTCACTTTACAATTTCCTTTTGTGGGACTTGCCTATATCTGTCCCCCAGTCACTTTTTAAATTTAACTTTCATTGCTGTTAATATTGCTTTCTAGAGGTTTTGTTTTTGTTTCATTCATTCCTTGAGCTCTCTTTCTGTTGCCATTTAACTCTTTTTTTAATAACTTTGTCTCTTGATTTATTTATTTTGAGTATTTTTTTTAAGAAGATATATTAGTCTCCTATTGCTGTTGTAACAAATTACTTCACACGAGGCGGCTTAAGACAACAGAAATTTATTCTCTCTGGATCTGAAGGCCAGAAGTCTGAAATCAAGTTTTCAGCAATTCCATGCTGGCTCTGGAGGCTCTGGGAAGAATTCTTCCTTGTCTCCTCTAGGTTCTGGTGGCTCCTGACATGCCTTGGCTTACAGTTTCGTCTCTCCAATCTCTGCCTCCGTCGGACATCACCTTCTCTGTGTGCGTTTCAAAACGCCCTCTGCCTCTCTCTCATAAGGATACACGCGATTGGATTCAGGGCCCACCCAGATCATCTAGGATAAGCCCTTCCTCTCAAGGTCTCTAACTTGATCACATCATTTGCCACGTAAGGTCATATTCACAGATTCTGGAGATTAAGACGTGAATGTATCTTTTGGGGGGACACCATTTAGCCCACTAGAGAGAGCTTATACTATCTGTCAACTGATAAAGTTTGGAGATGGGTGGAGAGGCAAGAGGGTCTGCAAATGAACAACTAAAAAAATAGCTAGTGACCAGAGCATGCAGATAATTAAAATAAAGTTATAGCATAGGGAGTCATTAGGTAATTATTTTAGATTAGTTGTTCTGGAAGGGCCTGTCTGAGTGAGTAACATCTCAACAATAATCTCAATGACAGGAAGGAGTCAGAAGTTGAAATACCTGGGGGGGTAAGCATCCCAGACAAGGGGAACAGCTAACGTAAAGGCTCTAAAGCTAGAAGTTTAGCCGTATTCAAATAATAGAGAAACAAAGTACACAGCTAGAACACAGCAGATGAGAAAAAGCACGTATGCATGGTGATGCAGACACGGACCCAACCGTGTAGGACTTTGTAAACCCGGGTGAGGAGTTTCTTGATGAGTCATGTGTTCAGGTTGCATCTCATATGGCATCCAGATTTCTTAATATAGTATACATTATTACGGTGCTCATTAAATATTTGCTACAATCTGATTTCCTTAAATAAATTAGCTTATTCCTAGTCCCTGTTTTGTTATCAGTGTTGAAGCGAATCTTTGCAGAAATAATTTATTCCTAATTACTCAGTCACCTGAATCACTAATATTAGCATAATATGTGAAGTGTCTGATTCCAATCATAATTGTAAAACTGACTGATCCTGCTTACGTGTGTCAAAACCCTTGTTAGTTGATTAATTTGGTATCTGAATTGATAAATGAAAATCTTTATATCAAAAACTAATATGTGCAAGGAAGAAAGTGCGCCTGTATGTACACAGCATTTCTAAAAAGTCAGTCAGCAAAAGGGGGCTAAAAAATAACTGATTTTGATCAAACAAACAGAGAATTTCCAAAGGTCACTTTCACTTTGTGTTACAGGGACCTATCTTTCAAAAAAGGGTCAGCTTTGGCCCCGTGGCTTAGCGGTTAAGTGCGTGGCTCCGCTACTGGTGGCCCGGGGTTCAGATCCCGGGCGTGCACTGACCCACCGCTTCTCCAGCCATGCTGAGGCCACGTCCCACATACAGCAACTAGAAGGACGTCCAACTATGACATACAACTATCTACTGGGGCTTTGTGGGGGTGGAAAGGAGGAGGATTGGCAATAGATGTTAGCTCAGAGCCGGTCTTCCTCAGCAAAAAGAGGAGGATTGGCATGGATGTTAGCTCAGGGCTGATCTTCCTCACAAAAAAAAAAAAAGGGTTGGCTTTTCACCTGCTTCACTCTGTGTAGTGTAATTTAGGGAGCACAGCTTAAAGAACTTCCCTGTAATACCTTACGGTGTTCCTTTGTGCGAAATTCCCATGGACTAAAAATATTGCATTTCATGAAGCCCTTTTCCAAAATGCAAATATCCTAGAAGGGTAACATATTAAGCTATGGATGTGTCGTCTTGTAATCAGAGATTAGGAAACTCGTCCACTCACACGCCTGACACAAGTTGCAAATCAGCAGCTCCCGACAGAATCTGGCTGCAATCTTGTTTTGTTTGGCTAGCACAAAAGTGTTTGCACAAAATTTGAATTTGATGACTTTAAACAAAGCATGCTTTCTCTCGTTCTCCAGCAGCCCGTCTGGTTTTCTATCTTCTTTCCAACGGGCTCAAATCACATATTTATATATTTCCTGGCATTTGAGCTTGTGACCTCCGCCACAGCACCGAAATGTTTATGGAAGGAGAGAAGACACCACCCCAAGCTAGCGTAGCTGTGCCTCGAGGACAGGGGCAGTGATGACAAGGGGACCTCTCTGTGTCCTCTTCACAGCACATACTCTCTTGATAATCTCACCCTCTGCTGATGACTCCCAAACCTCTATATTCATCCTCTCTTCTGAACCTAATTCCATCCAACTGTCTCCTGTACTTACACTTGGATTTCTACAGGCATCTCTAAAATTCCCCTCTCAAACTTGCTCCCCCTCCTGAGTTTCCTATTTCATTTAAAGGCCTAACATTGCTTTATTGTGAGCTCCCTGAGGGCAAAGATAGTCCTGTATCCCTAGCACATGAGACTTAACCTCGGCCATAGTGGGAGCTTCATTTCTGTTTTTCACTTCTTATTTGGAGATAATTTATGACTCAGAATAAGTCTAAAAATAGTAGAGAATTTTCACATAGCTTTCACTCATCTTTCCCCCATAACGCCTTCTATAGCCAAAGTGCATTTTCAGAATCAGGAAACTGGCATTGGTACAACACTGTTAACTAAACTACAGACTTCACTCATATTTCACCAATTTTTACATGCACTCATTTTTGTTGTTGTTTAGTATGTAGTGGGATGAAATTTTATCACGTGTATGGATTTAACCATCCCCATAACCATGACACAAATCTGTTCCCTTGCCAGAAAGAAACTTCTTGCTTTTCCTTTATTGACAGACCCTACTCCAACTCTAAACCTTGGCTATCTTCTTTCCATCAATATAATTTTGTCATTTTGAAAGTATTATATAAATGGAATCATACAGCATGTAACTTTTTGAAATTGGCTTTCTTTCACTCAGCATAATATGCTTTAGATCCATCCTAGTTGGTGTATGTGTATCAATAGTATTTGTCTATTACAAATAAAACTGCTATGAACATCTGTGTACAGAGTTTTGGATGGACAAATGTTTTCATTTCTCTGGGATAAATGTACACAGAGAAGTGATTGCTGCGTCGTATGACAAGTGCACATATTACTTCATCAGAAACTGCCAAATTGTTCTGCAGACTGGCTATACCATTTTCTATTCCTACCAACAAGGGATGAGCAATCTAGTTGCTCTGCATTGTTGTCAGCACTTGGTATCGTCAATATTTTTATTTTAGCCTTTTGATTGGTGTCTGTAGTATCTCATTGTGGTTCTAATTTGTGCTCCAATTTGGCTTATGATGTTGAATGTCTTTTTATGTACTTTGACATCTGCATATCCTTTTGGGTGAAACATATTTTCTTTATATATTCTGGATAGAAGCCTTTTGACTTCTTATGTGTTTTGCAAATATTATTTTCTAGTTTGTGGCTTAACTTTTTGTCCTCTTAACAGGGTGTTTCATGGAAAAAATATTTTAATTTTGATGAAGTCTAATTCATCCATTTCTTTTCTTTTCTGGATCATGCTTTTGGTGTCCTGTCTAAGAACTCGTCACCTAACTCTAAGTCACAAGGATTTTCTCCTATGTTTTCTTTTAACTTATTTATAGTTCTACGTTTTAAATTTATATATTTTACACATTTTGAGTTAATATTTTTATGTGGAGTGAAATTTAGGTCAAATTCATATTTTTGCCTATGAAAGCTCAATTGTTTCAAAATAATTTATTGAGCAGACTACACTTTTTCCATTGTTTTTGTATCTTTGTCAAAAATCAGTTCAGCATATATACATGGGTCTATTTCTGAGTTCCCTCTTCCATTTCATTGAACAATGTGTCTGACCCTCCTCCAATACCACACTGTCTGGATTACTGTGGCTATATACTCTTAAAATTGGGTAGTGTGATTCATTCAACTTTATTCTTCCTTTTCAAAATTATTTTAGCTATTCTACTTCCCTTGCCTTTTCAAATGAATTTTGGAATCAGCTTGTGTATATCTCAAAACAAGATAGCTGGTGGAATTTTGATAGAAATTGCATTAATTAACCCTATAGACCAAATTGGGGATAATGAACATCTTTATTATGTTGAGTCTTCTAATCCATAAACATGGTATGACTTTGCCTTTATTTATATCTACTTTAATTTCTTTCCTCAATTTTATAATTTTTAGTTTATGAATACTATGCATTTTTTAAAGTCTATGCCTATTTTATTTTGGGGAGTGATTTTAAATGGTATTGCATTTAGGGGCCAGCCCAGTGTCGCAAGCAATTAAGTGCACATGCTCTGCTACAGCTGCCCGGTATTCGCAGGTTCGGATCCTGGGCGTGCACTGACCCACCGCTTGTTAAGCCATGCTGTGACGGCATCCCATATAAAGTGGAGGAAGATGGCCACGGATGTTAGCTCAGGGCCAATCTTCCTCAAGAAAAAAAGGGGGAGGATTTGCAAAGGATGTTAGCTCAGGGCTAGTCCTCCTCATACACACACATGAAAAAATGGTATTGTATTTAAATTTTTTATTTTTATTTGTTCATTGCTAATATATTGAAATATGATTGATTTTTATGTGTTGACCTTGTATCATGCTACCTTGTTGAACTCACTTATTAGTTCTAATTTTGCTGTAGATTTCTTGGGATTTACTACACAGAAATTATGTCATCTGGAACTAGGAAGAATTTTATTTTTTCCTTTCCAATCTGTATGCTTTATATCTTCATTTTTGCCTTATTGCACAGACTAAGACTTCCAATACTATTTTGAAGTGATGAGAGAAAATATCCTTGCCTTGTTTTTTTATTTTAGGAGGAAGCATTCCAATTCCACCATTAATTATCATTTCACTTCAGGGTTTTTTTTGTAGATGCTTTTTTCAATTTGAAGATGTTACTTGTATTCCTAGCTGACTGAGCATTTTTATCTTGAATGGGTGTTAGATTTTGTCAAATGATTTATTTTGCAACAATCGATAGGCTCATGTGTTTTTTCTTCTTTAGACTATTAATATGGTGGATTACATGTATTGATTTTCTAATATTAAACCAGCCATGCATACCTGGAATAACATCTACTTGGTCATGGCACATTATTCCTTTTATATATTGATGGATATCATTTAAATAACACTGATGCCTGGGTGCCATCCCCAGAGATTCTGATTTAATTGATTTGGGATGTGTCCTGGGCACTGAGATTTTCAAAAGCTCCTCAGGTAATTATAATGTTATTTCAAGGTAGAAACTACCAGTTTCGACCTACTGCTTAGTTTTTATTGATAGAAGTCTTTTGACTTTTTATATGTTTTATAGGCAAGTGAGGAGAGCTAACCTGTTGGAAAGAGCTTCACCTGCTCTCATAAATGTGTTAAAATTAGAACACATAGAACATACTTCTGATGATTAAATAAAACTGTGAAATAAGTGATTCGGTTATTTGAATATATTTTATTTAAAAAATACATATATGTTTAAATATTTAAATACAAGATATGTGGTTCTTATCAATTTAATTCAAAACACGTTTATTAGTTTGCTATATATATATCCATGTTACCGTGATAATTACCTCAGGGACTGGCATGACGAGTAAGTCATAACCCACATTTCAATAAACTTTCAGACTTTTAGTGAGGACTAAGACAAGAAGATTAATATTGATAATAATGGCAAAAATGAAGGTTTACATTTGCTTTGAAATTTTATTTGCAATATAATTTTATACTTACTAAATTGTTTAATCAATAAAATAAATAGCTACATTAAAAACCAGAATATAATATAGCCAGAGAAGATAAACCAAATGCTACAGGGATTCAAAGGCTGAAAATGTTATTTTCATGTAGAGTGAGCAAAGCCGGCCTTCCACATAGCAAGAGAACTGCTTGAGAAAGAGCTTGGTAAATGGGCAGCAATTCAACAGATGGAAACAGGAAACAGGGCATCAGATATTCCGAACAATACAACTAAAGGCATAGATACGTTCAACTAATGTGGTTTGGTGGATGGTTGCATGGATGAAATACGTAATGTAGTCGGGAAATTGTATCAGTCTAGTTTTGTGGGGGCATGTGGCCTGGTAGAGAAGCAATGTCAGATATGTAGGTTGAGAATGTTTGCTGACAGACTTTGAATGCCAAGATCAGGAATCTTGACTTGGTATAGGAAAGAGCAGAGAGTTGCTGAAGTTTAGTGAGCCAGAGGGGACAGAAGTAAAGATATTTTGGAAACAGAAAGAATCTACCAGAGGCTGTTGTGTGATAAAGAAGGAAACTCAGGAGCAGTGAAGCATCCCTGTTATAAAACAGTCCAGGAAAAGAAAATGCAGACCTGAATTAGAGAAGCAAGGCTGGAATACAAAGAAAAGGCTGAATGGCAAGAGATGTCTTCAGACCTACAGGATCAGACAACTAAATGAATGAAAAAGGAGGACTATGGTGTGCTTCTAATACTCAATGCTTGGTTGTCTGGGGGAATGATAATGGAATTAATGAAAATAGTACTCAGAAAAGTATAGCATGAATTTCTATGTATTAATTTTATCCTCTCATACAGTCTTCCTTCTATTTTTCTCTCTAGCTCTATTTTTTGCTCCTTTCCTCCTTAGCATGCCTTAAACATTTGGAGGACATGTTCACTCCTGCTTCATGACCTTTGCACTTGCTGTTCCCTCGGCCAGAATCTTTTTCCTAATCAACCTCCACCCCAATTTTATCTATGCTGCTGATTATTTTTCTGATCTTGGATAAAATGTTACTTTCTTGAGGAAGTCGTCTCTGACTCCTTAGTTCAGTCAATAGGTATCTATGGAGTGACTAAGTATGCCAGACATTGTTCTAGGAAGATGTAGAGAAGAGCCTTTGAGACAGAGGTAACAGCAATTGCGCAAGCCTTGATGGAGGAGAGTGCCTGGCTTGCCAGAGGAAAAGCAAGCCTGCAGGGGAGGGCTAAGGCAGGGTCTGATACCAGAGATGACGGAGCAGGAAAGCTTGTTTATGGTCTTACAGCTCAGCGAGAGTCTTTCAGCTTTTGCTCTGAGTGAGGTGAGAAGTCTGAAGGCTTTTGAGCTGAGGACTAAGGTGATCTGACTTCTGTTTTAAAAGAATTACTTGGTTCTTGGGAAATGGGAGCAAGGTCAGAAGCAGGGGAGATTAATTAACAGGCTATTTCAGTTATCCAAGTAATAATAATGACTTGGAGCTGGTGAGATCAGGTTACATTTTGGATGTATTTTCAAGCAAAATTAACACGATTTTCTGATGGATTATACATGAGGAGTAAAAGAAAAGTCAGGAACGGTTTTAGAGTTTTTGTCTTGAGAAATAAGAACAGAGAAACCTTTTATTGAGATGGGGAAGACTGTAGGAGAACCAAATTATCTGGGAAAATCAGGAGTTCAGTGTTGACGTATTTTACGCGTAATTTCCATTAGATATCCAAGCGTGAATCCTGAGTAGGCAGTCAGATAAACATCTCTGGAGTTAGGGGTATAGGTCTGTACTGGAAATATAAACGTAAGAACCTCATGACAATATGAAGGTATTAAGCTGTTGTCTCTCAGCTCTGAACTCAAGCTTCTAACTGCTCTGTGATTCTGTAGCTGGGACACCACAAACTTCATTCCCCCTTTGACAGCTGTGATCTCTGATAGTTTCCATAAATAACTGTGTTCATCCTCGCACCTCCGAACATGCAGTATTCCCCATAAGTTCCAGGTATGTGGGAAACTTTAAGTGGCTGACTTATGCTGCCTAGTGCTCTTTCCAGATTTATGCCACTGCCAGATGCTGCGGCCCAACACATTTCATCTCTACCACCCGGCGTATCTGCTGGGTGCAGCACTTTCCGCCCCAGTGTGCTTGGGAAGGCAGACCTCCGGGTCCTCCCATCTGCTTAAGGAAATTCTGAGGAGCCTGAGCCCTTTGATGGCCCTGCTTCCCCGACTCTGACTAGTTAAGGCATGGACCTGATCCTGTTTTGGTCCAGAGGACTCTATCTGAGTTCTGTTGGTGGCTTGCAGGGAAAGACTAGCTTTTTCAGGGACATAGTTGGTCTCACATGATGCCTTTGATGAATTTTTGCAGTCTCCATTCACCAAATACTACCTGCCTCATAGTACACTAGTTTGTGCAATAACAAAAGCCTTTTTGTTCAAGCCACCTTCAAAAGATAAATAAATACATAATAAAAGGTGCTGGTGCTAGGGGGTCACTGGAAGGTAGGAGGATGGGAAAGGGACCTGCACCTTTCTGATTTGCCTGATGTTCCTGTCAGCACCCTCCTCTCTGGCAACGGATCTTCACCCTAGAAGCATCCATTTATTTCAGGAGCAATTGGTTCCAGGTTCCACCTTCTTCCTTCACTTGCATGAACATCTTCATTGCACCTCTTTAGAGGTTAAAACACGAAAATAAATCAGTGGCCTCCTCCTCAGAGGTCTGAATCCGGGCAGCACAGATCCCAGCCTGGGGCCTATTGAGGTCCACCCGTAAGTCTTTGTATTCTAAACACCAGCAGAGTGCGTGGTACATTGCATGTGATAAATCACTGAATGAATGAGGGAATGGATGTGGAGTCTACATTAAACACCACGTATCCTGCCAAACACCATGCATTCTAGAAATGTTAGAAGGAGCTATTAAATTTGTATGTTCTTCGCTTTTCTATTCTGACCAAGTGATACCACCATTTAAGTAACTGCTCAAGGCAGACACTTGAGAGTCGATTTTAATTCTTTACTCTTCCTCACATCTTACAACCACCTCCTTGGTAGATTTTGCAGATTCAACTTCCAGATATATATCGAGTCAGTCCCACTGGTTTTATCGCCACTGCCACAATGGAACACCATTGACTCCTGCCAAGGATTACCTAATTTGACCCCTAATTGTCTCTTTGCCTCTCCTGTCCTCCATCAGTTGATTCTACAGTCTGGTTGTGCATCTTGTCACCTCCCTTCAGTGTCTGCCCACAGTGTCTCCCCACACATGCCTTTCCTCACTTCCTAGAATACATTGTGCTCCTTTCCATCTCAGGGTATCTTTATAGGCTGTTCCCCCTCTTCTGTTCTCATACCACTTCGCCTCCCTAATGCTTACTCCTGCCTAACATCTTAGGTTAAGAGTCACTTTCTCTTTAGACTCTTTAATTCTCTGGTCAAGGATTCCTATTATAGTCTCCTATGTCATTATAATTCTTCTTTAGAGCATCTACTTCAATTTAAATCCATTAATTAGTTTTGTAATGATGTTCCTATTGTCATTCTATGCCTTTTTTCCGTTCTTTCTAAAATCAGAATGGAATTAGTGAGCACTTCATTAAGTTTTGTGAGAATTTAATGTACATGTAAATCACTTAGTCTCACTCATTGTAAACACTCAATAATGTTGGCTGTCATTATTTTTATCATCATCATCATCATCAGGCTTTAAATTCCTTGAGTGATTTAAGTAAGTTAAGGAATTTATGAATTTTGAGGGGACACAATTCAGTCCATAACATTCTGCCTCTAGTCCTCCCAAATTTATGTCCTTTTCATATACAAAATACGCTCATTTATTGAATCCCAACAGCCTGGAAAGTCTTAACTCATTCCAGCATCAATTCTAAAGTTTAATGTTTAAATCTAACTATTGTCTAAATCAGATATGGTTCTCAGGAGCAACACCCACACTGCTCTCTGTAAGAGCCTTGCCTATGCTGTCCTGCCCTTGGAAACCCAGGTGGAGGCATCTTTCTCTACCCCACACCCCACCCCTACCCCCATGTACTCTGGGCCTGTGCTGGGAGTAGCAGCCCTGATAATCTCTGAATCGCCTTTGGGATACTTCTTCCCTTTTCTTGAAGGATAGCACATGTTCACAATCTTCATTATGTCTCATTTTCTTTGTCTTCTTTAGTCCCAGCTGGCAGTGTTTCTCCTGGTATAATCCCATCTCTATCTCTGGCTTTTGCTGAAATGGCTGGTAAACTTCATGGTTTATACTTAATTGAATGGTTGGTCCTCCACACTCTTGGCATTCTCTGCTAAACATGCTTTCTCATTTTTTACCATATGGACAGGCTGAGAATTTTCCATATCTTTAAATTTTGGTTCCTTTTTGCTTAACAATTCCTTCTTCAATCCATCTGTCTCTTCCAGCGTTTTACTATCAGCATTCAGGAGGAACCAAGATGTTCCTTCAATACGACTTAGAAATCTGCTTGGCTAAACATCCAGTCTCATCACTCACAAGTTTCATCTTCCACGAAACACTAGAACACAGTTCAGCCAAATTCTTTGCCACTTTATAACAAGGATAGCCTTTCCTTCAGTTTCCATTGAGATGTTCCTCATTTTTGTCTGAGACCTCACAAGAATGTCCATCTTTCCAGCATGCACCTCAGAATTCTTCTAGTCTCTACCAGTTACCCAATTCCAAAGCCATTTCCACATGTTTAGGTATTTGTTACAGCAGCACCCCACTTCTCAGAACCAGAATCTGCCTCAGTCAGCTTGGGCTGCCATAATGAAATACTATAGACTGGGTGATTTAAATAACAGGAATTTAATTCTCACAGTTCTGGAAACTAGAAGTCCAAGACCAAGGTACCAACAGGGTTGGTGTTTGGTGAGAGTTCTCTCCTTGGGTTGAAAACAGCCACCTTCCTGCCATGCCCTCACATGGCCTTTCCTTGGTGTGTGTCGGTAGAAAGAGAGAGAGGAAGCAAGCTCTCTAGTGTCTCTTCTTATAAGAGCACTAATTTCATCATGAAGGCCCCACCCTCATGATCTCATCTAAACCTAATTATCTCTCAAAGGCCCCATCTCCAAATACCATCGCATTGGCGGTTAGGGCTTCAACATACAAATTGTAGGGAGACACACTTCAGTCCATAGCAGAAAGTAAGTCTGACTTATTCAAGATTGTATTCCAGCATCCAGCACACTGCCTAGAACATTTAATTAATAAATAAATATGTTTTGAAAGAACATATGTATGAATGAGTGAGTAAATGAATGAATTGCTATTGCTGTTGGAGAGGAGAAAGAAGGGAAAGGTTCAAGGGTGGAATTTTGGGGAACACTTAGGATAAAGGAGAAATAAGAAAGAAAAATGCCAGAGGAAAGAAAGGTCAGGAAGAGAGAAAGCAAGACCGTGAAAAGTCTTGGAAGATGAGACATGGAGAGATTTAAATAAGGATCACTCAACTGTGTTCAATAACCCAGGAAAACTGACATTAGCATTTCTCACTACTTCTTATAAAAATGGCATCAATTCAAATTAGCAAAAGGCCAGGGGTTCAATGCTCAAAATAAATTACCCTAGAAATCAGGTTATTAGTAAACAATCATTTTAATTAAAATGGAAAACAAATCAGAGCATAAGTAATATATTTTGTCAGGCTACTAAAACTCACTGACAGCAAGGGTGTTGTCCTTATGCTATCAGCAAGTGCTTTGCTGACTATTCTGTCTGCTTGTGAGAGAGGAATTGTTTAACTACTGCAAGGTTAAATTCAGAAGAACTAAATAGAACCATTGAGAGATGGAGATTATTGGTCTATGGTATTTTAAAGAACAGACTGTATAAACTGATTTATAACTTGCTTTGGTTCATTTAATAATATATGGGAATGTTTTCCATGTTATCACTTAATCTTTCACATCATTATTTTTAATAATTGCATCACACTCCATCTCAAACATGGAATATATGTTAACTAATCCTTTTTGGGTAAACAGTTGCTTCAAATGTATTACAATTGTAAAACATTTTGGGCCTAATATCATTAAAAATTAAGATTTTCAAATATCATGATTATATTCTCAGAATACTTTTTTATTGAAGTACAATTGTTGGGTCAACAGGGAAGCACATTTTTAAAGCCTTTGATTTAAATTCTTCTACAAGCAGTGAAAGAGAGTAATTTCCCCATATTTTTATCAACATGGGTTTTATTATTCTTTTTCTTTCTTCTTTTTTTTTTGATGTTACAGACAAAAATTGTCTCGTTTTAATTTGCATTTACATGACTAATGATGAGTTAATGTTAAATAACATTAGAATATCAATATATATGCACATGTGCATTTAGGATTCATTTAGTGGAGAAGAGTAAATTTATTCATTGAATCATTTATTCATTAATTAATTATTTACTAAACTCCTCTTATGCTCCAAGCTCTGTTTCAGATAGTGGAGATAAGTAAACAAAACCAACCAAAATCATTGCTGTCAGGAAATTTACATTGTAGTGGATAAAAAAAGATAATAGAAAAAATAAATATTTAAAAGTCAGGAATATTAAGTATAGAAATAATCCAAAAAGGAGGTGTAGATCATTTGAGAGGTCAGTTCTAAATTGGGTATTCAGAGATGACCTCACCAAAGTGACATTGTTAAATAAAGACATGAAGGAGGTGAGAGGTGTGGCTTTATATCTAAGAATGGGAAGAGTGTTGCAGGCAGAGGGAATGAGAAGTGAGAAGAGTAGAAGGCAGGACTGCCATCCTGTGGGTTAATTCCTGATATTCTAGAATTAGCAGTGTGGCCGGGGCAGAGGAAGTGAGATGAACAGTGGAAGATGAAGTCATAAGGGTTTTAGAAGTCTAAAATCAGACTATAGTCTTGCAGGTTATTCTAGGAACTCTAACTTCTTATGTGAGTGAGATGGAAATACATTAGAAGTTTTGAAGAGAAGAGAGATATAAACTGATTTAAATTTTAAATGAATCATTTTGGCTGCTCTGTGACCAAACTAGGGAGCAGAATAGAAGAGAAAAGACCAGTAAGGAGGCTATTGCCATGATCCCCGTGAGAGATGATGGTGAGAGGAGGGGTAGTGAGCAGGAGTGAAACTCTTGGATACACTGTGAAAGGATTTTCTGGAGGATTCACTGCGTATTGTGAGACAAGAGAGAATTCAAGGACAACTTTAAAATTTTTGGACTAAGCATGGAGTCGTCCTTAACTGAGATGGAAAAGACTGTGGGAGAAGCAGGTTTTGCAGAGAGAAAAGATCAGGAGTTTGCTTTTGGCGATATTAAGTGTGAGGTGCCTACTAGACCTCCAGGTTAAGATGTTAAGGAGGCAGTTGGATATACAAGTGGACAGTGGGATGTACAAATTCAGGCTACAGATATAAATTTGGGAGCCAGAAGTATGACTATTAAGCATAAAAATAAGTTTGAAAATTAGAAAAGAGGAGATACAAAAACCTTCAAGACCTACAAATAGTTTTTCAGTTTTAAACTAGAAAATAGCAATTTTATAGGTAATCTAAACCTAGAAAAATACTACAGAATTTTTCATTCACATTAATGTTACTTAACATCATCATAAATAGAACATCCTGTAATTGTTAAAAATAATAATAATGTATCTAGGTACATAGAAATGTTCAGAGTAGAGCTTAAAAGAATAACTTCATAGTATATTGTATAGACATACATATCAAGAAAATATCTAGAATCAATGAAACTTGGTTGAATAGGGGATAAAAGTAATTCATAATTATGACACAACATGCATAAGTTTCTGGGAATGCTTTTGAAAATCATCTAGCAATCCAATTCAAATGCTTTAAAATATTATCTCCCTTATAAAGTATATCTGCTAGCTGAGAAATTTGGAATACTATGTAGTAATTAAAAGTATGATTTAGATCTAAATGTGTTAACATGCAAGGATCACCAAGGAATGTCAGGTTTAAATAACTTAAGTTGCAGAACAGATTTATATTATAGACCAATTCCTATTAAAATATCTTTCTATATGTAAATATAGAAAAAATGTCTTCAAGATTATTTACCAAATAATAAAGTAAATTTGGCTAAGGAGAGGAGAAAGGGGTAGGAAGAGGTGGTGAGTGGAGGAATGGAAGGGAATTATAGCTTTTTAACCAATAATCCTTGGCATTTTGATTTTTATAAGAACATATGTTCATGTATAATATATATAATGAAAACAAATGATTTCATTTTTGCTTTAGGAAACATGTAATAACACTAAAACTCATATTACATTGCTAGTGTTTAGAGTATAATATCAAATATGTAATTTGATAAATAAAAGTGGAAACATTAGCAATAACTATCTTCTGGTGGTATGATTGTAAAAGTTTTCTATCTACCTCATTTCCCAAATTTTGCATTTTTATGAGCAGTATTAGAATAATGCATATTAAAGTGGGTCTCTTATTCTGTTTCAGTGTTAGCTGAGATCGCAAAGGCCAGAACCCTTTCCCAGTTCTGGACTACCTATGCAAGACATGCTAAGACATTATGAAATGCATTTCAGCCAATTTTCACCCATCTTTCCTATTAAGGATCTAAAATAGCTGAGGTAACACAAAACAGTGCTTCTTAAACTTTAATTTGCATGTAAATCACCTGGGGATCTTGTTAAAATGCAGTAGGGCTGAGGTGAGACCAGAGATTCTACAATTTCCACAAGGTCCCAGGTCATACTGTGGCTCCACAGACCATACTTCAAGAGTAAAAAGAGAGTTTGGGGATAATTTTTGGTGTGCTCTGTGGGGAATGGAAGGGGAGTGCTTCGCCTTCATGTGAAGCCCAATGATAGGGACTGCAAGGTGACTGTTAAAAGAGCATAATATACGTAGATCCCCTACAGGTAGAGGACAAAAGCACTCTAACCCATATCTTAAAAGTCTGAAGTGAGAGGCTGTGGCCACGTATCTCCAGTCTGCAGAGGCATGGCTACAAGTGCAGTGAGCTACACTCTCACTGATGGGGAAAATGTGTGTTTCTGGGGTCTAGCTGTGACATCTGCCAAATGGAGCTGGCCTGGGGTGGCCCCAGGAGGGCCACCTGGATGAGCGATGAGTCGTAAACAATCAACCATAAGCAACCCTCAAACATGTCTCATGAAAGACAAGTTAGCTTTCAGATCTGCCAGTTCCCAAGCCTTCGGATGCCCCGTCAGAACCTAACAGCTACAGGAATGGTGCCCTTTCACCTAAAGCTTTTCCTCCAGGGGTCCAAAACAAGGGCCAGTGAGTCTGGAAGGAGGCAGAATGAGGGAAAGGAAAGTAGTGATCTACTTCTTTACCTGAAGTAAACCTTAGCTCAGAGATGAGGGAGGATTTAAGTTCGAGGTTACAGATTTCAGTTATCACACTGCAGTGTATTCTTTAATGCTTCAAAGTGACCAGACAGCTTTCATCAAGAAGGACTGGGAAAGCAACGGGACTTACATGGAGTTCACCCTGGGGCAGAAAGGAATTGTTAAGCTAACTTAATGGAAAAGCAAAAAGTTGCTTCTGTTTGTATCCTAGAGCGTGCTGTGCGTTCAAAATAACTGGTCACAATATGTTTTGTTTTATAAATCTTAATGTAAAAATACATATATTATGATGCTATAAAATATTTCCAATGTATTTTTGAGGAGTCTTGATATGTATTAGCAGTTCTAACTTATTAAGATTGTACTAAAATATGTTATTATCCAGGCCATTTTTAAGTTTAGTATTTAAGCAGAATTAGAAAAGAAATCTATAAACGTGTAATAAAACTTTTTGGAATGTCCTCCTTCCTCAATTCACCCCCTTAACCCCCAACAACTTCCTTCTCCCCAGACAAGAGGTGTCCCCAGCAGGCATTTTGATTTATAACTGACCATCCTGGCTGTGGCTAATTGGACAAGGGTTGGACACTTGATTCAAACTGGTTTGTTCAAGAATCCCTTCCACAGAATTTAGAATTAGGCCAATGAAAGAGACAATTAAAATGAGAGAGAGAGACAGAGAGAGAGAGAGAAAGAGATCTGAAACATATAAACTCGATGCCAGTCATATTTCATTAAGTAGATTGGGAAGTCTATCTGAAAAGATAGACACATAGACACAGGGAAGGCATAAGGGAGAGACGGAGACAGAGAGAGAACATGCAATCTGGTTTCTCATCAATTAGTCCCAAGGCTGTGGTTTTTGCTTAAGCTACCTCAGTTGATTTATGCTCAATACAACCAAAAGAGTCTTACTACACAGAGCTAATGGACAAATTGAAATTGAGGGAAGTCTGAATTAATTAAAAAATGTGACCTATACAATTTTTTTAAAGAAAAAGTTTCTTGGTTCAAGGTTATAATATTGTGGTTTGAGTGTCTACTTAATAATGCCTAAACTATAGGAAAACCCCAGTTCTCAGCAGAGAACTTCTTCACCCAGAGCTATCAATCTCTAATTTGAGAAGGAAACAGGTACTCTTGGAGCCTAGCCTGACATGAGACCTGCATTGTTCCCTTCTCTTGATTTGGGAGGCATTTGAAGAAGGTTTAATTTCTCATTTTGTTATGGACTTTTATTTCCTAAGTTCTGTTAATTCATCCACTTCTCCTCATTTCACTTGCCTTCTCCATGGTCCATGATAATTTAATCCATCTGACTGTGCTAAATCCCTCAGAAGCTCCCCAGTGTTCTTAGGATCAAACCAAACTTCTTCATGTAACACAGAGATGGCATTGTCTGACCTGTCAACTGCATCTTGCTCTATCCTCCTGCTCCCCTTCTACAGTCCTGGTCCCTCTGGTCATCTTTCAGTTTCTCGGACATTTCGGCTTACTGAGATCACAGGGGTCGACATAAGGATCTCTCTCTCTTTAGGGTGCTATTCCTGCTCCCCTTCAAGTTTCCATTCTCGCTAATACTTCCAATCTCATTTCAAGAATTCTCTGAAAAGTGTTCCCAGACCACCACTTCCTTGTCGACTTGCTACACCTCTACTCCTACGTGACTCTGTGAAGTGTTCTTTTCCGTTAGATTCTTTATAACATTTATAAACTGCTCTTTCATAATGGCAATACTTGAGTGATATGTGCCATTCTTCTCCCCCAACAAATATTCCAGGAGAAGAAGGCGAAAATGTCTTTTTTGTTGCTACTCTTGATGGCTCACTTGTGTCCCCAGTGCCTGTCATATGACCATAATTAAATTAATCAATTAATATGAATAAAAAGCTTAAACAGTGCTGGCTTTCTGTATTTTTTTTTTTTTGTGAGGAAGATCAGCCCTGAACTAATATCGTTGCCAATCCTCCTCTTTTTTGCTGAGGAAGACCGGCCCTGGGCTAACATCCATGCCCATCTTCCTCCACCTTATATGGGACGCCACCACAGCATGGCTTGACAAGCAGTGCGTCGGTCCGCACCAGGGATCCGAACCTGTGAACCCTGGGCCACTGAAGCAGAGTGCACAAACTTAACTGCTACGTTACCAGGCCGGCCCCTGTATTTTTTATTTTAAATCAACTTTATTGAGATATAAATTATATACAATAAAATGTACTGTTTCCAAGACTTGTGACAAAATGCTGATTTTCTGATGAAAATAAGAAAGATATTAAGAATGATATTGAGCTGGAATTTACATTAAACATTATACTTTTAAACTTAGCAGAAATTCATCATAAGAACTCCAGTATTCTGATGAAAGATCAGGATTTCACAGTCAAGGCAGTGATTTAGAATAAAGCAATTCCACATGATGTAGACTCCTACGGTAAAGTTCCATCTAACCAGTCAATAGGTCCATTATGTAATACAACAAATTATATATGTAAAATAAAATCTATTTGTTAAACTAAAATATTCATTCATGATTTAAAAGCTCAAAATTAAAGAGAGGAATATTTTCTAATAGGAAAATGAATATTTCTATCAAGCACCAAAAATTATAATTAAAATGGTGAAATACTGTAGACATTCATAATAAATTGCCTAAGAAAAGAAGCACAATATTAACTCTCATTTTTCATAATTATTATTCATAAAAGTTCTGACCAAAAAAATAAAACTGGAAATAAAATAAAATAGTGCAACATTTTAAAAGCTGAAAAAATATATATATAAGCCCTTGTAAGACAATATGATGATTGCATGTCTATAAAACTAGTTTATATACTATTGGAATAGACAGAGTGGTTTAATAAATGTGTTAAATATCATATTATTGTATAAAAATAAATAGCATCCTGACATGTACTAGCCATGACCATTTGGAAAACAAAAAGGAGAAAAGATCTAATTCACAATAGGAGCACAGCTGTGAAACACTGGGCAATAAGCTGTTTCAGTGTTCCTAGAGTACTTTATGAAGACAAGTGTAAAAGTGTGTGTGTAGGAACAAAAGAAGACACAATAAATGGAAAGGCCTACCATCCTCATCAATAGAAAGAATGACTCTTGAAAAGATGTCAGTTCTTTCCAAATTAATTTATAGATTTAGCAGAAGTTGGAAGAACAATACTTAGAAACTTACCTGGAAATAAAAATATTTGAGAATAGCTAAGACATTTTTAATGAAAAATAGATTGACATTAGAAGACTGATTCTAGGATAAAAGTAAAACTTATAAAACTAAAATAGTTCTCAGGCTCTGGCCCTGTGGCCTAGTGGTTAAGCTTGGCATGCTCTGCTTCAGTGGCCCAGATTCAGTTCCCAGGTGCGGACCTACAGCATTCGTTGGCAGCCATGCTGTGGCAACAACTCACATACAAAATAGAGGAAGATTGGCACAGATGTTAGCTCAGGACAAATCTTCCTCAAGCATAAAAAGGAAGATTGGCAACAGATATTAGCACCTGGTGAATATCCCTCAGCAAAAAAAAAAAAAATCTAAAATAATTCTATCAGTGCACTTCCCCACAATAGAGATATTGATGAATAAAATGGAGTGAAGCATCTAATATTTTTTTAGCAACGCTAATGTTATAGGTTGAATTGTGTCCCCCTTCTCCCCCTTAAAAACAAATATATGTTGAAGTTTTAACCCCCAGTACTTCAAAATGTGACCTTGTTTGGAAATAGGATCTTTACAGAGTAATCAAGTTAAAATGAGGTCATTAGGGTGAGTCCTAATCCTATATGACTGGTGTCCTTCTAAAAAGTAGAAATTTGTACCGAGACATAGACACATGAGGGAAGATGGTGTGAAGACAGAGGGAGAGTGCCATGGGAAGACAGAGGATTGGAGTGATGTATCTATAAGCCAAGAAATACCAAAGATTGCAGGCAAAACACCAGAAGCTAGGAAAAGGCAAAGAAGTGTTACTGGACAAAAATGGTGTTCTCTCACCCTGTGTGCATAAAAACACCAAATAATTATGGCATCAGCTTTTGGGAAAAGAAAATAGCTTCGTTTGTGAGATTGATCTTCAAGGAGACAGGACAGATATGCTGTGAGATCTGTTTCCCCGATTCAGGATTTGGCGCGAAATTTAAGAGGTTAGGGAGAACAGGCTGGCATGTGGAAATGCTGGTGGGACAGGTTTTGATTGGTGGGCTTTAAGTATTTATGGTAAGATTTTAAACATTTATGGAAGGTGGGGAAGCGATTTTAACCCTGGATCTTCCTGGGTGACGGACACCTCTTTTCCAATGAGAGTCGAACTTTCAAGCTCCAGTCATGTCCCAGTCTTTTGGTTCAATGGGGTGGAGAATCGTTGGTTCCACAGTCATTTCAGGTCAAGATTTCTTCTTCTGCACATGCTCTGGCTATGTGCAAATTTTCTGAAAGACAATTCTTAATCACTCTGTTGATGAGAGTTGGGATCTTTCGAACTGGCTCTAACAGGCCCGTGGTTACAGAAGGATTCTCCTCTACACATTTCAGAGGGAGCATGGCTCTGCTGACAACTTCATTTTGGACTTCTAGCCTCCAGAACTGTGAGACAATACATTTCTGGTGTTTTAAGCCACTCATTTTGTGGTACTTTGTTATGGAAGCCCTAGGAAACAAATACAATTAGTATATATCCTAATTTTATAGTGCATAAGGATAACATCAACTATCAGGAAAAATAAAAAGATTATCCATCAATGATGCTGGGAAAATTGGTTAGTTTCTTGGAAAAAATACCCTGGTGGATTTTAAAATAAATAGAAATATTGAAAGTATAAAATTCTAACATGGAATTCCAAACATATGAATTTGAGAACATTTCTAAAGCCTTGAATCAAAGGGAAAAGTCATAAAGAAAATACTATTAGGTTAAAGCATATGAAATTGCCATTTTGTGGCTCAAATATGGTCAACTATTGGTCATTACATGTGCTTCAACTGAATATATTTGATCACATTTAAATGTAAAATTCTTGTTGTCAAAAACACCTTAAACAAAATTAAAGTCCAACAACAGACTGGAAACGTGTTGACTATATGTCATATTGGAGAGAGGGCATGAACTGGGAGACAGACCCCAAATGCGTGCTTCACCAAGACTATGAAAGTTACTTAATATATAAACTTCAGTTTCTTCCTTTTAAGATGGTGATGATAAAATAAAATTTTTCATGTTGTTTCAGCAATTAGAGATTACATATAAGAAAAAAGGCACACCTTAAAAAATCATCTTAAAAGGAAGAAACTGAAGTTCATTTATTAAGTAACTTTCATTTAGGTATAAAGTTTGTATTTTCATGTGTGTTTGTGATTTGTTTTCCTCTTACATTAAATGTCTATCTCAGACATCTGTTAAATTTTATTACTAATATAGTTGAATATTTTGTATGTTTATGTCCATGTATTTTACCTATGGAAAATATACATACATATATCATTTATATATATATATATATATATTTTATAAATAAAGCAGTAATTAAAACTATAAGTCTTCAATACATAAAACAGAATAAATTCAGCAAATAGAAATAGACATTTGATGTAAGAGGAAAACAAATCACTAACACACATGAAAATACGTTTTACTTCTCCATCATTCAAAAATAACAAATTTTGGGGGCCAGCCCCGTGGCCTATTGGTTAAGTTTGGTGAGCTCTGCTTCGGTGTCCCAGGTTCAGTTCCTGGGCGCAGACATACACCACTTGTTTGCGGCCATGCTGTGGCGGAGACCCACATACAAAATAGAAGAAGATTGGCATGGATGTTAGCTCACAGCAAATCTTCCACAGCAGAAAAAAGAAAAAAGAAAAAAAATCAAATTTTCAAATTTCTATATCTTTAAAAAAAACCAATATCATTCCTGGCTAGATTATAGTAAAATAGCCATTTATATGAAAATCAGTAAAAGTATAAATTAGTACAGAATATTCAAATGGCCATTTGAAAATCTGTACAAATTGCTTACAAAATTTGCTAAAGGAGTTAGTAAACTGTTAAAATGAATGCTTCAAATTTTTCATATGGTTAACCCAAGAATTTTGCTGTTAAGAATTAATCCTATGGATATAAGCTTGATAGATAAAAGACTTATTTATAAACATGCTAATTATTTCCTTGTTCATTATAATAGAGCACTGTCTGACCATAAAGTTAAGCAAAGTAAGGTATATCTATGAAATGAAATACTATGCAGCCAATAAATTTAATCATTTGTTCAACATTTATGTGTTGCCTATTATATACCAGGCACCGTTCTAGGCTCATTTAATTGAGCAGCAAACGAACCACTCTGCTCTCCTAGAGTTTTGTGTTGTGCATGTGTAAGATGAGGAGGAAATAGACAATAAGATAATAAATATATGTGGCAAGTAGTACGAAGAAAACCGAATAGAGTGGGAGGTCAGAGATGTCCTTTCCTATAAGGTAGTATTACACCAGACACAAACAAAGGGAGGGAGGAAGCCATGCAAACATTAAAGGGAAGAGTGCTGCAGGCAGAAGGATGGCAAAGACAAAGACCCCCAAAAGAGGAACAGGCTTGGCATGTTTAAGGAAGAGAGAAGAGGCTTGCATGGCTAGAGGGGAAGGAGTGAGGGGAGAGTGGAAGGAGACTAGGTGCCCAGGGGAGCCAAGATCACTCAGCGCGTAGCAAGTAAGATGGAAATTCACTGGAAAATAATTTTTAGTCACACCAATGATGCAATAGTAAGGAAAAACCTTGAAGATATAAAACAAAATGTAAAAAAATAACAAAATACATATAAACAAAATTATCTCAATTATGTGCACATATGTAGAAAAGAGCCTGGAAGTAAATACGCCAAAAAGTATCAGAGGTTTTGAATGGCGGTGGAAAAATGGATGCTTTTTTTCTTTTTCACGTGCTGCTGAATTTTCCAAAAATTTTATGGAGAGGAAGCAAAATTTTTATAATCAAAAGAAAATGTTTAAAAAAGAAATGTATATCCAAGCATAGTAAATAACTTTTACAATGTTTAGAGAAAAATTTTATCAATTTGAATCTTTGTATTGATTATTTATCTATCAACCCCCAAAAGTCATTTCTTATAGATGGCTACATACTGTTTTCAGTATTTTTCTCTTTTATTTACATGTTTCTTATTTCTGTGTATTTTCACCTTCCCTCCTCAAAAACTTCTGTGTATGGTTTAATAAAATAAAATTGATCACAGTAAACCAATATGTGACTTAAAAGTATATTTTCTACACCACAGAGTGAAATTCTTATTACGAGCGTCATTTATCAGCACAGCTTCCTTCCCCTTTGAGGCTCAAAAATATAAACTGCAACCTCGGTTGGTGCACAGCCTCCTCATTCTTCAGACATATTCTGATACTCACTATAATTTAAATGTTGTGTGGCCTAACCCACACAATTTGTTAATAGAGCTTTTGATCAGAATTCATACAATAAAAAGAAAAGACTTGCTCATTTGTGTCTATATGGGATCAAAAGTGTCTGGAAGGTGGAGACCATGGCTGTGCCTTTTTGTATACTTCAGTGGAATACTATTCCTATTCTCTGTCTCCTTTATGAAAGCACTTTGATGTTGAAAACTGTCCAGGACTGACTAAATTCCAGGCAATTTTAATTAGCTGATTAAACTAAATTTAAAAATGTAAAAAATACAAACATTAAGTATGCAACTTTGGTGTGTACGCAAGGATACCTATAATCTCTATAATCAAAGTATTTAAAACTTCTGGTTTGAATTTTTAAAAATAAAGCATAAAATACAAAATGAAAAGAAAGTTTTCTTATTCATAATAGGATCTACATCTTACAAAGTCTACTTCAAATGTTCACCTGTTGCATTTCCACACAATGCTTTCATCAGATGGGAAGACTTGAGCTTACTCTGAATGGGGGCTGTGAATTTCTTTATTTCTTCTTCGTCGAGGTCATAGAAGGACATGGGCACAAGGCAGGAAGACAGGAAAAAGGGAAGCAGAGAGATGCACATATACAGTAGGAAGAATTCCAGTCCCATAAGAGTGGATTCACCAAATCATGATGTCGTACACCTTAAACTTACACAATGTTATATGTCAATTACATCTTAATCAAGTTGGAAAAAAAATAATGGATTCACAAGCTAAAATAGAAGGTTTTTACAGTTGAAAACTTGTCTATATCTAGTTCTTCCATCTTTCCTTTTCTTTGACACAAAATTTCACAAAAGGACTCAATCATTCCCACTGTAATGGTAGATGTAAGCGTCCACACAGGTCCCTGACTGTCACTATTTCTAGCTGTATTTGCTAGTAGCTCCTGAAACACTTTCTCCATATCTCTGTGAATTCATCCATGAGAAGAACATGTCAGTACAACTCTAAAAAGCTTTGTAGACATAAAAATTCATTTGTCTTTAATCTTAAACTTTAACTCTTTTTAAATATCCAGCAAAAGCTTAGCTACAAACCTATCCTTCCTTAGGAAGTCTGCTCTTGATTCACTAACAAATCAAACTCAGAGCCCTGGGGGGTAAGTGCTCCCCTGAAGCCAGCAAAATGTGCTAAGTTATCGCTAACACTATCTAATGAAGCACCTCCACTGGTGACTGTAAGTAGCAGAGCCCCTTTCATGGACGCCACATTACAAAATGGAAATGCCGGCCTTGAGCAATGGCCACTACTCTGAGCCAAAAAAAAGGGCCCTTTATGAGTAGTGTTCACAAGGAGAAAAAAGCATGAAAATTTCCCCCAAAATAGCTTTCAATATCATCCAACCAACAGAAAAAAATTTATTAAAAAAACAGAGAAGAAATGATGCCACATGTCAACGAAAGACTCCAGTGAGATATATACCCATTTCCTCCCTTTCACATAATAGAATTTAAAACTTTTATGAACTTACATTTTATTTAGAGGACAAGCAGTTCTCAGAATATAACCATTTGCTTTCCAAAGAATGACAGTGTGTGAATTCTTGGTTGCAGGAATTGACAGTTTCTTCTTGCTTCCTAAATCCCTTGTTAATATGGTTGAGGTGAAGAAGACAGAAAGATGATGGAATCCTCTCTCACCACTGAGAGTAGGAGGAGGCAGAATGCTCTCTTCCTCTCTGGAACACCAAGACTAAGACGAGAAGGCCAACTGTTATGCTGATGTCAGAGGTGTTGGAGGAGGAGCGTTAGAGGGGCAGGAGGCAGAAGTCCACGATGAAAATAATCCAAGAATACAACCAGAGAGAATATTTTAGTTAGTAGAAGATTCAGCAGTTTAATGAACACACCCTGTGTTCGGAGGTAGTAGAGGTAAGAAGGTGTTAGACAAGGAAGCAAATGTTGCCATTAATCCTCCCTAATCCTTGGTGGCTGCTGCTGCAACTTAATCTCTGTGCTCTCTGCCTACCAAACCTTAAATGCTTCTCTGAAATTCTATTTAACTCACCAATCCATATAATCAGTGCCAGTCATTCAGACTGATTTGCATGGTGAAATTTATTTGACATCACAGGTGTAGTGTCCAAGAGACCTAGCTTTGGTGTCAGACAGATCTAAATCAGAATTGAGTCTCCACCATGTGCTAGCTCCATGGTCTTGGGCAAGTTACTTAACCTTGATTTGCTATCTCAAATACGGGAATAATAGTATCTACTTCATAGACCATGGTCAGGATTTGATAAGGTAATTTCAGAAAAGAGCCCAACACAAATACCGCAGAAATTACAGCTATTATTATCTCTTTAAAATAAACTTTCTTCTGATACACAAAATATTACTTATATTACATACACCATTCTTCAGGAGCTCATCAGTCTTTAGTCAGATAGATGTTGATACATCAACTGTTTCAGAAGTAGAGCCAAACAGAGAGGAGAATTATTAGAATTTGCCTTATAGAGTTTCCATATTTCTGTGCTTTTTAGCTCAATCCAGTGGTCCAATTCAATGCCTATTCTGTAGTGTCAGTAAACATAAATCTCATTAGCCAAATCAACAGACACCTGTGCGGGAAAATGACCATTCCCTCACTCATCCAATAATTCACCTAACATATGCATCAAGCCCTTCGTATGTGCCTGACACTGCTTATATGCTAACGATACAAAGTCCATGATATCATTTCCCCTGGGACACAGGGAACTCCCTATCCTGTATGGGGGTTTGCTTTGTCAAAACATGTAATTATTATTATAGCTTTATTTAGAAGGCAGATTTTCAAAAAAATTCACAAATTATTTTATGGAGTATTACTTATTTTATGGAATATTACATTACTATTAAAGTGATATCTTTAAAATGTAATGATAAGAGATAATATTAGAAATTTACTATTAAGGAAAACAAGGAATAAAAAAATCGTATATATATAATAATACAGGTTAATACCATTACAAAGAATGATACTTTCTATCTATCTATGTGCCAATATAGAAAGAGAGAGAGAGAGAGAAATACACTACAATACTGCCATTTTATGAGGCTACTGGACCTTTTATTCCAATCCTGGATATAAACAGTGCAAATAAGGGAAAATTATAGTCCTTTTTTATATGCAATCAGAGAGGCACATATTTTTAAGAAATACTGGCTATCTGAAGCCATCAGATTGTAATATATGATTATAATACATCATAATCAAGTATTGTTTACCCCAAGAATGCAAGGATGATTGAATATCAGAAAATATGCCAGTGTAATTGGCCACAGATGAAAGTAGCAAACTCTTGATTACCTGAACAGATGCAGAAAAATCATCTGATATAAATCAACATACAGTATAAGAGGGAAAAAAGCAAATTATAGGAAATTTTCTTAATCTGGTAAATTTCTAATCAAAAACCAACAGCAAATATTCTACTTAAAAAGGACATTTAGATACAGTCCCTTGTTAAAATAAAGCACAAGTGTAGGGGAGCAGAATTTGTGACCTCAAAATATACCTGTTTGGCATAAGAATTATTTTAGGCTAATTATTTTTAAGAAAGAGCAGACATATGAAAAGCTCTAAAAACTAAGCAGAAGTTACCCTTTTGTAAGAGGTATTTACATGTATAAGGGAAATCCCCATTTGTAAGAGTGTCTCCCTGGCTGTACCAAGAAGAGGGGGATGATTTTACCTCTAGAAATTCCTATCTCTGCAGAAGGAAATGACGTACATCTACATAGCAGCCTTACCCTTATTTACAGTGCTTTTTCTGGTAACCTCCCATAACTGACTCCCCACCCCAATATCTTCTTTTGTCCTTAGCTAAAGATGGTATGTAAAGTGAAGGCTTCCAACATTTTGGAGAGTTACTCAGTTTTCCTGGGTCTCTCTCATGTACACATGTTGTTAAACTTCTGTTTGTTTTTCTCCAGTTAATTGGTCTCATGTCAATTTAATTCTTAGACCAGCCAGAAGAATTCAGTAGGGTAGAGGAGAAATTTTTTTCACCCCAACACAAGGATGCCCATTATAATTTTTTTTTTTTTTTTTGTGAGGAAGATCAATCCTGAGCTAACATCCGTGCTAATCCTCCTCTTTTTGCTGAGGAAGACCGGCCCTGAGCTAACATCTATTGCCAATCCTCCTCCTCCTTTTTTTTCCCCCAAAGCCCCAGTATATAGTTGTATGTCATAGCTGCACATCCTTCTAGTTGCTGTATGTGGGACGTGGCCTCAGCATGGCCCGAGAAGCAGTGCGCCGGTGCGCATCTGGGATCCCAACCCCGGCCTCCGGTAGCGGAGCGCGGGCACTTAACTGCTAAGCCACGGGGCCGGCCCGCCCATTATAACTTTTATTGTTTGACAGAGTATGGAAGTTCTGAAAAAATATTATAGGAAAAGACAAACAAGATGTACAAGTTTTGAAAATGAAGATATAAATTGTTATTATTTAAAGATGATAAAATAATTTACCTTGAAACGCCAACATCATTAATAATGTACCAGAATTAAGTTTAGTATATTTCCTGGAACAGGATCAACATATAAAAATAAATACCGTTTCTGTACATAGGCAATAACAAACTAGAAAATATATCCAAGATCAAGATACAATTTGTAATAGTAAAATAATAATAATAAAGTACTTAAGAATTAAGAAAGTGACAAAAGATTTTCACATACTGAGATATATGGTTCAAAACTGATTTGGCTTGAAATCTGATGTATGGCCTATCAAACACACATTGTACACCTGCTTCAACCATTAAAGTAAAGAATGCACTCTCAAGATAAGAACACATACTTTCCCTCCCAGGCCCTATTCCTAATCCGGTAACTCTGTATTAGTCTCTTCCCCAACCTCAGGGTCATGTGGACCTGCTAATTTGCAACTGAATACCTCTCTGAAACTTTGATGAATATGTATCCTGGGCGACTTTAATGTATGTTCTTTGTTCTAAAGAGGTATAAACCTGTACTGAAAACCATGCTTCTCCGGCACACTTTTTTCCTTTGTGAAAACTGCCTTACTGGATCATAATCCTCACCCTGGCTCAATTAAAATTCACCTTATCTCTCTTATCTATAGATGGTCGGTGGTTATTTTGTGTCAACAAAAGAATATACCAAAAATATGGAAAGTAATCTAAAACTCTGTTTAATAATATGAAAGACCTTCCAAATCAATGGAGAGAAAGTCTGTGCTTTTTACAGGAACATTTCGAAAGTTCATAATACGAACATTTCAAGTCACAAGATTATTGCGGGAAATCCTAACCATAAATCTGGCTGGATACTTTTTAACAAATGTAGTTGTCAGGGAGGAATATTTTCTTTCCATTCTTCTAGACTCTTCTGGCTAGCCTGGGAATTAAACCTACATGAGACAGATTAACAGGAGAAAAGCAAGTGAAAGTTTAATAACACGTGTACATGGGAGAGACTCAAGAAAACTGAGTAATTTGCCAAAATAACTGAAGCCCCCACCTTAAATACCATTTTTAGCTAAAGACAAAAGAGGATGTTGGGGGTGGGGGGTCAGCTAAGGGGGTGACCGGGAAAAGCTCAGTAAACAAGGGTGAGATTGTGATGCAGATTTAATACTGTCTGCGTTGGTAAGGGTTTCTAGAGGTAAGGTCATCCCCCTCTTCTTGGCACAGGGAGAGAGACACCCTCACACATGGGGATTTCCCTTATACATGCAATGTCACCTACAAACGGTAACTTCTACCTGGTTTTCAGAGCTCCTCCCATGTCTGCTGTTTCTTAAAAAGCAATTAGCCTAAAATAATCCTTCTGCCAAAGAGACATATTTTGGCATGGCAAATTCTGACCCCATGCATAGTGAATATATTCTCTAATCTATATGGATATATAATGACAAATATTTAATGATTTAATTATGTAAGTTAATTCTTCAATGAAGGACACTATAAGTAAAGGTAACAGATTGGGAAATACTGAGAAAAAAACATGGCAGTGTCTAAAACTGACAAAGAAACAATATCTAAAATATATTCGAATTTTTAAAGTCCTGCAAATCAACGAGAAAGAGAAACAAAAGTCCATAATACATCAACAAAGAATATGAATTTATATGAGAGATAGTCCAAATGTCCAACTAGTATGTGAAGATCCTCAAATTCATTAACGATTAAAAATATAAAACTAAGATAACATTATCTATTTATACTCATGTGTTTGCAAAAATTAAAATGCTAGGTGTTGTCATTTATTGGTAGAGATATGATGATATAGGATCTCCCTCATTCCTGTCGTTACTCTTGAGAATATTCTAATTGTTATTCACATTAAATTACATATGTTCTAGGGCCCAATAATCCAACTGTCAAAAAAAAATGTTTCAGTCATATCTATGAGAGGATATATCTAAGAACGTATACTGCAGGAGTCTTTGTGTTAACTCCAAGCTGAGGTAACAGAGGTCATAGGTAAAAGTAGAGGAGCCACACCATGAATACCCATGAAGCTCTTAAAAGCAACAGATTCGATACCTGCCATACAATATGGAGATATATCTACAATTTTTTAAAATACAGTGCTTAGAGAAAAAAGGGAGAAACATTTTAAATATGTATGTTTTATGTTATATATTTTTTTACAGTGACAATATAAAGAAGAAAAACATGTCACAGATACCTGAGAATGTTACCTGTGGATGAGGGGAGGAGAATGGGACTGGGAAAATGATGACGCTGTACCATGAAATAAAGAGCATTATTAGCTCAATCTTCTGTATCCAAGAGTCAGTAAGAAAGAAAAATAAATAATACTCTGTTAAAAGTAAACAAATAAATGCAATCTACAGTGGAAGATAATAATAATTTTAGTAAAATATAATAAATTAGGTAATAGAAAAAGTTCCACAGAAGCCTAGATAAGTGAGACAACATATGAGGGAGACAAAATAAAGCTTTCTAAGAATATAAACTTTTAATTGAGTGTTGAGGGTTGAGTAGGAGTTCACTAGGATGAAATGTGGAGGGAGAACATTGAGGATGAAGGAAAAGAATATTCAAAGGCTCAAAAATGTGAAAGAATGGTATGTTTTTAATTAGCTCGGATGAAATAGCACATATGTTACTTTTTCAATACATAAAGTTTTTCTCAGAATATGATAAAGTGAAATTAATTTGATGGAGTTATTTTTCATTTATCTTAACAAATTTTTGGCAATATTTTACCAAATACATAAATTTGCATGTATTTAGTTAAATTCCAACATCCAATACTAAAGTCATTATTCTTTGTAATATAGAAACCAAATTACCGCTCCAGTAATTTTTCACAATGAAGTTTTCCTTTCACTCCTCATGATGCCATCTTGAACCAAGAGCAAATGCTTTCAGAGATTGAAAACTACCAACAGCCCTGAAGCACCATTTTCTGCTTCATCCATTCGCTTTAAAAGGTCAAACCACAAAGATCAGATCAGATGAACAAGAGTGACTTGCGTTTGCTTCCCTGGCATGTCAGTCTTCCTGACATTTCCCAGCACATTTGTTCCTGCTTTTTAACTTTTTACTCTCACCCTTAATACTTCCAAAGCCCCTCTCCTTGTAGCTGTTCTGACTCTTAAATTCATACATCCATCCAGACCTCTCCTCTGAGCCTCAGATCCCTGCTCTTTTCATGTATCTTCACCTATCAAAGGCCTGAGCATCTCAAATTCAACATGGTTATAACTGCACGATCGTACACTACCCCTAAACCTTCCCTAATTGTATTTTCAATAGCAGATAACTTGAACTGGTCGTGTAAGCTAGAAACCCTGGAGTCATCTTGCATTCTTTTTCTCTCACACTTGTCATTCAATCGATCAACACATCCTGCTTACTTCAGCTGTAAGCTTACTTGCTTGATTCAGTCCTTCTCTCTGTCTTTATTACCACTCCCTCTAGATTTAACTCTCATTATCTACTACTCAGAGTGGAAGAGTTTGCCATTTACTCACCTTGCTTTTCACCATCCACCTCAGACCTGTCCTCCAGTGAGTCTTCAGAATGAGCTCTCTGAAAAACAGTCTGACCTTATTAATCTCATACTGAAATCCTTTTAGCTTCAAATCCTAAGGAATACCACGCAAGATCCCTACCAAATCATTCAAGTCTTTCCACCTTCAGAATAATATAATTGATTAAAGCAATAATCTTTAAACTTTTATTTTGCATAGACCTATTAGTAAATGTTTTAAACACACCCTCATAAATGCATATTTATAATTATATGCATGTTACAAAATAGTCACCAAAACATGAGATTAAAATGAACATAAATAGAAGTTCCAGTATTTTTCTGATGCTGGCCTCATAGATCACATTGTGTACTCCTGAGGAGTTTGTGGACGCACCTTGGTGATCGCTGGACTAAATAGTGTTGTTACTAAAGTCAAAGTCACAGCTTTGACAGCGCTTTCTGCTAGCTAATACCTTTTTATAGATAGTAACAGACTCCACCCTTCATCTAAGTCAGGCATGTTAAAAATGTGCAGTTGAATCAGAGTACCTTAGGATTTGAAATTGCTTTAATGGTCCAACCGTATTACCTTCAAGAACTAGAATGGACAAGCATATGGAAGGATCAGTGTAAATTTTTCTCCACGGCTACAAACCAGATAATGCATAGTGCCTCAGAAATGCGTGCCTCATCTTCATATATGAATCACGACCCTGTTGCTCGAAACTAACTTTGAGCCTTTATCTCTTCCTTCAAAAACTCTCTCCTCCTGCTAGCTATTTGACTTACTGTTTTTCTAACACATCATAAGCTTTTTCCTGGCTTCAAACTTTCCCTTGAACCAATTCCCCTGCCTGGAAATCTCCCATCTCTTTTCTGGCTAGATGAACACTAATATATTGCTATAATTCTCATTCTTCCCTCATTACTTCACTCAGTCCTCTCTTCTGAGTTTCAGTACTGTCAGTCCAGTTCTCTATTGGACAATGTCACCTTGTCATAGCTCAGGCCGCCATAGCAAAATACAATAGACTGAGGAGTTTAACAACAGAAACTTATTTTCACACAGTTCTGGAGGCTAGAAGTCCAAAATCAGGTGCCAGCGTGGTTGAGTCTGGTGAGGACCCTCTTCCTGGCTTACAGAGGGTTGCCTTCTCACTGTATCCTCACATAGCAGAGAGAGAGAGGGCAAGTTCTCTGGAATCTCTTCTTATAAGGGCACCAATCCCAAGTTGGGAGTTAGGATTTCAACTTATGAATTTTGAGGGAACACAGTTCAGTCCACAGCACTCCATTCCTGGCTCCCCAAAATTCATGTCTTTTTCACATGAAAAATACATTCACTCCATGCCAACAGCCCCAAGACTCAACTTCTTCCAATATCAACACTAAAGTTTAAAGTTCCAAGTCTCCTCTAAATGTCACCTAAATCAGATATGAGTACAAGTCAAGGTATGATTTATCCTGAGGCAAAATTTGTCTCCAGGAATGAACTTGTAAAACTAGATAAGTTATGTGCTTCCAAATTGCAATGGTGGGGCAGGCATAGAATAAACATTCCCTTTGCAAAAGGGAGAGATCAGAAGGAAGAAGGAGGTGACAGGTCCCAAGCAAGTTCAAAATCTAGCAAGGCAAATTCCACTAGATCTTCAGCCTCAAAAATAATCCTCTTTTGCTCAGTGTCCTGCCTTCCAGGCCCAGGGGGGTAGAAGAGTTACCCCAAGTCTCTGCCTGGCAGTCTTGACCTCACCACTCTGCAGGGCAGTTCCTTCTCTAAGGCCTCGGGTGGATGCCATCCAGTCTGTTGAAACCACAGCAGTGGCCATCATGATCTCTAATTCATCTTAAAGATTATTTTTCCCTCTTCTTGAGGAACAGTACATGTTCACAGGTGAATAGCTCTATTCATGCTGTACTGTCAAATCCAAGGCTGTCAGCCTTCCTTTATTTTGTCCAGTCTCTGTCCCTTTCAGTTTAAACAGGCAGTGTTTCTGTTCATATAATCCCATAAACTCATTGTTGAGTGATAACCCAGCCTTGATGATCTTTAAGAACATGGTTTCTCATTTTTTTACAGTACAGACAGGCTGAGAATTTTCCAAATCTTCAAGTTCTGGTTCCTTTTTGCTTAAAATTTCTTTTTCGATCCGTCTCTCTCTTCTTGCATTTTACTATAAGTGGTCAGGAGGATCTAAGCTGTTCCTTCAATACTTTGCTTAGAAATCTTCTCAGCTAAATACCCAATTTCATCACTCACAAGTTCTACCTTCCACAAAACACTAGAACACAGTTCAGTCAAGGTTTTGCCATTTTACAAGAAAGATCACTTTTCTTCCATTTTCCAAAAACATGTTCATTTTCATCTGAAACCTCACCAGGATGTCCATATTTCTAGCGTTTACCTCAAAACTCTTCCAGTTTCTACTTATTACCCAGTCTCAAAGCCACTTCCACATATTCAGGTATTTGTTACAGCAGCACCTCACTTCTTGGTACTGAAATTGTATTTATCAGTGTTCACCAGAGAAACAGAACCAACAGAAGATATAAACAATATCAATATACACATACATATGTACATACACACACTCACATATATCTGTATATATATAGAGAGAGAAATAGAGAGAGAGAGAAAGAGATTTATTATAAGAAATTGGCTCACATGATTATGGAGGCTGAGAAGTCCCAAGATTTGCAGTTGACAAGCTGGAGACCCAGGAGAGCCAATGTGTAGTTCCAGTACAAGTTAGAGGGCTGGGAAAGACCAATGCCAGCTCCAGCAATCAAGTCGAAGGAGTTTCCACTCACTCCGATTTTTTTATCTATTCATGTCTTCAACTGATTGAATGAGGCTCACCCACCCCAGGGCAGGCAATCTGCTTTACTCATTCTACCGATTCAAATGTTAATCTCATCCCTAAACACTCTCATAGAAATGCCTCGGATAATGTTTGACTAAATGTCTAGGCACTCCATGGCCCAGTCATGTTGACACATAAAATTAACCATCACACACTTGATACCCCAAGTGACTGGTGACTGGACACAGTTGCACAGCTTAGAAGGTCATAGTTTCTATTGAAGACTGATGAAAAAATCCAGAACATGAGGCTTATGTGTCCATCCCAACCGCCTCTGGATTACAGTAATATCTGTCACTCAGCCTATGATACTGGTCATTTGTTCAAATTCTAACCTTTCTTCTCTATTGTCATTCTCAACCTCATTCCTCAGAAGCTCAGCTTTGGCTTTTCCATTCTCTCTGTTCCTCTGGCAGGCCTAGAACTGGTGTCTGGTTAGGTCCATGTTGGCCCTTACTTGATAAAACTTCTTCCTGTAAAGCACTGGCCCCCTGGTCATCACAATGCAGTATCAGCCTGTATAGGCACACTGTACATGGCCTTACCTTCCCACCTGCAAGAAAGGTTGAAGAGTATTGCGTTGTTAGAAGATTGGCTATTTTATTTATCTGTTATTTTTCTTTCTAGCATTATAGAGATTGTCATATACTTATGCCTTTTCCCATCAACTATATTAAAGTGTTCTGGTCTATAAAATGCCACATAGAGATACATTGATTTTGTATGTCAACTATTTTTTCACTATGTACATTATTTGCCACCCTTTCCACCACTAATACAATTCAGTCTTTTAATATCTGGAAAGCCCCCTCCAAAGGAACACCTCAGTTAGATCGTTATTTCCAAGATCTCACTCTCAGTTGTGAATGACCAGAAATTCTGTTTTGTCAAAGACTGAGAATTAGTCAGTCGCTCTGGGATAGAGCGAAGCTAAGCTAGCTCAAGAAGCTGTTGGATAAAATTGAAACATGTAATTTATTCATTTATAATAAAAAAATTCTTTCAAGTAGACTAAATGTGTACATTTAACAGCATATTCTCTCTCTGTGGGAAAGCTACTTGGGTAGTCAAATTAAAATCTGAAGATTGCTTTATGAGTGTAATATCAGAACACCAGACATTCCAGCCGAGTCCTCAACAAAGATAATTAGAGGCTTTCTCTCCTGCTCTGGTGATGTCTTCTGTGGCAGGTAAATACTCCTATTTTTGAGGGAGAATACTCTTTGTCTTGAACAGTAATATGGCAGAATGACCAAATAGCCTCTCAGAAACATGTTTTATTTTCTTACATTCTACGTATCCTCTTTTGCTCTCACATTTGTTTTTTTTAAGGTTAATATAATGTTAGACTACAATATTTTTTAATTAATTGAATAAGACCTCATTTTACAGTGACCTCTTCATCTCTAAAGTTGAAATATCACTAGAAGTAGAGGATGGGATGTTTTAAATGGTAATGGTGAAAATCACAGTAAAACAAAAATTTCTGGACCGCCTCGTTTTACAGGTGGGATTATATGTAATTTAGTTTGTTTTTATTTACATACAAAACTTACTTCAATTAACCAGACAGCTTAGATTTATGTTCTCTAGCAACACATTATTCTTGGTTAACTCTTAAAAGAAAGCAAATATACTTTAAAAACCAAGTAGGAGAACAGTAAGTTTGATATTCTCTTAAAATTTGTGTTGCTTATATGAGAGTCTTACTTGAAACAACGGACAGCTACCTTAAAAGAAGGTTGTCCTATTCCTACAGACAGGACTAGTACTTTCCATCGAAAGCTGGTCTTCCTCTGCTCCAGGATATAAAGCATGAATGATTAAGCCCCCAAAGTTCCACAGACATAGAGTATTGATTGGATTTTAGAATATTTTCATAAATATATATATATATTTATATATACATATGTAAATATATATAGTCTATAATGGCAGTCCAATAAAATGTTAAACATTACCCATAAAATAACCAAGCTTAAGAAATAGAGTTTCTCGGGGCCAGCCCGGTGGCACAAGCATTTAAGTACACGCGCTCCCCTGTGGCGGCCCTGAGTTCGCCGGTTCGGATCCCGGGCGGACACCGACGCACTGCTTGGCAAGCCATGCCATGGCAGCGTCCCATATAAAGTGGAGGAAGATGGGCACGGATGTTAGCCCAGGGCCAGTCATCCTCAGCAAAAAGAGGGGGATTGGCAATGATGTTAGCTCAGGGTCGATCTTCCTCGCAAAAAAAAAAAAAAAAAAAGGGAATAGAGTTTCTCTGTGAGTATTCCTGAAAACAAGCTGTCATGAAATATGTTCCTGAATTATATCTGATATTCTAAACTAAACCCCATGAATAGCAGCAGAGCATTGTCTGATATAGTGTTGGAGGATGAGAAGATGGCCAAAAAGGTGGGGTAGGGTTCCGCTCTGCTGTACCCAGGGTTGCTAGGAGTCAGAATTGACTCCCCAGCACTAACAACAAATTCTAGACTAATTTAATTTTGGATGACAACCGCCAAAAAAAGTAATTTAAATGATTTAACAAAGTTGATCTTGAGTCATTTTTTCTGAAGTTAGAAAAACTGCCAAATTATCTATTGAACTGGCTCCCATGCTTGACAACTAGTGTAACAACAATAATCAATTTCTATTTTCTGAAGGGTGGAATGGAAAAGATCAGAGAGTTGAGATTTGGGAAGGTTGGAGGGAGAAGAGGAATCCACCCAAATTATTAATGAGTTTCAGATTTTTAAGATCCTGTTAAAAGGAAGGGGAGCCAGAGCAGAATTCTATTTACAGGACACGTAATGATCATCTAATCTGTTAAGGCTTGTTGTCCAAGCTTGACTTTGAATCCATTTGGAAGGAATCTAACGCAAAGAGGTAACAAAGACAAGCTAATTGACTGGAGTAAAGCTTCCATGTAAGAACAATTCTTATACTATCATAATGGCAAAGAAACTTACATAGAAGAGTTACTTAATTTGATTAATTTTATTTAATTGTACTAAATAAAGTAGAATTCTCTGCAAAAAATACAAAAGGATCACTGGACTAAAATACACAGGATATCTTTCCTTTCATTATTACCTCTTATGTAAACAGAAATTCACTTGTAATAGACATTTCCCTCATTTTGAACATAAGGAAAAGGATGTACTATTATTATTAATAGAAAATTATTTTTTTCCTAACACACAGCAAGTAAATTTTTGAACAAATAGAAAAACTGAATATTGATTGAATTAGGCACCATTTTTTAGCCATCTTGCTATATTGACATATATTACTATGAGCCTTGAGAGTGGGGTCACATTCACTAAACATGGAAAGAATCAAGTTAAAGCTTGCTAATAATCCATTAATAGGATATCATAGGAGAACTCCTCTCTTAAGGCGTCTGCTCATCATGCAACAGAACGTCATCAACAGAATCCTTAAATTGTTTCCTATACTTTAAATTATAGCACAGGTGTTTATTGTCTTGATGATCAAAATTAGCTCTTTTTAAAGAATTTACCACTCCTCTCCATCCTTCCTCTCCCGTGCCCCCACCAATAATGTCTAGGAATTTTCCTTTTCACTGCATCATAGGTGCTGTAGATTATTCCTTCAGCCCTTCTTCTCTGCCTTCATGCTTTGCCATCACAGTGCTGTTACTGCTGCTATCTCTGCTGTAATGCCTCTATCAGTGACAACTCCTGATGTCCCACTCCTGCTTCCTTCTGAGCCCACCTGAGGTCCCATATTGCTACCTCTGATTGGGCTGCTCAAGGAACTGGCCGTTTATTGGAGTACTGGTATTTGCCATTGCTATTCAAACCTTTGGAAAGTGGAGGCTTGGGGAGGTTTGTAGTCCACACCTGCCTTCTCCTGGACAAGTGCAGCTTTTCTCTACAATGACATCACAACAGCCCATCACAAGGAAATAACTGAGTCTCTATCCACATCCCCCAAGTTCCCAAAGAGGAAGAAGCCCAACCTTATGCAGCCCCAAAGTTCACATTTTTCCTACCCCAGCATGAACTACTCCTCAGGACAAATGGCTGTTCATGATATAATGGCTCCAATGAAACAACCGTAATGTAGTATGGTCAGTACATTCTTTTCATGAAGACTTGGCTATTCAAAGTGAATGCTCATATGTGAATACTCAGTATGAAGTTTTAAGTTGGGAGCTAAATATATTATGCAACACTTCATAAATATTTTATTTTATGAATTGGCTTGTAAGTGGAGGGTCCCACAGAATACACGTATATATACACTGCCGTGGAAGAATGGCACACTGAAAAGCAGTGTTTCTGTATTTCAGCATCTTAAATCCCACCTCCATTGGCCCTTTGATCTTAGCGTCCAGGAATACAGAAATAATCACCTCCAATGCAGGAAACTGACAGTAAATAAATAATAAGGGGCTATTGAAATTTAATTAAACAGATAATTAATCAAGCAGTGTGTGTTTTGTTAGGAAGTATCCAATTTCTTAGGGAACCATATCAAGAATGCTTTGCTGTGTAAGAATATAATAGCAGTCCCCTCGAGGACTAGAGTCATTTGGTAAGCCTGATGTGTTAACTTATGCCAATATGTTTTTTTTCTTCTCATAATCAGAGGATGGAAAAAATCTAAAATCTTGAATTTAGGTGAAATAGGTTTTCAAATTTCACATCTTTTGTGAATATGTGAATTTAAAACATAAGAAAAGCTCTCATGGTTTAAGAGAACAAGCTTATTATTGAGGCATGAACATTACCCTGCAGTTTGGTGTTAGCAAAAAATGCAATTGTGAATTAAGTGGCTCAATTTGAAATGATCAAATCTAGCTTAGTTGCATCAATTTAAGAATGTGAGATTATGTCGCGTTAATTTGTGATAATTTTGAGCCGTCTACCGTATTTCTGGGCCAAATCGTTGCCAGGCCCACCTGCGTACCAGCCAGATGTGACTGTCTATGCACGGCCACAGAGACGGTGAAGTCGGGCCACGGCAGTCGCCTGAGGGTCCAGATGCTTACCCAGAGCAAACCATGGTGAGAGTCACTCCTTAAGTATCAACTGAAGTGTGATTGCTCAAGATGAACAAGGGAGGAATTGTTTTAATCATTAGATTGAGCTTCCAAAGGGTGGATGTGTGGGGCTATAATAAGTGAAGAATTAATGCAATGAGGACTCACCATCATTCTGGCCTTAGCCCTGCCATTTGGTCAAGACAGCCTTCAAGGAGTCTGATCTTCACAAGGAAGCATCATTTACTGTGATGAATGGATGAAGGTTAGGGGACTCGAAGGGTAGAGGACAATTTCCTGGGTGGGATTATATGATATATTCATATCTGGGTGAAATACCATTGTCCTCTTTCAACTACCTCTCACTGCCTCTCCCCTGGACCCCAATATTTGTAGTGGTAAGAAACTATGGCTGGACATCAGTTCAGTTTAGCAGACATTCATTATGTGTCTGCTGTGTTATCTCAGACTGAAAATGTATAGCAATTCTCCTAAAGTTTCAGTTTTGCGTTATTGATATTGGCTCAATTCTTATTGAAGACTTCACGAGCAACAATATTGTTGTGTGTACATTTCTTTCCCATATCAATTTATTGCTATGAATCTATATATTTTTAGTATTTATTTTTTAAAAGAGTAGTTAGAAGTTAGAAGGAAACTGTAGAAAAGCTAATTTCCATTTCACCTTCTATTTCTTAAATAAACAAAGGTATAGGATCATTATTCTTTGATTTTTCTTTGAACACTTTCTACTTGCAGTTTTTAATTTTCCAGTTTTGATACATGATACTTAGTCTCAACATGACTGAGAACATGTTGTATGGTGTCAAGAAGTTTGTTTCCTTATTTATTGATTTATTTATATTAAACAAGTTCATAAAATGAAGTTTGAGTGACTTTATGGAAATTTCCATACCCTGTGTGAGTGTGTATATGGGAGTAGGATAGGGAATGTCTTATATCCTTTTTATGGGCTTAAAATTTAGATTCTTTGTCTTTCTTTATTTAAAAAATAGGTATTCTGTTTATTTCTTTGAAGCAAACTTGCTTTGCTATGCTTCACTTACACATGCATCATCCTCTCAGCAGTTTATAAATTCTACAAACTATGGGAAGCGAGGTCTGCAGCATTTATGCCAGGCCTCAGGCAGAGAGAGTAACTACAGGACCTTGTGTACAGGCCCCACAGCCTGATCACACTACAGTAGGATGATGCTAGTTTAGGATTAAAAAAGAATTTCAAGTTAAACTCCATCATGACAGACTTAAGTGTAAAAATTTTGAAAGTTTGTAATCTAGACAATTATACAATTTCTTATCTTTAATTTGTAGCCATGGCCGTGGCAAATTTATAAGATAAGCAGAAAAAAATTAAAATTTTGGCATAATTCAGCTTATTAGAACTCATTTTTCCTTAACAGTAATATTCTGGGCTCATTCTTCATTATTCTTTGCCTTCAAAAAACTAGCACACAAAGATCTCATAGAGTGATAAGAACAGGCAAAAAAAGGTATGACTAATGGATAAGATTCTTAACACATCTAATTTCCTTTCACTGCCTCTCTCTTTTTCTCTCTACCACTAGTCATCTGAGTACAACAGTTTCTATATTTAATAATCACAGTTTGGGAAAAATGATGGTGGTTGTGCTGTCATTTTTTTTTAAACCTTGAACACATGAGTCATTTAAAAACGAAAGGATAATTTGAGAACTTGAGAGAATTTAGGCAGCTGGGAGATGGATGAAACAAAGCAGACTGGCAAGGTGAAGCAAACCACTTAGATCATTGGCTGAAATCATTTTGACTTTCCAAACTGGAAGCTGTGTAGATAAGCCCTGTATTTATCCACTCAGAAAGGTAATGTGACTTGGATTCACCTAAAACAACCCATGAGGGAACTCAGCAGTAACTAGACATGGGCCTCAGCAGATCCTTTTTATAGTAGCGCATTTAGTTCCCAATATCACTGGAAAATAATTCATTTAAAAAAAATAAAGAACTAGAGTTCATTGTATGCTACCGCCCCCAGTCAGTAAAACTGATTGAGCTATCAGCTAGTAGAATCTATTCCAAACTAAACTATATTTAAAAATTACAATATAATAAAAGAAAAGAAAGAAAATTCCCAAACACACAGTTCTAGAGCATGTTAGAAAAATACAATCCTCCATGATTTTTCAATTGTATTATAAATTCAACAAGTAGCTCAGTTTTCATTGGTCAGTTGGTGTTTTATGGGCACTGATGTTCTTTGTTGTACATTATAGTTTAGGAGTTGGAAGGCCTAATTCAAAAGCCTCATCCGTATTTCTGCTGAAATTACAATAAAATGCTAAGTTACTGAAAGCTGAGAAATACCATAGAAATACACAAAGAGCAAAGAGAAAGAGAAAAGGAGAGAGAGCAGAGAGAATGAAAAATAAGATCATGAGGGCTATAGTGCTGAACCCACAGGCTTTTTTTCTAGGAAGGACTGATGTTGCCGAAAAGCTGAATTTGTGAAAAATGACACAGCCTAGTGTCGCTCATACACTGTCTTTTTTCTTTCCTTTAGGTTAAATACAGAGATAGGTAAAAGACACGCTCTCTGGACTTTATTTTTTTTTTTGGTTTTGTTATGGCTTGTTTTGGTCCAAATATGACAAATCTGTGCTGTTCTAAGCAGTTTTCTAAGGATTCTCAAATTTCATTAGCAAGCACACAGTAGACACCTGGAAATAAAGATAGAAGGATAATCTCTTGCAGTGGTCAAGTATTTCTCACTTCACAGCATTAAAAAAAATATTTCCGAACTAATCTACCTGTTCTCACTGCCAAGGTTTATAGAGCAAATGGGCCGCTGACCTAACACAGTCCCACACCAGTCAAGTCTTCACACTCCCAAAGCTGGGCATCTTGATTGCAACGCAACAAAGCAGAAACCTAAGGAGAAATCAGAGATGACAGTTCTGTCACTTCAAACGAATTGGCCTGATGATGGCCCGAAACAGCGTCGCTTGTCAGTCGTTCTCAAAGGGCAACGCCTGGACTGGGAGCATCAGCATCATCTCGGAACTTGTGAGAAAGGCAGACTCTCACGTCCCATTTAGCTCTACCAAATCAGAAACTCGGAGATTTAACAAACCTCCAGGTGACTCTGATGCACGTTCAAGCATGAGCACCACGGCCCAATTCACACAAGGTCGATAGTAAACGACTTGTTATTATATGAAAGGTGACTGTGCTTATGTGGCTTAAAAACTGACTTTGAGCACAGTCTCAAAAGAGAAGTTTTAAAAAGGACGTGAGCAATGAGCAAATTGAGGACTGTCATAGAGATTTAGCCTGGAGTACAAATGGCAGAGAGAGCTCATCAGAGGATAAACAGAAGAGAAAAATAAGATGGAAATGGAGACCGCTCAAGACCACCGCGGAGTAAAGGAAAAAAAAAAAGAAAGAAGACAAAAATGAGTATTGATTTTCCTCATTTTCCTTCTGGTTAAATCCTGGAAGTTTTCAGCCATATGGGAGCTTCAGTTGGTAAGGTTACCGTGGCCTATGGGTATCCCCCAGTTAGACACCAGGGATGATACTTCAGCTGAGACACATTGTAGAGTTGCCTGTCTGCCTCTGAGACTGTGTGTGTGTTATATGGCCAGGCTAGCAGCCCTAATATGAGTCAAGGCCTTGAAGAAATTTCCAGGTGAAATAAGCTGCATGCCCTGAATTGACAGACAAGTACACCCCACAGGCTTGCAGGCAGTCTGGATCAAGCATCTCCGGTTGCAGGTGAGGTGAAAGAGCTTTCAAACATGAGGGCTTCCCAGGAATAGTCATTTCCTATCTATAAGCCACAAAGTGTTTAGCAAGTGTGTTAGATAGAATTCTCTCCTAAATAGACATCTTAACACGAATCCAGGATGAGGCGGTCTCCAATATGCATAGTATTTCTGGAAGGATTTATAAAGCAGAATACATACATCAACTTCACAAAATTATCTGAAAGTCATTACTTGAAGGAAATTTGTATAAAATATGCAGGTAGATTTACTCCACTTCTTTACCTTTCTTTCTTCAGATTCTTTGCTTTTCAGTATCTTTTTTTTTCCGCCAAATGAGAAAGTTAATCACTAATTTCTTCTTCGTCTAAAAATATTAGGCAAATTCCTTTTCAGCCAAAATTTCTAACCAAATATTTAAACGTATAAAACATCATTGAGCAGTGAAATAACACAGCTTTCTATAATAAGAGAAAGTAAGACAAATAAAATACTTGTAGCACTTACTATGAATTAAATACTTTCAAAATCTATTTAATTGATAGGTATTGTTACTCCCAGTTTTTACAGATGAGAAAATAAGAACTCATGAGGTTAAGCCACCCGCTCAAGACAACAGAACCATAAAGTGCCAAAGTGGCATTAGAACTCAGGAAAGTAGGAATGAAACCGAAGCACATTCTCTTTCTGTAACACCAAAGAGATGAACATCAATGGGTATAGTAATCAGCAGACAGAAGGAATTAAATATTCATTGTTTATATTTTTGTTAATTGTTTACTGTTTTTAATGCTCTAATTCAGTGCTGACCAATAGGAATATGATGTAAGCTACATATGTAATTGTAAATGATCTAGTAGCCATATTAAAAAAATAAAAAAGAAATGTGACATTGATTTTTAAAACATACGGAGCCGGTGCGGTGGTGTAGTAGTTAAGTTTGTGGCTCTGCTTTGGTGGCCCAGGGTTGCAAGTTCAGATCCTGGGCACAGACCTACGCACTGCTCATCAAGCCATGCTGTAGCAGGTGTCCCACATATAGAAGAAGATGGGCACGGATGTTAGCCCAGGGCCAATCTTCCTCAGCAAAAAGAGGAGGATTGGCAATAGATGTTAGCTCAGGGCTAATCTTCTTCACAAAAAAAAACAAAAAGAACAAAACCAAACAAAACAAAAAGGTACTTTATTTAATCCACTATATACAAAATATTATCATTTCAACATGTAATCAATATAAAAAATATTAATGAGATATTTTACCTTCTTTTTTTATATATTAAGTCTTTGGAATCGGGGAAATTTTACACTTATAACACATCTCAATTTGAACTAGCCACATGGGTAAGCCACATGGGTTACCATATTAGACAGCTCAGCCCTAAGTTTATTGAACACCTAATATCTATACAACACGGAGTTGGGTTCTACAGTAGACAGACAATAAGACTATGGTTTCTATTCTCAAGCTTCCTTTAATATTCTTGGAATAAAATTGACCCACCACCTCTTTTAAGTGAACAAAAAATAAAATAAAATAACAAGTTGTTGTGGACTGATTTTTTTGGTAAGGAATTTTCCTTTTACTAGTAAAAGACAGATGACTTCTCTACAATTAATGAGGTCCTGATAAGAAAAAATAAAAAATAAATAAATAAAAACACCAACAAAATAAAACAAGAACAAAAAACTGTGATGTATTTCTGATGCCCAAAGGTTGAAATGTTACAAGTTTCAGAAAAACCTGCAAAAAAGATTACACTAAGATTGATACTCAGTTAATGAACTGTGAAGACTCTCTCAGCAGAGAAAATTGAAGAAGTAATGGTCTTAAAAGGGTTCCTAGAGACCTGACCAGAGGGCTTCAAGTAGTGGTTAATTGCCAAGCTCCAGAGGAGAGTAAAACAGGCAGCTCAATTGGCTGCTATAAAGATGAACAGTTGGCTTCTTGTATTCAGAAGGAATGTGAAGTTGGAAAACAAAATGCAACCATGAAAAGAAAGAACAAAACATTTCAGCTTTCCCTTAGAATTGTGTCATATAGCATGTCACTGTCTCAGATGTAAAGGTCAGAACCTTTATGTCTTATAAGATGGTCAGGACCAGGCGATGCATTGGGAGACCATTGACTCCAGCTCTCTATCAAGCTGTAAGTGGTGGTTGTGGTATCCAACCCAAGGCCCACTCCCAGGTGAATATGCATCCTCCTGTTCTAAGAACTGCAAGACCCAGCCTGCCTCAAGTGATGAATTCATTCCATCAATGGAGACTTGGGTGTCTAATGGGAGTTAGGCACTGTGCTGGCTCATGATGGGTCATAGACGAATACAGGGATGTACAAAATGTCTAAAAGACAACAAAGACTGTTTCTGCTGGAGCTTGAGGGCATCATGGTATCCAGGAAGGTTTCACAGAGGAAGGGAGGTATGAGGTGAGTCTTGAAGCGTAGGTTTCCTCTGGGCAGAAGGGCAAACATTGGCAGAGGGGGGTAATCCTGGCATAGGGAGAAGCTTCTTCCCTGAACTTCCTACCTTGCATCACATATCAAAAGGATGACCATGCACCTTGGTTTGCCTGCGACAATCCAAGTTTACCTCTATCCTAATGGGATTATTAATTGTGTCCTTTATTCTCAAAAGTGCCTCATTGGAACAGTAAACTTTATGGTCACTCTATCTGTTAAATATCAGATCCTTTGTTGAGAGATAAACTCCTTTTCACCAAACTGTAAAGGAGGACGTAATGATCACCTACTTACTGATAAATGTAACTTGATCAAATGCATGTAGAAAGCATGCTTTTAGACTCTCATATGCATGTCAGAGGAAGTGACCTAGAAGTGAATATGTGTGTGTTCATTTGAATATTATATGTAGATGTGTACATATATCATGTCTTGTGTAAGTATGATAAAAAGAATAAAAGAACATAAAGAGGACAGAGAGTGACAGCTGGGGAAACGAGTGCTATTTTACACACAGTGGTCAGGGAAGGCCTTTCTCAAAAGGTACAATTTAACAAGAAACCTGGACAACATGAATAAGCAAGCTGGGAGGATTTCTAGGGGAGAAGAGTCCAGGACAGAGGGACTATCGAGTGCAAAGGCCCCAAGATGAGAGAAATCTTGGCACGTCTGATGAACAGCAAGGTGGTCAGCATGGCTGGAGAGGAGAAAGTGAGGAGGAGAGACTGCAGATGCGTCAGAGAGATGGCAAAGGGCCAGGTCACGGAGGAACTTGTAAGTCACCGTGAGCAAATCTGGGTGTAGTGTTGAGAGATGTGGGAACCATTGGAGGGGTTTTGAGCAGTGGAGTGGCAGAATCTGACTTGAGTGTCGAGGAAGCACTCTAGCTGCCTGAAGTGGAAGAGTGAAGAGAATGCTTAGAATGCCAGGCATTTCCGTCAGTGTTCACTCACCTGGAACGTGAGCTTAGGATCATGCTTCATCATGGTTTTGATGGCATTGTTCTATTTCAATATTCTCTTCATTAAAAAAAAGTGTTTCCCCATTCTAGGATAATTTATGTCCTGCCTTTCCAGGGGCATAAACTGGCAATAGAACTTTTTCACCTTTTCATACTCTAGGGTCAATGAGCCTGAGCATAACAAGCTCTACTGTGTCCTGATGCTAAGGAATTAAAAGACATTAGATTGTTAACTTAACGGAATAAAATGGGACATTGTCTCATGTACTCTCCCTCCATCCCTTATTCAAACCCTTTCTCCTTACAGCACTTGCCTGTGAGTTTGCAATATCCTTCACTTTCTCTACCTTTCCTGCATCCAGGGCAACCCATGTGTGCCTGTTCTCCTTAGACTACCCTATATTCTGAGTCTATCCCTTGCTTCACTTTCCCACCACAATGTATGTCCTTTATGGCCTGTCAGGACCGTGAAGGGTCTGTGATGGGGCTGTGATATTATCGTACTTGCAAGCTAACGAGTTAGCCTCAGTTTCATGGATGTTGATAGAAAATATGAGACTACTGGGTCAGAGACAAAAGACTTTATTACTCACAGCACAACAAGCAGCATGAGCTTAATGGTCCTGTTAGTTCCTTTTGACCCTCAAGTCACATGGAGTTGGCATGTAGCAGCCTAGGTAGATACTGTGCACACAGTGGGCTTTTGGTGAGAAACCCTATGCTTAAGAAACTCCAGTATCTTACAAGGGGCTGCAAGCAAACCCACCCTACCTTTGCTCTGATGGAACTCACCGTCTTTACGATAATGGACAGAAAGCAACATCTCTGCTCCGGAAGGAAACACTATCTCTACCTTCCAAGGCAGTTTACTGTACAAACATCCGTGAAAAGATCATCCAGAACAAAAGGCAGTCAGTGCCTTTCCTTTCAAGACATGTAGAAATGTAAGATATCCATGGACAATTGTTTCTAAACATGGCCCGCAGAGTCCAGCCAGATGAATGCAATTAATGCCATGGCCGATACTGTGATGTTAATGGATAACTACTGGTGAGTACCAGGGGTGACTAGACCTCTAATGGAATAGAATAAAGTAAAATAAATCTCTGGTGCTGGGAATTAAGTGAAAGTGATAAGGACAAAGAGGCCTTTTTCAATGTACTTTAATTTGGAAGATGTAAATGGTCACCTCACCAGCCAAAAACTATTAAGATATCTTGCCTTCTACCAAGAAGCTCATTAAATGAAAATATCCCATTGATATCCAGGAAGCAAAACAATTTTCCTAATGTTATTCATTTCAGAAGAACGATTATTATGGCTATTAATTGGTATATAGTGTAATAGCAGGTTTCCTCAAATTGTAAATATTCATACACACATTTTTATTGAAAATCATTTCCAATGCCTATTTATTTGTAAGTGTGCAAATGTTGGCTGTGTTACTTACCTTCTATAGTGTGTTTCATTTTACTTAATATTTATAAATGGTTCTTGCGTGATGCAAACATTTTTCTACTTAATAAATACCTTATTTTCATGTAACAGTTATTTTAAAGAAAATCAAAGCTCAGTGGCAATAATTTCATGCTCTTAAAATATCACTAGGATAAAGGAAACTATTTGCAAGCTGGTTGAGGTAATTTCTGAGATATTGTCATCATAGTAAGATCTTAAACAAGCAGTGAAAATCAGTAACAAATACCAAAGAGATTGAAAGGAGCCTTTTAGGATTCCATTTATGTAGACTGGATGATAGTACTATATTCTTTAAATGATGACTTACCAAAAAGAGCAAAATTTGGAAATATTCTGTTATTAAAGTTTCATCTTTTAAAAATTATCATTTAATGAATACTTCTCATTTCCTTCATCCTTTTGTCATATGCCATAAACTCTTAAAAGTGACATCTGATATGCACATCGAGAAACTAAGAGGAAAAAAAAATTAAAATGTCATACTATTTATTGCAGTGTACACAACTTACCATTTGCTATATATGGTAAATATTTTATGCATTATCTCATCTAATCTTTCATATAAACATAAAAAATTATATTTAGTTTATGATTAAGGAAACTCAGACTCAGAAAGTTGCCCATTTCTTTCTCAAGGAAATGCATCTAGTTGGTCATAGAGCTTGAATCCAAATCGGTACTTGTCTAGATGATCAGGCTTAATCAAATCACCATTCCTCTAACTTATAAGGTCACAGAAAGGAAACCAGGATTTATATTGCACTAAATTTCGTGGGATCTATTTGGCAATCTCTTATTTAATAGAAAAAGGTATAGGCGTGCATTTGCATTAAGAGATAAAAGAGACGAGAGAAGAGTTTTCTTTTCTTCCTTTTTTTATTGGAATTCAGAGCAGAGCCTGGCACTTCAAATTAAGGACAGCTATCTCCTGTAAGGTTAATTGGATACTCTGTATCTGGTTCTCAAAATACATCAATTAGAAACAATTGACAGCATTAATAGAGATTAGAAATAGTTACCTATTTCAAGACAGTTCCTATGTAAAAATGCCCTTACACTTAATTCCACATCAATGAAAGATAGATGAGTATGTAATTGAGTGCTGTGGCACATCCAAGTTCAAAAAGCCCACATGGATCTTGGATGCTTAGCAGAGTTATAGGGCTTCTATTTTTAATGTAAAGTAGTAAGAATCATGAATTTTATGCCAAAAAGAGCCTGGTCTGTGATCAATGAAAACAAAACCACACAGACTGTCATCATGAGGTCTTATGAAGACAATAATACTGATGTTGGCTGAGAGAGGTCAGTATAACGGCTCATTTCTCCTTTACCACAGAAATGGATATGAGCGATAAAATTGTTCCATCCAGGGAGAGGATTAAAGCCTCTCTTAGCTGAGCTCCAGAGGTTCTTTCACCTGGGACCCCTCACATTACTTCCAGTGAATTGCAAGAGCCCAGGCTTGCAACAGAAAACCCCATTACTTAGTTATTTCTTGGGACTAGACAACGAGAGAATACACAATGTTTGTAGAAGATCAAGGTCAAAATTCATTTTTATCTATGATGAGAGAGAGGAGAGAGAAAGAGAGAGAGAGTGCTACTTTCATTAATACCTTAGAGTAGTTGAGCTGACACAGTGGATGCTCAATATGAATCTGTGGTGGGGAAGGGGGTGGCATTCAGATACAGAGGGTTGTGATAATCGTACTCCTCATTTCACAGCGTGTTCTCATCACCAGTCCATGCAACCTTTCCTCTATTGTTTTATTTTATATTACTTTCCAACTCTCATTACCAATCCCTATCCCCTTCTGTACTTATAAGAAACCATCTAGTAGCTTAGTTCCGTAAATATGCATGTGTCTTTATATAATAAGTAGCACTGTTTATTTTGCATGGTATTATTCTGTAAATCGCATTGTTCCTTTTTTCACTTATTACTAGAAATCTATTCATGCTATCGTATACACATTTAATGTGTTGGTGTGTTGAAGAGCTCATTATTGTGTGCAAGGGCCACCTCTTACTTACCCTTTCCTCAAGTGAAGGACACCTAGTGTGCCTCCAGCTCTCTGCCTCCCTGAATACATAGTAAATATCTTTATGTTTCTTACAAGTTATATGTGAATTAATTGGTTTATATATCCAGGGGTGCTACCCAGGGGGACATAGATTATATATGTCCTTAATTCTGTTAAGTATTGCCAGATTGATTTCCAAAAAATCAATTTCCAAAAACAATGTGATTTGTACCAACTCACATTTTCACAAGCTGGGCATAAGAATTCTCTCTCCTAAACAGTTATTGTCAATAATTGCTATTACTCATTTTCTAATTTTTATTATTCCGATGGATGTGCATCTTATCTCATTTCAATTTGAATTTCTCAAATTTACTACTAAGGTTTAGCATTTTTTTCATATACTTGTTATCTATAAGTTTCCGCATCTGTGAATTGCCTACTAAAATCTTCTTATTTTTTGACCATTTTCCATTAGGTATCCTTCCTTATTTTTCCTTGGTTTTTAAAGGATTCCATTGTAAAATATGTAAATCCCCTTTTTGGTTTTAAAAAATGCAAATATCTTTTCCCAGACAGTCATCTCTCTATTAATTTTGTCTATGCAGTCCTTCATTGACCTGAAGCTTTCATTTAATTTCAACAAATCAATTTTTCAAACTATAATTTTTGCTTTTTGGATCTTTAAAAAAATCTCTCTCCTCCCTCTTAAGTTATAAAGATATCCTAGTAAATTTTCTTCCGTTAGCTTTATAGGTTCACTTTTTCCATTTCAAGCTCTTACACATGGTACAAGGTCAGGCCCTCACTTGCATTTTCCTCCTGTCTGAGCCAGCCTTCCTAGTCTTTGCTCACATTTTGTAGTGTGAGCTTTAGATCAGTCTTTTCCTCTATTTATGTAGCTGTCTTTTGAGATCACTGTCCTGCTCCACTTTCCTATTTTTCTGTTCCTGCACTAATTTATTCTGTTATTGCTGTAGATTTTTAAGTAAATTTTTTTCGTCTGGTTGGGCAATTCCTCACTCTTTGTTTTTTTTTTTTTTCAAATTGACTTACCTATTTGTTGTTCATTATCCTTCCATATAAATTTTAGAATATCTTTGTCAAGTTTCTAAATTATCTAGTTGGGATTTTGAGTGAGATTGCTTTATAGCTTTGGCTGAGGGTAGACACCTCTAGACTACCGAGTGAGCCCATCAACGATAATACTATATCTCTCCAGTTATTCTGATGTTATGTCCTTTAATAAAGCTTTTCATACTATTATAAATGCCAACTGCTTTTATTCTGTTGACTGTTAATTTACCACTTCTATAGAGGAATACTACAACCAAGCTTCATTCAAGTCCTGTGTTAGGATGAACCATCTGTCTCTTCTAAGACACATTAACACCTATGTTGCCCTAGAGTACATTATTCTCAGAAAACATTTTAATATATTTGAATGATTTTATTTATTATCATTACTTTTCACTTATGAAGGATGTATTAGAGAGATACAGTTATTTAGAAAAGCAAAACTGTTTACTTGGAAAGAAGTTTGGCCAGGGAATTCAGGCTTTAGAAGTTATCTCCAAATTAAAAAAAAAAAAGAAAGAAAGAAAAGAAAAAGAAAATTTAAGAACAAAGAACCCCATAAGATAACAAAGATTACCTTACAGTTAGTCAATTTATAGTAGAAAATTAGCAATTTTCTTCAAATATATATTACATTTGGAAATATTTTCTTATATTTAGACATCAGCACTATGAAAGTCAGAGATGAAGTTTTTTCTGGCAGTCAGTCAGTAACTTTCTGGAAAGTCTCAAAGTTTATTTTGGGGACTAGACAGGGTTAACCTGTCTTTTTGGTTTATCTCAGTTTGAAAAGTTCCTTTCTCAGTGTATGACTGTGGTATGTGATTTGCACACTGACATATGATAGAGGCAAGGTAAGGTGTCAGATGTGCATCCATACCAAAAGCTACAAACTCAGTGAACAGTCAATTTTAAACAAGTTGTTCTTAGTTACAGATTTCCTTAAATCTGACTAGTCCTTTTTTTATTTCCAAAGTAGCAATAGTTTCATTCTTTTCTGAATGTAAAATGATACATTTTTTCAGAGGTCTTCTTATGTACCCTGAAATAGATTACCTAGTTTAAGCCAGATGGACCTCTTCACCTGAACCCATCCTGGGCTAAATTGACATCCCCACACCCCAAAACAACAATCCTAGGAATCTTGCAGAGTTGCAAGTTAAATGTGCTTTCCTGTAGGACACTAAAACAAACCCTAAGGATAGCAATCATTTATTAACTTATTTGACAAATATTTACTCAGTGCCTACAGATGCCTGGCACTATTCTAGGCATCAGAGATTCAACTTTTATCAAATAAAAACAAATCTGCATCCTCACCTGGAAAACAATGCAAAATAAAATAGTAACTTATAAGACCAATGATATTTAATTTCTTTGTTCACTTGACATCTTTTAAGACTTCATACCAGATCATACTGCCCTCTGAGAAGAGGGTGAGAAATTATCCTCAGAGACAACACAAGTCTAAATCTTGAAATAAACCAACAGTATTTATGTCATCCTGGATCATCGATCATTTTATCGGTCTCAGTCATGCCAACTCCAAGGATTTATCCCATTGATGGTTTCACTTGTCTGGTTAAATTCACTTTCCCTATTCTTAGACCCAATCAATCCTTGCCCCAGGCTCTCCCCTTTCCATCCCCTCTCTGCTGCTGGAATAGAATCAATCAGGAAAACCATACATTTTCCTCACATTAACCAGTGGGATCAATGTGCTGTAGCAAAGAACAGATGATCAAGGTCCAACAGTTCAGGCACAGTTATTGACAGGGAAACTTATTTGATCCTAAGTCCTAAAAGCAAATGGATGCCTCTGCCTAGACTAATAGTGTTTTATTACATTTCTCAATGACTAAATTGAGAGTAAATGCAAATGTCCTAATTTTTCACCTGTATAGATTAGATATAGATATAGGTATAGATTTAAAGCTGGAAATTCTCAGAGATCTTCTAATTTTTCTTTCATTTGTGAGAGTGCAAATCCTTATATTGTCTATAAGTTATTTTACTCAACTATACAGTTCTAACAACAATCACTAATTATTTTGTGGCTTTAAAGAGATCTCCTCAACTGGGAACCAGTAATTCAACCCAGTTTTAAATCTGAAGTAGTAATAATAAGTTCTGTTTATTGCCCTGTGGTAGAAGTTTTGAATAATTTTTCTATCTTAAACAACATTGATAAACCAACATTATCAAGTAGATATCACCGCTGGAATTATGACATCATGATTTTGAAGAAGACTCGGGAAAATTTCTTGGCCTGAATAGTGTTTAAAATTTAGATACTATGTTAATTGCCAGGTCACAATTCTTGACAAAAAGTTTACCCTACTTAAATTCACTAAACTTTTGGGATGGGAAAAATTAATATTCAAAAGGGAAATTTCACATCGTCTCAAATTATGGGTCAGCCTATTATATAGTCCTTTAAAGTTCTATGGCAGTTTTATTCTCAATAAATTGTGTAATTGGGTTATCCAAATAGATATCTTAGATGGTAAGCAAGGAAATTTAGGGTACAATGTGTCTATTAGTTATGACCAGGTTATAGATCTGGTTGCATACTTGTATCTAGTCTTTTTTTAAACTTTCATCTGTTTCTAATGACAAAGGACAAAACAAGTACTCACACTTTTAAGCGAAATGCCCTAGCTGACTTTATTATTTCCCCCTGAGGGGAGAAGAAGAGAGCGGGTCCCTGGTGGAGGGCATCTCCCACACTTTCAGACAATAGTCAGCACACACAACAGGAAGGGAGGGAATATGGGAGCTCATTCCAGCAGCCTGCGCTTCCAACATGATGCTAAATCGGCTAATTCCAGTCACCCTTTTCAACTGTGGTTTCCACCAGTGACAGTAGTTGTCACAGCTGCAAAATGGACTGTTATATAGAGCCACAAAGGAGAGGAGCCTCAAGATACACAGTTTTATGAGGCTGAGTGCAGCTGAGATCCCTATCAGTCACTCTGGTACAACCAGCTGGTCATACGGTTCACCTGTCCAAATTAGCCCAGCCAATCACTCAATTATGCTAGTTCAAAATTTAGCCCGACATTTACATCAACATAATAAAACCCTTTACAGATGGGGGAGAGGACTCTAGATGCTTCTACCAATTTATTCAGTAGTGTGATGATCAACTCTAGAAAGTCACAGGGGGAATTAAATCTGAGGAAGCCAGAAGAGGATTGTCCCAGGGTTTCCTCCTTCTCAGGGCTCTACCGCTGTCTTAAACTGAAAGCTATTTAAGGCCGGTAATGAGTCCTTATAATCTATATTTACCAGACTGCATCCAGCACTCTGTTACTCTTATCTCCTGTACTTTGAAATATACCAAAGGACATAAACACATATACATGTAAGTTATATACCAAAAACTAAAATCGGTACTTAAAAATCACCCAATATAAGAACACAAATTTACCAATGCCACTAAAACAGTTATACTCTTTTCTAGCTCATAATGGAGGGAGTAGAGACTATGTCATCAATATCATTTGAGCCAATTGATATGAGTCATTTAAAGCTGAACCACCTCCTCCATATGGATTCCTCCATGGATCATTAAGGTGTCGTTAGGTCTTTATCAGAATTTTGGCTTTCACAGGAGTGCATTCACATTTTGCATAGCCCTTTACTACTTGCTATAAGAGTTATATTCAAGAAAAATCATATGCTATTGATTTTACAGTACCTTTTCAGAGCTTCACCTGCACCAAAAAGCAGGAAAAATGGAGCGATCATTTATTCAACAAATATTTACTGAGTACATACTACTCTAGGCACTGGAGACACAGCAGTGCACAAGTTAGACAAAGACTTTCCTTTAATGAAGCATGTATTCTGTTTGTGTGGGGAGAGGAGGGCTCAGCTTACAAAATAATTAAAGCAATAAACAAGGAACCTCATTTAAGATGGTATGAAGAAGTGATATGAGATGGTGTGCTAGGGAATGAACAGGGCTCCTTTAGATTCAGAGAGAAAGCCTCTGTAAGAACTGACTGACCAGACGAGGTGTCCCTGGGAAGATCTAGTGGCAAGTCTGGCGCAGAGCATTCTAGGCAGAGAGGAAAGTCTGAGAAGACTGACACAGGAAGGGAGATCGGTGCGATGAAGTCAACAACAGAAAGCCCGTGTGGCTGGAGCAGCGAGCTGTGGGGGTGAGGTGAAATTGAGTCGGGGGAGGGGGAGGGGGGACAACGGCTGTGGTGTGAGAGGAGATGAGAAAGAACCACTCAGCTCTCCGCAGTGCGTGCCCAGGAGCAGGTCGCTGGGCTCTGGGTGCTTTTATCAGTGCGCATCAGCCCACCCTGAGGTCGTGCTGCTGTTTTCTGCCTCAACTGAACCTGCTACTGCAGAGCGAGAGTTCCCTGGGAACATCACCTTCATGATCACTGCACTGTGAGTAGGTGGCAATGTCATTATGTCAGCCTTTATGAAAGAGAAATTATCACCAAAAAGTGCAGAGCGCATTGTCTGGGAAATTCCTGCTGTTAACCAGCCCAGCAGGAGGGAGGCAAGAAGCCTGGGCTGACTGCTGAGGCTCAGATAAGACCCAAAGGCTCTAACCTCTCCCCTTCCGGTGTGGCCCCAGGAGTGCAGGATCCTGAAGAACCTGGATCCTTCTTGGTGGCAGACCAGGACACTGGCAACACAAATTTCTCTCCAGAAAGGAAGCATCACAGGATTCACATTCAAGGTGCAAATTATCTGCCGTTGGAGCTGCAGCAGCCAAGATGTTTCTTTGGTAGCATTTTGGGAAGGGAGTGGGAAACAAATTGTGAGCACCAACAATGAATTGTGACAGAAAATGTCTTCCAAGATGGGATTTCTTCATCTCTTGCCCAACCTGGTGAGTCAGAGACAGAGAGAGAGGCCAACTTTTACTGCATAAATGTTCCCTAATTGTTGCCTCATGTGTATAGCACAAAACACTCTTCCAACAGCACACATGGTAAACTCCACAAGGAAAAATATATATTCTTTACATTTACAGGTGCCTTTTACTCTCTGTTACCTGCTGTTTGTGTTAGAACTAAACAATCTGAAGAGAATTCTCTCTTATTTTGAAAAATATTTCAGGAATCATTTTGCGTATTTGCCATCAGAAGTTTGATTTCCTATTTTTAGTTTTTCTAAGGGAATCACACTGCTGGAATGAAATGATTGTGACTCAGGCCGGAGCACAAACACAGTGCCAGCATTCAACAGAAGCAGGGGGAGAGCGTCTGCGTGCCTCTCCTCCACAGCACACATGCCGGGAGTCCACAGCTCAAGAAACTGAAGAGGGCGTCACCCAAAGCGAAAGATGTGCTTGATTCCTGAAGGGACTTGGTTGGAAAATATATGTGCTCTGTCCCCATTGCAATCAGCTTATATCCCTTTTATATTTTCCTCCTCAGAGACCCCTCAACCTAATGCACCATGACTGAACTCATCACAGCAGAGCCACCATTAGTTTCCAGGGTAATTTTTTTCTATCCAACATAAAATTTTACAAATTATAAAAGGCGTACGGAGTTCACAGTTATTATTCAGTATGTCTATAGCTCCCATGAGTTATAAAGTACCTTATAATTGTTTTATGTTAATTATGAGATTAACTTTTTTAAAAATAAAAAAACAAAGGTGAAATAACCTGGGCTACATTTGACAAATATCAAAAGTTTGAAACGATTTAGAGCATTTTAACAGTTAGGAGAAGGTAATTACCTAGAAATTTGTGATGTTAGGCACCAAATCTGATGAACATTTACTATCTGACCATCAATAATCTACAAGCTATTTCACTTTTTATTCTGATTATAACATATTTATAAATTAGTTACCTTTGAATTGGTAATGCTGTTAAGAGAGAAAGTCAAATCATAAATTTAATTTCTTTTTTCATACAGTAAATTTCCAATAATGTCCTTCAGTAAAGATAGTAAAATAAGTTACATATTATTGTACTTACTGGGAAGACAGAGGTAAAGCTGCATAGCTCTTTAATCTACCCAAATCCCTTAATAAGAACATACAGACCAACTAGAAGACAGCCCCAAACCAAAGAGTCATATCTAAAATGATAGTAGGTGCAAGGGAAAAAAAGGCTCCTAGTTAATTTTAATATTGATCATCAACGTGAATCGATAGATAGTAATTGAATAAAGGGGGAACTAAGAGTATTATAAGGGTACTACCCTAAATGTAACCATTGAAACAAAAACACAATCCTTCTTTAGAAAAAGGAAAAACAACTAGAGAAAGAAACAAAATAGAAAACCTAGGGAAAGAGGAGAGACTACCTGTATAATATGTGTCTAAGAAAGGATATAATATATATATGTATATATGTATAGATACATGCTAATATTAAAAAATGAAAGTGTAAGCCATAATATATGTTTTAATGGTTATCTATAGAGGAATTCAGGGACTAGATTAGAAGGGACATGGGTAGTAGCTATGCTTCACTGATTATTTATTGTTTTTTTAGAATTGACTCTGAAAGCATTTATGGATACTTATAAAACAAAATTAAATTTGAAAAGACATCCCTAAAACTGTAAAATGAAACAAATCAACCCAAATACTTCTCTGGTTGGTAACATAACTGCACAGAAAACACTTTTTCCAAGTGACTTTACAGTAGAGTAATTTAATAAGTCATCTCTAGAGGGATATGCCCTAAAGACAAAAAGAAGTATAAAAAAATTACTTGTTTCAATTATCATATTATTGCTGGTAACACTGCATTGTTATCAGGAGAAAAGAGTGTATGTAGTACGAGATAAAGTAAATGAGTTTGTGATACGCAAATTCAATCATTCCAGAGTGGTTGTCAGGATTCTTACGGAAGAAAGAAGAAACATGTAAAATAGAAGAAATTTAGTAAAGCCTCTATAATGTACATTATAATTGAAGTTATTAGTATTTATTCTTTAGTATTTTATCATTAAAAAACAAACATTCAATTCCCTTCCTCTGTCCACTGAAGAGGCTTGGAAATTGTAATGAGCCAATAACAATGAGAACCCCTAATGTGTAGGTTAGGTTTTTCAAACATTGATCCCACTGAAAGGAACAAGGATTCTTTGGAGTAAGAGCTGATTCCAGCGCTGAGACATAAAATATGCTGGAAGCATTTGCTGTACCCAACAAGAAGGAATCCATCACGGTCTACTAGGGCCCTGTGTAAAGAACTCAAAGGCAATTTGAAGAGTCTCCCATTGGCGAAAGTTGGGACACTTTGAGTAATAATAATAATAACTGCAACGTACTGAAAATACCAAATATGTCTAAACTTAGTTCACTTAGGATACCAACAAAGGGAAAAAAAAGGTCATTGTTGATGGATGTTAATGAACTAACCTATTGTTTTAATAACTGGTAAGTAAAGACAACGAATTTGGCGTTTATCCTGACTTCCCTCTGCTACTTGTACCACTTGGTAAACGAAGAGCAAAGGAAGGAAAATTTCTCTTTATAGAAATATTTCAGGTAGCAAATGAAGAAAGCTAGTTTTAGAATTCACTTTTTTACAACCATTAATAAATGAATTGATGTAGAGTCTGAGCATCAAGAGTTGCTGACATCACAAAAATGGAGACAATCAGACATTATTTGTTTCATGATGGAAGATCAAACCACCATTGTTGAAAAAGTTTTGCCAACAATGTTGAACCTAAATCCTATTACATCCTTAGATCTAACCACTAACTTACAAGAAATGCAGAGGACAGAAGAACATGCTATTTGAAACCACAGAAATGCAGTCAGCAAAATCCAGACTTTGCAAAGCTCTACAGAACAAAAGATGAGGTCTCTTTAACAATGGATTGCAAGGGGAAAAGTTATAGGAGAAGAGACCTATAATATAGAAGGAAATTGAGGATTATATTAACTAATTTCAACATGTATAACTGATTTGTATCCTGATTTAAACAAAGAGAAAAAAATGATGCTTATCTAACAATTGGAAATATGAACATTGAAATTAAGAAATTATTATTAAAACTTTTAGTATGACACTTGTTTTGTGATTTCGTTAAAATAATAATTCATTACCTTTATTTTAGAGATATATATGCAAATGTTTAGGGATGAATTCATATGTTTACTTCAAAACAATGTGCAGGGTAGGGGTGGAGTGAAGAGGAGAAATTGGTGGTGGAACAGATCAGACAAGATTGGCCAAAAGCTGATAATCATTGAGGCAGGGTCATTGGTTCTTGGGGACTCACCATGCTATTCTATCTATTTCATCTATCTCTTTTTTTAATGTTTGATTTTTTCCGTTAAAAAGATTAAAAATACAATGAGCCAATAAATTCAAAGAAAACAATAAAATGCATTTTTCTAATTATTCAGAGATAACTACCTTACTTATACTGAATAAAAACACGTGATCAATGTGAATGACAACAACCAATTCATCTACCGAATCGTAGTTTTGCAGGGAAAAGAAAATGACAGTGGAAATTGTGACATTTATGCTACAGGATATTAAATAGGTGGCAGGTTTCTGAAATATTTTCTCTGATGTGAAATTTGTCTGCCTGTTATATTTTCTCGCTATAGCGCAGCATAGTGACAGCTATATATTAAACACTTAGTAAATATTTGTTAAATTATGTGATTGACTGGATCCTAAACCAAACAAAATAGAAATCCTAACAAAAATAATTTGGCAAACCTAAAGGCGATCAGTTATATTTATAATACTATGTCTATAATAGTACTGGTAATACAAATTCAAACAGCCTCTATGGAAATGGAATTAAGATTCAAAAATAGAGATCTGAAAGTATATTAAGAGGTTATGTTGCAGCATTTCAGATATTTAGTATATTATTTTTCATCATCACTTACAAATTAGAGACATCAACCTAGGGCAGAGAAGCTCAAATGTATCATATACACATAAGCATACAAATTACAAAAAAACTGGAAAGATAAAAGTTCACATTACAGATTAAATGTATATTTACTGCATATGATTAAAATTGTTAAAGAATGATCATATCTAGTTTCAAGTTTTGCCCATCATTTTGTAGAGTGCTAAAATCCCATCATTCATTCATTTTGTTTAATTGTTTTGTTTTATTTCTCTTTATGTTTTCATTGAGGTAACATTGGTTTATAACAGTCTATATATTTCAGGTGTACATTATTATATTTAAACTTCTGTATACGTTACATCGTGTTTACCACCAAAAGTCTAGTTGCCATCTGTCACTGCTCATACGTGCCCTTCTACCCGTTTTACCCTCCCCTAGCCACTTTCACTCTGGTACCACCAACCTGTTCTCTGTATCCATGTGTTTGTTTATTGTTGTTGTTGTTATTGTTGTTGTTTTATCTTACACATATGAGTGAAGTCATACAGTATTTGGCTTTCTCCATCTGACTTATTTTACTTAGCATAATACCTTCATGTTCCATCCACGTTGTCGCAAATGGCAAGATTTCATCTTTTTTATAACTGAGCAGTATTCCAGTGTGTGTGCGTGTGTGTGTGTATCACATCTTCTTTATCCATTCATCCGTCAATGGGCACTTAGGTTGTTTCCAATCTTGGTTATTGTGAATAATGCTGCAAGAAACGGAGTGGTACATATATTTTTCTGAATTAGTGTCTTTGTGTTTTTTTGGATAAATAGAAGTGGACTAGATAGACCATATGGTAATTCCATTTTTAATTTTTTGAGAAATCTCCATACTATTTTCCATAGTGGCTGTACTAGCTTCCATTCCCATCAGCAGTGTATGAGGGTTCCCTTTCTTCCACAACTCTCCAATACTTGTCATTTCTTGTCTTTTTAGTAATGTCCATTCTGATGAATGTGAGATGATATCTCATTGTAGTTTTGGTTTGCATTTCCCTAATAATTAGCAATGTTGAGCATCTTTTCATGTGCCTATTGGCTATCTGTATATCTTCTTTGGAAAGATATCTGTTCAATTTCTCTGGCCATTTGTTAATCAAGTTGTTTGTTTTGTTGTTTTTAAGTTGTATGAGTTATTTTTATATTTGGAATATTAACCTCTCATTGGATATATGATTTGCAAATATCTTCTTCCAATTGGTAGGTTGTATTTTCATTTTGTTGATGGTTTCTTTTGTCATGCAGAAGCTTTTTAGTTTGATGTAGTCACATCTGTTTATTTTCTTTTGTTCTCCACACATGAGACATATTCAAAAAGATATTATTAAAACAGATGTCAAAGAGCATACTGCCTATGTTTCTCCTAGAAGTTTTATTGTTTCAGGTCTTACATTCAAGTCTTTAATCCATTTTGAGTTAATTTTTGTGTATGGTTTAAGATAGCAGTCTACTTTCATTCTTTTGCATGTGGCTGTCCAGTTTTCCCAACACCATTTGTTGAAGATACTTTCCTTTCTTCACATAATCAACAGTGAAAAACTGAAAGCTATCCCTCTAAGAACAAGAACCAGACAAGGATGTCCACTTTTGCCACTCTTATTCAACATAGTATTGGAAGTCTTGGCCAGAGCAATTAGGCAAGAAAAAGAAATAAAAGGGATCCAAATTGGAGAAGAAGAAGTAAAACTGTCACTATTTGCAGATGACATGATTTTAGACATCGAAAACCCTAAAGAATCCACCAAAAAACTGTTAGAAATAATAAATACAGCAAAGTTGCAAGATACAAAATTGACACAAAAATCAGTTGTGTTTCTATACATTAACTACAAAACAGCAGAACGAGAAATCAAGAACACCATCCCACTTAGAATTGCAACAAAAAGAATAAAATACCTAGGAATAGACTTAAGCAAGGAGGGGGGACTGCCTGGTGGCACAAGCTGTTAAGTGCATGCGCTCCACTTTGGCAGCCCAGGGTTCGCAAGTTCGGATCCCGGGTGCGCACCGACCCACTGCTTGTCAAGCCACGCTGTGGCGGTGTCCCATATAAAGTACAGGAAGATGGGCACGGATGTTAGCTCAGGGCCAATCTTCCTCAGCAAAAAAAGAGGGGGATTGGCATTGGATGTTAGCTCAGGGCTGATCTTCCTCACAAAATAAAAAAAAAAGAGACTTAACCAAGGAGGTAAAAGATCTGTACACTGAAAACTATAAAACATTGTTGAAAGAAATTAAAGAAGACACAAAAAAAAGGAAAAATATTCCATGCTCATGGACTGGAAGAATTAACCTAGTTAAGATATCCATATTACCTAAAGCAATCTACAGATTCAATGCAATCTCTATCAAACTCCCAGCATTTTTCACGGAAATAGAACAAAGAATCCTAAAATTTATAAGGAACAACAAAAGACCCTGAATAGCCAAAGCAGTCCCGAAACAAAAGAACAAAACTGGAGGCATCACACTCCCTGATTTCAAAGTATACTACAAACTTATAGTAATCAAAACAGCATGGTACTGGCACATAAACAGACACACAGATCAACAGTACAGAATTGAGAGCCCAGAAATAAGACCACATACGTGGACAGCTAATTTTTGAGAAAGGAGCCATTATTTATCATTTATTCACTTATTCTTGCATTGGTTGGGGTAATAAATTATATGACAATACATGATTCTTTTGTCACAAGAATACAAAACATGCTACAAGTGATGTTCTCCAATCTACAGAATCATTATATCAGCGCTGGAAATGTAGATAATTTCCACTGGACTGTAAACTCTCCGTGAGGGTGAGAACTGTCCTGGCCTTGCTCACTATTGTAGCTCCAGCATCTAACACATTTTCCAGCCCATAATACGTGATTGATGAAAATTTGTTGAATAGTGGAATGGATGGACAAACGAATGAATGAATGAATGAATGGCCTGTTATTTTCATAAAGAATGCAGTCAGCATTTATGGGCATTAAGGTTTGTCCTTCTCTTGGATTATTTCTTACCATAGAGCCCTTGAAGTGAGACTTGGCCAAAGAATTTAAACATTGGGCTGGCTTTTGAAACATTCACAGACGTTTTAAGAAATAGCCAAGTGGTATCAGCTGCAAACAAGCAGCTGAAGCTGAGGAGGTGGGCTTCAGGAATTACCCAGCAAGGCTTGCGGCTGCAGAGCCCTGACCTCAGTAGTAGACAAACTCCCCAAGGAAACTTTCATGCATGCATTCATCCATTCATTCAATAAATATCTATTCAATGCCTACTATGTGCTGGCACATTCTAAACACTGGAGATATGGAAACATTCACACACACATACACCTGCCTTCACAGAGCTAATTCAAGTCAGGAGAGACAGATAAATAGTCGAACATATAGTATTTCATCTAGTGATAAATGCTATGGAGAAAAAAGGAGAGGAGGGGAAGGGAGAGTAACTGTGATCTGTGGCCTCGCTGTCCATCAAACTGCATTGGGAGGAGAATCCCTATGGGGGAAGCGATGGTCTAGGAAGCCATCGCATCCTGAATACTGACATACTCGGGAATTAAGGGAGTGAGATTAGACCTTTTGGCTGCAGACAGTTAGTGGTGATTAGGCCATGATGGTTCTGTTTTGGTGGGGAGGGAAGGTGGAGAGAGGGTTGATTGGGCCGCGCAGTGCTCACACCTGGTGTTGAGGTGAGAGGGAGGCTCTGGAGCACTGCCACTTCCTGGGCCACCTGCTGATTCCTTCCACGCTGGCGTGGAGGCTGGGTCAGCTGGTAGTCTCTGGAAACTTTTCTACTTCATAATTATAGGCCTCAATATTCTCATCATATCTCCTTCCTTAAATGGTTATCACTAATCTATATATCCAAAGAAAATACTGTTAGCAAGAACTATTTTGAGACATACTACCATAGACCACTCTTTTTTAGACCAATGATTAGTTACATTGATTGAAAGCTTATAGTTCCAATTTTATTTCTGCTATAAAAGCCCTAATAGTTAATTTACTTGACACTCATGATTCCTTCTGATTCTCTAATATCGCTTTATAAATTTTAGGGTAAATATAACATCTTTATTGGAAGAAGATACGAATTTGTGCTTTGAGCCTATGAGTCAATGCAATACCAAAAATGAAGCAAAGAGTGACTTGGCAGGCTCCCCAAAGATGCCAAGATTCCAGGGGACAGCAACTTTTACTTGAACACTGTGGAAGCTAATAGCAACAAATCAGAGGGTGTTTCCAATCCTTTTTGACTCTTTCCCAAGTAGACGATAAAAATGGTGTTTATAAAAACAAATGTCAGACTAAATCAAATAATAATCATCTGTTTCAAAAACAACAAATGCTGAGAAACTTCTTTGTAGAAGGCAGAGTGGCACCCTGAAACTTACAATCTGGATGGGAAGACAAGGTTGCACTGTGTGGGAAATTTAATAGCATTGCAAAACAATCTCAGACCTGCCCGTAATGTAGTACACGACAAGTGGGAAATGAGAGGTGTCAGTTACAGATGAAGAGCTCAGTTGGGCTAAGATGTTTAGGATAGGTTTGGGAAGAACTTAGATCTTTGAAGAACAGATAGATGGAAAAAAATGGAGAGAGAATTCCAAATAGGGTGAACAGCATGAGAAAAAACAGAGAGGTGAAAAAATAAACAACTTTTTTCATTTTTATTCTCTAAGAGCTAGGGGAATTGGAGAGATTACAGCAAGAAGGCAGTGGGAGAGGTACCGAGCACTAGATTGTGTAAGGATAAGGACAGAAGTCTCAGTGAGCTTAAAAATGTGGAAAGGAAACATTCCATCCCCAAAATAGTTTTGCTTCTTTCTTTTTTCTTTTTGCAACACAACCAAATCAAACTTTAGGGCAAGTGAGAAACAGAATGTTCTCTGCTATGTTTTGAAAAGCCAATACTCTTTCCACGCTTTGTAACTTTAAATACAACCAGAGGAAAGGACCGTTCTCCCAGATCTCATTAACAGATAGATAGGCTTCCAGACATACACTGTCTCTCAGGAGCCTCAGAGGTGCGGAGCCTGTGACGTTTTCCAGGCCCCTTGCTTTCTCCCCACACCGTGCTTCTGAATGCACGGGTGGTGTGGCTCACACGCTATACTTGTTGTCACCCACCCAAGAGAAAAGGTAAGGTCTGAAACAATTAAATACACAGAACTTAGTCATTCCTCCAGGAAAATGAGAAACTGCAGGCTGTGCTCTGGCTTATCAAATAGTGTTTTGAAGACTTGGAAAGTCTCTGAGGGGGAAGAACAAGAACAGGGACTGTAGGGTTATTCATAGTTCTCCTTTGTTCAGGTTTTATGTAGCAACAAGAAGCACCCACAAGATTGTAGCTGCATCTTTTGCCAGGTATATTTTCCCTGAATGTAATGAAAATCATATTTTGGGCTATAGAGGAGATCAGGAAACTTCAACTTTTTTGGTAATTAAAAGATGTGTTTATTAGAAATTGCAAGAATTATGTCTAGGTAGGTGAGAAATTACTGAGTAGGCATTGGTTAAGCTGGGCTTCATAAGAAACAAAACCATGAGAATACTAATATAAGCACTTACTATGTACTAGGACTTTGCATACATTATCTCACTTAAACGTCACAACATCTGCTTTTTGGACTAAGGGCTATTATAGTGGAGACGAGGCTTAAAGAGTCTTAACTAACTTGCCCAAGGACACCAGGTCTAATCAGCGGCAGAAGCAGAATCCAAACATAAGTGGTCTTCCTCTAGACCTCGCACCCTTCCCCGCTGAACCCCACTGCCTTCCTGTCCCTTAGTAGTTCTGAAATGAGTAGGAAAGTTCCTAATTCCCTTAATTTCTTGTCATTTTTGCTTTCTGCAGTCTCTTATCAAGTCCTATTAATGTCCACCTGTTTGAGATAACTGAACGGAGTCCAGGAACTGGTCACCATAAACGGTCATGGGAGCAAGCCCCAGAGTTAACACGAGGAGTTCCGGAGGAGCTAGAGTGTGGAGAGGGACAGCTCCTTCCTCGGGACCTGCGCAGCACACAAGAGGGCACCCTTTTAAGGCCTCCATCGGACATAGACTGAGACCTTTAAAATATCAGGAAGTTGTTCCTGAGGCTGCACCAGAGTTATGTCTAACTTGGAGACAGGGACCCTGGGCAAGGCTATTACAGAATTCTCCCGTCAGTCCCTCAGCCTAATGCCTGGGCCTTAGCAGAGACTCAGAAACTTCCACTAACAGCTTAATGGAACAACATCAGTTGTGAACAACTATTTTCTCTCTCCAAATAGACCTTCAATAGTAAAAAAGACTCAGGGCTATTCCATGCTCTTGATGCAGGAATCTTCAGGTGTAGTCTTATGTAATCAGAAGGACCGAATATGGGAAATTAGTGCTAAATTTTAAACGGAATCCTAAGAATACTTTTAATTTTTGTTTTATCAGTATTAGTAGAGTTGATGTTCAAATATAAAATTAAATAGAGAAAAAATGAAGAGTGGAAAAGGTTGCTGATTCTTTCCACGAACTCATGTTTACTGAGCAGCTCCTGGCTGCCTCCTGCTGTGATCGTGTCATAGAAGGCAAGGAAGTTGTAGATTCATGGACTATAATTTAAAGGAATTGAAGCCCCATATGTACAATGACATTTGTCAGGGAGAATAGTCACATGTTTCCAAACTCTCCATTTTGGCGATTTAGAAATGGCACAGAGGGCGGGCCCCGTGGCTTAGCAGTTAAGTGCACGCGCTCCGCTACTGGCAGCCCGGGTTTGGATCCCAGGCGCGCACCGTCGGACCGCTTCACCGGCCATGCTGAGGCGGGTCCCATATACAGGAACTAGAAGGATGTGCAGCTATGACATACAACTATCTACTGGGGCTTTGGGGGAAAAAAAAAAGGAGGAGGATTGGCAATAGATGTTAGCTCAGAGCCGGTCTTCCTCAGCAAAAAGGGGAGGATTAGCAAGGATGTTAGCTCAGGGCTGATCTTCCTCACTAAATAAATAAATAAATAAATAAATAAATAAATAAACCTATTAAAAAAAAAAAAGAAATGGCACAGAGTCTGACATCAGAGTAAATCAGAGAGCACAAGGAGCATATTGTCATTTCCATTATTTCTTCATAAACTTTATTTTCCCTCTTTTAGTGAGTGAATACTAGGCTGACTATGTTTAAAGCAGTGACTGATCTTTCCCTAGGTTATGCACTAGTGTTTATAAATCTCCGAAGGAGTTAGATTCATGGACACTGCGTTAAATTAGATCCATAATCAATTTCTGTTCCCTTTGCTCTGTGGCTTGAGTCTTTGTATGATCGCCTCTGCTACCTCGTGTGATGAATCTTTCCATCTTGTTAGACAGAATTATTCTAAAGAAATGACATCCTGATGACTCTTTTTTCTCTTCTGTCTTAAGGTTCTCCCTTAAACTTTAATAAACCTGTAATTAATAAATATTCTTTTAAGGCCAGAACACTATCATTTTGAGTTGAGCAGCTCTTGTTGTCCAGAAAGACACCCTAAATAACCCCAAATATTTAAACACAACATTAACAAGTGTGTCCGAGTGATCACAAGCTCAGTCCCAAGACTGGCCAGATATGCAGGTTGAACAGGCATCTGCTTGAGGGCCGTGGCAGAGAGCCAGCAAGTATCTGTAGCTCCTTCAATACATTCCATACTTGCTGTCCCTTACGTGAAATTCAACCAGGGGCATTTCTTTTTCTTTTTTCTTTTGTGTTGAGTTTATATGTTCATCCCTAACAGAAACGTAAAAAATCAGGATGTGTACGGAACACTTGACATTAATTAGAGATGTTTTCGGCAAAGCACATGTTAGATTCTGGAACTGTAAAGGGAAAATCAAAGGAAGGACCATAAAGGAAATGGGCATCAAAAATGAATGGAAAGAGGATGTCGCCAAGGGACTCAAATACGTTGGAGACTGAAGGCAACCTTTAGCTAATCCAGAGATATGCTCAGGTCTAACTGTAGTACAACAAAAATGAAATAAATTCTGAGCAGTAGTATCCAATCACAATACTGATTACTCATCTGCCTCCTCTAGTGAAATACTTGTGCCCCAATGTCCTATGACATAATAGTCTTCAAAATTGTACTCATTCATTCAACAAATATTTATTAAATATCTAAAATGCATCACCCAATGCTCTAACTGCTGGGATAACAGCTATAAACAAGATGGACAAACATCACCCAGCGGATTTACATCTAGCTTTCAAATATATCTTCTAAGCTTAATCTCACGACATTATTACTTAGAGTGTGGACCTGTTGTTGACCTATCCAAAAGCCACAGGGCAGCTTTGCTTACAGATTACAAGTGGCTCCTTTCTATGGAGTATAATCTCAAGTAGTGAAATAAACCAAATCTTTTGTCATGTACAAATGTGTCTTTGCTCTGCATGAACAAATGAATTTATTTCTCTGTATCAGAGCATTTGCTTCTCTTGTTAAGAAAATACAGCCCAGTGTCTCTGCATGATGCTGCTCCCCAAAATAAACCTTTAATGACTTGACGCAAAGAATATTATTCTCATTCTAGACTTTAGAAATTAAACAAAAACATTAGTGTTATTCCTCTCATTTTTCTCTCTAATGCCCCATATTGTATCCAAAGCATATTAGTCCATTGAAATAGCCAGAAGTGGGACTCAGTTGTCAGTGTGAACAAACTGGGAGATAAGAAAGAACCTACGGACTAGACCTTCATGGTAGGATGAGGTAGTAACCTTGGTTCCATCCACACTAGCAAAGATGGAATGCTAGGCAGGCAGGGGTTTCTATTCAGAGTCGTCTATCAACAAGGAGTAGTGGCCAAGTCCACGTTCTGTGTTTCTACTTACTAGGCATACACTCTCCTACAATTTACTTAAAATCTCTAAGTCATAGTTTCCTCACCTGTAAAATGAACACAGTATACACACATACTTTTTATCAATGTCAGAAGAAACATTGTCCTATCCTTATGTTACCAGTTTTAGCTGATCCCTGTAACCCAAGAGTGGGTAGTATTGAACATTCTCTAACACATTTTCCCTAGCTCATCCATATACAAGGAGAAATAACATGCCAATTGAACATGGAGAAAGCCTGACACATACTGTCACATTAACCCTAAGTGGTGTCACTGCATTAAAAAAAAAATGAAAATAGACCTGGGCTTATCTCTCTTCTGCTATTCCAATCACTAAGGAAGGCTTTTATCTCACTGGCCTAGGTAGCAAACGAGACCCTCTAAAGGTTTATGTGGAGGTCTATTTCATTGCCTATCCTCCTTTCTTTCTGGAACTATCCATCCTTTAGGACATTTTATATATATATATATACACACATATATATATATATATGTGTGTATATATATATATTTGGTGAGGAAGATTGTCCCTGAGCTAACATCTGTGCCAATCTTCCTCTACTTTCTATGTGGGATGCCACCACAGCATGGCTTCATGAGCAGTGCATATGTCCGCGCCCGGGATCCGAACCTGCGAACCCCGGGCCTCAGAAGTGGAGCGCACGAACTTAACCACTATGCCACCAGGCAGACCTCTAGGACATTATATTTTTGATGAAGCTATGTGGCTCTTTCATGTATAAAGGTCATCTCTGTATGCTTACTTTCTGGGCAAATGTCTCAAGATCTAGCTTTGGGGAGAGGGAGAAGCTTCTTTCTCAATGAAACTATAGCCACAGTCTCCAATCCATCTTTACAAGGGAAAGGACTGATGCTGTACTTTGCCTTCACCCAGCACTGTGCATCTATTTCTCAACTTGTTAAGGAACATAAGCGACTAAGTATCCCTAAATTTCCATCAAGAAAGAGAATATAAAATGTATATATATGAGTTCAAAGGCAAGAAATTAGTCCCTACAAGAATTAATGAGAGCGGGTGGGACATCAGTCTTGGAACTATTGCCAAGGCAGAAGGCCAGGAAGAGAAAGGCTTGTTACTTAAATGGTGCTGCAAGCTGTGGTTTTGGCACCAGAAACCATGCAAGATCCTAGCTCTTGAAACTCAGGATGGAAAGGAAGAGCAGAATTGGCTCTAAGACTGAGATGCTGGATGAGAGCCCTTTCTGAGAAGGGATAACGCTGGGGGAAGATCCTGAGGAAGCACTGATGTCTTAGTGAGGGATTTTTTGACCCTTGCTGTAGCCATTTAGAGGAAAGGAAAGGAGGTGGGCCACAAGTAAAACCATAAATTTGACAGGGAATTAATTATAATACTGTTCCAAATTGATTCCAATTTAAAATCCATCTTACTCTATTAAAATAATCTAGCAAGGTTTAACTCAGTGCAGCAGCCTCCTTAATGGTCTTTATATATCCTATAAAAACATTTCTTTGCATACATCAGTGTTAAGATGTCACATACTCCAGGGGCCAACCACAAGATGCAAATGGACAAATGCAGTCAGAGGCAGAGAATCTAATAAAGATCATTAGATGAAGAGAGGGGGAGAGCTATAGGTCACACAGGACAGCTGCCTCTCATCCAGCAACAGGAGCCTCTTCAGGATGTGGTTTCTCAAGAAGAGCCAGAAATCCAGGCTCCGAGAGTTTTTTAAGTGTGACATTAAACAACTTTTAATATTGGCAACTAAGTCTAATTTTTAAAAAAATGTATATTAGTGGGAACATCAAAGGCTCCAGAGTGAAGCACTAAGTTTGTTATAGGATGAACATTATTTTCTAATTCATGGTTCACCGATCAATCAGGATGGAGATCAAATATAACTTGCCTTACTCTTTTCTTTCAGATAGAATTTTAACTAAATGACTGCATCAGCTTTTTAATTAACAAGAATGGATATACCACTTAATCAAGTAATTTGAAATATGCTTTATACATTATCTTACGAGATATTGAGATGGTAATAAAAACTGGGGGGAGATAGGAATGGGAGCGAGCAGAGGAATCAGGTTTGAGGATAAAAAAAGAGAAAGGTAAGGAGAGAGCAAAGAGGCAGAGGAGACAAATGGTGGTGAAAAGAAACACACCATGGAAAAGAGAAGCAATTCACACAGGGGAAAATCATATAGAGAGAAGTTAAAGAAATTTTGAATTGATATTAATTGAGAGTTTCACTTTGCTATGTACTTTATTTATTTACTCCCTAATTCAAGTTAATAAAAATATATTGAGTCTCTTCAGATGCCTAACACTGTCTCACTGAGACAGATGCAGCAGTGAAGAAAACCAGGCGCATGGATTCATAGAGATTACATTCCAGGGGGGAAACAGAAGGTGAGCAGATCACAAAATGAATACATAATATGTCAACTGGTAGTAAATGTTATAGAAGAAAAATACCAAGGCAGGAGAGCGAGAGCTCATAGTTATGAAAGTCTTCCTTGCGTAGGTGGTCAAGGAAGACCTCAGATAAGTTACCATTTTAGCAGAAATCTTAAAGAAGTAAAGGAGCTGTGCATGAAATTAACATTCATACTTTAACCTGCCTCCATGAGGGCAGGAATTGGGTCTACTTTGTTCACCACTGATTCCTCACTGCTTAGCACACAGTGATGCACTCTGGGAGGAATGACCAAAATAACCTTACATGGCCGATATTAGCCTCTGGAGAGCCAGAACAGGAGACACAGCACATCACTCCCAACCTGGAAGAGCTCAAGGCCGTTGTATTAGTCTGCTCAGGCTTCCATAACAAAATACCATGGACTGGGTAGCTTAAACAACACAAATTTATTTTTCCACAGTTCTGGAGGCTAGAAGTCGGAGATCAAGGTGCCGACAGGGTTGGTTTCTGGTGAGGTATCTCTTTATGGCTTGTAGATAGCCACCTTGTCACTGTGCTCTCATATGGCCTATCTCTGTGTGCGTGCAGAGAGAGAGAGCGCGCTCTCGTGTCTCTTTATCTTCTTATAAGGACACCAGTCCTATTAGATTAGGGGCCCATCCATGTGACCTCATCTAACATTAAATGCAGTTTACTTCCCTAAATGCCATATTCACAAATTCAGTCACACTAGGGGTTAGGGCCCGGATATATTGGTTTGGGGAGAACACAGTTCAGGCCATAAAAGCCGTTGTATCCTGGAAGATTGATTAGTGTTGTTTAATCACAAGCAATAGATACTGACCATGACTAATTTAGACAAAAAAGAGTGTGTTGACAGGATGTGAAAGACAAGTCTTCCTTTGCTTGAGCCTGGTACTCCCTACAGTTGGGCAGTGCATAGCCTGTAAGAGTACAATTTGTGGCCTTATTCCTTATTCTATAACCTCAGAGAATTGAAAGAAATGATGAAGAACCAGACTTTGGAAGGTCAAAAATCAGAGAAGCTCCAGAGACGTTAAAAGCTGGAACTAATAGAGTCCCTTAGGGAGCCACCCTCAGGGTGAAGGAACTCCAATTATTTTCAGTCTTTGTGGTTCTCCAGTCAAGATAAAAACTGGAGGAGAAAGAGTTTGATTGCTCTCAGGTCACGTACACCTCTTTTTGTAAAGAGAGGTCAAGAATCTTGATAGTTCTACTGAGTCTTTCTTCTGTGGGTCTCAGCTGGCACCCAAAGCTAAATCAAGGTGCTGCTACCAGAAACAGGAGGAATGGACTCTGGACAGGGGAAGTTATAACAGATAAAATTCTAGTTGAGAAAACAATGAGGGCCAGCCCCGTGGCTTAGCGGTTGGGAGCACGTGCTCCACTGCTGGCGGCCCGGGTTCGGATCCTGGGCGCGCACCGACGCACCACTTCTCCAGCCATGCTGAGGCCGCGTCCCACATACAGCAACTAGAAGGATGTGCAGCTATGACACACAACTTTCTACTGGGGTTGTGGGGGAAAAAATAAATAAATAAAATTATTAAAAAAAAAAAAATGAGCCCTAGTGCCAGCACGAGGGGAGGGAATCCCAACGTTGCCATGTGTTCCCTGGCTCTGCGACTGTGATCAAGTTACTAAACAGATCTGTACGTCAGATTCCTCATCTGTAAATGGAAGAATTTTCTAGAATTATCGCCTTAAGCTGTTGATTTAACTCACAAAAAACACAACAGTAGCTGACACTCTATAAGTACTCAAAAAATATTAGCTAATATTATTTTATCTGGGACTGAAGGACTTCATTCATGATCTAATGTATATTCTGCTTTAAAAAATAATTTCTCCTGACATCATTTTATTACATGATTATTATTAAGCATAAGTCATTCAATTTGACTCAGATTTATTTGACTGCATTTCTCTCTCTCTCTCTCTTTTACACACACACACACACAAGTGTGCATGTGCACTGATATAGCTTTCATAAGTTTCTTCCAGAGTGTGTTACTGGAAAATATGCTTATAAAATTGCCACTGATAAAATCATAGTTGTGAAGATTCGAAGTTGCTCAAAGGCCAGAGATCAAAGCACATGATAAATGCAGTGTTTAACAGGCTAGGAAGAGGCAACTGCAGACTGAGGGTGGGTGTTAGTAACTGTTGTATAAAATTGTTTTTATTCAACATCAGGCAGAGGGAATAAATGCCAAGTTAATGAAATTTTTTTACATGATACAAAATTGGGAGGCACTGCAATTGTTGGAAAAGCCTAAGAACCAATAGCAATGAAGTCATTAAGAGGAAAATAAAGAAAATGAAATTCAACTAAACAACAACAGAATAGCACGATGAAATAAAATTAAATTAAGACAGTAGACTCCTAAATTATAACACTTATCACAATGCACTTAGGAAAATTGTTTACATAATCATCTCTACTCCTCAGCCAAAAGCACTAGATGACATTAACTCATTTAATTATAAGTTTATTGAGCATTGACTATGTACCAGATACAGTGTTACTCGGTGGGGTGCACCAATGCGCAAGTCCACGTCCTAGCTAGTGAGCGACAGATTCAATCTCACCCATCTTTGTACCCTCAGCCTGTAACATAAAAGCCTGGAAAATAGAGTAAGAAAGGAACCAGAGGCTATTTTTCAAGTGATAGATTGCTAAATAAAAGAGGAATACTCATAGGGGGCGGGCCCCGGGGTGTAGCAGTTAAGTGCACGCGCTCCGCTGCTGGCGGCCCAAGTTCGGATCCCGGGCGCGCACGGACGCACCGCTTGTCAGACCATGCTGTGGTGATGTCCCATATAAAGTGGAGGAAGATGGGCACGGATGTTAGCTCAGGGCCAGTCTTCCTCAGCAAAAAGAGGAGGATTGGCAGATGTTAGCACAGGGCTGATCTTCCTCACAAAAAAAAAAAAAAAGAGGAATACTCGTAGTCAGATGTATCCAAAATTAATAACAACACATATTGATTGAGACTAAATAAGAGCAAGACTGCTTTCAGTGCTTGGCCTGCATTCTCGTTTACTCCTCAAACAGATGACGGCATATTGCCACACGTTATAGATGAGGAGACTGCAGGCAACTAATTTCCAGAGCACAGAGATAGTAAGTAGTGGTGCTGAGTTTTCAGCCATTTGTCTTCAAACCTGCCTAATTTGGTACTTTTAGATCCTCAGAGATAATTTTAATATCTAGGGGGTAGGACAAATCTAAGAGGAGCTTAGTTTAAATCTGTGACTCTCATGCGTTTTCAATGAGCAAACAGATAATTCTCATGCAGGCATCGTTGAAAAAAACTGTAAAAAAAATTTCAACCTTCAGTCAGCGTTAGTGATCATTTCATTGTTAACACTTCTTATCAAGATTTGAGGTAGATTATACGGAACGTGATCACAGCTTCCTTATCCTGAGCTAAACTCACCTTTGTGAAATATTTATGTCTATTGTCTCAGTTGATCCTTACAACAATTCTGTAATATAGTGGTGGATAAGGGAAAGGAAAAGTTTTTTTTTTTTTTTTTTAACCTTCTCCTTCTTTACAATTTGTAAACTGAGATTTAAGAATGTTGATTGACTTGTGCAACGGTACCCGAGGAAACAAAAGAGTTTTTTGTAACCATCCCATCCCAGGTTCCCTAATACATTTTCCTAATCTTGTTTGCTGTGACTTGTTCATATCTATTTGTAAAACGTAAAGAATTCCTTCAAAGATGTTGTGAGACTTATCCTAAAGTGTGCACATAAGAATGCAAATGCTAAGTTCTAAAGTGTTCCATAAATGCTGAAGAGAACAAACAAGAATAGATCTCAGGAAAATAGTTTGAAATCAATGAGCAGAATTGCTCTAGAAATCAATATCACCAAAGGAGACAAATGGCTGAAAACTGAGGATAAATTAGAATTGCACACACAATGTAATGCAGTACCCAAACAGGGAGTGGTTTTCAAGGCTGCATATAAAGAGACATTTGATCCTAGAACAGGAAAGCAATAGCGTTTTTCTGCAAAGCTCTGGAGAGACCACATCTGATAACAGTGTCTGAGGTAACACAACCCTATCAAGATCGTGATAGACAGGCAACAGAAATGGTGGAGGAGAGGAGACGTTGATTTCCAACTTAGGCTTAAGGAGCTTAATGTGTGTAGATTGGTGATGTAATGAAAAAGAGGCCCATGATTCTGAACAGCAACACCCTTTCTCCAAAGGGAAATAGATGTTATTTAGTCTAATTTATGTGGACTTATAAAAACAAACCCACTGCCCACTGAGACAGAGGGCTAAAAGAAACTAAAGAAGTTATCCGTTCCTCTAGGAATGATGTTCAAAATATTCAAAAAATTAAAGTGTACCTTTAATGTTACATAAGCCTTAGTTGCAAAGATTTTTGTTCATTCATTTGCTCATTCGATGAACTTTTATTGGATAACTGCTATGTGCTAGGCATTGTATTAGGAGCTCAGGTAGAAAGATGATCTTTACATTAAGATCTCATTTTTAATTCAAAATGCAATTGTAAACAAATGCTTTATTAAAAGATGATATATGTCTTAAAATGCACTTATCTGTATTGTGATGCCAATAGGCACTTAGGAGTGGGAGAAGTTTTAAAATGAGGTGGGAAAAAAGAAATAATATTGTGAAAATTTTCATGTTTTCTTTCTCTTGAGTTCGTAACATAAAATACTCACATTATTATACACTCTTCACAAACATTTTAATGGCTACAAAATATGTCGCAGAGTGAAAGTGCTCATGCCGCACTGGCAGAAGGGCTATGGAATAGGCACATTGCCAGGCTAGGTGGTGACAGTAAGACAGGCCACTCTATGTTGGGTGCCCCTGGAGTGCCACACCCCCCCACACAGTGGGGAATGTCAAACTCTTCCAGTAGCTAAGATGAAGGTTGGGCCCAGATTTGAACTCTGCCCATGCCCACTAAATCCATGCTTTGACTTCCACTAGAAGACAGTCAGAACTTGCCTCTATGTCACGCATTAGGGGTACTGGATAGCTTTCATAGCCTGACTTTGGGGCAGGGGCTCATCTGTAGTAAAGCCCAAACACGTGCTCATAGAAGTGGACAAAGCAGGTGGGTGCCTTCTGCTGGGGCCTCATCAGGAGGCCCATCATTCTCTGTCCACATTTTACTGGCACTGTTGTCATCATTCCACCATGTTCTTCAGCACCTGGAGCGATACTGTATTCCCTGCCTGTAAACCCTATGGGTTGCTATGATCCTTTCCACACTAACTCTGAAATGGAGGGGGTAGTTAATAAGTTAACATTACTAATAACACCAAGTATCTCTTTAATAGTAATAGTAAGTAACTCATGACAGGCTCTTTTCTATTTTGCATGCACTAATTCATTTCATCCTCAGAATAACTTTAAGAGGAAATATTTTTCATCATTTTATAGATGAAGAAATTTTAAGGCTTAAAATTAATTAAGATTTCTTGGTTAACCTGCCCAAGATCCCTCAGCAAGGCTGTGAAGGAACCAATATGGGAATCCAAGCAGTCTAGACATGGATCTTGGCTGCTTTGCCACTATGTTACCTGCACATTGGGATTATGCCTGTTAAGTCAATCCAGTGTGTGGTATGAAACCAGATCCCCACTAGCGGAGTGTATGCCCTATTGGAGGCAAAGGTACTCCTTCAGTACAAGTTCACTAAACCAATAACCCCCTTTACTGGAGCCCTGTTCTCTTATTAAGAAAGGAAATAAGCAATTCCAGCTGTGACACGGCCAGGGCTATGGTCTAAGAGTGGAAAGGTCTCTTGTCCTCACCTGTTCTCATTAATGCTCTGCCTGTTGGATCAGCTGAGAGCCAGGTGTCTCACGCATCTGAACTGAACACATTACACAGTGAAGAAAACTGAGAAAAAGTGAATGAACCCAAGGAAAATCCTTGATGAAGACTCAAGAGAGGAGGCCAATTCTGATACCAATTCCACCACTCAGTGGACTGAGATAACAAAACAAAAGCAAACTGAGATACAAACTAGGAGCCAAACGGGACCTGGTTCAAAGTATAAAATGGTTACGGACAAGAAGGAAGGTGTGGGAACTGTTGCAAAAGCAGTGTCAGTTATGCCGCCACACCTCGTAGCTCGCGGAAGCACAGCTGAAAGCCTGCGAGCCGTTCCTGCTGCTCTCCGCGTCAGCACACTGGTAGCGAAGGGCTCCTCTGTGCTTGCTCTCCCTCAGGCACTGCTCCATGTGCAGCCATATGCCGAATACTAATATTCATATGTATTAACTCCATCAACAACCCTATAAGGCATTATCTCCAATTTAAGGTGAGGAAACTCATGCCCAAAATGATGAAATAACGTGTCCAATACCACTCAGCTGATATATGACAGAGCCAGGGTTCAAAGCTAAGTGGTTTGGTTCCAGAGTTATCACGAACTATCACATTGCATTTCCTCTCCATGGCTGGATAGGATAGATCAGCTGTGTTTGTCCAGAGTCATATTACTGGTACATTTTGGTGTCTGGTACACATGACAAGAGGAAAATGGTTCATTTTGTTACTACAGTAGAATTAGTATGGAACATTCTACCATCTTTTACCAAAAACACAACTTTTTTTAAATTTTGAAAATTTATTTTGTTGTGTGTTTAATAATACATGTCTTGGTTTTTTTTTTTTGTCAAGTTTATTGACGTATTAAAAAAACACATTTTTATATAGTGATCTTATGGTCTCTCCTTGTCTGAACATCTAAATACATCTACAATCCAGTCACTGCTCTGTATTAGAAGGATTTGAGGCTCTAATGTATTAAACAACACTATAAGGCATATGTGAACAGACATAGTTAAGTGAAAAAGGATCCCTTTTGGAAATTTGACCTAAGCACATTACTACCAGGTATCTATGCAAAAAAATAGAAGACTTATTCCTAGATCCATTCAAGATCATTAATAATCAACTTCACTCAATTTCACCACTATTTACTGAAATAATGCAAATTTAATCCCTCTTTCATCACTTTCAGCTTCCCCGAGGAATCTAAATCTTTTCTCCACATCATACTTTTATATGCAACCCTACAACCTTAAGTAAGCGGCTGGTCTACCCAATTAATGCAGCATTTGAATGGCAACCAATGTTGATTCCACAGAAAGAGTATAGACCAAAAAAGTCTCAAGATCAAGAGGACCAAGGAGGGATAATATCTGTTATAATTCTATATTTTAAGCACACGGCCACGATCAACAGGACCCCAACATAATTCTCGGTGGTTACGCAATCCCCCAAATTCTCTTCATTTGTTTACAACATAGCCCTCTCTTGAAGCCCAGTCCCCAAGCTTGCCTCACTTCTGGGTCTCTGAAAGAAAGGAATTTAAATATCCTTACCTGAGAAAACAAATTATTTCAAGTTACAGAAATTTTAAAGACAGCTTTGAATGTAAATATTGGTTGACATATAAGGCAAAGCCTTGTCAAAATTATCAGAAAAAATTAGGTAATTTTGGATGGAGAATACCATCATATTTCTTCATATAAATGACTCCTCAGCCCAGTAGCAGAAGATTACAACATTCTTATTGACATTTCAAGTGTGCAGAGTTATACTCTGCAAAGGACTCCAATGCCTTGGATTATTTAAGGGGATGTGGCCTATAACCACTTGGAATAAAATTATCAAAACTGTGCAGCAATTTATACCCTACTCAGGTAATCTTGATTGCCCATATCATAGAACAGCCCGGGATTTGTGTCATAGGCAGAACACCCAGCAAAGAATTTCCTGAGATATAGGAGGATTTGCAGCATTCAGCCACAGACATGAATACAAGATGGACTCTGATTTCATTATGGTTTGTCAATAATCAGTAAAGATACTTTCCCAAATATCTTCTCATGAGATTCTTTAACAACATACTTGAGAAACCCTAAATACTTTAAAATTTTGCTGTCACTCAGTGGGTGTTCCTGAGCATTATGTTGGACTATGAAGTATGGCTTCTTCATAGAGATTTTCCGCTTACACTTGTTGGAGGTAGCACAAGTGACTCTTGGAAGAACTTGATCTTGTCAACAAGGAATTGATTCCCAAGGTGAGAATGTGCTAACAGATTTCTCAGGGATACCTTCCCTAAGAATCAAGGTGCTTACAAGTGGTGCCAATATCATTCCAGGTAATGTTTCAATATACTTAAAAATAAAAATATATTTTTCACTCTAAAAGTTGTAGAGATTGAGCATTAACTGAATATGCTGTTCTTAAGCTACATATAGAACTCAAAGTGATTTGTACCAAGTGAGCCCATTCTAAAACAGATTAGATGGACAAGAGAAAAAAAAAAATAAAAGACATGCTCACGTGCTACTGCTTTTAGTGGTGGTTCTAGGAGTACAAGTATATTTAAACCCCAAAGAGATGCAACAGCTAATGAGACAAGGTCTCAGAGAACCATGTCTCATGACCCCTGCCCTAAGAGCCTGGATACAAGGAACTGAGAAGTGCCCTATGAAGAAGACCCATAGGGAGAAAGTAATAAGAAAAATTGAGAAATCCCTCTTATAGTTCTGTCTGATCAGCTTGGAGATTATACTAAATACGGATGGTATTGAGAAGAGAAGATCAGGATTTTACCAAAGAATATTTCAAGCATTATTAGCTGAGTTTCATATAATTCCAGGTAAGAACTAAGAACAGCCTGGGCATATGAGAGGGGGAAGGTACCAGGAAAATAAGACATGAGAAAAGTGAATAGAAGTGCTACAATATATCATATCCACATCTGGGTTATATAGGAAGCTCAGAGGATTTCTCCTGGGGTATAACCTGATGGTCTGGAAGCTTTTAATAGAACAGAAGCTGCTTGGATTCATCTCTCTCGATGGGCACTCCACAGCAAGAATTGATAGGATTTTTTAGGAAAACAAGCATTTGAGTCTGTAGTGAAAGAAAAAGGAAAAAGGATAAAAAGCATGAGTTTTCCCTACAGGTTATAGGGGTAGAAAAGGACAGACAGCTTCAAGGCAGCCTTTCCCAGAGCTCTGCATTAGAGTGTGAGCACTAAGAAAACTAGTAATGGAGAAATCTGAATTCCAACGGCTTTCTTCCCCGCCTTTTCAATCTTCTCAGAAACTTCATGGGAAGGAAGAAGAGTTTTTCACAGCCTGATTATAATATTATCTAACACCGTTAAAACTTCACCTTAATGCCTAATGAACTATAGAACAGTGCAAGAGTTTTGGACTTCCCTAAATTTATTCCAATTTTACCACAACAGGTAAAAGGTCGTGACATTGCTTAATGGAGAGAAGAGTCTCAGTCATTGGATTTCTCAGCAGTGAAAGTTTTCCAGAATGTCAAGAAGCTATCAACTTCCAATTCTGTTCTCAAATATCATCATGTTCATAAACTATTGTTTTCGTCTACTGAAACTTTACCTTACAGTATTCAATCTGGACATAAGATAAAGATGCCCTTTACACTAAAGCATCAGTGTCTTTTATTTTTATTTTAATAAAGTTCATTTTTTTCTTTTTTTAAAATTTCTTTTCCAGCTGTATTGGGATATAATTGACTTATAACATTGTATAAGGTTAAGGTGTACAATGTGTTGACTTAATACATTTATATATTGCAAAATGACTACCACCATAGCCTTAGCTAACACCTCCATTCTGTCACATAATTACCATTTGTTTTTGCAGTGAGAACATTAAAGATCTACTCTCTTAGCAACATTTAAGGATATAACAGTATTTATTATTAGCTATATTCAGCATGCAGTACATTAGATCCACAGAACTTGTTAATCTTATAACTGGAAGTTTGTACCCTTTGACCAATATCCCCTTTTTTCATCACTCAAACCCCTTGGTAACCACTACTCTACTGTGTCTCTCCAAGTTTGACTTTTTTAGATCCATATACAAGTGAAATACCGAATTTGTCTTTCTCTATCTGACTTATTTCACTTAGCTTAATGACCTCGAGGTTGTCACAAGTTGTCACAAATGCAGGATTTCCTTCTTTCTCGTGGCTGAATAATATTCCAGTTGTGTGTGTGTGTGTGTGTGTGTGTGTGTGTGTGTGTACCACATCTTCTTTATCAATCCATCTGTTGATGGACACAAGTTGTTTAAATCTTGGCTATTGTTAATAATATTGTAATGAACATGGGAGTACAAATACCTCTACAAGATCCTGATTTCAATTTCTTTGGATATATACTCAGAAGTGGGATTGCTGGATCATACAGTAGTTCTATATTTAATTTTTTGAGGAAACTCCATACTGTTTTTCATACTGGCTGTCCCAATTTGCATTCCTACCAGCAGTACACAATTGTTCCCTTTTCTCCACACCCTTGCAAACACTAGTTATCTTTTGTCTTTTTGATAATAACCATTCTAAAAAGTGTAAGGTGATAGATCATTGTGGACAATGGTTCCCTTTTCTCCACACTGTTGCAAACACTTGTTATCTTTTGTCTTTTTGATAATAACCATTCTAAAAAGTGTAAGGTGATAGACCATTGTGGATTTGATTTGCATTTCCCTGATGATTAGTGACGTTGAGCACCTTTTCATGTGCCTGCTGACCATTTTTAAGTCATCTTTAGAAACTGGCTATTCAGTTTCTCTGCCCATTATTTTAATTGGGTTGTTTGGTTTATTGATATTGATTTGTATGAGTTTTTCATACACTTGAATATTAACCCCTTATCAGATACATCATTTGCCAATATTTTCTCCCCTTTCGTAGGTTGACTGTTTTGTTGATTGTTTAATTTTGTTGACTGTGTCTTTTGTTGTGCAGAAGCTTTTTAGTTTGATGTTGTCCCACTTGTTGATTTTTGCTTTTGTTGCTTGTGCTTTTGGTGTCATATCCAGCAAATCACTGCCAAGACCAATGCCAAGGGGATTTTTTTTTTTTTTTGTGAGGAAGACCAGCGCTGAGCTAACATCCAATGCCAATCCTCCTCTTTTTTGCTGAGGAAGATTGGCCCTGGGCTAACATCCATGCCCATCTTCCTCTACTTTATATGGGACGCTGCCACAGCATGGCTTAACAAGTGGTGCGTAGGTGCATGCCCGGGATCCGAACCGGCGAACCCCGGGCCGCTGCAGCGGAGCACATGCACTTAACCACTTGCGCCACCAGGCCGGCCCACAAGGAGCTTTTTCCCTATGTTTTTTTATTGGATTTTTACATTTTTAGGCCTTATGTTTAAGGCTTTAATCCATTTTGAGTTCATTTTTGTGAGTGGTATAAGGTAGGGGTTCAATTTCATTCTTCTGCATGTGGTTATCCAGTTTTCCTGACACCATTTATTTAAGAGACTAGCCTTTCATCATTGAGTATTCTTGGCTCTTTTATTAAACATTAGTTGACCATAAATGTAGGGGTTTATTTCTGGGCACTCTACTCTGTTCCTTAGGTCTATGTATCTATTTTTGTGCCGGTACCATGCTGTTTTGATTACTATAGCTTTGTAGAATAGTTTGAAATCAGGAAGTATGATGCCTCCAGATTTGCTCTTCTTTCTCAGGATTGCTTTGCTTATTGGGGGTCTTTTTGTGGCTCCAAATTTTAGAATTATTTTTTTCTATTTTTGTGAAAAATGCTATTGGAATTTCGATAGTAATTGCATTGAATCTATAGATGATTTTGGGTAGTATGGACATTTTAACAATATTAATTCTTCCAGTCCATGACACAGGAAATCTTTCCATTTGTTTGTGTCTTCTTCAATTTCTTTCATCAAAGTCTTGTAGTTTTCAGTGTACAGATTTCCCACCTCTTTGGTTAAATTTTTTTCCTATTTTATTGTTTTTTTATTCTATTGGGAATGGGATTGTTTTCTTTATTTCCTTTTCAAATGTTTTGTTAGTATATAGAAACACAACTCTTTCTTGTATATTGATTTTATATTTAGCAACCTTACTGAGTTCATTGATTAATTCTAGCAGTTTTTTTGGTGGAAACTTAGGATTTTCTAAAAATAGATCATATTAACTGCAAACAGACAATTTTACTTCTTCCTTTCCTATTTGGATGCCTTTTATGTCTTTTTTCTCCCTCATTGCTTTGGTGAGGACTTCCAGTGCTGTGTTGAATAAGAGCAGTGAGAGTTGGCCCCCTTGCCTTGTTCCTGATCTCGAGGAAAATCTTTCAACCATTCACTGTTGAGGATGATGTTGACTGTGGGTTTGTGATATATGGCCTTTATTGTGTTGAGGTATGTTCCTTCCGTACCCAATTTGTTGCGAGTTTATATCATGAAAGGATGTTGCATTTTGGCCAACGCTTTTTCTGCATCTATTGAGATAATCTTATGATTTTTACCTTTCATTCTCTGAATGTGTTATATCACAGTTATTGATATGCAGGTGGTGAACCATCCTTGCATCCTAGGAATAAATCCCACTTGATCACGATGAATGATCCTTTTAACGTACTGCTGAATTAGATTTGCTAATATTTTGTTGAGAACTTTTGCATCTATATTCATCAGGGGTATTGGTCTGTAATTTTTTTTTCTTGTAATGTCCTTATCTGGCTTTGGTAATAGGGTAAGACTGGCCTCATAAAATGAGTTTGAGAACGTTCTTTCATCTTCATTTTTTAAAAAGAGTTTGAGAAGAATTGGCATTAATTCTTTTTAAGTGTTTGATAGAATTCACCAGTGAAATCATCTGGTCCTACACTTTTCTGTGTTGGAGAGTTTTTGATTACTGATTCAAACTCCTTTCTCGTTATTGGTCTGTTCAGATTTTCTATTTCCTCTTGATTCAGTCTTGGTAGGTTGTACGTTTCTAGGAATTTATCCATTTCTTCTATATTATACAGTTTGTGGGCATATAATTGTTCATAGTAGTCTTATGTTCCTTTGTATCAGTTATAATGTCTCCTCTTTCATTTCTGATTTTGAGTTCTTTTTTCCTGAGGTAGTCTAGCTAAGTTTTGTCAATTTTGTTCATCTTTTCAAAAGACCAACTCCTAGTTTCATTGATCTCTTCTATTGTCTTTCTAGTCTCTATTTCATTTATTTCTGCTATGATCTTTGTTATTTCCTTCCTTCTGTTAACTTCGGCCTTACTTCATTCTTCTTTTTCTAGTCTCTTGAGGTATAAGGTGAGGTTGTTTATTTGTGATCTTTCTTTTTCTTAATGTAGGTGTTTATCACTGTAAGCTTCCCTCTTGGAATTGCTTTTGCAGCATCCCATAGGTTTTGATAAGTCATGTTCCTTTTTTTTGTCTGTTTCAAGATATTTCCCCATTTCCTTTTTGATTGCTTCTTTGACCCATTGGTTATTCAGGAGCATGTTGTTTAATCTCCACGTATTTGTGGATTTTCCGGCTTTCTTCCTGTCATTGATTTCTGGTTTTATAGCACTGTGGTCAGAAAAGATGCTTGGTATGATTTGAGTCTTAAATTTGCCAAGACTTGTTTTGTGACCTATAATATGATTTATCCTGGAGAATGTTCTGTGTGCACTTGAGAAAAATGTGTATTCTACTGTTGGATGGAATATTCTATTTATGTCTACCAATTAAATTTGACCTAAAGCATGGTTCAAGTCCCAAGTTTCCTTGTTGATTTTCTGTCTGGATGATCTATCCATTGTTTAAAGTGGGATATTGAAGTCCCTACTGGTACTGTGTTGCTGTCTATTTCTCCCTTCAGATCTGTTAGTATTTGCTTAATATATTTAGTTACTCCAAAGTTGGGTACATATATATTTATGATTGCTATATTTTCTTGATGAATTGACCCCCTTATCATATAATGACCATCTTTGTCTCTTGTTACCATTTTTGGCATAAAGTCTACTTTGTCTGATGTAAGTAGGGCTACTACTGCTTTCTTTTAGTTTCCACTTGTGTGGAATATTCTTTGCCATCCCTTCACTTTGAGCTTATGTGTACTTAAAACTGAAGTGAGTCTCTTGTAGCAGTGTATAGTCGGGACTTGGTTTTTTATCCATCCTACCACTATGTGCCTTTTGATTGGAGAATTCAATCCATCAACATTTAGAGTATTTATTGATAGGTAAAGATTTACTACTACTATCATTAATTGTTTTCTGGTTGTTTTGTTGTTCCATTTTACTTTTCTTCCTCTGCTGCTGACTTCCTTTGTAAATCGATGATTTTCCATAGTGGTATGCTTTGATTCTCTTCTCTTTATCTTTTGTGTATCTATTGTAGATTTTTGCTTTGTGGTTCCCCTGAGACTTAAACAAAACTTCTTACATATTTAACAGTCTATTTTATGCTAGTAACAATTTAATTTAGATTGCATACAAAAACTCTATGTTTTTACTCTCCTCTTTTATGTTTTTGATGTCACCGTTTACACCCTTTATATTGTGTAGTCATTAACAATTTGTTGAAACTATAGCTATTTTTAATACTTTTGTCCTTTAACGTTTATACAAGAGTTAAGCAGTTAACACATCACCATATTACAGTGTTAGCGTATTCTGAATCTGACTATATGCTTACCTTTGCCAGTGTGGTGCATATTTTCATATCTTTTCGTGGTACTAATTAGTATCCTTTGTTTCAGCTTGAAGAACTCCTTTCAGCATTTCTTGTAAGGCAGGTTTAGTGGTGATGAATTTCCTCAGCTTTTGTTCATTAGGCAAAGTTTTTATTTAGTCTTCACTTCTAAAGGACAACTGCTGTGTCAAGTATTCTTTTTTTTTTCTTGGTGAGGAAGATTGACTCTGAGCTAACATCTGTGCCAATCTTCCTCTATTTTGTATATGGGATGCCACCACAGCATGGCTTGATGTGTGGTGCATAGGTCCGTGCTCAGGATCCAAACCAGCAAACCCTGGGCCGCCGAAGCCAAACACACAAACTTAACCATTATGCCACTGGGCCTGCCCCTTGTGTTAAGTATTCTTGATTGACAGTTTCTTTATTTTAGCACTCTGAAAATATCATCTCATTCTCTCTTGGTCTGCAAGATCTCTGCTAAGAAACCTGCTGATAGCCTTGTGGAGGTTCCCCTGTATGAGAATTTTTTTCTCTTGCTGCTTTTAAAATCCTTTCTTTGTCTTTGGTTTTAGGCGGTTTTGTTATTATGTGTTTTGGAAAAGGTCGTTTTGGATTGAAATTTTGAGGTGACCTATTAGCTTCAACGAACTTAAATGTCTAAATCTCTCCCCTGGTTAAGAAAGTTCTCAGCCACTATTTTTTTTTTTTTTTCTTTTTTGGTGAGGAGATCAGCCCTGAGCTAACATCCGCCAATCCTCCTCTTTTTTTTTTTTTTTTTGCTGAGGAAGACGGCCCTGGGCTAACATCTGTGCCTATCTTCCTCCACTTTATATGGGACGCCGCCACAGCATGGCTTACCAAGCGGTGCGTCGGTGCGCGCCCGGGATCCGAACCAGCGAACCCCGGGCCGCCGCAGCAGAGCGCGCGCACTTAACCGCTTGCGCCACCGGGCCGGCCCCACAGCCACTATTTTTTTTAAATAAATTTTCTACCCATTTCTCCTTATGTTCTCCTTTTGAAACTACAATGTTGCATACATTATTTCTTCTGCTGGTGTCCCATAATTCTCTTAAACTTTCCTCGTTCTTTTTTATTTTTTTCTTTTTGTTGATTTGATTGGAAAATTTCAATTGATATGTCTTCTAATTCACTGATTATTTCTTCTGCTTTGTTCTACTTTGCTCTTGTTTCTACTTTGTTCAAGTCTGTTTTTGAAGCTGTCTTGAATTCTTCAGTTCAGTCATTGTATTCTTCAGCTCCAAAATTTCTGTTGATTCTTTTTTATGTTTTCTATCTCTTTGTGAACTTCTCATTGTGTTCTTGTATTGTTTTCCTTCTACTGTTATATTATTTATTTGTGTTCTGTTGTAGCTCTCTGAGCATCTGTAGAACGATTATTTTGAATTCTTTCTCAGACAATTACTGGATCTCCATTTCTTTGGGGCCAGTTACAGGAGATTGATTGTGTTCCTTTGGTGGAGTCATGTTTCCCTGGTTTTTCATGACCCTGTAATCTTGTGTAGTTTTCTGCACATTTGAACAAACAGTCACCTCTTCCAGACTCTCTGGACTTATTTTGGTAAGGGAAGCCTGTCACCTATAGGTAGGGGCATGCTGAATTGTGCTATGACCCTGGGTCTAGTAGTGCAGGGTGCCAAGTGTGGGGACATATGTTGACACTGGGTCCAGGGGAACATGATGGCTCTTTAGCTCAGGCCTCTGGGGTCTACTGTATTGACAAATGTGTGGTCCTTGGTGAGCACTGTGGGGGTCCACAGTGGCTACAAGGGCTGTAGGGGTCTTAATTGGCACCTCTGGTCTGTTAGCTAGGGACAAGAGCAGGCAGCAGTAGTGGTCAGAGCCAGTGGTATGCACACACTCAGCTGTGGTGACCAGCTGCAGTTTCCTATGTAGTGGCAGGGGCCAGTTGTAGACACATTTGTAGTGATGGGGGCCAGGGTAGTTAGCAAGGCTTGGGCCAACTATGGGCTCACTGGCAGCTGCAGAGGCCCTGGCTGTTGGCTTGCTCTCCTGTGGCTACATGCTCTCCCCCTGGGTTTACACACCTTTGTGGAGTCTGGTGACAGTACCAGTCTTGGGGCGTGCAGGTGCACAGCTGGAGAGACTGGCTGCAGGTGTGCGCTAGTGCCAGCCAGTGATAGAAGGCCCGGCCATATCTGGGCCCTCAAGCAGCTGTAGGGGTCCTTGGCTGTCAGTGTCTCCCCTGTGGCTGCCCACTCTCCCTCACGTGTGTGCATAAAGCACCAAGGTCTTAATTACTCAAGAACAATGTTGTCTACAACTCTAAATAAAATTTCACATGTACAACGTTATATTTCGATTTCTGTATAGATTACATCATGTTCCCCACCCAAAGACTAATTACAATCCATCATGCACACATGTGCCAAATCATCCCTTTTGCCCTCCTCCCTCCCCATTTCCCCTCTGGTAACCACCAATCCAATCTCTGTCTCTATATGACTGTTTATTGTTTTTATCTTCTATTTATGATTTGTGAGATCATACGGTATTTGACTTTATCCCTCTGACTTATTTCGCTTAGCATATTACCTCAAGGTCCATGCATGCTGTCACAAATGGCTGGATTTCATCCTTTCTTATGGCTGAGTAGTATTCCATTGTGTATATATACCACATCTTCTTTATCCATTCATCCCCTGATGGGCACCTAGGTTGCTTCCAAATCTTGGCTATTGTGAATAATGCTACAATGAACATAGGGGTGCATGTATCTTTACATATTCATATTTCCATGTTCTTTGGATAAATACCCAGCAGTGGAATAGCTGGATCGTATGGTAGTTCTATCCTTAATTTTTTGAGGATTCTCCATACTGTTTTCCATAGTGGCTCCACCAGTTTGCCCTCTTACTAGCAGTGTATGAGAGTTCCTTTCTCTCCACATCCCTTGCAACACTTGTTGTTTCCTGTCTTGTTAATTATAGCCATTCTGACATGCGTGAGGTGATATCTCATTGTAGTTTTGATTTGCATTTCCCTGATACTTAATGATGTTGAACATCTTTTCATGTGCCTGTTGGCCATCTATATATCTTCTTTAGAGAAATGTCTGTTCAGATCTTTTACCCATTCTTATAATTGAGTTGTTAGTTTTTTTGTTGTTTGAGATGTATGAGTTCTTTATATATTTTGGAGATTAACCCCGTATAGGATATATGGTTTGCAAATATCCTCTCCTGTTTGTTAGGTTGTCTTTCCATTTTGTTGATGGTTTCCTTTGCTGTGCAGAAGCTTTTTAGTTTGATGTAGTCCCATTTGTTTATTTTTTCTATTGTTTCCCTTGCCCAATCAGACATGGTACTTGAAAATATGTTGCTAAGAACGATGTTGAAGAGTGCACTGCCTATGTTTTCTTCTAGAAGTTTCATGGTTTCAGGTCTTACATTCAAGTCTTTAATCCATTTTGAGTTAATTTTTATGTATGGTGTAAAATAATGGTCCACTTTCATTCTTTTGTATGTGGCTCTCCAGTTTTCCCAACATCATTTATTGAAGAGACTTTCCTAACTCCATTGTATGCTCTTGGCTCCCTTGTCAAAAATTAGCAGTCCATAGATGAGTGAGTTTATTTCTGGGCTCTCAATTCTGTTCCATTGATCTGTGTGTCTGTGTTTGTGCCAGCACCATGCTATTTTGGTTACTATAGCTTTGTAATATATCTTGATATCAGGGAGTGTGATACCTCAAGGTTTGCTCTTTTTTCTCAGGATTCCTTTGGCTATTTGAGGTATTTTTTTTTTCCACGTAAATTTTAGGATTCTTTGTTCTATTTCTGTGAGAAGTGTTGTTGGGATTTTGATAGGGATTGCATTGAATCTATAGATGGCTTTAGGAAGCATGGATATCTTAACTATGTTAATTCTTCCAATCCAAGAGCACGGGATATCTTTCCATTTCTTTGTGTCTTCTTCAATTTCTTTCAACAATCTTTTGTAGTTTTCAGTGTACTGATCTTTCACCTCTATGGTTAAGTTTATTCCTAGGTATTTTATTCTTTTTGTTGTACTTGTAAATGGGATTGTATTCTTAAATTTTCTGCCACTTCATTGTTAGTGTATAGAAACACAACTGAATTTTGTATGTTGGTTTTATATCCTGCAAACTTACTGTATTCATTTATTATTTCAAAAAGTTTTTGGTGGATTATTTAGAGTTTTCTATATATAAAATCATGTCATCTGCAAATAGTGACAGTTTCACTTCTTCCTTTCCACTTTGGATCCTTTTTATTTCTTTTTCTTGCCTGACTGCTCTACCTAGGACTTCCAATACTATGTCAAATAAGAGTGGTGAAAGTGGGCATCCTTCTCTTGTTCCTGTTCTCAGAGGGATAGCTTTCAGTTTTTCACCATTGAGAATGATATTAGCTGTGAGTTTGTCATATATGGCCTTTATTACATTGAGGTACTTTCCTTCTATCCCCATTTTATTGAGAGTTACGATAAATGGATGCTGCATCTTGTCAAAAGCTCTCTCTGCATCTATTGAGATGATCACGTGATTTTTACTCCTCATTTTGTTGATGTGGTGTATCATGTTGATTGACTTGTGGATGTTGAACCCCTGCATCCCTGGAATAAATCCCACCTGATCATGGTGTATGGTTTTTTTAATGTATTGTTGTATTCTATTTGCTAGTATTTTGTTGAGGATTTTTGCATCAATGTTCATCGGTGATATTGGCCGGTAATTTTCTTTTTGTTGTAGTGTCCTTGTCTGGTTTTGGTATCAGAGTAATCTTGGCTTTGTAGAATGAGTTAGGAAGCTTCCCTTCTTCTTCAATTTTTTGGAAGACTTTGAGAAGGATGGGTATTAAGTCTTCTTTGAATGTTCCGTAGAATTCACCAGGGAAGCCATCTGGTGCTGGACTTTTATTTTGGGGGAAGGGTTTGATTACTGTTTCAATCTCCTTACTGGAGATTGGTCTACTCAAATTCTCTATTTCTTCTTGATTCAGTTTTGGAAGGTTGTATGATTCTAAGAATTTATCCATTTCTTCTAGATAATGCATTTTGTTGGTGAATAGCTTTTCATAGTATTCTCTTATAATTCTCTTATATTTTCTTATAATAATTTCTATTTCTGAAGTGTCCATTGTAATTTCTCCTCTTTCATTTCTGATTTTATTTATATTAGCCTTCTCCCTTTTTTTCTTGGTGAGTCTAGCTAAAAGTTTGTCAATTTTGTTTATCTTTTAAAAAGAACCAGCCCTTGGTTTCATTGATTTTTTTCTATTGTTTTTGTCTCTATTTCATTTATTTCTGCTGTGATTTTTATTATTTCCCTCCTTCTACTGATTTTGGGCTTTGTTTGTTCTTCTTTTTCCAGTTCCTTTAGGTGCACTGTTAAATTGTTTATTTGAGATTTTTCTTGTTTGTTGAGGTAGGCTTGTATTTCCATAAACTTCCCTCTTAGAACTGCTTTTGCTATATCCCATAAATTCTGGCGTATTGTACTTTCTTTTTTATTTGTCTCCAAGTATTTTTTGAATTCTCCTTTGATTTCCTCATTGACCTAATCGTTGTTCAGTAGCATTTTGATTAATCTCCACATGCTTGTGGGTTTTCAGATTTTCCTCCCGTAGTTGATTTCTAGTTTATACCACTGTGGTCAGAAATGATGCTCAGTATTATTTCAATCTTCTTAAATTATTGAGACTTGTTTTGTGGCCTAACATGTGATCAGTCCTGGAGAATGTTCCATGTGCATTTGAGAAGAACGTGTATTCTTCGGTTTTTGTATGGAATGTTCTGTGTATATCAACTAAGTCAATCTGGTCCATTGTGTCATTTAAGGCCAAAGTTTCCTTATTGATCTTCTGCTTGGATGATCTATCTGTTGGTGTAAGTGGAGTGTTAAAGTCCCCTACTATTGTTGTGTTACTGTCTATTTCTCTTTTTATGTCTCTTAATAATTGCTTTATATATTTAGGTGCTCCTAGGTTGAGTGCATAGATATTTACAAGTGTTATATCCTTCTGTTGGATTGTTCCTTTGATCATTATGTAGTGCCCTTCTTTGTCTCTTTTTACAGTTTTTGTTTTAAAGTCTATTTTGTTTGAGATAAGTATTGCTACTCCAGCTTTCTTTTCATTGCCATTTGCATGGAGTATCTTTTTCTATCCCTTCACTTTCAGTTTGTGAGTGTCTTTAGGTCTGAAGTGTGTCTCTTGTATGCACCATATATATGGGTCTTGTTTTTTTATCTAATCAGCCACCCTGTGCCTTTTGATTGGAGCATTTAGTCCATTGACATTTAAAGTAGCTATTGATAAGTATGTAGTTATTGCCATTTTGTTACTTTTTTCTGGGTTTTTTAGTAGTTCTTCTCTGTTCCTTTCTTCTTCTTTTCCTCTCTTCTCCATCGTTTGATGGTTTTCTTTAGTATTATGTGTGGGTTCCTTTCTCAGTTTTTTGTGTATTTATTATAGGATTCTGGTTTTTGTGATTACTATGAGGTTCATATATAATAACCTATGTATACCGCAATCTATATTAAGTTGAAGGCCTCTTTAGTTTGACCTCTTTCTAAAAGCTCTACTTGGGGCTTGCCTGGTGGCGCAAGTGGTTAAGTGTGTGCACTTTGCTGCGGCGGCCCGGGCTTCATGGGTTCGGATCCCGGGCACGCACTGATGCACTGCTTGTCAAGCCATGCTGTGGAGGCATCCCGTATAAAGTAGAGGAAGACGAGCATGGATGTTAGCTCAGGGCCGATCTTCGTCAGCAAAAAAAGAGGAGGATTGGCATCAGATGTTACCTCAGGGCTAATCTTCCTCATACAAAAAGATACATAAATAAAAGCTCTACTCTTTTACTCCTTTCCTCCCACATTTTATGTTTTTCACATCATATATAACCTCTTTTTTTGTGCATTTGTATCCATTACCCTCTTATCATGGAAATAGATAATTTTTTCCTATTTGTGGTCTTCTCTTTCCCCCTGAAATGAGTCCCTCTAGCTTTTCTTGTAGGACTGGTTTCTTAATGACAAACTGCTTTAATTTTTGCTTGTCTGGAAACTCTTTCTCTCTCTTTCCATTCTGAAAGATAATCTTGCTGGGTAGAGTATTCTTGGCTGTAGTTTTTTTCCTTTCAGGACTTTAAATATATCATGCCACTCCCTTCTAACCTGTAAGGTTTCTGCTGAGAAGTCAGCTGATAGCCTTATGGGGTTTCCTTTATATGTAACTTGTTGCCTTTCTCTTATACCTTTTAAGATTCTCTCTTTGACTTAAATTCTGGACATTTTAATTATGATGTGTCTTGGTGTGGGCCTCTTTGGGTTCATCTTGTTTGGTGCTGTCTGTGCTTCCTGTACCTGGATGTCTGTTTCCTTCCTTAGGTTAGGGAAGTTTTCAGCTATTATTTCTTCAAATAGATTCTCTGCCCCTTTGTCTCTCTCTTCTCCTTCAGGGACACCTGTAACACGGATGTTAGTGCACTTGATGTTGTCCCAGAGGTCCCTGAGACTGTCCTCGTTCTTTTAAATTATTTTTTCTTTTAGCTGTTCAGCTTGGGTGATTTCCTCTAGTCTTTCATCCAGCTCACAGATCCGTTCTTCTGTATCCTCTACTCTGCTTTTGAGTCCCTCTAGTGAATTTTTCATTTCCAGTATTGTATTCTTCATTTCTGATTGGTTCTTTTTTATATTTCCCAATTCTTTGCTGATGTTCTCACTGAGTTCATCCGTTCTTCTCCCAAGATCAGGGAATATCCTTATGACTCTTCGTTTGAACTCTTTGTCAGGTAGGTTGCTCATTTCTGTTTCATTTACTTCCTTTTCTGGGGTTTTCTCTTGTTCCTTTACTTGGAATGTATTGTTTTGCCTCCTCATTTTGCCTTTTTCTCTATGCTTATATCTATGTATTAGGTAGGTCAGCTACATCTCCTGATCTTAGAGAGCTGGCCTCATGTAAGAGATGCCTTATGAGGCCCAGCAGTGTGCTTTCCTCTTGTCATGAGTTCCAAATGTGCCAGGACTGACCCCTGGGTGTGCTACATGTGTCTTTCTGTTGTGGCAGGGTTTTTCTTGCTGCAGGAGCCCAGGGAAGCTTGGCTGTCACCCTGTCTGCTGGTTGTATTGCTCAGCTCTATGTGGCTGCTATGGACCCTTTGGTCACTTTATATGATGTGGGTGGCCCCAGCACAGTTGGCTGCAATGTCTAATAGCACATTCCTGTTGCAGTTTTTCTGTTAAGTGAGTAGGCAACCAGCATGGCTGATTGTTAGTCTCAGGGGCTTATGGTTGCTGTAGGCCTCCAACCTATAAGGCTCTTGTCAGCTGTCTCAGGATTGCAGCTTAGTGGGGCTGGCCCCAGGTACAGGAGCACCTAATTGCTTCAGGCTTTGCAAGGTGCTGTCAATCCCCTATGTGGCTGTTTGAGAAGCACAAGTCTTCTGCAGCTGAGAAGTCCCACCACCCACAGTGCCACACACCCCAACAACACAGTCCTGCCCCATGCACATGCTCCAACCCCTTGAAGCCGACCCAGTCGCCCCACTACAGAGGCCCCACACACTCCACCCGCTCCTTGCACACACCCTACCCCTCAGAGGTGGACCCATTCACCTAGTTGTAGACAGTTCAGGCACCCAGCCTGTGCAGGCCCACCAGTTGCCTGAGGGCTTGCTGTTGAGTAGGGCCAGTCTCTAGGAAGGCTGCCTGCCCTGCCTGAGCTGGATTAAATCAGTGCTCTAGTGGGTGGGGCAGACCCTGGGCTAGCAGGCCCCAGGGAAAACTCCAATGGCGTCTGCCAGTGTCTGTGCCAGCACGCCTGTACCAGGTCACAATAATGGCTGTCACTAATGTCTCAGTCTCTGCAGAGGTCTCACCTCTCACAGAGACACACCCAGAGCCTATCAGATGAGTCTCTTTTCACCAAAGGACTGTGCACCTTTCTTTCTGGTGATTTTATGTTGCTTTCTGAAATAGGTGAATTTTTGCATGAGTCCTTTAAGAGCCGGCTTCTTTTTCCTTATGTCCGATAGCTTTTCTAGGCATATTCCCCATTGTTGTTGGTAGCCAGCAAAACCAGACACTATGACATTTGTCTCGGTTGTGCTGGGACCAAAAGATGCTTATAGCAGTAAAGCTCCCCGGCTCAGGTCCCCATTCCTCCAGGGAAGGCTGCGTACTTTTGGGTTGCTCCTGGGCAACCGTGAAGTGCTGCAGCTTGTGAAGGTGGCTTTTTTCCTCTCTAGAGAGGCATATCGGCCTCTTCCACCTCAGGAAGAAGTGTCTCTTGTTGTGAGGATTCTTTTCGTCCAGTTTTCAGTTCTCACTCAGGGGCAATTGTTCCAAGAGTAGCTGTGAATTTGTTGTGTCTGTGGGAGGAAGTGAGTTCAGAAGCCACCTATACCACTATCTTGACACCAACCTCCTAACATCTCCTCTTGATTGAAGCAAAATTAATGCTTTTCTTTAGTATTTAGAATAAAATCACAATCCTTTATCATGGCTTTCAGAGTCCCATATGATTTTCCCAGTCTACTCTTCTACACTCAGATCTTCCCCTTCTCCCCCTCATTCATTACTCTCCAACCTCACTGATCTTTGGTTCCTCAAGCATACTAAAGAGTTTTCTTTCTTGCAGCTTTGGGTGTTTCCTGTCCCTGAAACATTCTTATTCTTTGGTCTCATTAACTTATGTCTTATCATAACATCCTATTTGTCAATGTTTGAAATCATCCTGTTTAACTTTTTTCCAACTGTTGTTGTACGTTTCCTCCAGTAGACTTGCATTCCACGAAGGCAAGAGCCATATCGGACTAATTCACATATACTACCCTCAACTAAATATGTAACAATTGCCAATTAGAGGGACTAAATTAAGGCATGTATCACCAAATACTCCCACCCAAAGTTATTTGGACACAATAAGATAATACATAGATTTTTAAATTTTATAAGAAAAAAATTACTCAGTATTTTTCAGAGTGAAATGTTGCTAAAAAAAAAAAAAAAAAACTCTAGAAGCTGGCCCCATGGCATAGTAGTTAAAAAGTTCAGCATGTTCTGCTTCAGTGGCCCAGGTTCATGGGTTTGGATCTCAGGTGTGGACCTACACAACTTGTCAGCTATGCTGCGGCAGTGACCCACATACAAAATAGAGGAAGATTGGCACAGATGTTAGATCAGGGCCAGTGTTCCTCAGAGGAAAAAAAAAAGGGCCAAACTCTACGGACCCTGTGATATTACAGTTTATTTGTTTTTGTTTTGTTTTGTTTTGTTTTTTTGTTTTGAGGGAAGAAAGAAGACAGACCTTCAGGAAGGAAAACAATCTTTCAAATCTTACACCACTGACATTGAAACAGGTGTTTTTATGAGAAGATGCTACAAAAAATGCAGCTGTCACCATTGACTATCCAAAAATCAACACCTAGAGTAACTGATGAATTTATTTAAATAAAATTTTGTGACATTCTTATAATTCAGCGGATATCACGGATCAGCTGGAATAGAGCAGTCATTATGTTCATCGCTATTTTGCTTATTTTGATAGATTTTATGCAAGTGAATACAATGAAAAGAAGGTAATTTCAAAAACACTTGACACATACATAACATCTAAAGTGTTTCTGTCAGTTTTTAGGATCCCATCATATTAATTTGTAACAAAATATTGACTTCTGAATTGATGGAGCAAAAACAATAGCAAGCATTACTGCTCTAGGAACATATTCTCTTATAAAAATGAAGATTTATTGTGTTAAAGTTTTCATTTGATGTTGTCCAGGAAAGCACAAGTTATAAAGAAGATGCCAAGATCTTTCAAAACAGTATTGGCAAATGCCATGTATTGAACAATTTTATTAGAAAATAGTCTTAAATTGAAGATGTTTCAGAGTTATTTTCATTTAAAAAGCTTTTTTGAAATAATTGAAAATTTAATGAAAAGTTACAAGAATAGGAGAGAGAACTCCAAACACTTTCATCAGATACACTAATTTTTAATGTTTTACTACATTTTAACATTCTTTCAATAATTGTATCCATATTTAGATCTATGTATATAGAATTACTTCTTCCAGGCCATTTAAGAATAGGTTGCATACAACATGCCCCTTTACCATTTAATATTGAGTGAGGTTTTCCTATAACAAGAACGGAGACCTCCAGTGCCGTGGAGTAAGACCACAAGAGCTTGTCTCTCCACTGGTTACAACTATAAATTCTGAACAGAATACGAAAAGCAACTACCTGAGGACTCTGAAAAAGTAAACAATAACAGGCAGAAAAAAAAAGAGGTCAAAACTTGAGGAATGATCGACACCAATTCATTTTCAGAGCTGTTTTTTTTTCTCTCCTTTATTTCTCAGCTTTGCCCCAAGGAAGATCCAGTAGCTAGACTTATGGAACTGTGCAATGGACACAAATAGCAAAAACTTTGAGGGAAACCTCCTGTTTCTGGTCACAGGGCTGGAGAAATCAGAGTTCAAGGTGCATTCCCTTTCTTTTCTAGCCCTGCTGCAGGGTCAAACCATTGCAGAAATGTATGGCTGCTGCAGTATTGCGGGTAAAGTCATGGGTATGTAAAGTCCCAAAGTCAAACCTGTGTTCTGGCTAGATGAACCAGGAAAGGGGTCACTATTGTTCAAAGAGTGTAAGAATGGAATTCTCAATACTTTTTTCTCTTTTCTTTTACGGCTTTGCTTTGAAGGTGACTTTCAGTCAGTCAAATGTAACAGCTCAGGAGGATAAACTCTGAAAGAAGCCTAACTTTCAGGCCAGAGGAACCGGGAAAGAAGGCCATTGTTAGCCAGAAATTGTAGCTGAAGTCTTGGAGAGAAAAGAACTGAGGAAGGAATCCCATAATTATGTGTGTGAACCAATACAAGTACTGTACTCACCCTCAGTCTGGGCATGTATGGACGAGACCCACAAAAGCATAGCAAAGACTGAGAACCACTGCCGAGTCCCAGAAAACTATGAGTGGCATAGATGAATCAGACCTAAGCGCCATAGCAAATGCTTGGAAGACTTGACAGACAAAAGAATCCCTGCTGGTAGAAGGGAAGAAAGAACTTGCCGCTGAACTTTAGCAGGCTGATTGCCTGGTAAAACAATAGCAGCAGCAGCAGCAGCAGTAAGTCAACATTCTCCAGAGGACTTGACAGGAACTAGATTCATGTAACAAACCAGTCTATGTGTCCAGGATGTAATCCAAAGGTACTTGACACAAAAAGGCCCCGGATAATACAACCTATGGACCTGACCAATTCTCAAGGGAAAAGACAATCAACAGATGACAACCCTGAGATGACTCACAGGTGGGAATTATTACACAAAAACTTTAAAGCACCCCATTCCCCATGTAAGGAGCTTGGAAGTTGCCATTCCACCCTAACAACAAGTAAGAATCAGAACAGACTGAAAAATCAACAGCTCTTCTTGGATCCCTAGGAGAAAGAAGAATGCGGGTCAAACTGCTGCCTCCAAGATTGGAGAGTCAGACAGGGAAATACAGGCGATGACGGATTAATGGAGCAGAGATTCACAAAGGGAAACCATTGCAGGAACTAGTGCTGGAGTAAGAAAACCTGAACTGTAATTGATGAATTGCTGGAGGCTCAGTGTAGACAACTCTGCTGGGTTAAAAACTCCAGGGCAACCCAGTCATAGGAGGACCCCACAATATTGTGAGATTTACCTCCAAGAGCTCAACCAGGTTCCACAATAAATACTGGAGACAAATCCCCTTAGGCTTCTGGCAAGGGGAGGGAGGAATCATTTTGAAATACACCATAGCATTCTGTTCTTCTTGACAAAGCCTGCCTTCAGGGGAAACTAGTAACCAGAGCATAACTTGCTGGGGGATTATCAGAACCAAACTAATCTGGGGGAAGGGAAATAACAAACTCCAGCCCACTCTAGCCATTCTGTCCCACCTACGATGGTAGGGATGGGAACAAGAAACACTTGTGAAGTTCACCAGAGGCACAGATTCACTAAAAGACTAAGACCTAATCATAGGACTATAGAACGCTTCCCCTCCCCCAACACCTCACCACCACATTACTAAAAGCCTATTTACAGTAGTTCCTTATACCCAGTACATCATGTCTGATTATTAAAAAGAAAACTACAAAGCATACCAAAAGGCAAAAAACGCAATTTGAAGAGACAGAGAAAGCATCAGAACCAGACATGACAGGAATGTTGGAATTATCAGACCAAGAATTTTAAACAACAATTAATATCTTTTTAAATTTTAAATAACAATTAATTTTAAATTAAATTTTAATAATTTTAAATTTTAAATTAAATTTAAATTTTAAATTTAATTTTATTTTATTTTAAAATTTAATTTTAATTTAAATAAATTGAATTTTAAATAACAATTAATATCTTAAGAGATCTAATGGATAAAGTAGACAGCAGGCAAGAACAGATGAACAATGTAAGCAGAAAGATGGAAATGCTAAGAAAGAACCCAAAAGAAATGCTAGAGATAAAAACAACACCATAAATAAAAAACAATGAAAAATGCCTTTGATAGCCTTATTTGTAGACTGGATACAACTGAGGGAAGAAACTCAGAGCTAGAGGATATACCAATAGAATCCTTGAAAACCAAAAAGCAAAGTGAAAAAAATAAAAAAGAACAGAATGTCCAAGGACCTTCAAACTACAAAAAATCAAAGATAAAGAAAAGAAGCCAGAGGAAAAAAACACTGTATCTATAGAGGAATAAAGATAAGAATTACATTGACTTCTCCTCAGAAACCATTCAAGCAAAAGAAGAGTTTACACCAGTAAAATATTTAAACTATTGAAAGACTATAAGTGGCTCTTATAATCAAGCTCGGTGAGGCAAATTGTAAACACCATACATGCTCAAAATGAATGAAGAAATGGCAGTTCTCAGTAGGCAAACAGAAACTCGACAAAGAACTAATTGGAAACTTTAGAAATGGAAATTTTTTATCTGAAATAGAAAATTAAATAAATAGGCTCAATAGCAGAATGATGATGACAGAGGAAAAAGTCATTGATTTCCAAGAGAGATCAATAGAAATTATCCAATTCAATGAATAGATAATTCACTACAAAAAAAATCAAAAGCTTGGGACTTGTGGGACAGTTTCAAGAACAAAGGCTTATCGTTCATATTAGTGGAATCCCAGAAGGAGAGAAGAGATTGGTGCAGGAAAAAAAATTATTTTAGGTCATATCTGAATACTTCCCAAATTTGGTGAAAGGTATTAATTTAGAGATTTGAGAAGCTCATTCAGCCAAAATAGGATAAACTCAAAGAATACCATGCCCAGACACATCACAATTAAACCACTGAAAATCAAATCTAAAGACAAAAATCTTAATCCATTACTTGTAAAGGAAAATGGGCTGTGACTGAGATAACCACGATTTTCTTACACAACAGAAAGCCTAGAAGATGGGGAACAACATCTTTAAAATGCTGAAAGAACAGAAAGTGGCGACCAGAATTCTTTATCCATCAAAATGTTTCCAGCAATGAAGATGAAATAAAGACATTCTCAGATGAAGTAAAGGTACTTGTTGTCAGCAGACCTGCTCTGAAACATGTCAAAAGAAGCTCTTCAAGATGAAAGAAAATGATACCAGAGCCAAACTTTGACCTTCAGGAATGAAGGAAGGGCAAGAAATATAGTAAAAACAAAAAAAAGAAAGGTAAATAGAAAGGACTTTTTTTCTTTTACATTATTTAGAAATATGTATGATGGATGAGAGGAAAAATTAGACCATTTTCGGTGTGATTTTTCTTGCATGTATAGATGAAAACTATAACAAGGAGGAGAGTAAAGGAACCTAAAAACAAGAGTACTATACTCTTCATAACCACAGGACTGTTACAAATTCAGAGAAATTAACTTAATAAAATGCTTTTATCTAATTCACAGTCCATTTTCCAATTTTACTGATTATCGTAATATGATACACTTTTCCCTACAGTTCAAGATCTAGTTTAGGATCACCTGTTGCATTTACTTATGTTTCTTTAATCTCCTATAATCTGGAAGAATTCCTTAGTTTTTCTTTGTATTTCATAATATTGATGTTTCAAGGATACTGGCCAATTATTTATAGAATGTTCTTCAATTTGGTTCTGATGTCTCCTCAGGATTAAGATTCAAGTTATGCATTCCCAGCTGCTGGAATACTATGTAAATTATATTGTGACCTTTAGGGGATATCCCATTTGGAGGCACACAGTGTCTGTCTGCCCTTTATTGGAGATGTTAATTTTGATCACCCAATCAGAGTGTCCTCTAGTTTTTCCACTGAATAGCTATTATTTCTGTTTTGCAATTAATAAGCAATGTGTAGGCAGACCCTTTGAGATTATGCAGATATTCTGATCTTCATTAAACTTTGCCCCCTAGATTTAATACTCACTCATGATCCTTGAAATCTTTAGAATTATAAGTGCAAAATAATAATTTTCCAACTCTTCTATATTTATCAATCAGCATTCTATTGTAAGAAGAGACATTTATCTAGTCTAGCTAGCTAGGTAGTTAGCTAGTTTCATGGACTCATAGATATCTATTTTACTAAAACAAAACAAAAAAACTACTTATTTTCTGACATAACCAAGAAATTTTAGGCTCATCTTGGGCCTTCCCTGCCCCAGGCCTGGAATTTGCCATTTCTCCAAGGATATCTGGTTCCTTATGGTGGGAAATGGTATTTATAAAACAAGAATCAGGTGCTAGGTATGCTCATTGCTATTAGGGCATGATTATTTCGAGGTTCTTTCAGTGGACAGAGCTAAGATATATTTACAGGGGTTTTCTTTTGTTTCTCTAACTTGAGTTTATTTAGCCAAAATGTTGTGTTCAGTAGTTACTTGAATTAGTTCTCCCCTCCACTCCTTCAGTGTGGTTATGTTATTCATTGACAGTATACTTGGGTTCCCTTGCTCCTATTTGCATTCCATTTTAGAATTCTATCTTTGTTAACTTAATTTTGAATGCTTAGAATATGAACATGTTTCCAAAACTATGAAAAATTGTACTCAGGAAAGGGTTGCTCACTCTCCTACCCATCTCATCTCTCCCCTCAATCTGATCCCATAGGTAACCAATTGCACAGGGTTTTAGTTATCCACCCTGTGTTTTCTTTTACAAAAATAAGCAGATTCATATAGGTTTTCTTATTTCTCCTACTTTATTATACAAATGAAAAAAATACTATATATGTGTGTGTACTTTACCTCTTAAAATTTACCTCTTAAAATTTATTACATATTATTCCAAATTATTCCAATCAGTTTATACATGTCTTACTCGTTTTTTTTTTTTCACAGCTGAGCAGTACTCCCTTGGGTGTATGTAGCATAGTTTATTCAACCATTCTATATTTGGACATTTAAGTGGTTTACAATATTTTGGAATTACAAAAAAAGCTTTAATGAATAAGCATGAGCAAAGCTATTTTTGTATTTTCGGAGGTGTATCTTCACAGTTAATTTTCAGAAAAGAGATTGCTGAGTCAAAGGGTAAGTGCAGGGGCTGGCCCCATGGCCTACATGGTTAAGTTCAGTGCGCTTTGCTTCGGGGGCCAGGTTCGGTTCCCAGGGGCAGACCTACACCACTTTTTTGTGGCTATGCTGTGGTGGCATCCCACATACAAAATAGAAGAAGATTGGCAACAGATGTTAGCTCAAGGTGAATCTTCATCAGCAAAAAAAAAAAAAAAAGGGTAAATGCATCCATTGCCAAATTCCTCTTCCTAGTGGTTATACCATTTTACATGCTTACCAGCAATGTATGAGAGTGGCTGTTTCCTGACAGCTTCACTAACACTGCCAACAGAGTATTTAGTCAAGGTTTCGAATTTTGTTCAATATTCCAGTTCTGTTAAGTGAAAATGAACATATGTTCATATATTTAAATATTTAAAGATTCTGTGTGTTCATGTGTATGTGTAATGTATGTATACGATTATAGGTCTGTTCATGACATTGCCCATTTTTCTATCAAGTTTTTGTTTCTTTCTCAAATTTATTCAAATTTCTTTATATATTGAGTAATATTCACTCTATATCAGTGATACATGCTGCAAATATTTTCTTCCAGTTTGTCAGTTGTCTTCTGATTTTGCTTATGATGTTGTTTTGGGTCAGTCTCAGCCTATCGATAGTGATGCTATCAGCAGGAATGCCAGAGGCACTCACCTGGGCCTGTACCACTTGTGGGAGCCCCACACACATTTTCCCTTTCAGGGTCAATGTTGTGGCTGGGTGGGCCCTCGTGGTTCTTATTATGATTGCAAGACACACCTCAGCAAAAACCATCAGGGAACTTTGGAAAGGTTTATTACTCACAGGTTCTGGAGGGTACAGGGCATGCCCGGGGCCACGCAGTGAGGTCGTGGGATGGGGAGGGAGCACAGACCTGGGATTCTGCCTTTATTGGGGTCGAGGGTGGGGTGCCTAGGGTTTCATGGGTTCACTCTTTACAGGTGAATTGAAAACATAAGAATGGAAATTAAAGTGCTGGAAGGGAAAAGCAAGCAGTCAAATGGTCAGTTATCTAAGTCAATGAGAGCTCTGAAAGGGAACTTCACAGGTGGGAAGCCTGGCTCTTTACCCAGGTGTGTAGCGGGCAATGTGTTTACTGGAGATGGATGTTTTTGAAGTGGACGCCTCAGCAATCAAAAGCTTAATGTCAGGCACTTGCATTACAATCAAAAAAGCTCATTGTCAGCGCTTATACTACAGATGTGCATTTTTCTCATGCAAAATTCTAATGTCTATTTGTTATAAATATTTATATAAACATTTACATATTTATGTTTATTATATGAATATTGAAATATTTATAAAATCTAAAGTAATGCTCTTTCTTTATTGAATATGAATTCTGATATATAGTTAGAAAGCCTTTCCCTATACTCAAAGGAATTCATTCACGTTTTCTTTTAGTAGTAGGACAGTTTTATATTTTATGATCAGAACTCTGATTCGTTTGTACTTTCTTCTGTGTATGATTTGAGGAAATGATCAGATTTTATTTTTCAACATGTCTCTTCAATGATCCCAACACCAGTTGCTTAAAAGCCCACCTTTGCCCCAGTGATTTGAATGCTTCTTTATCATATGCACTTGGGTCTATATCTGGACTTTCTTATCTATTCCATATATTAATTTGTTTATTCATGTGCCAGTAACACATACACTAATAATAGAGGCTTTATAGTATGTTAGTATATTGTAAAAGCTGGTTTCTCCTCATAGCTCTTTCTTTTCAGTTGTGTCCTAGCTATTTTTATGGGTTTATTTTCCCCTGTCAACTTGACCAGCTCCAGAGCAAACTTCGTGATTTTTTTGATTGCTATCACATTAAGTTTATAAATTCACTTAGGGAGAATTTACATCTTGATCCTGTCAAAATGTTCTAAAGAGCTGCTTTTATTCAATTCTATTTTTGCGAAATTCCAGAACATTTTATATTTTTCACATATGTTCAGATGTTTTATGTTAAATTTATTCCTAAATATTTTATCATATTTTTTGATATCATAAATGAGACTTTCCCTTTTATTATATAGTCTACAGACTTTTCTTGATTTTGATGACCTTGACAGTTTTGAGGAGTGTTGGTTAGGTATTTTGTAGGATGCTCCTCTATTGGAGTTTGTTTGATGCTATTCTCATGGTTAGATTGGGGTGGTGTGTTTTGAGTGGAAGATCACAGAGATTAAGCATCATTTTTATCACCTCACACCATATCATGTCAACATGAATTATCATTGTTGATATTGATTTTGATCACCAGGCTGAGGTAGTATTAGTCAGATTTCTCTAGTGTCAGTTACTCTTTATTCCACTTTCTATACACGTTTTTCCTCTTTCCATACTGTACTCTTTGAAAGACAATCATTTAAGAAGTGGGATTTACGTTCCTCCTCCTTGAAGGCAGAATATCAGCCTAAATTATTTAGAATTCTTCTCCATAGGAGATTTATCTGTTCTCTCCCATTTATTTATTCAATTATTTATTCATATAAATATGGAATCTTGGACATTTATTTTATACTTTGATTATGATCCAATACTGTATTTATCTTGTTGCTCATATTGTCCCAGCTTCAACCATTGGGGGCTATTTCAGTTGGTTCCTGTGTACCTCTGATATACCCATCAGTATGGGTTTGTATTTTCTTAGCACTCTGTGCTTTCTGACACTACAGGATGCTCCAGGCTCATCTTGTATTTGCTTGCCTCAGCCCTAGAATCAGCCACTTTTCTAGGGACTTCTGATTTCTTTTATTGTAGAATGGTATTAGAAACCGAGATCTCTCCCTTAGAAATTAAGTGTGCTCATTGCTTTTGGGGTGTCATTGCTTCTAGCCCTCTCAGCTGACAGTTTATGGAAATTTATGTGTGTAATTCAATTTTTTTATTAAGATTTTATTTTTTTAGAGCAGTTTAAGATTCCAGCAAAATCTAGAGGAAAGTACAGAGAGTTCCCATATATCCCCCATCCCTACACATGCATAACCTCCTCCATAATCAACATCTCCCACCACAGTGGTATGTATATTACAATTGATGAACCTATATTGACCATCATAATCACCCAAAGACCATAGTTTACATTAGGTATGTAAACCATAGTTTACATTATGGTATCATACAGGATATTTTCACTTCCCTAGAAATCCTCTATTCTCTGCCTACTCATCCTTGCCCTCCTCCAGTCCCCAGCAACCACTGATCTTTTTACTGTCTCCATAGTTTTGCCTTCTCCCAAATGTCATATTGTTGAAACCATACAGTGTGTAGACTTTTCAGATTGGCTCCTTTCACTTAGTAATATGCATGTAAGTTTCCTCCATGTATTTTCATGGCTTGAGAGCTCATTTCTTACTGGTGCTGAATAATATTCCATTATCCGGATATACCACAGTTTATTTATCCATTCACCTGCTGAGGACATCTTGGTTGTTTCTAAGTTTTGGCTATTATGAATAAAGCTGCTATAAACATCCTTGCACAGGGTTTGTGTGGACATAAGTTTTCAACTCCTTTGGATAAATACCAAGGAATGTAATTACTGCTGGATCGTATGCTAAGAGTATGATTAGGTTTTTGTAGGAAACCACCAAACTGTCTTCCACAGTGGCTGTACCATTTTGCATTCCCACCAGCGATGAATGAGAGTTCCTGTTGCCCCACATCCTCACCAGCATTTGGTGTTGTCAGTGTTTTGGATTTTGGCCATTTTAATAGGTGTGTAGTGGGATCTTGTTATTATTTAAGTTTTCATTTCCCTGATGACATATGATGTGGAGCATCTTTTTATATGCTTATTTTGCCATCTGTGTATCTTCTTTGTGAGGTGTTAGTTAAAGTCTTTGGCCCATCTTTTAAACATGTTATTTAATTCCTTATTGTTGAGTTTTAAGAGTTCTTTATATATTTTGGATTACAGTCCTTTATCAGATGTGTCTTTTACAAAATTTTTTCCCAGTCTTTGGCTTTTCTTGTAATTCTGTTGACATTGTCTTTTGGGGAACAGAAGTTTTTTGTTTTTTGTTTTTTTTTTTTGCTGGGAAAGATTTGCCCTGAGCTAAAATCTGTTGCCAATCTTCCTCTCTCTTTTTTTTTTCTTTTTTTCCCTCCCCAAAGCCCAAGTATGTAGTTGAATACCCTAGTTATAAGTCCTTCTAGTTCTTCTATGTGAGCCGCTGCCACAGCATGGCTACTGACAGACAAGTGGTGTGGTTCTGTGCCCGGGAATGGAACCCAGGCCACTGAAGTGGAATGTGCCAAACTTTAACCACTATGCCATCAGGGCTGGCTCAGAACAGAAGTTTTTAATTTTAATGAAGTCCAATTTACCTATTATTTCGTTCATGGATCATGCCTTTGGTGTCGTATCTAAAAAGGTATTGCCAGACCCAACATAATCTAGGTTTTCTCCTATGTTGTCTTTTAGGAGTTTTATAGTTTTGTGCTTTACATTTAGATCTATAAGCCATTTTGAGCTGATTTTTGTGAAGGACGTAGGTCTGTGTCTAGATTTATTATTTGGCTGTGGATATCCAATTTTTCCAGCACCATTTGTTGAAAAGACTAAGATTATCTTAGCCCGATGTATTGCCTTTACTCATTTGTCAATGTGTGACTCAATTTTGAAAAAAAAAGTTTGATCCTGGGTCACTTTGTGAGAAGAATACCCTGAGATTGCAAGATATGATTCATAGTTTAATTTTCTCCATTTTCAAAAAGGTTGGGTAAATCAGTGCATTTTCCTAATGTTATTCAACCAAAAAAAAAAAAAAAAAGCAAAATGTAACTATATACTGAGACTAATAAATTTCTGAAACTGTAGTTCCTAACCATAAGTTGAAAATAGCTGGGATCATTAAATCATTCTTACTGATACCACGATTTATCTAAAAGAAGTAACTTTCTTGAAATTGAACTTAGAAAATGAATGAATACAAGTAAAACCCCAAGTATAACTTTTCATTAATTTTTTCATTAATTACATTTTGCAGAAGATTTTATTTGACAAAGGGTATGATAATAAAATGTTTGAAAACACATATATGATTAACAAAATACCTTAAACTATTTTGGACTCATGACACATCTCTTTTAAAACTTTACTTATGTCTCCTCTCTCCCAGGAGAACACTGAACCTCTATAGCTATCATTGTGGAATGTTTAACTTGTCAAATGTACTAAATGTAAGTGTGATCTAGACAATTTTCTTAACTTTTATATGTAACTAATCCAGAATCCTTTGAAAGTTGAAATATATCATTTCTATTTTTTTTCTGTGATCTACTGGTCTTGTAGCTCAATTCAAAGATTGAAGAAAAGTCCTATTTTATACAATTGTCTCAGAAGAAAACCAATTTTTTAAATGGATTTCATAATAGGAAACAAATACTAACAAATGTCATTTTTTTTCCTTCTCACTGTCAACTTGGATAAAGTTGACTATTGTTTTTGCAAACAAGAAACTATGATATTTACAACCCTTCAACATAACTTCATGTAACCAAATAACCTCTCCTGGATAGCTACATTAGCAGGCAGAAGGTATGAAAGAATATGAATCTTTGGAAACACTTCATTCTATGAAGATATTTAACATCTGGGTCCCTAATTTACCAGCATCCCTGAAGTGTAAATGACAGCACAAAAAGGACTCTAAGAGATTTGAAAAATAAACAAGAATCTGAAATTTCAGACTAATCCTATCTCATAGTCTGTGGGGAAACCCATAATGGAGAAGAACAAATGACAGAAGCCAGAGCAAGCAGAAACTGGACATGGTAAATTGTAGACCCTGAAATTTCACTGAAGTTTCTCCCTCTAATGGAGATATACTCTCTTGGTTCTTCATGTCACTTCATACATACTCCTCTCTCTCTAAAAACAAACAAAAACACCATAAAGGTCAAAATGTACGAGTTGGTTGTCCCTGACGTCTATCGTGCTCTTCTTCTTCCTGATCCTAAGAAGTGAAGGAACAATGGGAGGGACATCTCATTTTCCCAGAAAAGCAGACAATTCTTTCAGACTGCTGCTTTGAAACAGCAAGTTACGCAGACACGGTTTCTGCTTTCTAAGCAGCATTTGGAAAGTGAAAGGGAGGATATGCAGTGAGGTATTTTCAGACTCTTTCCTTAATGTATTTAGGTTCCCAAAGGATTCTGACTCACCTGAATCCAGTGAGCACGTTTTCTTCAATTAAGGAGATCTGGAGACACACTTACTAAAAAGCCTCCTTTAGGGGGCCGGCCCTGTGGTGTAGTGGTTAAGTGCGTGCGCTTCGCTGCTGGCAGCCTGGGTTCGGGTCCCAGGCGCACACCGATGCACTGCTTGTCAGGCCATGCTGTGGTGGCATCCCACATAAAGTGGAGGAAGATGGGCACGGATGTTAGCTCAGGGCCAGTCTTCTTCAGCAAAAAAAAGAGGAGGATTGGCAACAGATGTTAGCTCAGGGCTGATCTTCATCACAAAAAATAAAAATAAATAAAAAAATTGAAAACCTCCTCTATCATCCTGGCAGAGTAGTCTTGCTCCTCCGAAATCAGTTCACAGACCAGGAGTTTCTTGTCCCCAAAGACTGTTTTAGGGACATCAAACATTTCCCTTTGTTTCTTACAGCTATCCCTTCAATGTTTCTTCAGCATAGCATATTCAGTCTTCTGATTATGATTTTAAAGATGTCTACCTTCAATATGTGGAGATCTGTGATTACAGACAACGTCTAATAGGAAAATTGAACACAGAATTCCCCAACTGAATGGATGTGACACGTATTTACTTTCTACCAATATGCATAGTGACCCAGTCAGCTGTCACAGACCTCCATTTTCCCCTCCGAACCCCAAGTTTATTTTAGGCTGTTTGTACTCTCTAGAATTCTCTTCTCTCTTTTCCCTATTCTTTTCTCTCTTGCCTCTTATTACCCTGTTTCAGAGGAAGCAAGGTCATTTCTGCATGACCCTGCCAATACTGTCTGTATATAGTATCATATCATATTAATTACCAGAAGATTCTCAGATTAGATTTTAAAAATGTAACTTTTAGATTACAAGTAATGCAACTAAAATAGAATAATATAGAGATGATGAAAATAAAGAATGAAATTAATTACATTGCTAACCAAAATTATAACTACCCAAAAGTTAATTGCTTTCGGCAAAATATAAGTCAAAGGAAAAGTTATTAACAGGAACTCAGACAGACATATCCTATTAATAAAAAGAAACAAGTCTGATATAAAATATGACATATATATTTCTTAGACCACAAAGGCAATCTCAATACATTTTTTTAAAAATCCATATCGCAGAGTATATGTTGACTGACCACAATTTAGTGAAATTTGAACTCAAAACAAAATGTTGGCTAAAATATAATATTTGGAAGTTAAAAAATTCAATTTTAAATAATTCGTAACCTACTGCGGAAATCGGAAAGGAATTACAAAGTATGTAGGCCTGAAATAAAACAAAAAGTACAATATTTCAAAAGTATCGAGTATAACAAAATTATATAAGAAAAAATTTAAATACTAAAATGCATTTGATGAACAAAATTTTCAATTCGAGGAACTAGATCTAAAATCTGCAATAAATTATATCCATACCATCACATAAGGAAATAATTATAAACTAAAATTGTGATTAAAATAGAAATAAATAAAAGCAATAAAGTTCACCAAAAATATTGTTTTAAATGGGTTGAAAAATCTATCATTATAAAAACCCCTGGCAAGTCTGATTAAAAAGAGTCAACACGTTTGACTTTGTAAGACCTACATTCTAAGGGCAGTGAAATAAAGTATCTAGTAAACCCGTCCTTGGTTTACCTACCCTTCCTCTCACTCAGACCACAGCGTAGCCCCTAGCAGAGCACAGGAAGAGACAGAAGAGCAAGGTAGTTGCCTGTGTTTCTAATCAGTTTTGTCTGACATTCGTTGGACGTTATTTTATGATGAGTAACTGTGTTGAAAGACGATTGCTTCTTGAATTCTTTCTAGCTGTATTGCAGAAGGGTTGGCACTGAGAGCTGTGATGCATCAAATCACTCCTGGCTCTGCAGATCTCTGCTGGAATAGCCGATTTCCAGAGAGTTCCCAAATCATTCCACTCCTTCCCTTCAAATAAGAGGGTACTCCCTTCAAATGAGAGTGCAGCACAGCTCAATGTGTGGTCTGTGGCTGGTGACCTCCAGGAAGCTGTTGTCACCCGGCTGCAACAGAGAAATGTAGACGTGGAGAGGATGCTTACAGACCCTATAACAGCAATCTTACAGAGTAATTTTAGTTGCAGAAACTAATAATTTTTAAAATGGCCTTGAATTTTGTATATCCTCTTTTTCCTTTTCACTTATTCTATTAATCCATTTTTATTATATTTTACTTAAGTATTGGCCCACAATGGGATGCAAAACAAAACAAAAAAAATACTGGCCCTTTACCACAGACGGTTTGAGAAGCACTGTTTCAGTACATCTGATGACTTTTCTAGCAAGATTTCTAGCTACATTTAAGAATCCAGTGGGAACAGCTGTCTAGCAAACACTAAGTGAAAGAGCAGTTCCACGTCCCAACTCCGGTGACGTTAGTGTGTGTTTGGGGCACCTCGAGCCGCCTTTTCCTCTCTCAGTGACACTTCTTCACAGGCTTCATCCTCCACACGTGCCTTCACTCACACAACAGACAGCCGCTGCAGGCGCCGTGCTGGGCGGGCGGAGCTCGGCGGAGAGCAGGCCCATGTGGCCCGGGCCCCACGGAGCCCACGCTTTAGTGGAGACGGATTACCTCCCCCACGCCGCTGCCCTTGGACTCTTGTCCTCCACCTAGTTTCCAAACCTGCTCTCAGAAGAGAAGCTGCTATTGATCTTAGTGCTAACAACTAACAAATAAAGACAGTGGGCTCTACTCAAGGGCAGCTCATGTAAACAGTACTTCTAATTGTGGCATGAAAGGTTCAGGCATTAGTTAAGTCAGTGAGGTCCAGATTGAGGTGGGGAGAGTGCCTCACTCAAAGGAAATAGCCCACATTCAACACTGAGGTCTGTGGACTAAGCCCAGAGACACTCCCTCCTCCCCTAAAATGTGTCTCCTGGCATTCACCTCAAACTCAAGGACCACGGCCTTAACCTGCCATGGTCTGTCTCCATTAATTCATAGCTAAGTTGGTATTTGGCCTTTCTTGGATCTATTAGGTTGTGCCCTTAGAACACTCTAACTCAAAACTTCAGCTACAGAGTCAAAAATAGCAATCACAAAATTTCTCATTTGCTCTTTTTAATTGCAGAGAAAAAGTCACGTTTATTCCCAATCATTGTCAGTTTGTTTCTCCATAACTCCCTAGAAAGACCTTTTGCTAATAACATGCCAGGAAATACACCTCCCAGGAGAGCTTTGTTCTTTTGTGGCTACTGAAGGATCTCTTAGCAAAGAAAATAAAGTGGATGACTAAGTGCAAAACATTCATTAAAGTGTTCTCCAAACATGTTTTATATGAAAAAATGATTTGGCTACAGAGAATGATTGGTATGTCAAGAATTTCATTTCAGGCAACAATTTTGTTATTAGAACAAGTCTCAGTTGTCTACACATTGGTTTTGTTCAGAAGATGTAATGTCAGATAAAATAAAAAAGAGAACTTCGAATGCTGCTATCTGCCATGCAGTACTTCTATTGTAAGTACAGATGATAACAGTTCTAATATTTTTTTCATTTCCTTGGGTACCAAATCTCCCTCTCACGTCACATAATGCCCTTCACACTGCGGCGGCTGCTGTGGCCACTGCTGCTCCAGCTGCTCAGGAGACCTGGACCAATAATCAAGCAGTTTGTCTCCTGGGAGGAGGAAATATACTCCTATCTTTAGACTCAGTCTCTTCCACATCTTACAGGGAGCAACTGAAGTGTTTCTTATAGTCTAGGATACCTCAAGAGTGAAAGTCACTTACAACAGAGGCATCTTACACTGTGACCAATTCCCTGAATAGGTGATAACTTAGAAAAAAAAAAAAAAAAGAAAAAAAAAAAAAGAGGGAGGAGTATGGAAGTAGCTAAGTTCATGCATGTGCCCAGCACACTGCTGTCCCTAGCTGGAGAGCCCAGAGTTTGCTGTCATATGGTGCTCCTACAGCCCCACGAGATAAATGTCATTTCTGCGTTCAGATTACAGGAAGTTTCAAAGGTAAGAGATTTCTTGCTCTCATTACATAATTGCCAAGTGTCACGTTAAAATAAGTCCCAGCGTTTGAAATATAGAATTTCCATGACAGAGGAGATTTATCATGTGGCCACATGATACAGTAAAGTGTGTCCCAGCTCAGAGGTGAGAGGACCAGAATGTTGGCTGTAACTCTGCTAGGTCTCAGGTTTCTCAAGGATAAAGCAGGCTTAGCAGCTGCCCCAGGGGTGTGATAAAGACACAAGGAGTGGATGTAGGGACCTGCACTTTGAAAACCACGGAGCGTTATATGTCACTGGTTCTCCAACTTCAGCATGCATCAGGATTTGTTAAAACACCGACTGCCAGGCTCGCCTCCCTGGGTTTCTGACTCAGAGGGTACAGGACAGGCCTGCAGAGTTTGCATTTCTCAGTTCCCAGGTATCTCGGAGACTGCGGGTCTGGACAGCACACTCTGGGAACAACTGATGTAAATTAATTGCTTTCAAACTACCTTCAGGGCTTCACTCTCACCCCACCCACCTTTGCTTCAAACAGAGCAGCTGGGCAAGTTTTATTTTTATATCTTTGCCAATATTCGGGTTCTGGGTAATATTTCGTTTGAAAGAAGGGTTAAAATTGTCAGTTTAAAAAAGTATCAAAATGGTAAAGCACTGGACTGTGCATCTTCCAGGTCTTAGCAAAAGTGAAGTGGAGTTTATAAATTATCTGAGTACTTTGATCAGATGGAAAATCTAAGCTAAATATGATGAGTTTAAAACCTGAGAATTTAAAGGGCCTGTATTATTCATCTTTGTTGTCCTGGATACTTAGAAAATTCCAAACTGTCCTATATAGGGCTGTTGGGGCCCTCACAGATTAAATTTGAAAGAATCTATCAAGAGAACAAACTTTTAGTCTGGTGATATCGTTAATAGAGCAATATAAATCTAGGTGCCAATTTTGTAATATACTTTACCATTTCTGGGATTTTTTTGTGATGGTAAGAGAATAACATGATTTTGTGTTAGGCAATTTGACAAGCATTACACAAATCAAACTTATGATCAATTCTTAATTATCATGTTTCATGGAGGAAAAATGGACATAAACAATCAAATGCCTTTCTCCAAATTCCACCAGTGACCAAAATATGTGAACAGTATTTATTTAGGCTGGGAAATTTATGGTGGGGTTTTATTAGCAGATATTTAATTACTAATTTTAATTTGCTTAGATTAAGATGAGAAATTAAAAGTAAAGTGGAATTTCACCTAAATTATAGTTTCTAATACTATTTCCTCAGGAAAAAACCAGGTCTCCCTGCGCAAATCGCTATTTCCATATTTGGGGCAAAAAATGCACAAGACGAACCTGGGACATCTTATGTTATCAGGAAGAAAGGAAGTTTTCAAATGACTAGTAGAGTCATGACACAACAGAGGAGATGACCTGGAGGGGCTCACACTGGGCAAGCTTGGAGCTATCTGATCATCAGAGAGAATACTCACTACAATTGACTAACACATGTTACATCTAAAATTTCTGTATTTATAATGATAACAAAAACCTCATTGGCCAACAATGCTGGCTATTAGGACATCAACTCATTACTGTAAAATTGAAACGTAAAGGAAAATGACCAAGCATTTATTCTGTAATTCCCGAATGACCTGTATTTCAAAGTAACCAATAGTACATGAGGAAAAATTGTTCTTTATAGAAATTATTCAGCTTTAAAAAATGCAGAAAGAATGAAAGAATTAGAAAGTCACCCAAAGTGAAATAATAAATCTAAGAAACAATTATTAAATGGATTCTAAAGCCATTAAGTGAAATGTTAATGAAGAACTTTATAGTGGAGAAATCAGGCTGACCCTGCCTGTACCCATTGATTAACCTTAACATTAGTTAAAAATGGAACAAGACACTTTGTACTTTAAGAGGTGCTTCAAAGGGAAGTTGAAAGCATCCATCTAGGAAATATTCTTGTCAAGTACTGTGTCTGAATCTAATCACACTTGCATATCTAACTACCATCTTACAGGGAATAGAGGAAAAGTTAATAACATCAAATGAAATAATTAGCCAAACGTGGAAATCAACACATTCTATTGGACAAGAGAACTGGTTTCTCCAACATAGCAATAGCATGAAAACAGTGGAGGTATGGAGGCAGTATAGTTAGAGTTAAAAAGGAGACATAACCGGGGCCAGCCCCGTGGCATAGTGGTTAATTTCACACCCTCTGCTTCTGTGACCCGGGGTTCACAGGTTCGAATCCCTGGTGCAGACCTATGCACCGCTCATCAAGCCATGCTGTGGCAGCGTCCCACATACAAAATAGAGGAAGAAGGGCACAGATGTTAGCTCAGGGCCAATCTTTCTCAGCAAAAAGAGGAACATTGGCAAGGGATGTTAGCTCATGGCTGAGATTCCTCACAAAAAAAAAAAAAGGAGACATAACCCATAACACTGAGAAGACCTTAACTGGATTCTATTTTGACAAAATAATTATAACCTATAGTTATATAGTTCTGAATGAATTTGGGATATTTTAATATAGACTAGATGTTGGGTAATGTTAAGAGAATATTATTAATTTCATTAGTTGTGATAATGGCATAGTGATTATACATGAGTGTATGTATATGATGGATGTATTTGTGTGTATATATACATTTTATCAGCGATATATACATACTGAAGTCTTTCCTAGTAATGCCATAATATCTGAGATTTGCTTTTAAAATGCTTAAGCAAAATAAAATATTAATGAGAATAAGAAATAATTGGAACAAGATTGGCAAAATGTTCACAATTGTTGAACCTGGGTAGGAGTATATAAAAATTTAATATACTATTATCTTTACCTATGTGTAGGTTTGAAATTTTCTCCCCCAAAAAGCATAATATAATAAGAAAGAAAGAGAGATGACCCCAGATTGGTGTGAGGAACTAGAGGAATCTAGCCCAATGGTTCTCAAACACTTTGGTTTCAAAAGCTCTTTATTCTCTTAAAACTTATTGAAGACTCCAAAGAGTTTTTGTATATGTGGGTTATATCTATTGATACTTAGTACATTAGAAATTAAAACAGAAATTTAAAAAATATTAATTTATGAATTCTTTTCAAAATAACAATAAAGCCATTACATGTTAATATAAATAACATAGTTTTGTTAAAAAGATTTATTTTCAAAAAAATTAAAAGAGTGGTGGTGTTTTAAATATTTGCAAATTTCTTTAATTTATGGCTTAATTGAAGAAAGTCGGATTCTCAAATCTGCTTTATTCATTCTCTTGCAATATCTTGTGCTGGTTGAAATATATAAGAAAATGCAGCCTTACAAAAATATGTAGTTGGAAAAAGGACTCTTTAATAACCTTTACTGATAACTTTGAATATTCTTCTGATTTATACCAGACTTTGATAAATATTTTTCCTTAAATATTAGTTGCAGTACAGAATCTGAAACCATGTCAATAAACTTTTCATTTTCTATTACATATTCCATTACAATAAAATCCATTGATCCATCTTGCACTTTAAATGGATATTTTACCCATGAATGATTTTGTAATGTCGGGCATTGGTTCACTAAGTTAAACAGACTGCCCAAATGTTGGCATGTTTCATTAGATAATTTCAAAAAATCACAGATATCAGACAGTTCTTTAATATTGGGAAACCATCAAGCTCATGATGGTAGACAGAAGTGTTCCAAAACTCTCATTTTTGCTTGAAAGCTCAAATTTTATCATAGGCAACAAATAGGTTTTTTTCTTGAAATGATGGGTTCACTTGTTTATTTTCAAGACAATGTTTGTCTAATGCCCAAGTCTGTGTAAATGTGTTTGTCTATTAGCCATTCTTTTAAGTAAAGTGCTGTCTTATCAAAAGAAAAAAGGAAGCTGCTATTTCAGCTCACAGGTCAAACAATTGCACAAACGCTTTTTTTTTTTTTTTTGAGACAACCATCCTCCTTTGGTAACCAATAGAAGTATTTTAGTCAAATTTTCCCTTTTCTCACAGAGATTATTAAACAGTGGTATGCTCAAGGTTAGAGATTTAACTAAATAATAAATTTTCCTGTTCCATTAAGGACACTCTTGAGTGAAACTATTCATCTATTTTTAATTTTTTAACTATGGGTGCTTGATAGTAAAGTAAACAAGGACTACTGGCAGTTTTGTGCCGTTGCTTTTTTCTGGGCTGACACGTCTACAGTTTTGCTCACCATTGCTGCTGCACCGTCAGTGAAATGCCAACACTGTGAAAAAAGCAAATAACATCTTACTATTATTGTGAAAGTAGTTTTGACCTCACAGTCTCTATGACAAATACTTGTCAAAGTTCCGTTGGTTATCTACAAAATATATAAATAAAAGAATTATCAATAGAAAACGCTAGCATAATCAAAAGGTTCACTTTCTAATCAATCCTTCCCTCCTCTCAATAGTTAAAAAAAGTGTTTAGGCTTCTATAGAAATTTTTAAACAGAACTTTGACCTAGAATTTTAAACTTGAAAAGAACTTCTTGGAAATTTTATTCTTGATCTACAAAACTAACCTGAAAAATTGATTATTATGGGAGGTTCTTTGACAAAAAGAATAAAATGCTTCTTCATAGATGTGGGTTGTATATTTCCCACACAGCACATCCTATACTGAGAAAAGCTCTGATAGACTCACAAATTGTGGATCAGTGACCTGAGTTTTGTCTCAGGAACACAAAAAGCTAGACCAAAAAGTAAATTGGATGCCAATGGCAATATGTGGAGAAAGGGAGGGTTTGTAGATGTAGAAGAGTTGTCCTTCTTTCTTTGAGTGTCTTTTTCTCTTTGTAGAGAATATCTCTGAGCTCTCCTCAAACTGTCCATTGATTGTTTTGAATTTTCTTCTCTTTATCAACTTTCTTACCAACTCTCTGGATGCAAATCTAAATAGAAGTCTCATATTCTTATTTCCTCTATTTTTCCAAGGATGGACTTTTATTCACCTCTTCCTTCAGAAATTGACATGAAAAGAAACATGCTAATTGAAGTTTAATATAGAAAAGTAGCAGGGGCAAGAGTTCCTCTTTAGTAAGAATTTCTAGGAGTTAAAGATAGGAATTCTCTGACAACTCAAGTCTTTTTTTTTCTTCTAAAAGTGTCACAGGAAAAAGACAGAAGAACTGATAAAGAGTGGACAGAAGTGCAAGATATAAAATAAATACACTGAGGTCATGTGTTTACAGCCATTTCTATTTAGACTTACCTAATTAAATGAAAGAGCTATTATTTTTCAGAAATATGCATATTGAATCCAAACACTCTTCCAGTCTAAATCCAAATCCTCTTTTCTCTTCTTTGTTTCACTCATTGATTCACTTTGAGTAGATTTTCTACACAAAGCTTTGTGGCTTCCTTGGTGATAATATAATTAACCTAGTAAACATAAGGCATTTGTATTACAGACTGAAACATATTTTCTTGCGTACTAATTAAGGATTCACTTATTATTTCTAGTCAAAACAGAAAGAAGAAAGATTTGGGCTCTCAGACCCCACACCATCTGTATTCCTAATGACAACAGAAATCAAACTGGTACATTCATAGGGACAAATTCCTTTAGAAATGTTTTATTTTACCAAGCAACAATGTTATTAAATATAACATTCTAAAGTATATGTAACTTTGCAGAAACATTTTATTATAACATAATTTATAAAGGCATAAATAACTGTATAGTTAATAAAAGTGCATTGTTTAGTCAAGATATTTTGTTCCTTCTTATTAACTTAAAAGAATTAAGCACAAACCCCAAGTAAGATTTTCAGTTGGATGGAATCGTTTGATAAGAGCTTATAACTTCTCCTGGTTAGATATTTAGCAAAACTTACCTGGGGATAGATCTTTTCCTAGCATTTTTCGTGTGATCACTGATCCTTAGTGGTCACTCTATTTTTTCTCTTCTTTCCTAGGCTCTTCATAAACAAAATGAAACAATTCAAATACATGAGTTAATATCTCCTACTAACTTTCCCTTAACCTTTTGGATATCACATGATGCCTAAGAAAATCCTTTAGTTATTTTCTCAAATTGTCCAAATTCATGGAACAAATGGAAGTATCCTTTTCTTCATTCTTCTAGTCCACTTATCTCAGGCATCAACAAGCACTTCTAGTTTCACGCTGAGAAGCACCACTAACCAGTCAAAAAGCATCTTTCACTTGGGGCACCGGATGTTGCTTATTCTCTTCTTACTGATTAATGTAGTTAATCACTACATGTCTATTTTTGTCTTATTTTCTATCAAATTATTGCTGTTGGTGAGGTATATAGGCTACATGCCTCAAGTAGTAAGGATTTTTAATATCACATCAGTTCTTAGCCAAGAGTAAGCATCAGAAGAAATAAAAACTTTAGACTGTTAGAAAAAATTTAGATTCTTAATTGATCTAATAGATAATGGTTTGTTCAAAATAATAATAGCAATGATGTATTAAATTATGTATGCTTGTGTACATACTCTATACATACATACATAAGCATACATAAGCATATTTTTTTCTTCCTCCTATCATTTGTATCAGATATATATGCTTATGTATGCTCATATATAAGTGAAATGGATGACTGCAGTGATAAAAGGGACTGAAGAAAAGAATAAGGATTATTTTGTTATTAAGAGGTTATTATAAAATATCTACCCATGAAGTGATATAGTGTTATTTGAAAGTGGACTTGGATTATTTATAAATGTATATTGCAAACTGAAGGGAAACCACTAAAAAAAGTAAAACAAGAAGTATAATTGATATGCTAAGAAAGGAGAGAAGAAGAAATCACATAGAATGCTCAATTAAAACCACAAAGGCAGAAAGAGTGGAAGACAAAAATATGAACAAGCAAGGGCAACAAATAGAAAATAGTAATGAATATGATAGATATTAATCAATCTTTGTCAATAATCACTTTGAATGTCAATGGTCTAAATGCACCAATTAAAAGACAAGGATTCTCAGAGCAGATCAAGGAACAAGACCCAACTATATGTTGTCTACAAGAAACTCACTTTAAATATCAAAACACATCTATGTCAATAGTAAAGGGATGGGGAAAAATATACTATGCTAACACTAATCAAAAGAAATCAGGAGTAGCTAGCTATATTAATTTTGGACAGAGCAGACTTCAAAGTAAGGAAAGTTATCAGGGATAAAGAAGAGTATTAACATAATGATAAAGGGGCTAAATCTCCAGGAAGGCATAACAATTCTTAATGTGTATGCCTAATAACACAGGGTCAAACCAAATAGGTCAAAAACTATTAGAATTGTAAGAAAAATAGATAAACCCACTATCATATTTGGAGACTTCAACACCTCTCTAGCAGAAGTGGACAGATCCAGCAGGCAGAAAATCAGTAAGGATGTAGTTGAACTCAACAACACAATCAATCAACTGGGTATAATTGACATCTGTAGACTACTTCATCAAACAACAGCAGAATACACATTTTTTTCAAGCTTATGTAAAACATTCACCAAGATAGACTACATTCTTGGTCATAAAATACATCTTAACAAATTTAAAGCAATGGAAATCATACAATGTCTGCTGTCAGACCACAGTGGAATTAAATTATAAATCAATAAGAGAAAGATAAATGGAAAATCCTAAAACATGTGGAGATTAAACAAAACACTTCTAAATAACACATGGGTCACACAAGCAATCTCAAGAGAAATTAAATATTTTGAATTAAATGAAAGTAAAACCCAACTTATCAAAATTTATGAGATGCAGTGAAAGGAATGATTAGGGGAAAATTTATAGAATTGAATGCATATATTAGAAAAGAAGAAAGACCTAAAATCAATAACCTAAATTTCCACCTCAGGAAACTAGATAAAGAAGAGTAAATTAAATCCAAACTAAACAGAAGAAAAGAAATAATAAGAATTAGAGCAGAAATCAATGAAATTGAAAAGAAGAAATCAATACAGAAAATCAATGAAATCAAAAGCTGGTTCTTTGAAAAGATCAATAAAATCAATAAGTCCCTAGCCAGGCTAACTAAGAAAAAAAGAGAAAGGACACAAATTAATAATATTGGAAATGAAAGAGGAGACATCACTACAGATTCTATGGAAATTAAAAGGATAATAAAAGTAAACAACTCCATGCCCACAAATTTGATAACCTAGATGTAATAGAACAAATCCTTGAAAGACACAATCTACCAAAACTTACACAAGGAGAAATAGATGATCTGAATAGGTCTACATTTAATAAAGAAATGGAATCAATAATTAATATTCTTTTAAAACATAAAGCACCATGCTAAGATAGGCTCACCGATGAATTCTACCAAACATTTATGGAAGAAATTATACCAATTCTCTACAATATCTTTTAGAGGGTAAAGCAAAGGGAATACTTCCTAGTTCATTCTATGAGGCATTACCTGCATATCCTATTAGCATTACCCTCATACCAGAAAAGAAAACTACAGACCAATAGCTCTCATGAACATAGATGCAAAAATCCTCAAGAAAATATTAGCAAATTGAATCTCTAAAAGTGTACAAAGACTTATACACCACAGCCAGGTGGGATTTATCCCAGGTATGCAAGGCTGGTTTAACATTTGAAAATCCATTAATGTAATTAATCTCCTCAATAGGCTAAAAAAGAAAATCACATGATCATATCAATAGATGCAGAAAAAGCACTTGCAACAATCCAACACATGTCCATGATAAAAACTCACGATAAACTAGGAAAGGAGGAGAACTTCCTTAACTTGATAAAGACTATTTACAAAAACCTACAGTTAACATCATACTAAGTGGTGAGAAACTTAAAGCTTTCCCAGTAAGAGTAAGTACAAGGCAAATATGTCCCATCTCACAACTTCTTTTCAACATCATACTGGAAGTTCTTGCTAAATCGAAAAAGAAATGAAAGGTACACAGATTGTGGTGGAAGGCATAAAACTGTCTTTGTTCACAGATATCATGATTGTCAATGTAGAAAATCTGAAACAAAACACTCCTGGAACTAATCAGTGATTATAGCAAGGTTGCAGGATACGAAGGTAACATACAAAAGCCAATTGCTTTCCTATATACCAGCAATGAAAAGATGGAATTAGAAATTTAAACCACAGTACCGTTTACATTAGCACCCCAAAAATTAAAATATTCAGATATAAAACTAACAAAATATGTACAAGATCTCTATATGAGGAAAATTATAAAACTCTGATAAATGAAATCAAACAAGAACTAAATAAATGGAGAAAGATGTTCCATGTTCATGGATAGAAAGACTCAAAATTATCAAGATAGCAATTCTGCCTAATTTGATCTATAGATTCAATGCAATCCCAATCAAAATTATAGCACTTATTTTATAGATATCAATAAATTGATTCTAAAGTTCATATGGAAAGGCAAATACCCCAAAAGAGCCAACACAATCTTGAAGGAGACCAAAGTTGAAAGACTAACATTACTCAACTTCAGGACTAACTATATAGCTGCAGTAATCAAGGCACTGTGGAATTGGCCAAAGAGTAGACAAATAGATCAATAGAATAGAATAGATAGCACAGAAATAGACCTAAACAAATATAGTCACCTGATCTTTGATAAAGGAACAAAGGCAATTCAAGGGAGAAAGGATAGTTGTTTTTTTAACAAATGGTGCTCTGACAACTGGGCATCTACATGCAAAAAAAAAAAAATGAAACGAGACACAGAACTTACACTCTGCACAAAAATTAACTCAAAATGAATCACATACATAAATGTAAAATACAAAACTATAAAACTCTGCAAGACAGCACAGGAGAAAAACCTAAATGACCTCAGGTATAGCGATGCCTTTTTAGATACAACACCAAAGGCATGATCTACAAAAGAAATGATTGATAAGCTGGACTTCATTAAAATTAAAAACTTCTGCTCTGCAAAAGACAATGTCAATAGGATTAGAAGACAAGCAACAGACTGGGAGAAAATACTTGCAAAAGACACACCTGATACGGGACTGTATCCAAAATATACAAAGAATTCTTAAAAATCAACAATAAAAAAAAAATACAATTAAAAAGTGGGCTGAAGGTCTTAATGGACACTTCACAAAAAAGATATACAAATAGCAAACAAGCATATGAAAAGATGCTCCATGTCATATATCATCAGGGAAATGCAAATTTAAACACAATAAGATACCACTGCACACCTATTAGAGTGGTCAAATTCCAGTACACTGACAATCCCAAATGCTGGCAAGAATGTGAAGCAACAGGAACTCTCATTCATTGCCGGTGGGAATGCAAAATGGTACAGCCATTTCGGAAGACACTTTAGTGCTTTCTTACAAAACTAAACATTCTCATACCATATAATCCAGCAATCGCACTCCATATTTAATTAACCCAAAGGAGCTGAAAACTTATGTCCAAACAAAACCTGCACAAGGATATTTATGGCAGCTTTATTAATAATTGCCAAAACTTGGAAACAACCAAGATGTCCTCAGTAGGTGAATGGATAAATAAACTATGGTACATCCAGGCAATGAACTATTATTCAGGGATAAAAATAAGTGAGCTATCAAGTCATGAAAAGACATAGAGGAATCTTAAGTGTATATTGCTAAATGAAAGAAGTTAGACTGAAAAAGCTACTTACTGTATGATTCCAACTATCTGACATTGCGGAAAAGGTAAAACTATGGGCGTAATAAAAACATCAGTGGCTGCCAAGGATGGGGATGGTTGAAATGAACAGATGGAGCACAGAGGATTTTTAGGGCAGTGAAAATACTCTGTATGATATTATAATGATGGATCTATGTCATTATACATGTGTCCAAACCTATAAAATATATACCACCAAGAGTGAACTCTAAGGTAAACTATGGACTTCAAGTGACATGATGTGTCAATATAGGTTCATCCCTGTTAAAAAATGTACTATTCTGGTGAGTGATGTTGATAAAGCAGTAGACTATGCATGTGTGGTGCTGAGAGTATATGGGAAATCTCAATACCTCTGTCTCAATTTTGTTGCAAACCTAGAACTGCTCTAAAAAAGAAAAACAAAATCTTAAAAAATTAATTAAATTAAAAAAATTCAGCAGGGCAACATGATTGTGTGAAAGCTATCAATTTAGCCAGTTGAGTAAAATGAATTGTTTGTAAAAAACCATCAACATATAATATCATATTAGGATTTTCTTGGGGGAACATCAGTCAAGTCAGTATAGGACATGCTTACAGCTTGAAGAAATGTCAAATAGTCATGGAATTCACTGTTAACAAGAGGGTGAAGTAAAATAGCTGAATTTAGATTGGAGTAGCTTTTGGAAGTTTTGCAGAGAGCAGACTATAAAAGAATATCAGAGACATAACTCAGCTGGTCAAGAATTGCTGAGGTTTTGTTTTTTTGTTTTTCAGATATGAAGGATTCTATAGCGTAAGGGTGCCATAGAATAAGAGGCCAAACTAAAAGAATGCTGGTAAGGATTAAGTAATTAGACTGCCACCATTACAGGTCATAATAAAGTAGATGAGGTGAAATAAGATTAAAAGAAATTGAAAATGTTTAAGGAGCTTATGATGAGTTCTCAGTTTCTGAGAAAGCATTCTTAAAACATAACTTTCTATTTTATGCACAAAAATGAGTATATTTTAGCAGTTTGGAATACCACAAATTTGGGGTTCTTATGATATATAGTTCACAGAAGAGAAGGCAAATTTTGCTTTCACCCATCCCAGAGTAACAGAAACTGAATTTATCCTCCAACTCTAAAATAACCAGTAAACTGGATAAAATACACATAGAATAATGTTTTCAGATACTGGATTACAGAAAGCACAGGACTGCGATGCTTAGAGAAGAGAAATAAAAATGCCAAGCCTTATGATTTCAGTAGCTTACTGCTAGAGAAAGTTCCCAGGACGTAACAAATAAAAGTGAACCCAGATAACATTTGGCCGTCACTCTAAGTTAAGTAGGTAAAATCAGAGATCTGGGAGAACAAAGATGAATAGATTTGTAGGACAGAAAACAAGAGAGGAAGTAGTTGCCAGGGAGAGAGCGACAGCTCTGAAGATCTGAAGCATCTTTGGGTTGAGTGTTGATCTGAACACAAGTGAGAAGAAGCTTCCCAAAGCCAGGCAAAGACCACAAGATAGCAACAGGTCAAAAACTCCCGGAGCCCAGGCAGGACCAGGAATAATTTGTTTTCTGACAAATCAGAGTATGAAGACCTGAAAATACATGGGTCATTGGATAGGGTCTTAATAGTGGGGCTAAATTAGCCCTAGACTACAGGCTACTTTGATCCTAGCCAAAGAAATATTAAGCATAAGCCTTGAAAGGATCAAATTGTTTACAAGAAATTTCACTTCACCTCAGATAAATACTTAGCATTATTTAAGGGAATGCAACAAAATCCAGAACATAACAATGTGAATTTCGTAATCTCTTGACATTCAACAAAAAATTACTAGGTTAAGTGAAGAAGTAGAAAAGTTTTACCCATACCCAGAAGAAATATCAATCAATAGATACAGATGGAAAAATGACAGAGAAAATGGAATTAGTAGAAAAGGACATTAACATCACCATCATGACACCACATAGTAATAGATAATATTTACTGAGTGCATATAGGTACTATTACTATGTTCACTTCACAGATAAGGAAACTTTGGCAGATAGAGGCTCAGTTGCATAACTAATGAGAGAACTTAGACAATCTAGCTCCAGAACCTACACTGTTGACCATAATTCTATACGTTCCTTTAATCCTTTATATTCCTTTAATTCACAAATGGTGAATACACAATATACTTATAGAAGCCACATCTCACCATTTTTTCTAAAGTCACTTCTCCAAAATCCAGGTCTTCAGGTAGTAGTAGTGAACCTGAGTTCTGAGAGATTGAGCTGGGTATGAAGCAAGATAGAACTACTTGGATCAACACAGACAAACAAGGTCAACAAAAGCACGATTCTAAGATGCCTCTTCTGGAAGCAGAAATCCAGTAGAAGTAATTGGGCAGAACCAAAGGCATGAGTCAGTACAGGGAGATTCAGAATTGTACGAGACAGAATAGAAAGAGGCCCAACAGAACACAAAGTAACACCATAGTTTTGCTTGCTTTTGTAGAATGCCTATAGTCTTTTGTGTCTGATGGGAAGGAGCTTTTAGGGACCCAGACCAATTTAAGAGAATTTTGGTGTCAGAAAATGTTGTTAGTTCGGCATTATTTATACCAAAGCAATAATACACAAACATAAAAATGGTTTTCCCTGAAAAAGGAACACCCGTATAAGGGTTGTAATAAATATTCCCTTAGCTAATTTGTTTTGTCAAATTCTGTTCAAGCAACATATCACCTTCCAACACACACCGTGTTTCCCATTATCCTAGGAATATCTGCAGTATTAGAGTTATACACTTACCGTATTTAACTAACAAAGAACATTATATAGCACAAATACCAACTACAAATTTTACACCCAGCATGTTAACACAGAAAATTTCAGGAAGACTTACATTTTAAATAGTTATTTCATCTTTATTGCAACTTTTGTTACTCTTTCCTATCTTTTCAGGTCATGAATTCAGATCATGAATCCAAAACTCTCATTGATCTTGTCAGGCAGACGTGAATTCAATTTGCTGTCCCTGCTCCCTCCATCCACTCCAACTTCACTTTCTTTTTGACTTTTCCTTTGCAGCTAGAGTCACTGGGTGCTAATTCTGCCTTCTTAGCCAGTTCTTTAAAATGGTTTTAGTCCACTTAGCCCTGTAGCCCCCACTGCTCCCTGTGGTACCTTCCAGTCTCATACTCATCTGCCATTTGTGAGCTATAAGAAATATCTTAAATTCAACACTGCTAAGATTTATTGAAAATTTGAAGCACAACATAATTCTTTTTCCATTGAGAAACACAATACAAATTGAACATCAAAAAGTCATGCTCTTTGCCCTATGGAATGTCTTAAAATAGCTCAAGCAAGAAAAGGGGGTTGATTGTTATGCCTTCATTCTAGCAAAGATAAAATCATGTATAAGTCAGAAACTGTACAGTGCAGAGTCGAGGCACAGTACTAGGTAAAGGAAATGAATGAGATAAACAAAGCAAGCTTAGAAAAGTGGGATTCACATTTTAAAAGTGGGAAAAGAGCTATGAGTGTTCAAATACATTTAATATAATAATTATTATAACAGAACAATATACAAAGTTTTATGAAAGCCAAGAGTAGACAGGAAAAGCTATGTCTGACTTGTGGCATTACAGATTTGATGCTTTAGATGAAGTTGGAAAGGTGAGTAGATCTCTAGACAGAAGAATTTTGTCTATTTCTTACACTTTTATAAACAGTTGCCTGGCACTTAAGTATTATTTGTCGAATAAATAGATATTGTTGAATGAAAGTGGATAAGAAACTCAACCATTCCAATAATAATTCCTAAAAAGGCAGATTATCGCTGGAAGGTAGGCTAATCAAGTTGGTTAAGTAATACTAATACTATTTTTTTAAATCATTCACTGACCCATAGTATCTTTTAAGGCAGGCAATACAATGTGCATAGCATTACAGAAAAAAAAAATCCAAAAATATGATTTTCATACTCTCTACTAAAATTTTTCCATAGCAGAAAGTCTCATACAATTGTATTAGAAAAACTACTTTAGGTGCAGGGTTCCCCTAAAATGAATCTTAAGTTAATATCCAAGACAACCTGATTTTCATCCTAGTAAAAGTGGAACTCTCTCATTAGGAAAAATCCTCTGACATCCATTATCATTAAGAAAAATGGATATAGTGGCAGTAATGCTGGGATAGAAATTGGGAGACCTGGGAGCTAGTCCAGCCTATACGCTAACAATTAACATGGACTTGAACAAACCTCCTAACTTCCCTAGGTCTCATTTCTTTATCTATGACATGAGAACAACTACACAATTTCTTTCTAGATATAATATACCAGGATATTGATAAGCATTTAATAGAATCTTATTTTTCCAGATGTTTCAAATGTGCATTTTAAAGTTGTTTATATGTGTTACTGTGTGTGTGGCGTGTGTGTGGCATGTGTGTAAGTGTGTGTATGCACATGTACAGTATATCATACCTCTTGTCTTAGAAAAAGAGTATGACAAGTTTAGGTAGAAATTTCTTTGACAGGTACATATTTGCATTAGATAAGTGAACCACATGTTAGGGTACAAAACTGATTCACAGATTTTGTGCAACCTAGACCAATAAATAGGTCATCTCTATCTTACTGTTATCAGCTATACCTTCATTTTCTAGTTCTTTCTGGTTAAGAGACTAGTAAGTTAGTCAAAGGATCAATGAAATCCAGACCAATCACCTGAAAGGAAAATAATCTCCAGAAACTTGTCAGTAGGAGTCTTAAATTTACAATCAAACTTGTTTCTGCTAACAACTATTAGAAGTCCAAAATATACACTATGGATATGTAGCTATTTCAATGAAAGTAGTTTAGGTTTATTTTCAAGGAAAGTAGTAGTCTGAGTATCCAAATGCGATTGCTTTGACCAATGACAGATATTTTCTCAGTGCATAACTTGGACTTATTTTTTTTAATATTAATTAAATAAAACATTCTCCTTGAATTAAATGGCATAGAAATATACATAGCAAAATGAGAACCTCTCCTTTACCAATTATTCCCGTCACTCCATTGTCAGAAACCCAGTGTGCTTCCTCCCATGCCTCTCTATGTGTGTAGATTTATCTTCATGCATAGATTCTTTTTTCATACTTAAATTAAGCCACTGTATGCATGCTATGCCTTCTATGTAATATGACTTACATATCTTTGTATGTTAGTGCATTTAGGTTGATCTCATTGTCTTTAATAAATACAAAATATTCCACAGTATGGATATGCTAAAATGTATCTTGTCATGTGGACATTGGCAGAGGTTTGATTCCATTCATTTTTTCCCCTAACACACACATGGATATAATTTAACATATGTTTTTGCAGATATGTGAATATTTATTGTGGGAATAATTCTATGTGATGTATATTTTTCACATATACTACAAGTTACTTTCCAAAATAACTTCATTAATATTCACTCTTACTAACATTGCAACTGTGTCTCTGTTTCTGTATTCTCAACAAAACTTGACATTTTCAAACTTTAAAAATTTTTACCAGTCATAGATTGGTAAAATCTAGAAAATGAGCTCAGTTTTATTCTCTAATACTCCTAAGATTCAGCATCTTTTTATATGCTCATTATTGATCATGTTCCTTTTGTGAATGATTAATGATAGCCTTTCCACATTTTTCAGTCAGTCTGCTTTTCTTTTCACAGTTGTGTGTGCTCTGTGTAGAAATCCTTGTCAGTTAAATGCATTGCACATACTTTCTCTGGCCAGCCACTTGTCTTTTACCTTTGCACTGGTGTCCTTATTGCACGAAAGCTTCTAATCTGTGTGCCGTCTGATCTGTCAGACTACTCCTTTGTAGCTTCTAGGTTATGAGTCACTCAGAAAGGCTTTTCTTGCTTGAAGATGATTTTTTAAATCTGCTATATTTTCTCTTGTTTTTATGTGTTTTACATTTGTTTCCCTATTTCATCTGGAATTATGTTTTTGGGAGGAGCAAGGTAGTGATTTAATTTGTCTTTTTTTCCCCCAGATAATGACCTATTTTCACAATATCATTGACGGAATCATTTATTTTCCCTGACCCCTCTTACAAGCATAATTTAAAATGTTTCCTATATCATGAAGTAAATTTTATAAATATAAATGTCTCTTTCTGAACATTATTTATAATTCTCTAGTAGTCTTCATGTGTCAATACAATTTTTTAAAATTACTATAGCTTTTAAATATGTTTAAATATTTGATAATACAGATCACCACAGATTATTCCTGTTTTTCTGTTTTTGTTTTTTTCAAAATACTGGAATTATTTTGCAATTTTTCCTTCCAAATTGATTTGAAAATTAGTCAATTTTATAATAATCCATCTTGGATCCTGATAGAAATGGTGTTGAATTTATAAAATTTACATTTGATATTAAGCCTCTTCATTGACGATTGATTGATTGATTTTTATGTATCACTCAGAAAAGTTTTATAGTTTACATCGTGAACGAACATTTCTTAGGATTATTCCTATGTGTTTTATTGGTTTTCTTGCAATAGTAAATGAGATTTTGTTTTTATTTTTGTATAAATTCTGACATATCTTCAAGCAAAGAATTTCTATTACTTTACATGTTGATCTTTACTTGGCTGCCTTAATAGATTCTCTTATGAGTTTAGTATTTAATTAATTTGCTTTGATTTTATAAGTAGACAATAATAGTTACTTCAAATAGTTACAAGTTTTTTTTTACGTTTCTCTTTGCATGGTTAATTTCCAGTGAAATATTGACTAGTAGCAATGACCATGGGCACCCTTGTCTCATTATTACTGCCTTTGGTGAGAATATTTTTATTTTGACCATCACATATGAAGTTTAGTGTAGTTTTTGGTTCTACCTTTTAGCAGAGTGAGAAATTTTCCCTGTGTTCCTAGCTTACTGAAGTTTAATTTTTTAAAAATTACCTGTAAACTTGAATTTGAAAAGGCTAAAGCCTTTTATGTTAGATCTTCTTGAAATCCTGGAATAAACTCTACGGTGGTATGATTACTATTACTCTATTAGTAGTACTATCAATGCTATTAATATCTCTTTAGCAGCACACTTGTGGACATCACCCCAGAACAGACTAGTCTTAAAACAGGTGAGGGGCCGTCCCGGTGGCACAAGCGGTTAAGTGCGCGCACTCCGCTGCGGCGGCCCGGGGTTCGCCAGTTCGGATCCCGGGCGCACACCGACGCACCACTTGGCAAACCATGCTGTGGCGGCGTCCCATATAAAGCGGAGGAAGACGGGCATGGATGTTAGCCCAGGGCCAGTCTTCCTCAGCAAAAAAGAGGAGGATTGGCAGATGTTAGCACAGGGCTGATCTTCCTCACACATACACACAAAAATAAATAAATAAAATAAATAAATAAATTAAAAATTAAAAAAAAAAAAACAGGTGGCACTGTGAGGACCCACGACCTTAACCTAAGCTGTGTGAAGGCCCAAAAAGAGACTACGTTCCTGTCTCTTATTCTCCAGATTTTAGTTCTAGTAAACACGATGTTTGTGGTAGAATACTGTCACTGTGCTGGTGAGGTACAAAAACGAAGACAGTGGGCTAGTGAATTGAAACAACCAGTTACTTCTGTCTACTAGGTCAGATATGAGTGCACTACTTTGGGGAAGCTAAGTTTCAACTAACTCAGATGTCAGTGAGGCTTTTGCGTAAAGATTTTTTACGTTTATATAAAGGATGGGTAAAACCATGTAGTGATTTTTTTTCACTCTTCTGCTCCTGTATCCTTTAAGATTCATTTAACACCTAGGTTCAGACTCTCGCTACCCTCCAGCAATCCCAAAAGGAGAAATTGGAGAAATTCTATGCTGGCAGCTCATCATTAGTCAGCCTCATTACAAGTCTCTTTTTTCATCAGTTACTCATCACTCCTTTCAGTCAGTGAAGGACTGCCCTAAGATAATGACTTTCTAATTTGGTCCCCCAATGCTTTTATTAACTCGTTGACATTCATGCATCATCCATTGGACATGCAGTTATGGAGCAACTACTAGTCATCCAGTACTGTCCCTCAGGAAAAATAAGAGCAGCAAACAAGGCAAGATGCTTATCCTCATGACATTTGCATCACAGTGGGAGGGGCAAGCGAGGGTGGACAGAAAGACCATCTATACAAAAACAAACGAGTGATCAAGATTGAGAAACACTGCAAAGAAAATAAAGGGAGTGACTTGAAAGAGATTGAGGAAGGCCTATCTGAAAAGGTGACATTTGAGCTGAGACCTGAATGGCAAGAAGGAATTGGGCCTGATAAATCCTTATGAAAGATGATTCGTAGTAGAGGCAATAGTGTCAGCTAGAGACCTAAGGCAGGAATGAGCTTTAGAGGTTTAAGAACAGAAATAAGGCAAAGCCTCATGAACACAGATTTCCTCCCTCCTGGAGTTCTGCCTGTTGCCTTCTGATGGACATCTCAGAAGCTGCAACTTGTTAACAAGCCCAGACTACCCCCTGGGTTTGGGGATTGGAATACTAACTACACTTAAACACAGCCCTCTGTTTCTTCATGGTGCTTTCCACCACCATCTTAGCATATTCCTCATGATGCTAATTCTGGTCAGTTGTTTCTCTCTGTCTCCACCAGCGCACGGTGAAATCCTCGATCCCTAACGGAAGAGTCTGTCTTATTCACGCTGAGCTTTAGGCCCCAGTTGGCTGCCACAGTATTTGGAACACATTAAATACCAGAAAAGATCTTACATAATCCATTATTTTCATGTTACAATCTACTGATATGAGTGGCAATAATGCTAGAAGGATGTTATGGAGGAGTAGTACCGGAAAATATAACTGAGCCAAATGCAAAGATTATAAGCTAAATAAAGGTTCTGCAAAAATTCTTACATTACAAAACCTGTATCCCTTAGTTAAGTATATCTGGATTGCAGTAACTAGGAGAGGGTGACCAAGAATAACAGAAAATACCACATTTGGGAAAGAATTTGCCCATTTGAACACAGTAAACGTTTCGTAAGGCATTGCTAAATTTATAAGGCACATCTTGGTCTGGAACATAGTCTTGGGACTCCTTGGAGTAAGATTCTTAGAATGTCCAAAGCAAACATTTAAAAGATAATAAAGTATCTAAAAATATGTCTGAAAAAACAATACGATTTGGAAAAGTAAAATAATTACCTGGAAAAGAGACAACAAACCTACCCCTTTTTTGAGGATGGGGTAGTGGAGTCTGCCCCTGATGGATTTCTGTTTGCTGGGATCTGTTGATTGACATCAGCTAAAATTTCTCAAATTGTTAACTCATTTTGCTTATGTAAGTGCAGGTTACCTTTTAGCACTTATTTGAATAAATGATAAAGGATGTTTTTTAGCCCAAAATCACTCCCCGAAATTGCATCCTCTCCCAGAGATTTTCAGAATTGTCACAATACTTTCCTCCTTGCATTAATATTGTCTCCTATAGTGCTAGTTGTTGCCAATACTTGGAATCTATGCTTATAATGATGGATATTTTACTTCAACTAAAACACATAAAGCAAAGTGTATATACTGCATAAATTGACATGTCTTTAAAAAGCAAGTCTATTTAAGTATCCTAGGCTGGTGAGAAGAACTTTAGATCATGTCAGAGAACCAGATATTATTCCCAAATCAGCCATGGATGGCATTGTATGATCTTGAGAATATACTATCACTTATCTTGACTTCAATCCACCATAAAGTACAATATGCTTTCCGTGTTTCAATTTTATTTTGCAGTATAAATGAGGTCATTAACAAAAGATTAAAATTGCTATTGTACTAACTTAGTAAGGCACATAATAATATAATAGCTAATGAAGATTGAATGCTTACAATAATCTAGGCACTGTGATAAGAGTTTTGCATGCATTACTTCACAGACACACATATAGATAGGTACTTTTTTTATCTCTAAGATTCACAAATGAGGATACCAAGGCTTAAAGTATGTTATTAACTTGCCCAAGGTCATAGAGCTAGTAAATGGCTGAGCCAAAATTTCAGTCCAGTGTGTTTGATTAAAGACCTTCGCCCTAACTGCTAAAGTAATGTGATTATACTAGATTTTCACTGGCTTCATACTCTTTTATCTAATCTCTCATGTAACACATTGCACATATTTGCAGGAGAGTTTATATGATTTGAGAGTATAGGAAGTACCTGCAGAATAGAATGCTTCTCTGTGTATAGCTAACTGATCTCTTCAAAAATCAAGATTGTAGCACCTTCCAGTCACCTCAGCCGACTGGCCCTGACAATGGGAACAGATAGCACAACTGGGACTACACAATAGCACATAAAAATTCTGGCAGGGAATAAATGAGAGCATATGAGTAAAAGCAACGTCTCCATCACTTGAAAACCAACTCTACACTTTTTTTCCTCTTTTAGCAATTTATTTGCTACATGATAGTATTATGCATGACACTTTCTTACAGATTTGGCATATTTTGGCCATAGTCACCTTCTTAAAGGAATGTGTATGTAGATCAATAGACATTTGATGAGAACTTGTTTGATGAACCAAGTGCTTGTTATGTGGCCTGGCTTATTGTTATATAGACAGTTTGTGATGTGTGCAAAGCACTGGAATAGATTAAGAAGAGAAAATGTAAACCCTCCTTCTCTGGGAATGTTGAAAATGTATAAATGTTTTCTTTTGCTAAGGATTAGACATATTTGTCTAATATTTGTCCTTTACATCAACATCCTATTGATAATTTATATGCCAACACTAAAATACAAAAACAGAAATCAAAAGGACCTCTTTAGAGCCAGCCCTGATGGCCTAGCAGTTCAAGTACGGCACGCTCCACTTCAGCAGCCCAGGTTCAGTTCCCAGGCACAGAAACACACCACTCATCTGTCAGTAGCCAGGCTGTGGCTCACACAGGAGAACAAGATGAACTTACAGCTATACACAACTATGTACTGGGGCTTGAGGGGGAAAAAAAGATGAAAAAAAGAGGAAGATTGGCAAGAGATGTTAGCTTGGGGCAAATCTTACCCTGAGGAATAAAAAATCAGCTAAGCTTTAAACAAAAAAAAAAAGGACCTCTTTAGAAATTTCTGCTTCAAAGTCTCGTTTCACTTTATTTTTTCATAAGGGCCCATAATTCCTCTACATTCAAAAGCACTAATTAATGTGAAAGAGGCACCCGTTTCTAACTGAAGCCCATCGTATGCATCATGTTGAAGAAAACTAAATACGTATGTCATTTCTATTTTGAAAGAACAAATGGCGGTACTTTAATTTTTCATATTTTATTGACTTTTTCTTTCTGTTCAGAACAAATGGTATTATCCAGTTGATCAGAATCCATTTAATTCTACCTCATTGCTACTTAACAGTCCCTCAGGACTCTTAATCTTCTCTGTGAAAAGAGGATCAAAAGAAAGAGTCAAACTTCAGTGAAGATTCTAAAATCTGCACTCCTTTTCCAAATAGACCTACGAAATGAATGAGGAGAGGGCAATGCCGAAGTACACTGGGGAATTTGGCAGAACACCCACCGCCTCTGTGGTAGTTAACTGACACTGTAGAATAACAGAGAGAATATGAATGAGACTTCTTAACTTCCTTTTCACTTATCAAGCATAAAACTGTATATTACATTTAACTGTATTTCAACTCATTGCTACATAGTTAAGGTTCCCTTTTATTATTTCAATTAAGTTTCTGAAATGTGCAAGAATATTATGGGCATATTAAGATAAAAGTGTTTTGCTATATGATATGCTTTTTCATTTGAAAATTACTGGTATACCAATGTGAGAAAATTGAAGCTAAGCCCCCAAACCAAAGCTTCTCGGATTGAAATGATTTGGGGATGAATAAAATGCAGAGTTATAACTACTTGGTTAATTGTTAATTTGGGGATCAAAATTCAAATCCAGAATGTTATCTTGACTTCACTAATGCACAACTAAAATGAAATATACTTCTCCTTATCTAATTTTACAAGGAAACTTCTAATCATCTCTTAATAAATTAACTTGAATTGAAAATAAACCAGAATAATCAAATATAGGAAAAATCTTTCTTGAATTGTGTAATGATATATTTTAAAAAGAATTAAACAAAAGGATAGCACATGAGAAATGCTTTTAAGACCACCTAGAAAAAAATTAGTATTAATATTAATATATCAAAGTATTACTAGTATTACCACTACTAATAAAACTATCTTAAGAATTTCATAAACATGACACATGTTTTTCAACAATATTTCTGTGTTTGGTATTAAAAAAAAACTCTTGAAATATTCCTTGTAATCATGACCAGGTTGATTATCCCCAAATTGTTTGATAAATTTAGTGCAATTGCAATCAAATTCTCATTACATTAGAGTTGTCTCTGTGTTATATATTCCATGGCTTTTGAGAAATGTATAATGACAAATACCCGCTATTATAGTACCATACAGAATAGTTTTACCACCCTGAAAATCTCCTGTGCTACCTCTATTCATAACTCCCTCCCTCTCCCTGAACTCCTAGCTACCACTCATCTTTTTATTGTCTCCATAGTTTTGCCTTTTTCAGAAAGTCATATAATTGGAATCGTACAGTACATAGCTTCCTCAGACCAGCTTCTTTCAATTAGCAATAACATTTAAGATTCCTCCATGTGTTTTCATAACTTGATAGTTTATATCTTATCACTAAAATAGTCCATTGTCTGGATTTATTTATCCACTCACTTACTGAAAGACATCTTGTTTTGGCAATTATGAATAGAGTTGCTATAACCATTTGTATGTGGAGTTTTCTGTAGACAAAGTTTTCAACTCATTTGAATAAATACGAAGGAGCATGATTGCAGGACCATATGGTAAGAGTATGTTTGATTTAGTAAGAAACCAACGAACTGTCTTCCGAAGTGGCTGTACCATTTTGCACTCCCACCAACAATGAATCAGAGTTCCTGTTGCTCTACATCCTTGCCAGCATTTGGTGTTAGCAATATTTTGGGTTTTAGCCATTCTAGTAGGTGTACAGTACTATCTCATTATTGTTTTAATTTACAATTTTCTAATAACACATGATGTTGAGCATCTTTTCGTATGCTGATTTTCCACTTGCATATCTTCTTTTGTGAGACACCTGTTCAGATCTTTTGCCCACACTTGAATTGCCGCTTCCAATATTCTTCTTTGGCTTTTTCTTTCAGCAGTGAGATATCCTCTGAGATATCTGAGGATATCCTGAGATATCCTCAGCTGTGACTCCCTGTGTGTATTCAGCTCAGGGTAGCTGAGCTTCTTGAATTTATATGGGCATGTTTTTCACCAACTTTAGGAATTTTTGAAGCATTATTATTTCAAATATTTTTTCTCCTCATTCTCTGTGTCTCCTTTAATTCATGGACTCTAATTACATGTAATTAAAATTTCTGAAATTGTCCCACAGGACTCTGTATATTTTAAATTTTTTTTCCTCTCTGCATTGGCTAATTCTAATCATATGTCCTAAAGTTTATTAGCTCTTTTGTCATCTCCAATTTGTTATTAAGCCCATCTAGAGATTTATTTCAGATGTGGCATTTTTTTCAGTTCTAGAATTTCCATTTGTTTCTTACTTAAAATTTCTATTGACGTTCTGAGATTTCTTCTCTCTCATTCATTAGAGGCAAATTTTCCTTCATACTCATGATCATAGATACAATAGCTGCTTTAATAATCCTTGTCAGTTAATTCTACATCTCATCTCAAGGTCAGTTTACATTGATTGTTTTTTCTTTTGAGTATAAATAACAATTTCCTATTTCACTTTATACAGCAACGTTTGGTATATTTTATCGTGAGTCTAGTGAATTATACATTGTAGACACTCTGGATTTTGTTATGTTTCTCCAAAGAGGAATGTTTTTGCAGGGAGTTATCTTGTTTTAATTCAAATTCAAACTGCAAATAGTCTTCCCTGTGGTAAGTGGCATTGAAATTTACCTCAGTTTTTTTAGCCTAACTGGGCTGCTTGGAATATATCTAATACATGTGCAGTTCAGGGGTCACACAGAGATTTTGAGCAGAGATTACACAAAGAACTTTGGTCCTCTCTCTCTCTCCCCTTTCCATGATTTCTGTCCTCATTTTTCAGTTGCCATGGTTGTCTCAAATTCTGTCTTCTGGTTTTTCAAGCGTGGGATAATGAAAGCGTTTTTATGTCTGTTTTACTCACCTAGCACAGCACATACTGGTGCCTGTCTCAGTCTAAAAGGCATAAAAGCTCAATAGTACAATTTCCTTCTTCCAAGTGGTGACCCCAACAAGTATCTCCATACTTTCAGTCATTCTCCAGTGCCCCAAAATAGTTGTTTTTTATATTGTTTCCAGAGTTTACAGTTGTTGCCTGTGGGAGGCTTGATCCAATAGAAGCTATTCTGTCATTACAAGAAACTAAAAACTTTGACACGATGGCTTTGGTAGCAAAAAAAATTGCCAATAACCCAAATATCCATCAGCAGAAGCATGGTTACGTAAACTGCGCTATAATCACAAAAAGGAATGATGAACAACACTGAAAATGAACGAGCTACAGCCACATGCCACAATTGTGGATGAATATTAGTGTATTACTTGGTGTAGGATATATTATGCTACTGCAAAAGTAATATATGATGATCTTGATGACTAAGTGGAACAAAGGTTTACCACTGCTTACTCTAAGACTGCCATCAGTCTAGAGCAAGGATCAACAAATTTCCTTGTAATGAGCTAGACGGCAAGTATTTTAGGCTTTATCAGCCCTAGAGTCTCTATCACAACTACTCGCCTCGGTCATCAAAGCGCGAGAGCAGCCGCAGACGATGCCTCAATGAACGGGCATGGCTGCGTTCCAGCGAAACTTTGTCTCCAAAACCAGGCAGTGCATTGGATTCGGTCCATGGACCGTAGCTGCCAATCCTTGGCCTAGACAATTCTCAAGAGTACCTGGCCTTCCTGTGGTCGCTCAGGGGTCCAGGCTGCTTTGACCCTTTGGCACCACACCGTCTTTATTTACATCAGGGCTCCTCCTAGATCACAGTATCATCAAAAGAGAGCGTGGGAGTTGGCTGTATATCAACAATTAATTACTGCAGCCCAGAAGTTACACACACTACTTCTGCTTAAAATCTGTTGACCAAAATTTATTCTCTAACCCTAACCAACTATGAGAAAGCTGAAAAACAGAGACCACTTGTGAACACTAGAAACGTCTAACTTAATATAATGTTGAATAGAAAAAGCAAGTCCCAGAAGATTATATATAGCATAAAGAGCATATTATAGAATAAAACCAGTAAAACTAAACTGTATAGTTGTTAGATATTTAAAAATATGTGATTATAATAAAAAGCAGAAAAAGCAAATGTGATAAATTCAAAATTAAGTATGATGATTGTCTTTTGGGGGACATAGGAAAAGAACACATAGGTACATTTAAACTTTTGGTGTTATTTTAATTCTTGGACTGAGCAATGTGCTCAAGAATGCTCACTATTATGAAAGAAAAAATTTTTCATTATAAAAGTTATTCATTCATAGATTGTATAGTTAATTTTATGTGTCAACTTGACTGGATCATGGGATGCCCAGATATCTGGTTAAACATTTTCTCTGGTGTTTCTGTGAGAGTGTTTCTGGAAGAGATTAGCATTTTATTTGGTAGACTGAGTAAAGCAGATTTCCCTCCCTAATTGGGAGGGTGTCATCCCATCCATTGAGGTCCTGAATAGAACAAAAAGGCAGAGGCAGGTTGAATCCATTCTCTGCCTGACTGCTTGAGCTGACACATCGATCTCCTCCTGTCCTTGGTGTTCTTGGTTCTCAGGCCTTCAGACTCAGACTGGAATCTACACCGTCAGCTGGCTGGCTCTCAGGCCTTCAAACTGCATCATGGGCTTTCCCGGATCTCCATCTTGCAGATGGTAGATCTTGGGAGTTCTCAGCCTCCATATCTTGTAATAAATCTCCATCTAGAGATATATATCCTATTGGTTCTGTTTTCCTGAAGAACCTTGACAAATACTTGTCACTTCATCCAAAAAGTAAACCTTCAAGACAAGTTATAACTTTATATTACATGCTTTCATTACATATGACCTGTCCTCACCGTAATTTAAGAAGTTTCTACATGATTATATTTGTTTAATAACCATTGATCCACCACACTGAAATCTCCATGAGAAAATGACTATGTCTGTCTTGCTATTATTATTTTCCCAATTCCCCCCATAATTTATTCATCACTATAGGTATCTAATAAATATTCTTTGAATGAATGATCTTGAAAACACAGAAAATAAAATGAAGAAAAAAATTACCCAAATCCCTCATTCCTCAAAGCAGTTCATTATAAAATGTTGGCTATTTCATTTTATTTATTTATTTGTTTTTGAGGAAGATTAGCCCTGAGCTAACATCTGTTGTCAATCCTCCTTTTTTTTTGCTGAGGAAGAGTGGCCCTAGGCTAACATCTGTGCCCATCTTCCTCTGCTTTATATGGGACATCACCACAGCATGGCTTGATAAGCGGTGCATAGGTCTGCACCCAGAGTCGAACTTGCAAACCCCAGGCCGCCGAAGCGGAGCGGGCGAACTTAACCACTACACCACTGGGCTGGCCCCTCATTTTAATTTTTTGTTGTGAATTTTTGTTTTTCTACACAGCCACAATCTCACATTTACTTTCATTCTGTTTTTCTTTTTTTTTTCCTTAACATGGCAGCATAAGTCTTTCCCACATTAATATAAACATTATAATCATAATTTTATAGGAATTCACAATGTTCCATTAGATATTTTTCTATAATCAGCTTAACATTAGTCTAGTAAATAGTGGAGATTTAGATGTGTTATTATTCTTGTTTTTCTTTCTGTTGTTACTATGTTAAGAAATATGAGAATGAACATCTTTGCTCTGAGAGGTTTTTATGGATATCAAGTTTTCTCTTAGGTTATATATCCATAACAAATTTCTGGTAGCATTTCAGGATAATTTTGCAAGTTCTTAATGATTATTGAAATGATAATATTTACCTTTGATTTGATTTAAAACAATGCTCAACTGTGATCTGATAACTAGATTAAGTGCCTATTAGAATGAAAGATGTTGGACTTTTGTTCTTGTTGTTATTTTGTACTGGCATATTTTGGTTTCTTCGTTCGTGAATACTGCAAGTGCTGTATAAAAAGAAGTTGTTGAGAGTTCAGGACCTTTTTGGACAGAAAGCCATAATAGATAAGAGAAGATCTTGATGCTTCAGAAAGGTGGTGTTGGAAGACACGACAGGCCAAGCAAGGCCCTTAAGGGTAAATGCAGAGTACGAGGGTGAGAAGGAGCTGTTTCCAAGAACGCTTATGTGAGAAGAGGTCTAAAGACAGCTCAAGCTGTACGCACTGCACCTACTACCTTCCTACCTGAGTGGAAGTGCCCTACCCAGGTAGTAGGGACTCACCAGTACGTGCTTCCAGGAAGATCTCTCTGGACTCCAGACTTCTTATGTTAGCCCAGACCTGCTCTTTTCCAGAAAAAATCACCAAACCCATTTTCTTTAAATGTTAAATGGAAGAAAAAAATATAAATCTGAACAGTATGAAAGAGTAGCAATAAAATGCTTGACAAAGTGGATTTTTTTCAAAAAGATCAGAGAATGTTGACACAAATTTGGGATGTTGTATAATCATTAGCTTTTATTTTTTAAACTCATGGAGAAAGGAAATAGAGACAAAAAGCTTTGAAAATTGTAAAAGGAAAAATATACCACGCATTTTGAAATAAACATTATATTTATATTTTTAATGATGAGGGAGGAGTTTACTTCATTTTAATACTGAATGAAACACTAGAACACAAAATAAATTTCCTTTTATAGGGACAGAAAAACACAAGACACATTCACCTTGGCTTTATGTTCAAGTCAGACTCTATTTAATTCCCTACCATTGTATAAAGCTAGAGCAGGTGTTTAATGGAGAAACAGGGAATGGCCATCTGGCTCCTCTTTGTGGTTTTAACCAGTGTCTGTTATCCTCAAAAGGCCAAGAAGTAAAAGTCTAAGCTAGTGGTTTTCAAAACATGGGCAACAGAATTCTCCCTTCAGATTACATCTGACTCCAAAGACCAAAATTTAAAATGTTTAAAATCACTGCTCCTCTGGGTAAAGCTGGTGTGCAAGTCCTTAGTCTCCTAGACCCTTCTGCACACATACAACAACCACTGAGGGCCCCCCAATACCCAGGATAAATTAAGCCCCAGTCTGAGTCTGCACAGTGACTGGTAAAGGGTGATTGAAATGTGGGTAGGACATGGGAGAGGAGATATTGCTGCCACAAAACTTTATAAAGATCCATATCAATGATACCTACTCCTGCTCATTTTAGAGGTGCTTATGCAGAATACATTTTTATGAAACGATTATCTCACAACTTGTCTGTTTTAAATCATATAATCATAACTACTCATTAATTACTATGCACCAAACTTTGGTCATATGCTTTTTACACATTATTGCTGACCCTGCAAGGCCAGTATTTCTATTTCTAATTGAAGATCTATAAACTAGGACTCAGAAAAGTTACGTCTCCTGTCTAAATTCAAAAAACCAGGTAGTGGCAGATCCACTATGCAAAAGTTGATTTCTCTGATATAAAAATATGTACTCTTCTCTTTATAATATTTTGTCTTCTAATGAAATTTTACCTCTAGAAGAATTTTAAAACCATATCTTATCACTTTTAAGCATCAATAAGCAATCTTATCTAGAATAGATTTATTGAAAAGCAGATTTTTTCTTCTTTTAAGCATTTGAGCAATGTGATAAATGCTTAGAGTGTCTGAAATGCTCAAGTGAAAAATATATATTTAATTAATTGATGTCTTCATGAAAAGTGAGAATTTTTTTTTTCAATTAAGAGTCACTGATGGAAGCCCCACTCAGAAATTAACCATGGCCACTACAGCAAGTGGCAGAGGCAAGGAATACAACACTATGAAAGATAATTGGTAAATCAACACTAAGATTTGCTTGTTTTGCTGTTTTGTTGACTCATCAATACACTGAATAGATTTTTTAAACTCTTTTTTGTTTATTATCACCACCTAAAAAAAAATTTGGATTTTCTTCATCCCATTTTGAAATCACATTTAATTAATCCTGTGATAGCAGTAGTTAAATAAAAGAATCCCATTGCTATGAATTCTTACTTATGCTTTAGAACCCAAACAGAATTTCTAAGTAGTAAGATGAAAAATAATATAGGTGTTAGGTATATTTATTAAAACTTTGCTGATGTTTCAACAATTTTGCCCTGGGTAGGATGTTTGAATTCTTAGGGGATCATAGAGAACAGGAAGCAGACATGAAACAGTGGACACAGTTGAAGAAGGATCTTATGATAATATCAGAAGCAAGTGCTATAAATTTTATCCTGATTTTTCCCAAAGAGACCTAGAGGCATTTACAAGAGCAGTTGTGTACCAGGAAATGGAAAAATCCAGACATTTCATGGACTATTTGGATTATTACTGTCTTTGTGCTAATACTAGTCCCTGGGAATCCAGAACACTTTAGTCCATTGGTCCAAGTGGTAGTTTATTGGAATCAGGTGATAAATGAAGACTTGACTTAAATGTGTTCATGTGGCCCATTGGCTCTTTGAACTAAACAAGTGATTGTTACTCTGGCTTCCAAATTAAGATGAGAATAAATATAATCAGCATCTGAGAGAATGTCCATAGTAACTCTCAGTCCTGTGGCTAATATGGTTGAAATTGGCCAAGTGGAAGATCTTGATCCTCTCTCCTTTATTAGTCAGGGCTCTTGGGTGAAGCAGAACCAGTAGGATGTGGATGGATAGATGAGAGATAGAGAGATAGAAGAGGAGATTTATTATAGGAATTGGCTCGTGCAGTTATGGAAGCCAAGCGGTCCTACAGTCTGCTGTCTGCAAGCTGGAGAACCAGGAAAGCTGGTGGTATAATTCAGTCTGAGTCAGAAGGCCTGAAAACCAGGGGGATGCCACAGTAAGTTCTGGAGTCCAAAGTCCAAGAACCAGGAGCTCTGAAGTCTGAGAGAAGGAAAAGATTAACATCCCAGCTCAAGAAGAAAGAGGAAATTCACCTTGCCTTCACTTTTTGTTCTATTCGGGCCCTTAACAGATGGGGTGATAGTCACCCGCATTGGGAAAGGCAGATCTTCTTTACTAAGTCTACTCAATCAAGTGCTAATGTCTTCCAGAAACACCTTCAAAGACATAGCCAGGAACAATGTTTTACCAGCTATCTGGGCATCTCATAGCTCAGTCAAGTTAACACATAAAGTTAACCATCACACCCTTCCTCTCAGGAAAGTAAAACATTAACGATATGACATGCCTGGGTGAGTCCTGGAGATTAGTGCCACCAATAGAGACAAGAGACATAGGGGTGGTGATTCCAATCACATCATGATTTAACATGCCTGTTGTCCTATGCAGAAGATAAGTAGATCTTGGAGAATGAGTAGATTATCATAAACTCAATTAGCTAGCAATTCAAATTGCTGATGTTATTTTACATCATACTCATTATAACATTATATTCATATGGTGTCTTCCTGAGCATGTCAACAAAACTCCCAGCAAATTTATGCAAGTATTGATCTTGAATACATTTTTTTCCTCTGCCCAAAAGTCAGCAAAAACTGGAATTAGTTTGCATTAATTTAATAGGGATAATATAATATCTTCATTAACTTGCTTCACTGGCTCTGTACCACTCAAGACTTTTTTTATGTTCTTCCCAATGCTGTACGCTGCTCTGCTACCTTGATTCCATCAGGCTCATAGAACTGGTACACAGAAAATAGCAAGTCTGCCAGATGACTTGGTGAGTTGCTATTGCCAGAGGGCGAGAAATGATTTTTATTAAAATACAGGGACCTGATTCCTCAGTGAAGTTTTGGGGAGTTTAGAAGTGTGGAAATTTCAGGATATTCCTTCCAAAATGAAAGATAGTTTGCCGTACCTTGCACTCTTTACCACAAGTAGTAAGACAAAACATGTGGCACACATTTTTGTCTTCTGCAAAGAAAAATAATTGTTTTAGGTGTATTGCTCTGATTCATTTACTGAGTAGCTTAAAATTTTACCAGTGCTGACAGAAAAATAGAAAAGAGAAGGTATTTTAACTGATTTGGGCTGTATGCATATAGCTCTTTCACTGGGACTTGATGGCCTAGGGAATTCAGTATTGTTCAAAGAACCTGTGACATATCTGGATGCTATACGGTATTACACAGACAATCCTATGGTTTTGGAGTAAAGCCAGGCCTTCATCAACAAGTAATTATTTTCCTTTAGAGAAGTAATTCTTGTCTTGCTTCTGGGTCTTGGTAGAGATTGAATATCTAATTATAGAACTAGGGGGCCGGGTAATCCGAGCTGCCCATCATGAACTGGGTATCATCAGATGTTATAAACCAGAAAAATCAAGCACACTCCTCAGAACTAAATTATGAAGTGCAAGGATCTGAAAGCAAAAGTGTGTTACTTTAACAAGTAGCTGATGCTCCCACGGTGTTCAGCCCTGCCATGCTTCCACCCCTCCCTCAACACACAACTGCAGATGGAGGAACAAGAGCCAAATGATTTCCTAAAGACTTTTCCTAGTCTGATGGAAGTAGAAATAGAAGAGTTGTGACATTTCAGCCCCACTCACAGGTTGAATTATATGGCATCTAATTCTTTTGGCAAAATAGAAGAAGGCTGGATAAGACAAAGATAAGGATCTACCTGAGTAGGTGGTGAATCATTATTTGGACAGAGAAAAACTTAGAAAAACTGGTATGTAGGGGTTCGTCTCCAGGATGTTTTGGAAAGAAGTATGTGGATGGAACTTTTGGAGTGGATTCAGAGTGTAAGAACATTATGCACCATGTGAATGCTCAGCAAAAAGCCTCCAGTGCAACACTCTGGTGGTTTGCAGTCAATCTCTTTCCCAAGCCTCCTTACTGCTTGGCCAACGGATACCATGGCCTTGAGGGCAGGGTCAGAGGCTATGTAGTAACAAACTCTTCCCTACTCCATCACTCACTGGTTCCAGCCTCTGCTGAGTATCCAATTTTATAGCACCAGTGTAAGAGACTAAACCTAAACTTATTCCCTAGGGATCTGTTTGTGGATTGAAATATAGACCTCTTCCATCATGAAGAGAATAGTAATTTATCCTAACTGTACTAAACATTTACTCTGGATTTGGATCTTCCCTCCATTTGTGACATATTTCTTCCAGCAACCCCATCTCTGGACTTACTGAATGCCTTATCTACAACATTGTTTCTGACCAAAGAACAAATTTCACGCAGACAAAATTAAGGCAATAGCCTGGCACTCACAGAATTTGCTGCCTTACCATGTACCCTATCACCCAAAATCACTTGACCTTACAGAGATTTGAGATGATCTGAATGGAAATAAAATAACATCTAATAAAATTAGGGTGCTGTCCAATGTGACGTGTGTATATTCTTTGAACCAAACCTGGAATACAAGAAACAAAGGATAGAGTATGTGTTACAACTCTCACTCTCAGACCTAGTGAATCCCTCACGAGTTAATGTTTCCCATTTATGTCTCTGGGTATTTTCATTCCTGTCTTAGAGCTCTGCCAGGAGGTTTTAGAACACAAGGATAAGTTACTCCACTAGGGGATTCTAGAATGTTCTCATGAGTTGGAAGCTGAACCTTCCATTTGTCCATTTCAAGCTCTTCCTGCTGTAGGAAAAAGATGCATAATAGGTGGTTATGGATCATGATTATTAAGGGAAAACAAGTTTGCTGAGGGGAAGGTTGTAGTATATTTAGAACCCAGGGTCTTCCCTAGGGTGCTTCCAAATCTGGTAGTAAATCTTATTGGAAGACTACAGAAACTTCAGAAAGACTACAGAAACATCATACAGGTGAGACCACCAATGAATTCTGCTGCTTAAAAAGAGTGATTTGATTTACCTCATCCTGAAAACAACCTCAATTGCCTGTAGTACTAGCTAAGGGCAAATGAAATATTGAATGTTTAATTGACAAACAAAGCATAAATACCATTGATAATCTTGTGACAACTATAGAAACATATCTTCAGTTGGGTGCCCTAGAAAATATAACTTTAGGAAAAGGTTATGTGCTAATGCTTTGGGGATGGATATTCAATTCTAGGAAAGTGATATTGAGGGAAGAAAAGAAATCATATAGAGAAGGAGAGAAAACAAATACAGGGGGTGCGTTTTTGCCCTTTCACAGTTTCTCAAGAGAACATAGCTGGTTTCTTGGTAAAAGGGAGGTTTTGGAGAGGCCATATGGTGCCACTACCCCTAGTCCATTGTGGGCAGGAAGTGGAAGCAATGAATCTGCTGGAGTCCATATCTCCTAGCTCCCTCTGGTCAAAGTCCAACCCACAGGGAAGTAACAGCCCTTCTCTTCAGATTGTGTCAGCTAGCCCCTCTGGGTAGCCATTGGGAAAGTCAGAGCCTTGGTGGTTTCATTTGGATGGACCTGGACACCAAAGCTGCTTTCAGTCTCCAGCACTGCAGGCTCAATGGAGCCTGGACAAAAGCCCAGCCCCTGACCCTGAAGGAGGCTGAAACTATGTGTAGTGTTGTCATAATAGCAGTGCTTTGTGATCCACAACAGTCATCTCTGGAGCTGCTGTATCTTGAAACCAGGCAAGCCCCCAAGGCCTGGAGTACAGGTAGGTCAGAGTGGATCTGGGCTAGCACATAAACTTGATTCTGTACTCATGGCCTAGGTTGTCTACTCATAGCTTTATTCTTTCAGTGTCATGAACAGATTAATATGACTTTAACATATACTTCTTTTTTCCCCTTTTCCTGCTTTTTCCTTTTTATACACAGAATGTATTGGTGGTGGCTTCCTTTAACAATTTAGTTCATAGTTTACAGAATATCAAAAAGCTACAACTCAAGAAAAAATAAAAACACTATGACAATCTGGACTTGAAGCAGATTGCATTAACTATCGAAATGTTTGTTAACTACACTTGGAGACAAAGCAAAATTTTGTTTGTGTAAGTAAGAGTTATGTTTTTTAGGGTACATACATCATGTTGTAATTATTATTATTATTGGAAATTTAAGCTTGGAAGAGGGAAGATTTTGAATTGGGACAGCTAAAGGACTGACTCTAGTAAATGTTTCTCTTATATTTCCCAACAACTTTTGAATATCTCTCTCATTTGGGATATTTTCTATGTTAGATTCTTGCCTCCCTAAAATAGACCCCAGAAACCTACTGCCCTGAGATCCCCTGTTAGTAACGTGCAAACACGGGACCTAGACTTCACCAATGAGACACACACACAAGAGTGTTTCTTGGCAAAGAGAGTGAAGGAAGAAGCTGCCATATGGAATCCAATCTAGAAAGCAAACATGATAGTAAATGGTAGAGAGACATCCAAGTTACAACAGCTTTGGTGGCAGACCAGTGGCCTTGCCTAGTGTCAGCATTTTAAACTATAGTTCCTGTACTCAGCAGTGACAACAGTGTTGCCAGTAGAATAATCTCATAGAAAAATGTGGGGGAAGTTTGGAAGATGGGGATGTAAGATGATCCTGAGCTCATCTCTTCCCACAGACACAACAAACCTACAACTACCTGTGGAACCGTTTCCTCTGAGAGAGATCTGGAAACTAGAAGAAAAGAACCTCCACAAGGGACAACACAGAGGGAGGTAGAAGAGGCAGAGATGCAATCCTGCTGAGGAAAAACCACACCCTAGCCATGGCACTTCATGGTCAGGAGTGATCTCAAAGGTACGGAGCTCTTCCTGGAGAAGCAAGGGATTTGAGCTCCATGTTAGAAACCCCAGCCCTTAGATCCAGCACAAGAGTGATGAGACCCCAAAACACCTGGCTTTGAAAACCAACAGGGAATATGCCCAGGAAAGCTATAGAACTTCAGGGAAAGGAAAACCTGCTCTTAAAGAGCCCACTAACAGACCCACTTGACCTAGAAACCAGCACAGAAACACTAGATAGAAAAGTGCATAGTCCATCGGTAAAACAGACTCACTTACTAAGCTCAGAGTACATCCCAGAGAGACAGGAGCTGGCTGGGCACCTACTGTCCAGGGACTGAGACACTAGTGACAGCCATTTTTGTGGCCTAGTTCAGCTGTGCTGACACAGTCGCTGGCAGGTGCCATTTTGGAATCCTTCCTTTAGCCTGTTAGCACAAGGGCCTGCCCCACCCACCAGCAAGCCTGCAGCAGACTTACACCACTGGGCCTTGCAACCAGCCACACAGAGATCTACCCTGCCCACCAATGCACCTGCAACAGTCACACACTGCCACACTGGAAGTGGGGCCTACCACGCCCACCAGTGCACCGGAGGCAGTTGCACACCCCTGGGCCACACAGCCAGCCCACACTAGAAGCCTGACCCACCCAAGAGAGAGGAAGCAATAGCCACGCGCCAGGCAGCCAGCCATACCAGGGCCCTGTCCCACCCACCAGTAAGCTCATGGTAGTTGTGCAATGCTGGACCACACAACCAACCACACTGAGGACCTGACCCACTCACAGCAAACCCACAGTAGTTGTGTGCTACCAGACCTCATAGCCAGCCATGTTGAGAGTTTGCCGTGCTCAATAACGTGCCCCTAGCAGCCGCACATGGCTGGGCCTCACAACCAGCTGGACCAGGGGCTAGCCCAGCTACCTGTGTGCCTACAGCAATAGCAGCCCTGCCACAACAGAAGGGCAAATGCAGCCCACACAAGGGACACCCTGAAGCATTTGGCACTGGTGACAAGAGATCATACTGCTGGGCCCCATAAGACATGTCCTACATAAGATCATATTTCCAAGATTGGGAGACATAGCTGATCTACCTAATACATAGAAATAAACACAGAGAAGTAGGCAAAATGAGGAGACAGAGGAATATATTCCAAATAAAAGAATAGGACAAATCCTCAGAAAAAGAACTAAATGAAACACAATCTAGCTGATAAAGAGTACAAACTAATCACCATAAGGATGCTCTTGATATAAGAATAGAGGAACACAGTAAGAACTTCAAAAAAGTTTAAAAATGTTAAAAAGAACTAATCAGAGCTGAAGAATACAATAACGCAAATGAAAAATTCACTAGAGGGAATCAACAGCAGAGTAGATGACAGAGAAGAACAAATCAGTGATCTGGATGACAGAGTAGAGGAAATCACCCAAGCTGAACAGAAAAAAGAACTTAAAAGAACAAAGAAACCTCAAGGGACCTCTGGGACAACATCACGTGTACTAACATTCACATTATAGGTGTCCCAGAAGGAGAAGAGAAATATAAAGGGGCAGAGAACTTATTTGAAGAAATAATAGCTGAAAAATTCCCTAACCTGAGGAAAGAAACAGGCATCCAGGAACAGGAAGTACAGAGAGTACCAAACAAGATGAACCCAAAGAAGCCCACATCAAGCCATATTATAATTAAAATGTCAAGAATTAAAGAGAGAATCTTAAAAGCTGCAAGAGAAAAGCAACTAATTATGTACAAGGGAAATCCCATAGGCTATTAGCTGACTTTTCTGCAGAAGCCTTACAGGATAAGAAGGGAGTGGCATGATATATTCAAAGTGTTGAAAGGAAAAAAACCTACAACCACGAATACTCTACCTAGCAAGGTTATTATTCTGAAAGGAAGGAGAGATAAAGAGTTTTCCAGACAAGCAAAAACTAAATCAGTTTATCACCACTAAACCAGCCTTACAAGAAATGTTAAAGGGACTTCTTTAAGTGGGAAAGAAAAGGCCACAAATAGAAATAATAAAATTATCAAAGACTAAATATCGCTGTAAAAGCAAAGACATAGTAAAGGTAGTGGATCAACCACCTATAAAGCTAGTGTGAAGGTCAAGACACAAAAGTAGTAAAATCATCTATATCTATGATAAGAGGTTAAGGGATACATACAATTAAAAGAGGTAAAATGTGATGTCAAAAACATAAAAAGTAGAGGGGAGAAATAAAAGTGTAGGAGTTTTAGTATGAGGTTCAAACATAAGAGACCATCAACCTAATATAGACTGCTGTATACATAGGTTATTATATATGGACCTCATGGTAACCACGAAACAAAAGCCTATAATAAATACAAAAAAAATAAAGAGAAAGGAACCCAAACATACTAAAGAAAGTCATTAAATCACAAGGGAAGAGAGCAAGAGAAGAAAAAAGGAAGAGAGAACTACAAAATGATCCAGAAAAAAAGTAACAAAATGGCAATGAATACATACCTATCAATAATTACTTTTAGTGTAAGTAGACTAAATGCTCCAATCAAAAGACATAGGGTGGCTGAATGCTTAAAAACAAGACGCATATATATGCTGCATACAAGAGACACACTTCAGACCTAAAGACACTCACAAACTGAAAGTGAAGGATGGAAAAAGATACTCCATGCAAATGGCAATGAAAAGAAAGCTGGAGTAGAAATACTCATATCAGACAAAATGGACTTTAAAACAAAAACTGTAACAAGAGACAAAGAAGGGCACTACATAATGATCAAGGGAACAATCCAACAAGAGGATGTAACACTTGTAAATATCTATGCACCCAACATAGGAGCACCTAAATATATAAAGAAATTATTAACAAACATAAAAGGAGAAATAGACAGTAACACAATAACAGTTTGGGGACTTTAACACTCCACTTACACCAATAGATAAATCATTCAAACAGAAGATCAATAAGGGAACATTGGCCTTAAACGACACAATAGACAAGATGAACTTAGTAGATACATACAGAACATTCCATCCAAAAACCAAAGCATATACATTCTTTTCAAATGCACATGGAACATTATCCAAGATTGATCACATATTAGGCCACAAAACAAGTCTCCATAAATATAAGAATATTGAAATAATACCAAGCATCTTTTTTGACCACAATGGTATGAAACTAGAAATCAACTATAGGAAGAAAATCAGAAAAGCCACAAGCATGTGAAGATTAAACAAAATGCTACTGAACAATGATTGGGTCAATGAAGAACTCAAAGAAGAAGTCAAAAAATAACTGGAGACAAATGAAAATAAAAATAGGACATGCCAGAATTTATGGGATACAGCAAAAGCAGTTCTAATAGGGAAGTTTATAGTTTATAGTTTGTTGAGACCTATCTCAACAAACAAGAAAAATCTCAAATAAACAATCTAACAGTGCACCTAAAAGAACTGGAAAAAGAAGAACAAAGCCCCAAATCAGTAGAAGGAAGGAAATAATAAAAATCAAAGGAGAAATAAATGAAATAGAAACTAAAAAAACAATAAAAAAAATCAATGAAACTAAGAGCTGGTTCTTTGAAAAGATAAAATTGACAAACCTTTAGCTAGACTCACTTGAAAAAAAAGAAAGAAGGCACAAGTAAACAAAATCAGAAACAAAAGAGTAGAAATTACAATGAATAAAAAAGAAATACAATACAAAGGATTATAAGAGAATACTATGAAAAGCTATACGCTAACAAATTGGATAACTTAGAAAAAATGGATAAATTCTTAGAATTATACAACCTTACAAACTTGAATCAAGAAGGAATAGAGAATCTGAATACATAGGCCACTAGCAAGGAGAGAAAAACAGCATTCAAAACCTCCCAAAAAGCAAAAGTTCAGGACCAGAAATATTCCTCAGTGAATTCTACCACACATTTAAAGGAGATTTAATACCTATGCTTCTCAAACTCTTCTAAAAAAATTGAAGAGCAGGGAATGCTTCCCAACTCATTTTATAGGGCCAACATTACCCTGATACCAAAACCATACATGGACAACAACAATAAAAAAGAAAATTATAGGCCAATCTTACTGATGAACATAGATGCAAAATTCTTCAACAAAATATTAGCAAATAGAATACAACAATACAGTAGGATCATACACCATGATCAAGTGGGATTTATTCCAGGGATGCAAGGATGGTTCAACATCCATAAATCAATCAATGTGATACATCACTTTAACAAAATGAGGAATAAAAGTCACATCTCAATAGATGCAGAGAAGGCATTTTACAAGATTCAGCATCCATTTATGATAAATATTCTCAATAAAACAAGTATAGAAGGAAAGTATGTCAACATAATAGAGGTCACAAATGACAAACCCACAGCTAACATCATATCCAACAGTGAAAACCAAAAGGCTATCCTTCTAAGAACAGGTACAAGACAAGGATGCCCACTTTCACCATCCTTATTCAACATAATATTGCAAGCTCTAGTCAGAGCAATTAGGCAAGAAAAAGAAATAAAAGGGATCCAAATTGGAAAGGAAGAAGTAATACTGTCACTATTTGTGGGTGACATTATTCTATACATAGAAAACCCTAAGGAATCCACCAAAAAAACTGTTAGATATAATTAACAAATACAGTAAAGTTGCAGGGTACAAAATCAACATAAAAAAATCAGTTGGATTTCTATATACTAACAAAGAAATAACAGAAAGTGAAATCAAGAATACAATCCCATTTACAATCACAACAAAAAGAATAAAATACCTAGGAATAAATTTAACCAGGGAGATGAAATATCTTTACACTGAAAACTGCAAGACATTGTTGAAAGGAATCAAAGAAGACACAAAGAAATGGAAAGATATTATGTGCTCATGGATTGGAAGAATTAACATAGTTAAAGTGTCCATCCTGCCTAAAGCAATGTACAGATTCAATGCAATCCTATCAAAGTCCCAATGATGTTTTAATGAAAACAGAATAAAGAATTCTAAAATTTGTATGGAATAACAAAAGAATCTGAATAACCAAAGGAATTCTGAGAATAAAGAATAAAGCGGGAAGCATCACACTACCTTATTTCAAAGTATAATGCAAAGCTGTAGTAATCAAAACAGCATGGTACTGGCACACAGATCAATGGAACAGAATTGAGAGCCCAGAAATAAACCCAAACATTTACAAAGCTAATTTTTTACAAAGGAGCCAAGAACGTGCAATGGAGAAAGGGAAGTCTTGTCAATAAATGGTGTTGGGAAAACTGGAAAGTCACATGCAAAAGAATGAAAGTAGACCATTATCTTACACCATACACAAAAATTAACTCAAAATGGATTAAAGACTTGAGTGTAAAATCTGAAACCATAAAACTCCTAGAAGAAAACATAGGCGGTATGCACTTTGACATCAGTTTTAGTAGTATTTTTTTGAATATGTCTCCTCAGGCAAGGAAAAAAAAAAGAAAAAAGAAACAAATGGGGAGGAGAAGGAAGTCAAGATGGTGGCGTAGGCAGACTCTGAACTCACCTCCTCCCGCGGACACAGCCAATTTACAACTACTCGTGGAGAAATTACCCCTGAGACAGAACTGAAAACTGGATAAGAGGAACTCCTGCAACAACGGACGATCCTAATTGAGGTGGAAGAGGCAGAAACTCCCTTCTGGAGAGGGAAAACGCTGCCTTAACAAGCCGCCAGAGTCATGGCCGCCTGGGAGCAGACTACAGGTACGCAGCCCTCCCTGGAGGAGCAGGGTCCTCTGCCGGGGAGTGCCCCCACTGTGGGCATTTTGTGGGCCCAGCACAATTGAGAGGAGTGGTATAATATCTGACTTTGCCTGCCACTAAAACATTGGGGAGTACCCCCAGAAAAGCTGGTTCACAAAGAAATTAAAACCGGCTCTTAAAGGAGCCACACACAAACTCACCCGTTTCAGAAAGCAACCTAAAATCACCAGAAAGAAAGGTGCACAGTGCTTTGGTGAAAAGAGACTCACCTAATAGGCTCTGAGTGCATCTCGGTGAGAGGTGAGACCTCTCCAGGGACTGGGACATTGGCGGCGGCCATTATTGTGGCCTGGTGTGGGCAGGCTGACAGAGATACCATTGGAGTTCTCCCTGGGGCCTGCTAGTCCAGGTCTGCTCCACCCACTAGAGCACCAATTTAATCCAGTTCAACCAGGGCAGGCAGCCCACCCTAGAGACTGGTCCCACCCAACAACAAACCCTCAGGCAACTTGTGGGCCTGCATAGATTGGTGACTGGATTCTCTGCAGCCTGGCAACTGAGCCGAATTTAGGGGGGCAGGGTGTGCACAAGGAGCAGGTGGAGAGTGTGGGGCAGTGGTGGAGTGTGTGGAGCTCCCACCGTGGAGAGACTGGGTCTGTTTCGGGAGGTCGGGGCATGCACACGGGGCAGGACTGTGTTGACTGTGTGTGTGGACCTGTGGGAGGCAGGGCTTGTCAACTGCAGAAGACTTGTGCTTCTCAAAGACCCACATAGGGGGTTTGCCCCACCTTCCAAATCCTGAACAATTGGGTGCTCCTGTGCCTGAGGCCAGCCCCACCCAGCTGCAATCCTCAGAGAGCTAACAAGAGACCTAATAGGCTAGAGGATTATAGCAATTGTAAGGCCCTGAGCCTAACAACCTGCCATGCTGGGGGCCTACTCACTTAAAAGAAATACTGCAACACAAATGTGGTATTAGAACTTGCAGCCAACTGTGCTGGGGCTCCCCACACCTGATAAAGAGACTGAAGGGCCCACAACAACTACAAGCAGCTGAGCATTACAACAGCTGGTCAGGAGCATAACTCAGCCTCCCTGAGTGCCTACAAGGACAGCAAACAGGCCACAACAGAAGGACACACATAGCCCACATAGGAGTCATCCCTGGAACATTGAGAACTGAGAGAAGCACACTGCAGGCCTCCTAAGGCATCACTTATATAAGGTCACCTATCCAAGAGCAGGAGACGTAGCTGACCTACCTAATACGTAGACACAAGCTCAGGGAAAGAGGCAAAATGCGGAGGCAAAGGAATACATTCCAAGTAAGGGAACAGGACAAAACCCCAAAAAAGGAACTATGTGAAACAGAAATGAGCAACCTACCCAACAGAGACTTCAAACTAAGAGTGTTAAGGATGCTCACTGATCTGGGGAGAAGAATAGATGAACTCAGTGAGAATGTCAACAAAGAAATGGAAGATATAAAAAAGAACCAATCAGAAATGAAGAATACAATACTGGAAATGAAAAATTCACTAGAGGGACTCAGAAACAGAGTAGAGGATACAGAAGAAAGGATCTGTGAGCTGGATGAAAGACTAGAAGAAATTACCCAAGCTGAACAGGTAAAAGAGAAAAGAATTAAAAAGAGTGAGGGCAGTCTAAGGGACATCGGGGACAACATCAAGCACACTAACATCCGTGTTATAGGTGTCCCGGAAGAAGAAGAGCGAGGCAAAGGGACAGAGAATCTATTTCAAGAAATAATAGATGAAAACTTCCCTAATCTAAGGAAGGAAATAGACATCCAGGTACAGGAAGCACAGAGGGCACCAAACAAGATAAACCCAAAGAACCCCACACCAAGACACATCATAATCAAAATGTCCAGAATTAAAGATAAAGAGAGAATCCCAAAAGCCGCAAGAGAAAGTCAAGTTACATACAAAGGAAACCCCGTAAGGCTATCAGCTGACTTCTCTGCAGAAACCTTACAGGTTAGAAGAGAGTGGCACGATATATTAAAGGTGCTAAAAGGAAAAAACTTACAGCCAAGAATACTCTACCCAGCAAGGTTATCATTCAAAATGGAAGGAGAGATCAAAAATTTCCCAGACAAGCAAAAATTAAAGGAGTTTGTCACCAAGAAACCAATGCTACAAGAAATGTTACAGGGACTGATTTAAGGGGAAAAGAGAAGACCACAAATAGGAAAAATTATCTATTTCCATGATAAGAGGGTAATGGATACAAATGCACAGAAAAGAGGTTAGATATGATATCAAAAACACAAAAGGAGGGAGGAGGGGAGTTCATGAGTAGAGCTTTCAGACAGAGGTCAAACTAAAGAGACCATCAATTCTGTATAGAAGAAGAAAGGAACAGAGAACGTCTACTAAAACACTGAGAAAAAAAAAGTTAAAAAATGGCAGTAAGTACATACTTGTCAATAGCTACTTTAAACGTAAATGGACTAAAAGCTCCAATTAAAAGGCATAGGGTGGCTGACTGGATAAAAAAACAAGACCCATATATATGCTGCTACAAGAGACACACTTCAGACCTAAATACACTCACAAACTGAAAGTGAAGTGATGGAAAAAGATACTCCATGCAAATGGCAATGAAAAGAAAGCTGGGGTAGCAGTACTTATATCAGACAAAATAGACTTTAAAACAAAAACTGTAAAATGAGACAAAGAAGGCCATTACATAATGATCAAGGGAACAATCCAACAAGAGGATATAACACTTGTAAATATCTACGCACCCAATGTAGGTGCACCTAAATATATAAAGCAATTATTAACGGACATAAAAACAGAAATAGACAGTAAAACAATAATAGTAGGGGACTTTAACACTCCACTTACAACAACGGGTAGATCTTCCAAACAGAAGATCAATAAGGAAACATTGGCCTTAAATGACACACTAGAACAGATGGACCTAGTAGATATTTACAGAGCATTCCATCCAAAAACCGAAGAATACACGTTCTTTTCAAATGCACATGGAACATTCTCCAGGATTGATCAGATATTAGGCCACAAAACAAGTTTCCATAAATTTAAGAAGACTGAAATAATACCAAACATCTTTTCTGACCACAACGGTATGAAACTAGAAATCAACTATAGGAAGAAAATCAGAAAAGCCACAAATACATGGAGATGAAACAAAATGCTACTGAACAATGACTGAGTCAAAGAAGAAATCAAAAAATACCTGGAGACAAATGAAAATGAAAATACGACATGCCAGAATTTATGGGATACAGCAAAAGCGGTTCTAAGAACGGAAGTTTATAGCAATACAGGCCTATCTCAACAAACAAGAAAAATCTCAAATAAACAATCTAACAATGCACCTAAAGTAACTGGGAAAAGAACAACAAACAAAGCCCAAAATCAGTAGAAGAAGGGAAATAATAAAAATCAGAGCAGAAATAAATGAAATAGAGACCAAAAAAAACTAATAGAAAAAATTAATAAAACCAAGAGCTGGTTCTTTGAAAAGATAAACAAAATTGACAAACCTTTAGCTAGACTCACCAAGAAAAAGAGAGAGAAACCACAAATAAGTAAAATCAGAAATGAAAGAGGAGAAATTACAACAGACACCTTGGAAATACAAAAGATTGTAAGAGAACACTATGAAAAGCTATATGCCAACCAATTCGACACTCTGGAAGAAATGGATAAATTCCTAGAATCATACAACCTTCCAAAACTGGATCAAGAAGAAGTAGAGAATTTGAATAGACCAATCACCAGTAAGGAGATTGAAACAGTAATCAAAAACCTCCCCTAAAATAAAAGTCCAGGACCAGACGGCTTCCCTGGTGAATTTTACCAAACATTCAAAGAAGTCTCAATACCTATGCTTCTCAAACTCTTCCAAAAAATTGAGGAGTGGGGGAAGCTCCCTAACTCATTCTACGAAGCTGACATTATCCCGATACCAAAACCAGACAAGGACAACACAAAAAAAAGAAAATTACAGGCCAATATCACTGATGAACATCAATGCAAAAATCCTCAACAAAATACTAGCGAATTGCATACAACAATACGTTAAAAAGATTATACACCATGATCAAGTGGGATTTATTCCAGGTATGCAGGGATGGTTTAACATTCACAAATTAATCAACGTAATACACCACATTAATAAAATGAAGAACGAAAATCCCATGATCATCTCAATAGATGCAGAGAAAGCATTTGACAAGTTACAGCATCCATTTATGATAAAAACTCTGAATAAAATGGGTATAGAAGGAAAGTACCTCAACATAATAAAGGCCATATATGAGAAACCTACAGCTAATATCATCCTCAATGGTGAAAAACTGAAAGCTATCCCTCTAAGCACAGGAACCAGACAAGGATCCCCACTGTCACCACTCCTATTTAACATAGTACTGGAAGTCCTAGCCAGAGCAATCAGGCAAGAAAAAGAAATAAAAGTGATCCAAACTGGAAAGAAAGAAGTGAAACTCTCACTATTTGCAGATGACATGATTTTATATATAGAAAACTCTAAATAATCCACCAGAAAACTTTTAGAAGTAATAAATGAATATGGTAAAGTTGCAGAATACAAAATCAACATACAAATATCAGTTGCATTTCTATACAGTAACAACGAAGCAGCAGAAAGAGAAATTAAGAATACCATCCCATTTACAGTTGCAACAAAAACAATAAAATACCTAGGAATAAACTTAACCAAAGAGGTGAAAGAGGTTTACACGGAAAACTATAAAACATTGCTGAAAGAAATGGAAGAAGACACAAAGAAATGGAAAGATATTCCGTGCTCTTGGATTGGAAGAATTAACATAGTTAAGATGTGCATACTTCCTAAAGCAATCTACAGATTCAATGCAATCCCTATCAAAGTTCCAACAACATTTTTCACAGAAATAGAACAAAGAATCCTAAAATTTATATGGAACAACAAAAGACCCCAAGTAGGTAAAGGAATCCTGAGAAAAAAGAACAAAGCTGGAGGTATCACACCCCCTGATTTCAAAATATACCACAAAGCTATAGTAACCAAAACAGCATGGTACTGGCACAAAAACAGACACACAGATCAATGGAATAGAATCGAAAGCCCAGAAATAAACCCACACATCTATGGACAGCTAATCTTTGACAAAGCAGCCAAGAACATACAATGGGGAAAAGAAAGTCTCTTCCACAAATGGTGTTGGGAAAACTGGACAGCCATATGCAAAAAAATGAAAGTAGACCCTTACCTTACACCATACACAAAAATTAACTCCAAATGGATTAAAGACTTGAATGTAAAACCTGAAACTATGAAACTTCTAGAAGAAAACATAGGCAGTACGCTCTTTGACATTGGTCTTAGCAACATATTTTCAAGCACCATGTCTGACCGGGCAAGAGAAACAATAGAAAAAATAAACAAATGGGACTACATCAAACTAAAAAGCTTCTGCACAGCAAAGGAAACCATCAACAAAACAAAAAGACAACCTAACAATTGGGAGAAGATATTTGCAAACCATATGTCTGATAAGAGCTTAATCTCCCAAATATATAAAGAACTCCTGCATCTCAACAACAAAAAAACTACCAACCTAATTAAAAAATGGGCAAAAGACCTGAACAGACATTTCTCCAAAGAAGATATACAGATGGCCAACAGACACATGAAAAGATGTTCAACATCACTAGTTATTAGGGAAATGCAAATCAAAACCACAATGAGATAACACCTCACACTCATTAGAATGGCTATTATTAAAAAGACAAGAAATAACAAGTGTTGGAGAGAATATGGAGAAAAGGGAACCCTCAGAACCTGCTAGTGACACTGTAAACTGGTGCAGCCACTATGAAAAACAGCATGGAGAGTCCTTAAAAATTTAAAAATAGATCCATACAATCTAGCTATTCCACTTCTGTGTTTTTTACCAAAGAACACAAAAAGACTAATTCGAAAAGATATGCACACTCCTATGTTCCTTGCAGCATTATTCACAATAGCCAAAACTTGGAAACAACCTGTGTCCATCGACAGAGGAATGGATAAAGAAGATGTGGTATATGTATACAATGAAATATTACTCAGCCATAAAAAAGATGTAATCGTGCCATTTGCAATAACATGGATGCACCGTGACGGTACTATGTTAAGTGATATAAGTCAGAGGGAGAAAGCCAAATACCATATGATTTCACTCATATGTGGAAGATAAAACTACAACAAACACATAGATGCAGAAAACAGATTGGTTGTTACCCAAGGTGAGGGGAGGAGGGGAAAGGCAAAAGGGATAAAGGGGCACGTGTGTACGGCATTGGACAGCAGCTAGACTTTTGTTGTGAACACAATGCAATCTATACAGAAGTCAAAATATAATGATGCACACGACATTTATATGACGTTATAAACCATGTTACCTCAATTAATAAAAAAGGAAAATAAATAGAATAAAATATGCGTTAAAAAAAGAAAAAGAAAACTGTGAGTGTTCTTCTCAACTGAGGGCCTGATTCCCTGACTATCCTAGTGATTTTGTGAGCTCCTAATATTTTTTTTAAAGTAAGTTTTGCCATTCACACTGATAAGCCTCAATATAGCTTTTGTTATAATTTGTTATATTACATATACTCACTTTAGAATGATTTGATACTTGCAATGGTTTTGTAACTAGATGCAGAAACTTTGTTAGTGCTGCTTAAATAGCTATGATAGATATGTAGTCACAAGTTAGCATAAGTTAGCATAAGGGAAGCCATCTTGTAGAAGGGAACCATGTTGGAGCTATAAATAACCCTGATCCACATATGCATGCTCTGCTACTTTCTCAGCCTTAGCTAATACGTAGACCTCCCTGTTGTGGTAAGACAGTAACTTTTTGTTCTTTAAGTTTTCCCAGGAATGTAATGAGCTTCAGAAAGGAGCCCCTATGCTGGTATCCATCGCCGGTGACAAGACAAAGGGATGATCCGGCGCCTCAAGGACTGCACCACCAGAAGATCACATTCTGAAACCCCCTTTTCAGCCCATTTGCCCTATATAACTGCTTCAAAAGTTTGTAGTTTTAGAATGGTTCTTTATGGACACTAGTCCACCATCTGTCCCCTTGCTAGCAAGCTGTAATAATAAAAGACCCTTTCTCTCCTACCACCTTGCCTCTGGACAGATGGCTTGTCTTTGTGGGGACAACTTTAGATATTTCAAGATGAGTTTCTCAACTTTTTGTCAAAACTACACACACATGCACACACACATATGTATAGCCAACAAAAAATTCATTCAAAATGAATTAATGTTACCAACTATAGCAAAATTAAATGTGCTGAAAAATGCAACTTAAAAGCTCTCAACTGAGAAGTTCAAGCTGGACAGATTTTTTAAGCCCAAGGGCTGTCTGACATACCATGCGAGCCTTCAAGAACCAGATACAGAATATGGAGACACAGCTGGAGTTGGGTGCTAGGTTAAGCAGAAGCAGAAATGGCTCACCTGTAGCAGTCTGTGGCGAGCATCTCTGGAGTTTGAAGGCACACAGCCTAACTTCGTTTACATTGAAATGTAAATTGTATGTTTTGGAGTATACACATACCTGAAAACAGAAATTTTAAATTATACTGAATTAACCATAGTTATCAAAAAATGGGACTTTTAATAAACAAATTTTCCAAGGTAAGAAATATAGTCAATCAGAATTTTGTCTTAAGAGAAAGAAACTAGTTTGTACTCCCTCCAACTTTACTGATAGAAGTCTTCAATTTCTCTCATTAAATTGTATATTTGCGGGGCCGGCCCGGTGGCGCAAGCGGTTGAGTGCGCGCGCTCTGCTGCGGCGGCCCGGGGTTCGCTGGTTCGGATCCTGGGCGCGCACCGACGCACTGCTTGGTAAGCCATGCTGTGGCGGCGTCCCATATAAAGTGGAGGAAGATAGGCACCGATGTTAGCCCAGGGCCGTCTTCCTCAGCGAAAAAGGAGGAGGATTGGCAGATGTTAGCTCAGGACTGATCTCCTCACAAAAAAAAAAAAAAAAAAAAATTGTATATTTGCTTTAATAAAATGTTAATTCACAGCGTTTTCAACTCTCAGGGATATTGAGGATGGAGAACTTTCTATGTTAGAAGAGAAAAATTGATTATTTAAATCTGAATTTTATGTACCAGGCAACATTTATATTTTCTTCTATTCATAGCTAAATATCATTTTAAAATCATTTAGACTTCCCATCAGAAAGTCACTAGGTCAACTAGAGAACTTCAGCCAAGTGGTAGAATAATATTACTCATGACATGTGCATTCTATCCCCAACCCTGTAGTAGGCCAAATTTTTTTTGAGAAGACAAAGCCATGGTTTTAGAAAAAGACCAACAGCCAGAAGAATAAACAACAAACACAATGCCTCTGCTTTAAAAAAAATAATATAACATTTCCGGATTATAGAAGTGATATGTTAACGTAGAAAGATTCTGAAATTGAGATAATTTTTAACAAGAAAAAAATTTTAATTACACCATTCACAGTGCAGTGGTAATTAAGTGGGCTTCCTTTTACCCATAAATATAAATATATGTGTATATACATTTTGGATATATATATATATGTATACATTTTTGAGAGATGTATACATAAATATGAGATATATCATAAATATGTATGATATTTATATATGTATGTAAAAATTTTCACATTATAGTGTGAATCCTTTCTTGATCTACAATGTGTACCTTTCACTTTATTATATGGATATGCTATAATTTGCTGAACTACTATTATTGGACATTTATCCTACTGCTGATCTGTATTATTACAAATAATTCTATGGTAAAGATGCTGTTATATAATTTTATGTTTATTTATTATTATTATTAGGATAAGATTCAAAGTGCTGAGAAAGGAAATGGATAATTTTATGTTTTTTATACTGTGTAGCATATTTCTTACCAGAAAAGGTTCTAGCAGTTTACATTCCAACAGCAAGTTTTATAGTGCTATTTTCAGTACAACCATGCCAAAAATATATATATTAACTTGTTTTCTAATTTAATCATTGAAAAGTACAAACCGTGTTTTAATTTGTATATTTGGAAACTAGTTATTTTAAAGTTCAAAATTTAGCAATTTTTTTCCTTCCCTTATGTTGCCTTTCACAATTTCTATCTAGTTTTTGTGATTTTCTTATAAATTTGTAAGAATAGCTTTTTGTATATTAAAGATATTAATATTTATCATATACAATGTACAAATTTTCTAGATTTTTAGTTTCTTTTTAGTAATTTTTATCATATCTTGAATATATAATTTTAAAGTCTTGACTAGTTTTGTTTATCAATTTTTACTGGTTTATTTTCTCGGCTGTTAGGCTGAGAAAATTAGATAAAAAATCAACTGTACTTACCTCTACTTTTTTATAGTTTCACATTTTGCACTTATATATTTTACCATTTGAACAACATTTTTGTGTAAAGCCGCAGGTGATTTTTTAAAATAAATAATTGCCTCAGCTGTGCTTACTGATGAATTCTTCCTCCTAAGTGTTAGATTTATAATACAAATACAGAATACTGAAGACTTTCTAGCCTGTTCCACCAGTTTGTCTGTTTGTGAAACACTGCATCATTTTAATTATCTCTATAATAATATATTAAGGTCTAAAGGAAGCATGTATCTCCTTATTAATTTCTCAGAACTGCCTGGGCTCTTCCTACAAATGTATTTCCCCAGATGATCTGTAAAAATTGCCTCTCCAAGTTCTCAAAAATTTTATAGAATCATCTGTTACATTGAATTTCATTGAAATCCCATTGAAATGTTTCTACAAATAGGCACGATGTCTTTAATACATTTTAGAAAATTTTTATATATGATATAATTTTTAGTTTAATACATACCATGTATATGAAGTATTATATATGTATAGTGTTTATGTGTGTAAGTGCATTGATATGTGTACATATATAGTTGGATTACACACAAGGATATATTCATGTGTGTGTATATAAGGAATATATATAAATATATAAAGGAATATATATGTATGTGTGTGTGTATATGTCTATGTATCCCATTGTTGCATTAAACATTTTTTAGCATCTGTGTCTATAAAATTTTATCAAAAGATTATCCATTTTGGGAAAGGTCATGAACTTTTTCTCTATTAACATACTGAGATTTGGCATTATAATTATTTTTTAAACGTGGAGTCGGATTCCATTTGCTTGCACATTAGGATTTGTCAATTTTTGTAAGAGATTGATCTACAGTTTTATTTTCATTTGTTTCAAACTCCGGCATCTGCTTTAGGTTAACTTTGTAAAATATTTTTTACATCTTATCATTTTCATAGTCTAGATGAGCTTATATTTCATAAGGAATATCTTTCACTTCAAAATTTTTAAAGAACTCATTGGAAAAATCTTGACCCTACAGTCTTTTTTCTTTTTCTTGTTTTTGTTTTTTCACTATTTTCTGTAGTTATGAATTAATTTTTTGAGGTAAATTTGTATTTAAAAGGAAAGCTATCTTTTGACCTTGTACAAGTATTTTGAAACATATTTGTTTGCGTGTGTGTGTGTTAGTTTTTAATTTATTCTGTTTAGCATGTGTTCTTTTTTTATGGTAACTTTATTTTTATTTTAATTTTTTCTTCTTAGGAGTAAAATTTATTTTTTTATTGTTTGTTTTGTTTTGTTTGTTTTGTTTTTATTGTGGTAACATTGGTTTATAACATTATATATATTTCAGGTGTACATCATTATATTTGGATTTCTACATAGATTACATCATGTTCACCACCCAAAGACTAATTACAATCCATCACCACACAGGTGTACCTAATCATCCCTTTCAACCCTCTCCCTCCCTCCTTCCCCTCTGGGAACTGCCAATCCAATCTCTGTCTCTATGTGTTTGTTTGTTGTTGTTTTTATCTTCTACTTATGAAAGAGATCACACAGTATTTGACTTTCTCCCTCTGATTTATTTCACTTAGCATAAATCCTCAAGGTCCATCCACGTTGTCACAAATGACTGGATTTCATCCTTTCTTATGGGTGAGTAGTATTCCATTGTATAATTCCTTTGTTTTCCCTTGTTTCTCAAGGATTTAATTATTTGAATATAGAATATAAAGCAAAACAAAAATTCCACTGCTTTACCACTACTGTCACCCAAAGGCATATTTTTACTGCCTTCCTCAATACCCCATCGAAATATTCCAGATTAGATTTTATAGAATATTTTATTTACACTTTACCGCGGCTGTTTTTGACTTTGTAGCTTACCTCTTGCTTTATTTTTTAGACAATTTATTTTAAAAAGACAACTCTTCTTCTTAAGACAACTCTGCTGTTTTCTATTTTAGAATTGTTTTAAATCACTCATAAAGAAAATTTCACTCTTTGGGATAGTATTATCCTACTTTTAAAGCAATCATGGTATACAGATTTTCACTTGGAAGTTTTTGGTATTTCCATGGAAACAGATTCAGGGAACAAGCCCACAGAGAAAATACCTTTGTTGACAGATATCTAACCAAAAAGGAAGGCAAGAACAAAAGAAGAATGATCCATTCTTGATTAAAGCCAAAATGTGAGAACAAAAAAACTATTTTAAGGCAACGAAAGAATGTGGAAAGTGACTTCTATGATTTACCTGTCAAAGGTGAATACTCACTTCCCAAATGACAAGCCAGCCAACAGATTGTGTGTGTAAATTCTCTTCCTGCAAGCAGGAGAGCAGGCCAACCTAATGGTGAGCAGAAAGGCACACTGAGGCGTCCCACTTACCTGTGTCAAATGGGACCACTGTAGCATAAACTATTTAATCTTTCCACAGAAATTTCCTATTCATAATCATGATAAAATTGTTATTTCATATTATAAAATGGTTTTATTGGAATCTATTTTTGAAAACGTTTGACATATATCATGAACTCTTATTATGGTATTCTGCACTTTTACACTGAAATTTTTTTTCCCTCATATACAATATTCATATTTCCATGTGTATTAAGGACTTATTTCTCGTTCATTCTTAAATGAAATCTATGCTAAGGAGCCAGCACCGGCTTACCTCTCAGATGTTTGAATAACACCCCAATGTGAATACCAGACTATACCCTATCTGCAGGGCCTTTTTTGATTATTCTAGATTTTAGCTTGTGGTTGTCTTATGGATTATTTTAAACTAGAGGTGGAGGCAAGACAACATAAATCAGTGAATATTCCTATTCTATTTTAGAGAAGTTTTAATTAAACATAGAAATTTACTGAAATTCCACCTGTGTTTTCCAACATTTTGGGTGTTGAATATAATAAATCTTAAAAGCTTTCCATTTGGTTGTCTTTTTGCATTTAAGAAGTGAAGAACTCGGACAAGAGGAAAAAAGAAATTAAATTAAAGAAAAATAGACATTCCATTTATTCATCCCCCAGATTAAATCACTCCCAAACCTCCTTTCTCATGAGTTTAGGCACGTAATACGTAGCATACTAGTATCATTTGTTATCAACCCAAGACAACGTGGAGTGAAAAGGATTGCTTTAATAACGACCCCAGGAAAACCAGGACCATCCCAGGCAAACCAGAAATTATGGCTACTCTTACAATATGTTTTCCTTTCAAAACTTTAATGTAGTTCCCTTTTAATGAACTATTGAAAAAACAATGAAAAAGGTCCTGGAAAAAATTACATGATCTTATTCTTTCCTTTCCTTACTTTTTCATTTTTCATGAGTTTGCAACAAATGTTCTTAACATTTTTTGTGGTTCATAGACCACTTCTTATAATGTTTTTAAACGCATAAAATACATAGAATTATAAATAAAACTAGTTATTGTGAGATGCAGGCATTAAAATATTAGAAAATGAATTTGTGGTATAGTAATATATGTGCTGCTTTATTAATACACGATGTTGCAAGATCTAGCACGTAGTCTAGCTATCACAACTTTGAAGTAGTTATAACTGTAACAATATTTTGAGTTTTTGTGTGTGTGTGTGTGAGGAAGATCAGCCCTGAGCTAACATCTGCCAATCCTCCTCTTCCTGCTGAGGGAGACTGGCCCTGGGCTAACATCCGTGCCTGTCTTCCTCTACTTTATATGGGACGCCACCGCAGCATGGCCTGGCAAGCGGTGCGTCGGTGCAGGCCGGGGATCCAAACCAGCAAACCCTGGGCCGCCGCAGTGGAGCGCGCACACTTAACTGCGCCACAGGGCCGGCCCCTATCTTGAGTTTTATGTTATAGAAAAATACTTATAATTTCAATTGGTAACAAAATCACAAATACTGCTAATATTACTAAAATATGTTGCCTCGATTATAAAGGAAGTAATCTAAATTTCAATTAGAAATTAGTGAAAACAAAGATGCACTTCTTCTTTTCCAAATTCAAAGACCTCCTAAATGATTGAACACAAGTTACAGACACTCGGCTTAAAATAGCTGCCTGAAAGCCAAAATAGTAAAAGAAACTATTTTCTCAACCGAGTCCTAACAATTATAGTGCCTTATAAGTTAACTTTTCTATAACTTGTATCTCTGCCTTTCAGAATCACAGAAAAATAAGCAAAAGATTATTCATATGTGAATTTTCTGTAATACTCTACTAAGATATTGGACTTACTGCAGTGTTCAAGACCTACATGATTCTAGAAATTAATTTTCAAAGTTGCCCAAATAACTCAATTGTCACCTCCTCTTCTTAGAGACAGTAGCCCATTTACTACGCTGCAATGAAGTGGATATTACTTTTCCATATTCTTTCTTTTCCTTAATGAGCTACAGCTGTTAAACAAGCAGTTAACAATAGAACTCAGACCTATTTCAATCAGCACTTTTAAAATATGGCACATTTTTCTGAATTTAAATGAGATATGTTAAACTTCGTGCTAATTAGTAAAAGTGCATCATTTAAGTCAAATGGTGATGAACTGATGGATCAAGTTTGGAAAAGTTCACATTTCAAATAAAAGTACCCTAGCATTTCTATTAGGATTTCCTTAAGGTCAGAGCTGCTCTTACTTATTTTCCAAAATGTTTTCAATACAATTAAAAGATGAACAAATTTGAAAAATAAGTATGTTGACAGAGAATTGCTTTATAAAATTTTGAAATATTATATAATTGTAATATATAAAAAAGTGCAATATTAGTGCAAAACTGAATACTCAGAACAATAGAGTAGAAACGACAGATTCTCGTATTATCACTTCATTTATACTATTAAAAAATCCCAGACGTATTGTAAAATTCATATTTATTAACAATTATTAGAAAATTGGGATATCTGGGGAAAAGAATAAAGCTATAGTTTCACTTTGCACCATATATTATAATAATAAATCAACGTTAAGTAGTTAATTGAAACAGACCAAAAATATTATAAACGGAATAAAATAAAGGTAAATATTTAATTAGTTTGGAATTAGGAAAGCTTTGCTCAGGATAAGATCAGTGGAAGATATTATAAAGGAAAAGAATATAGATTTAACTACATAAAATGGAAAATAAATTAGGTAACATGAAGAGCTGGAAATACATTTATAGCAAATATGACAAGAATAGTTTATATTCTCAATAAATATACAGATATTTTGTAAATAAAGAATTCAGGAAACACTACAATTGAAAATTTGGTGGGGAAAAAAGCATAAAAATCCACAAAGAAAATATACCAAGGAGATACCAATGTATGAAAATTTCTCAATTTACATAGTAATCAAAGTATTACATATTTCTAAAAAAGGTAATAAAGCTGTTAAAACATGAAAATAAACACTATCACTTATGTAGCTGGCAAAGATTAAGAAGATGATGAATGGCAGTGATCTCTGATGGTAAAGGGCCTGCCATAACCACCTCAAAAACAAGCTTGAAAAAAGGATAGGACCACTCTGTTCTTTTACCAGACACACCCACGTGAGTCCTCCGCTCTGGTGGAGACCGTCGGAAGTGGCTCTGGGGGAATCTGTTCTCAGGGACGGCGGTGGTAGTGCTTTGGCGTCCTGCCCCCAGCACCACGGGGCCTGCTAATGCATCTGTGCTGTGCTGAGCCGCCTCTGCGGTGCTTTATGCAGGAGCAACCCCTGTGGTACAGTTGGGGAATGTTCCTCTCTGCATGTTCTCTGAGATTGAGTCTCAGTCATTACTTTTTATCGGAAAGGATCTCGAGTGAATCCTGTTTGTGGCAACAAAGAACACTGATTGATTCAGAAGATGGCACTAGTTTTAGTTGCAAACAACTGATACTTAAAGGACTAAATCTGGGATTATTTTTCTTGTTTGGGTGGTTCTGAGGTAGTAAGATTATAACATATTATAAATTGATAACATGCTCTGGCCCAACATATAACTCATTTATTATCTCACGTGGTCACCTGGCATTAAGTGCCCATTGTGGCAAGATGGTGAGGGACCCAATGCCCATTTCTGTAAAACAATATGATGAGCATGAGGACTATGAGATGGACCAACGGCCTCTAACTGCCCTGGAATGCTAGAGAAATAAAATGACAAATGTACTAAACAAATTTCTTATCACTTGCTGCTACAGGGCCGAAAGTGCAAAGGATGAAAGCTAACACACAATCCTATGACTTGACAATTTACAGCATCAGTTGAATTGCAACTTTGCCAAATCTCTTATGTAAATGTTAAAAATGAATAGGGCACCAAGAATTGGAATGAGGACTCAAGGAAAGATATGCACGGTTTCAAACAGTGGTTTTCAACTGGAGACACTCCCAGCCTCGGAGGGCTTCCATAAGCATGTGAAAGTACTTTTTCTTGGGGATGCTACTGGCATTTATCACTTGGGTACAATGATTTTAAATGCGCAAAAAAATGTGGGAAAACCCTGCACAAAGAAGAATTGTCTCATCTAAAATTTCCTTAGGACTCCTATAGAACAGCACTAGCTTTCAATGATAAGCACTCTCCAGTCTGACTGAGCCTCTTTTGCCAGCAGAACCATCCCCTGGCCTCCTGGTAGATGTGGTTGTTCCAGTCTTGCCTGGAGACCCTTTAACAATCCTACCAGAACATTTACCTTGAAAACTGAAACAAGATTAAGTTTGTTTCATTATCAGGAAAAATATTAACAGTGATTTAAAACAAAATAGAATTATTTTCCCTCTCATTTGAAAGTAGATCCAAATTTCCAGGACTTGGAATGAATCCTTCATGGTCACCAGCATTCCAGGCTCCCACTATCTGTCTATTTCCCCATCTTTACTGCACTGTCACATTGTCCTGACTAATTCCAGTCAGAAGGAGAGGAAGAAGGATGAAGAAAAGTGAATCCCGTCTCTAAGGAACTTCTCAGAAAGACCATGCAGCTTCTCTATGCCTCTCGTGGGCGGCAATTAGTCATATGACAATCCCAGGTGCAGAGGGGGTTGGGAAAGGTACTATTTTACTTAGAGCACATGGATGTTCATCTAAAAAATGGGTTCTGAGATTAATGTGGAAGGGTATGAATGTTGTGATATACAATTAACAAAGCAACCGAATACTCTCCATGCCCCCTCCCATGTTATCTTTGCTTATAGGCTCTGGGATGAAAAGGTTTATGCACCAAGCAAAATTCAGTATGTTACTAATTGATATCAGTTACAACTTGGAGAAAAATGTGTGAGAATGGATTCTAAAGTGCTAAATAAAGAAAGAGAAGTGGAGGCCAGGCCAGTGGCATAGCAATTAAGTGCACATGCTCTGCTTCAGTGGCCTGGGGTTGCAGGCCCAGATCCCAGGCACGGACCAAGGCACCACTTGTCAAGCCATGCTGTGGCAGCATCCCATATAAAATAGAGGAAGATGGGCATGATGTTAGCCCAGGGCCAATCTTCCTCAGCAAAAAGAGGAGGATTGTCAACGGATGTTAGCTCAGGGCTGATCTTCCTCACAAAAAAAAAAAAGAGAGAGAGAGAGAAGTGTTATTGTATCTAACTGAATTTACTGATATAGAAATTTTGGATTTACCAGAAATTTTGGATTCAATATGCTAGCCAAAGTAGATAGAAGTAGTTTTAACTTGCTTTACTGTCTTACTGAAACATGTACTGCATAGTGAACTAGACCAAACAAGTTTGAGATGGAAGAAATTACTCTTTATATTAGAGATAAAGGAATTCAAAGGTTCACGAAGAAAAAAAGTTATATAAATTTATTATGTGAAATTTACTGTGATTTTGAAACTAAGAATACGTAGCCTTTCACCATAATCCTGAAAAATATATTGGATCTAGAAGGGTTGCAAGTCTTTGAAAAGTCTTGTAGTGGCTAATTTTTGTAAAACAAGTATACTGGTAGAGTTGCTGATATTAAAATAGGCTCCTTAATTTCAAAGAGAATGAAGAAATCTTGGGCTGGTAGAGGCCAAGTTGTGCTATTTAACCAGCAGGCAGAGTGGGTATACTTACTGTAATGCACAGCAGGGGGAGAGGTACTCAGAATAGTCCCACCTATACAGACTATTGAAATCATTATTGAGTATAAAATTTACAAGTTCAAATAGTTGCAAAGCCAGTTAAGGTCTTTGTGCTTTGCATAAGGAAATGCACTCTGATGACAGAGATATAACATTCATACCATAACAACAGAGTCACAGCTCTCGCCTAACCCAGATATGAGTCAGTTCAAGACTGAGAATCCCTTGATTATAGTAAGGGAAAGAAGACTTGCAATAATACCATAGTCTATATGGTAAATTTTTCTACTAGCCTTTTTCAATGTGACAGCAGTGCTGATAGCAGGGGACCTGTGAAATGGGAAAAGGAAACACTCATACTATTCCGATGTGCTTGCACTCTATGGTTACGGCTCAGAGTGGGGACTGATCTGAGTTGTGTGGTCTGTCTGTTCAGTCATGTGAATCATGAGTTTAAGAAAAAATCTACCAAACTGGTGAAATGCCATGTAAGAGGCTTTTTCTCAGGTTTTCTACGGAATGGGAAGTTTAGAGGTAGCAGGTCAGAGTGCTGTACTTCTGGGCACTGCGTCTACATTTAGGCAAGAAGAAGGGAGGGCAAAGGAAAAGGTCAAATATTTTCTTCGAAAGACTTTGCCATGTTTATTCAGGAAGTAAAGTCTTCTCCACCTCCTTCTGATTCTCGTTAGCCAGAACCATGTCACGTAGTCACAGCCACAGAGAGGCTAGGAATTTGAGGGCAGTATGTCCAGCCTCCAGCAGAAAATAGCACAGCTAAAGCAGGTTTGAATGGGTATTCAGGGAGCAAACCTTCCTCCCTCAGGTGGAAAATGAAGATTGATCAAATTCCATCTCATTTGAGGCCCATTGGGATCCCCAGGCCCATCTTGTGTTATAACCCCAGGTTTTGAGAATGTAGTATAGACAGATAAACTTAAAGACTAGCAGTTACTAATGGAGTAAAGGCTATCACGGTAGAGCTAGCTAAAAAGAGCTTCTTGAACTCCCCCTCCCTAGCAAAATAATAAACCAAAAACAATATCACACTTCTGAGAGAATCACCACCAAAGACTGGAAAAAGCAGGAGTGGTGATTCCTAACATATCACCATTTACCTTGACCGGCCTGTGCGGACAGAAGACTCTTGGAAATGATATTTGATTAGCACAAGCTTAATCAGGTGGTGAATCTAATTGTAGCTGCTATGCCAAATGGAGACTCTTTCCTGGAGCAAATCACCACAGCTCCAAATACCTGCTATGTATTTATTGATCTAGGTTTTTTTTTTCACTTCTATACCAATTATCAGAGAACTCCAGATATGACTTGCTGTTACATGGGCAGCTGCACACTTCTACCATCCTACAGCAGGGCTCTGTCAGCTCAGCATACTGAGCCACAATTTAGTCCACAGGAACCTTACTTATCTCACCAGCTCCAAGCCATCACCCTGAATCTACGTAAGCAACAACATCATGCTCAGATGACATGATGAAATGAAAAACAGAACTCTAGACGCCTTTGCAAGACATACGTCAGAAAGCAGGAGATAAATGGCACTTGCCACTTAAGTAAAGATAAAGGCCCAGAAACCCGAGGCATGTTAGTTTTTCTTTTTCTTCTTTTTCTCTTTTTCTTAGCCTGTGCTCTCCAAAAAACACAGCCCGAAACACGCAAGTGGTTTATTTGGGAAATGATCCCAGGAAACAGAAGTGAGGGACTGGGGCGAATGAAAAAGGAAAGGAGGGGGGACCGGCCCTGTGGCTGAGTGATTCAAATTCCATGCATTCTGCTTTGGTGGCCTGGGTTTGCGGGTTCGGATCCCGGGCGTGGAGCTACATGACTGTCAACCATGCTGTGGAGGCATCCCACATACAAAGTGGAGGAAGGATGGCACGGATGTTGGCTCAGGGCTAGTCTTTCTCAAGCGAAAAAAAAGAAAAGAGGGATATTGCCAGAGGGTATTAGCTCACGGAGCATCTTCCTCACCAAAAAAAAAAAAAAGGAGAGGAGGGACAGCCTATTTATGGAGTCTGTCAATTCCACCCGGACCTTCTAAGTTGTAGAGAATCCCCTCAGAGCTGTCCACGTAAGGGAAGGCAAGAGAACGGTTCATTCATTAGCTCCATCCTCCATTGGTCAAAGTTTGTAATTCTCAATTGTGAATGCATGAAACTTGAATGGGTTTTTTAGGGTCCCATACCACATCATCAGAGTGGCTGGAGGTCATGAAGCAAGAAATATATAGCACAGTTGGGCTTTCTGTGGAGCTTTAAAATATGCCTCAAAATTGCCTGCGTGAGCATATATCTAGCATCGCTCAGCCCTAACTAGCTGTAGGCTGCCCATGGGGCATGAATTCCTCTGCACTTCCAGATTGCACATGCATAAACGCCAAGTGAGTTTCTGCAGCTCGGCTCTGCGCGTCAAAGTTTCAGAGGAGCTGGAGTTAAGAAGCAAGGTCTGGGCCGGCGCCGTGGTTTAGCAGTTAAGTGCACGCGCTCCGCTGCTGGCGGCCCGGGTTCAGATCCCGGGCGCGCACCAACACACCGCTTCTCTGGCCATGCTGAGGCCGCGTCCCACATACAGCAACTAGAAGGATGTGCAGCTATGACATACAACTATCTACTGGAGCTTTGGGGGAAAAAATAAATAACTAAAATTATTAAAAAAAAAAAAAAAGAAGCAAGGTCTGTGCAATGCAACTGAGGCAAGGGAGTGTTCGCTGCAACCGGTCACCCGAGCAGTATCAGGAGCAAAAGGTGGGCTGAGAGAATCTGAAGTGGTTTAATTAAAGTGTTAGATAAACCCTCCAGAAAGCATTTGCCTTGCACACTCTAACTCAAAGTAGGAGACATATTTGGTGAAACTGTTTGGATTTTCTAGACAACAAAAAATACATTTGGATGTGCTATTGCAACCCGTTTACTGAATGACCCAAAGGCTGCCAGATTTGACTGGTCCTGCATGCCTGGTATGACTAGACCCATAGATGCAATGTTCTTGAAATATCTATGGCAGATTGTGGTGCTGAATAATGACTCTCACAAAGCTCAGTAGGAAATTTGTAGCAGATGTCTCAAAAGGTTGAAAGTAGTTTCCTCTTGAGAGGCAGCTTTTGCCTTGCTTCTGAACTCCAATCAAAACTGAATGCCTCACTCTAGGAGTAAATGTAGCCACGTGCCTGAGCTGCCTTTTATGAACTGGGTGTTGTGTGATCAAGCCATAAAATTTGGTGTCAACAGCGGCATACCAGGTGGATTTCATGAATGTGAGACTGAGTGTAGGTAGGTGCACAGGCAAGTTCCATAGCAAATTTCTCCTGCGAATGCTCTGTCTGCACTTCTGCTGCCTCAACCCACCTCAACCCTCAGCTCAGTCTCATGGGGCTCCCATGACCAGAGGATTCAGAAGAAAACATTCGAGTCTGTCTCACAAATTGCTCAGCAGTGCACACTGACACTTGTGGAAGTAGATTTCTGTGTAGAAACAGCCCCACTCATGTGACCTTGAGGGGCACTGGAGGTAGGAAATATTCATGGTAAGCAGAAATTCCAAGTTATTCGTATAATTCATTGATTGCTGGGTAATGGCTACTAGTTTGGTGGATGATCGAGAATTTAGAATGAACAAGATTAGAGGACTGGAGAAAAGTCTGTTTGAGGACAGGTTATGTAGACAGAATGGGTCTTAAATGGAAGAATATTTTTATCCAATGTGAGTGTTTGCTAAAAATGTCTCCACTGCAAATGAGGCTCTCATAATCAAATGGATGTGATGATCTGCCCTGTGGATGTTCATCTGGCTCATTGTGCAGCCTACTCAATGATTGTTCATTAAGCTCATCAGCAAGGAGTGCATGTTGGTAGGAACAGATGTCATGCATGGGCTCAATGACATGCGTTTCCCCTCTCCGAGATTTGCCTGGCTACTAGTAGGGTTGAATATTCAATTTGCTGGTGGCTGTGTCTGACCTTGACCCTCTGATAAGTAACAAGCCCTGGGGGAATCAGTCAGCCAGCTAGCAGAAGATTAATTATACTAGACATTTTGTTTCATGAAAGAGGTAATAATTTGTCTCACTGGAATAGACACTTCATATGGATTTGGATTTTTTCCTCAGCTTGCCAACCTTCTGGCAGTAATACCATCTGCAAGTTTTATTCAATTACGTATCAAACGTCGTGATATCCCACGCAACCTTTTTACGTCCTAGGAGCTTATTTTTCAGCAAAACAAGTGACTAATCTACTTTTAATGTATATTTTGTTCTTATTTCTCTGCTTTCAATATTCAAATTTTATTTTCTCCCTGGGAAACATCTTTGCTATCTCTTTAAGAGATATTTTCTGGAATCCAATATATTGTTTAACAAAGTATACAGCTATGATAAAGGCACAGAGCATGTTAAAATACATGTTAAATTTCCTTGGCCCATTGAAAATTTATCTTTATGAAGGTAATGAAATGTACAATGATAATATTTTAGGGAGTCCCAGAAAAATCTTAGCTATCTCCAAACACCAAGGTATTGCAAATTCCCCACTGGGATTTTGATACCTAGGCATGAATCTCTCCAGAGGTCACAAGCATTTTTTGAACACCATTTCTTTAAGATGGTTTCTATGGTAATGTAATGGATAGAGCCAAAGAGTGATCCAGATGCTATTAAATATGTGATTTTTTTACAGGTGGCACATCAGAGACTATTAATATCAATATATAGTTTCAATGTCATCTCTTAGGCACAAAACTTAGCATAGCACCATTGGTTTAGAACTCCTGCAAACATACATGTGGCCTAATTATAAGCAACAGGACACCTATGTTACCAGAAATCTATTATTTTATTTTCAGATAATATTTATTAACTGTAACTAGAAAAAAGGAAAAGGAAAAAGGAAAAAAAATCAGAATTTTTTCTCATGTCCATTATTTTTAAACTCACAAGACACATTCTGTTCTCTCTCCTCTCTTTCTTTCTGGAGAATTGAGGGACATGGTATATCAAAAAAGGTGAAAATTGCTTGTACCATGTATTGATGAAGCACATTGATTGCCTGCACAGAACTATTCCTCCTATCAATCTTCTCATATGAAAAAACTTGCAATTGTTTGATTATTCTTTTGTAATGATTTCACACTTTTATAAGTGTAGCATGCCACTCTTGTGCTTTAACTCTGTCTGAACTTTATACGCTATTTCTAAAACAACCAGATGCATTTGAAGCTTATAGTAATGCAAACAGATTAGGAATATTCATATTTATAAGTTAAACAACTCAATTTTATTACTGTCCATCACGGTTTCTTCATGATGCCAGGCACCCAGTTGCTACAGTCAATTATACACTTACACACCTTTACCTAACCGAGTGGATGGTATTACACAAGACTTTGTTGGATTGTTTTGTTAATTTATTATATTAATTGACAAAAGGAGAAATTTTTTCACTTTATCACTTAACCTTTCAGATTGGTTATTGGTTCATTAAATAAATGATTATATTTCTCTTTCCCTAGGACATCCATAGGGCAACAGAGAAACCAAACCATCTTCTGAAAGGAGTCGGGGCTGAAGGTGGATCTTGAGGTGGGAGAGGAGTAGCTGGGAAGTGGGAGGAAAACCAGATAACTTTTCCACGTTAGATTATAAATCACCAGGGTTAATGGGCAATAGTGTCAGACTGGGGTTTCAATCCTAGCTCTGCCATAATTTACTACCTGGAGGTTGGGAAAATGTTTAATCTTTTAGATAATTAGGATGTATCATTATATAGAATGTAATGAATCTCAGTCCACCAACTAAGGTAAACAGAAGACTAGCACACATATTAAGGCCTAACGCATATACATGCATCAGTCTGTGGAACGATGTCACTGGACACATTCTTTCTACCTGTTTGTATTTCAGGTTGGTAGCATTAAATCAGTCCCTTTGATAGTAACCCTAAAAATGATTTGATGGCTCTGTCAGTGGACTCCAGTACTATTGACATTTTGAACCAAATAATTCTTTGTTGTGAGGGGTCTTTCCTGTGCATTGTAGGAAGTTCAGCAGCATCCCTGGCCTCTATCTAGATACCTGTAGCATACCTCTTCTCCCCAAGTTGTGACAACCGGAAATGTCTCCAAATATTGCTAAATGTCCGTGGGGACAAAATGGCTATATAGAAGAGAGAGAATAGGAGGAGTTGAGAATGACCTGGATGGTTTCTAGGCTGGGGCAATATTATTACCTGACACATAGAATTCCTGATATCAAGTATACTTTTGTTAACCAATCTCTTGTTAAATGACAAATGCTTAGGACAGAAGAGAAAAGAGCAACCTCCACGTTCTGGAGTGGAGGGGTAAGTTAAATATTAAAAGAGAAACTTAGCACCTTAGCAGTCATCTAGGAGTCAAGGCAGCTTATGCTTTGAACATAGACCATTCTCTGGCCTACCTTGGGGTTAGAGATCAGTTATTATTGTGTTAGCTCCTTGAGAGGATTTGTGATGATCCTGACCTTGAACGGCAGAAGACTCCTGACCAGTTGGAACAGATACCAAAAGTCATAATATGTATGTTTTTAAGAATCCTTCCTGGTGAATTGACATGAGTGAAGCCATGATGGCCACTCCGTGACCCTCAGAAACCATCTGCACTGAAAAAATACAAAGCAGGTGCTTGTGATGGGAACTGGCCCTTCTCCCACAATATAAACTGCAATTGTTTATGTCTCAAGACTATAAGAGCATCGGGAGCAGGCACAGAGCAGCCAGCTGTGTCCTCCAGACGATTACCGGAGTCACAGTGCACGCACACACTAGATAACACCTAACATCTAAAGAAAAGAAACACCAGATATTCCCCTATGGGCCCTCAATGAAATCCTAAATAAAAACCCTTGCTTAGCATTGCCTGGGCGGGAGTCTCACCTGCGGAGGGGATGCCTTGCTCAGGCTCCTTTCTCTCAACCAGCACTCCCAGCCTGGCGGTGCTCTTGGAACTCCCCCCGCTAAAGGCATGGATGTTGTGAGTACCCAGTTTGATGGTACTTTAATTTTCCCATGCTTGTATTCTTGTATTTTACTGATTTTCTTTCACTGTAGCTGTTTCAGCCTAATTTTGTATATTTCTATTAATAAACAATCATTGCTTACTTATTAGATATTTGCTCTGAGTGGTCCTTTGGGCAGGAAAGATGCTATTCTTTGACCAATCTGACCCCTTTTCCCCTGTTAAAACACCTGGAAACCAGAAAAAGAAGGTTGTGGTCTCATCATTGTGTGCTCTTGACATCAGAGATGGGAGAGTACCTGTTTGATGATTTATATTCAAGCACATCCCTCTGCCAAATTTCTCACCATGTCCGGTATTCTGCTTATTCTCACCCTGCTCGTACCACAGATGGTGTTTCCATTCTCTCTCCCAAAACACTGGTTGTATCAATAAGTTCTGGCTGTTACCATTCTTGGAACTCTCATTTCACTCCAACTATCCTCATCACTATCTATCTTATGTTCCTTTATGATTTGTTCTGTAAGACCCTGCATTATGAAATGTCAGCTCTCAGACAAATTTCCATCTGCCCTAAACTTTCCTCGACATCTTCTACTACCTTCTTGAACTTAATAGAAATTTATCATCTTCTAGAATTCACCATATTCCAACCCCATCTTTTATCCTTACTCAAGAGAGACTCAATTTTTTTTACTGGCTCCGACTTGCTAAGAGATGAGGAAAGCACAATTTCTTGCCCCAGTAAATCTTCCAGATGAGAAATCTGTCTAATTGCAGAAATGCTGGAGAAAGGCACAGAGCAGTGCTGATGTCATCACCCCCCCTTTTTTTTACCTTCCTCTGGACCCTTCCTGCTGCTAATTAAAACTTTTATTCATCACCTACCTATTCTTCATCACATTCTCCACTGCATCTCTTATAAACTTTCTTTTCCCTTTAATCCATAAATATTTTCTTACCTTCTCAATCAGTGAATCATCTCACTTTATGCTTTCTACAGGTAAGACCGTTCATCCAAAGACATGACACTAAACGTTTTTTTCCAATTAGCAAGAAATGAAGCTTTAAAAAATTCAGATAATTTGTTTCTAAACAAAAAATATGTTAACAATTGTACCGTATGGATGAAACCAGTTTATTACAATATCCTCAACAATTGACACAGGGCCTGGAATCAAGTAGATGATCAGTAATTGTCTTCCCATGCAGACTAGATGGAGGGGTGAGTGAGGTCACAAGACACTGAAAACAGGAAGTAAATTTTCAAAGACATAAGGAAACCAAGAAATGCTCTAATCTTCAATTTACTAATTCATTTTCAGAAATACAACCATCTTTATAGTTCCTAAGAAATTAGAATTTTCTCCGTCTTCATAAGCAAAAGGAAATGAGCAAAGAACGAGCTTTTATGGAGGACTTCTCAGAAAAGATCAAGTTCCAGGCCACCACTGGGATGATAAACATGTATTCCAATGCCCCTTATCATCTTCATCTCCATCTTCAGATTATGAGTATCATATAACTGCTGGCACATAACTATGACCCTGCCTCATCAAGAAAATGTCATTATTTTAAGCGTGTTATGGTTAATATGGGACCAATAAGGTATGTCTTCACAATTCACACATATTCTGAATATTATTACTCAAGAAATTCATCTTCATTTCTCCAAAAACAAAGCAAATGGACTACTGAATGAGAGTCAACAAAGAGAATGTCCATCCATTAAAATCGCATGTGGCTTTGACTTGAGAGTTATAAGACACTTATGTGGGTCCCATTGAACAAGTTTGCCAAGCTTCCACTTAGATTTTTGGCTCTACCATTTTATGACCATTTTCATAGCAAAATCATGTGTTATTAAAGATGCAACAGCACTGCAAAATTTTATCATTGAAAACAAAGTTTTTATTACTGTTGAGAGTAGCTGAAATACATAAATATATCACTTTGTGTGTAAAGATTAAATAAAAATTTTTAAGTGTCTACTAAGTGATGGTAAAGCTGCCACTGAATAAAAAAGATAAAATCACTGCTTCCATTCTAATTTAGGGAGACAACCAAACTTCAAATAGATAACCATATACATTTATCAGTTAATAAAGGATACTATGGCTTGCTCCTCTTTTATTTCTGATTTTACTTGAGTCTTCTCTCTTTTTTCTCTTAGTTAGCCTGGCTAAAGGTTTGTCAATTTTTTTTTTGTCTTTCAAAGAAACCAACTCTTAGTTTCATTGATTTTTTTTCTGTTTTTTATGTTCTCTATTTCATTTATTTCCACTCTAATTTTTTATTACTTTCTTCCCTCATTGCTAACTTTAGGTTTTTATAAACTTCCTTCTTAGTACCGTTTTTGCTGTATCCTGTAAGTTTTAGTAAGTTGTATTCGCATTTTAGTTTGTCTCCAGGTATCTTTAAAATTCCTTTTTGATTTCTTCTTTGATGCAATGGTTGTTCATGAGTGTGTTGTTTAGTTTCCACGTATTTATAAATTTTCCTGTTTTCTTTCTGTTATTGATTTCTAGTTTCATTCCACTGTGGTCTGAGAAGATATTTGGTATGATTTCAAACTTCTTAAATTTGTTAGGATCTGTTTTGTGACCTAAGATGTGGTCTATTCTGGAGAACATTCTGTGTGTGGTTGGGAAAAATGTGTATTCTGCTGCTGGTATGTTCTGTGTGTGTCTGTTATGTCCATTTGTTCTATAGTGTTGTTCATGTCAGCTGTCTTTTTATTAATCTTCTGCCTGGATGTTCTATCCAGTATTGTAAGGGGGGTATTGAAGTATCCTGCTATTTTTATATTCTTTCCAATATCTTTCTTCAGATCTATCATATTTGTTTTATATACTTAGGAGCTCTGATGTTGGGTGCATATATGTTTATGATTGTTGTATCATTTTGTTGAATTCACCCTTTTTATCATTATAGAGTGAACTTTTCTGTCTCTAGTGATGGTTTTTGACTCAGAATCTATTTTTTCTCATATAAGTATAGCCAACTACTCTCTTTTGTTTACTATATACATGAAATATCTTTTTCCATTCCTTCACTTTCAGCCTATGTATGTCTTTCTATCTAAAATGAGTGTCTAGTAGACAGCATGTCACTAGACTTTGGGTTTTTTTCCATTTAGCCACTCTATGCCTTTTAACTGGGGAGTTTAATCCATTTACATTTAAAGCAATTATTGATAGGTAAGGACTTACAATTGCCATTTTTTAAATTTTTTCTGTCAAATAGTTCTTTTGTTCCTGTCTTCCTCTCTTGATGTTTTCTTCTGTTATTCAATATTTTTGGTAGTAATTTGGTTTCATTCCTTTCTCTTTAATTCTTGTGTATCTACTATAGGTTTTTCCTTGGCGGTTACCCTGATGACACAGAAATTAAAAAGATCATAAGAAACTATTATGAACAATTATATGCCAACTAATTGGATAAATTAGAAAAATGGATAATTTCCTTGAGATATACAACCTACCAAGACCAAATCAAGAAGAAATAGAAAACTTCAACAGACCAATAGCAAACAAGGAGATGGAATAAGTAATAAAAAATCTTTCAACAAAGAAAATCCCAGGACCAGATGGCCTCCAGGGTAAATTCTACCAAACATTCCAAGAAGAACTAATACTAACCCTTCTTAAATTCTTTCAAAAAACAGAAGAGGGAATACTTGCGAATTCATTTCATAAGACCAGTATCACCCTGATCTCAAAGCCAGACAAAGATAACACAAGTAATGAAAACTACATGCAAATATTCCTGACGAACATCGATGCAAAAATCCTCAATAAAATACTACCATATTGAATTCAACAGTACCTTACAAGGAGCATGTGGGCTTTATCCTGGGACACAAGGATGGTTCAATGTATACAAACCAATAAACATGATATACCACATTAGGAGACTGCATGCCAAAAACCACATGATTATCTCAATAGCTGCACAGAAAGCATTGGATAAAATTCAACACTCCCTCATGATAAAAACTCTGAACAAAATAGATAAGAAATATATCTCAACACAATAAAGGCCACATATTAAAAACTTACAGCTAACATTATAATCAAAGGGGAAAAATTGAAAGCTTTTCCTCTAAGATCCAGACGAAGGCAAGGATGCCCACTCTCACCACTGCTATTTAACATAGTACTAGAAGTCATAGGGGATTGGGCAAGAAAATGAAATAAAAGGCATCCTAATGGGAAGAGAAGAAGTAAAATTATCTCTGTTTGCATATGACAAGATTATATATGTAGAAAACCCAAAAGACTGCACACAAAAAAAACCTGTTAGAACTAACAAATGAATTCAGCAAAGTTGCAGGATACAAAATTGATATACAAAAATCAGTGGCATTACTATGCACCAACAATGAACAATCTGAAAGAGAAATTAAGAAAACAATCCCATTCACATTAGCAACAAAAAGAATAAAATACATAGGAATTAACCAAAGAGATGAAAAAATTGTATACTGAAAATTATAAAACATTGTTGAAGGAAATTTAAGAAGACACAAATAAATGGAAAAATATCCGTGTTCATAAATTGGAAGAATTGATATTGTTAAAATAGCCATACTATCCAAAAGCAATCTACAAACTCAATGCAATCTCTATTGAAAGCCCAATGATTTGTTTTACAAAAATAGAAAAAACAATCTTAAAATTCATATTGAACCACAAAAGACCCCAAATACCAATGGCAATTGAGAGCAAGAAAAACAAAGTTGGAGGCATCACATTTCCTGACTTCAAACTATATTACAAAGCTATGATAATCAAAACAGTATGGTACTGGCATAAAAACAGACATATAGACCAATGGAACAGAATAGAGAACCCAGAAATAAATGCACACGTTTATGGTCAACTGATCTTCAACAAGAGTGCCAAGAACACACAATGGAGAAAGGATAGTCTCTTCAACAAACAGTCTTTGGAAAACTGGATATCCACGTGCAAACTAATGAAATTGGGCCCCTCTATCATAGCACATACAAAAATTAACTTGAAATGGATTAAAGATTCAAATGTAAGACCTGTAAAACTCCTAGAAAAAAATGGAAAAATCTTCTTGATGTTGATCTTGGAAATAATTGTTTGGATATGACATCAAAAGCAACGGCAACAAAAACAAAAATAGAAAAGTGAGATTAGATTAAACTAAAATCTTCTGCACAGCAAAGGAAACAATCAACAAAATTAAAAGCAACCTATAGATTGGGACAAAATATTTACAAACCACATATTGGATAAGAGGTTAATATCTAAAATATATAAGGAACTCGATAACTCAATACTCAAAATACAAATAACCCAATTAAAAAGTGGGAAAATAGACACTTCTCAAAAAAAAGAAATTCAAATGGCTAAGAGGTGCTCACATCTCTAATCAGAGAAATGCAAGTCAAAACTACAATGAGATATTACCTCACACCAGTCAGGATAGCTATTATTAAAAAGATAAAAATAGGTGTTGACAAGGATGTGGAGAAAAGGAAACCCCTGTACACTGCTGGTGGAAATGTAAATTAGTACAGCCATTATGGAAAATAGCATGAAGATTCCTTAAAAAATTAAAAATAGATATACCATATGATACAGCAATCCCATTTCTGGATATATATCTAAAGGAAATGAAATCACTATCTGAAAGAGATATTTGCATTCCTATGTTCATTATAGCATTATTCACAATAGCCAAAATATGGAAACAGTCTAAGCTTCTGTCTATGGATGAATGGATAGATACAATGTGGTATGTATATAAGTATATTCAATGGAATATTATTCAGCCTTAAAAATGAAGGAAATTCTGCCATTTGCTTCAACATGGATGGAGCTAGAGGACATTATGTAAGCAAAATAAAACAGCACAGAAAGAGAAATACTGCATGATCTCACTTACATGTGGAATCTAAAATAGCCAAATTTGTAGAAGCAGAGAGTAAAATAGTGGTTGCCAGCGGCTAGGATTAAGAGGAAATGGGGTGATATTTGTCAAAGATTAGAAAGTTTCAGTACTGCAAGATGAATAAATTATGGAGGTCTAATGTATAACCTGGTGAGGATAGCTAATATGTTATTGCATACTTGAAATTTGGGAAGAGGATAGATCTTAAATCTCAGAACACACATGCATACACACAGACTGGTAACTATTTAGAGGTAATGGATATGTTATTAATATTATTATGTTACTATAACGATTGTAGTGATCTTTTCACAATGTATACATATAAAAACATCAAGTTGTACACCTTAAATATATACAATTTTTATGTCAAAGATATTGCAGTAAAGCCGTTTTTAAAAAAAAAAAACAAAAAACAGAATTCTAATAAAAGTTTCTTGTTAAGCCAAAAAAAAAAAGATACCATGGAAAAAGTAAAGAAGAGGGGATTAGTGTGTGAAATGGTCCTGAGTATGAAGATAGTCTGTAGTTTAGAGCCCATATCGATTGCAATTAAAAACTTCCAGAAGGGCTCTGCCTTTGTTCTGTTTTAATATTACTTTCCTATTTCATGATGAGATTACTTTGTCAACTTAAAAAAGTAAAATATCAAAGTTGTATATTTCAAAGTCTTTATATTAACAGATTGCAGATAATATGCTAGCAAAATATCAGGACCCAAGGTAAATTGGCCAAATACCTGGGCTACTGCTCTTTTTTAAACTTTGTTCTTTCACCGCAGGCTGAATCCAATTTGCCATTAATTGGTTCTGCTGACCTTTGAATTGGATCAGGTAGTCTTTATTTGTAAGCCAGGACGCTATTTTGTGATGCCGTGCACTGCATACTGCTTGCTACCTTCTACCCTAAAGGCAACTGCAGTTTCAGGAATGAGTTGACATATCGATTAATTTATAATCAGCATATAAAGTCCTTTGAGTATTTGAGGTCAATTTCTATTCTTACTTAGGAAGTCAATAGAAAGTCCACCTGGAAAACAAGTCCATAGGACACAGAACAAAATGAGAAACTTAACTTTGTTGTGAACTGGAAAACAACTATTGTGTCCAGGCTACACCCTCCTGACTGGATGTCCTCTCAGAGGAAGGGATCTTCAGTGCCTCCTGTGGACGAGTCTGGGAGTGGAAGCACTGGTACACCTGGTCCATGTATCCAAGGGAAGACCACAGAACCCTGCTTGTAAATGAGGGCCATATATTTTCTAGCCCAAGAATTACCAAGCAAGGAACTCATTGCCCCCCAAATCAGAGGTTCAGCTTGGGAAAGATATCAAGTTCACCTAATTTAACCTCTGGAATACAGGTGTTTTTGTGCTGTCTTGACCCTGTTTTAGGCCCTGGCTAAAGGCCAGTCAGTTTCCCTTCTTGAGCACTGATTAAGTTCACACCCTCTACCATGTCCCTCATGGCGGTCTCACACTCTGGACCACTATACACCTATCCTCATCGTCCCAGGACCAGGTACCAGACAACTGGAGACACCCCCTATGCCCCAGAGCCCCCTGCAATTATTCAAGTTGGCCAATTCTAAACCTGCTTACCCTTCCTCACCCTTTCTTTCCCACAGAAAGCACAGCAAAGGCCCTCGCCCACAGTTCCCCCTCTCCCTGTGCCTCGGGACCGACCCGACGCTTCCCCTGAGCGGCCTGTGTGTTCTGCTGCGTTCTCCTCAGGGAAGTGCGAGTAACAAAAGTGTAAAAGTCCAGTTTCTCTCTCTTGAGCTGCTTCTGGCCTCATTCAAGTTAATACGGTGAAAATAACTTCCTCATCTTCTCAAAAAGAAATGTATGGAAAGGGAAGGTGAATTGCCTGAAGTCTCACAGTTCTTGGCAGAAGTGGATCCAAAATTCAGGTTTCTGGTCACAATCTCCTAATCCACAGTTCCTTTCTTTAAACTTCACATGCAAACCAGAGATTACCAGAGAATAATAATATAATAAAATGATCATAATATCTGTAATAAACTGAGCAACTACTAGAACTTACTACTGTGTTTGGCACTGTACATGCACAGTTCTTCAAGGTGTATATTATACAACTCAGTTTGCACTTGAGAAAACTGAAACTCAGGAGGGGGATTGGCTCAGACCACGAAGCCACTTTCTCCTTTGTCATGTAAGAAGCAGCTTACAGTCGCAGTTCAAATGCTGAAGCTTCCACATCAGTGCACCAGCCACTGCCTTCCCCAAATGATATGAAGCTCATTAAAATCAAAGATTCCTCTTCCTACACTGGCAGAAGAGGGAAAATCAAGACAGGGAAGAGAGAAACGATAGTTGTGAGTTATTTATTTTAAGGAATCCACAGAGAGAAATTAGCATACCATCTTAAATGAGGAAAATATGTATTTTCTATCCCTCTCTCTTTTCCTTCATTTACACTTATCCTGCACTCCAGTTTTTCCATATTTATTGAATGCCTATGATGTGCCAGAGTGTTCCAAGTATTTTACATGCAATCCTCACAACAACTCAATGAGATGTTATAATTAACCCATTTTACAGATGAGGAAATGGAGGCACTTAGCTGCTAAGCCAAGCAGTGTCGCTCCAGGGCCTGCCCTCTTAGCCACTAAACTTTCCTCATGTGATACATACTTGCAAGTCTGCTGTACCTGTGCATTTTCCCCAGTGAAGAGATCCAGCTGAAATGTTCAGGAAAGCCTAGAAATTATGCACAATTCCACTGCATCTGTCCCCAGGATCTTTTCTGTAATATCCCAAGGTATATTTCTGCTCTCTGAACACCAGGATGGAGAAAAGGCTCTTACAAAGCTGTTATTAGAAGCTGGGCTATGGCTAAAGTGGAAACCAAGGGAATATCCAGATATTCCCTGGATATCTGAGGAAGGGGAGACTACCTTTGGAAGAGTATGTTTTCTCTGCTGTGAGTCTGGAAAGGCTATATTGCACACTCCAAAGCTAAGAGTAAAATCAAGCTCCACATTAGTGCAGATTGGATTGTAGCAGACTTGTGGTATTTGACTTTTCATGGAAACTTAAGGAAAGTTTAGGAAGGAAGGTGTGGTATCACGGAAAGAGGGGTGGCATGGGAGTCAGGAGCCAGTTTGGCTGTGTCCACTCAGCTTTATTCCTTCAGCTTCACTCAGTGGTGTAGGCTGCACCTACACCTCTCCTCTGAGTATCTAAATGGTTAAGGCATAATAAATTATAGAGGGTTCTGGAAGACTGAAAGGCAGAGAATCCACTAGGGGATCTAATGGCTCAGGGAAGTATCTCTTTGGCCTAGAGGAGAAATGGAATTGTGCCAGACAGGGAAACAAAGTGATGAATACCAAGAAGAGGAAAGACTCTCTCAAGCAACATCAAAGCAGCTTGCAGGCAATATTGCTTTGACCCAGCTGTATGCAACGCCCCATCACATACGTGTGGATCTTCTCATGAAGCAAACTCTCCTGTAAATGCTCTTGCTTCTCTCCTCTGCAGCTTTTAACCCCTCGGGGGCTAATAGGAGTATCTTAATACCAAATAAGAGTCCTCCCCACCAATAAAAAGAAAACAGTTTGCTGCAAAAATATTTTAGCTCTGCCAACACTCAGATATCTCTCCAGGGTAGCAGCAGGAAACTACAGCCCACAGACCAAAACAACCCTGTTGGTTTATTTACCTGTTTTGGTAAACAAAAATTTTTGGAACATAGCTATACCTATTTGTTTACCAGTTGCCTCTTTCAACAGCAAAGTTGAGACAGAAACCGCATGGCCCACAAAGCAAAAGTGCTTACTCTCTGGCCCTTTTCATAATGAGTTTGCTGACTCTGTTTTAGGGAATCTTAAAGATAACTCTAGCTCAGAGGACGTTTGCACCTGTCCTCCTAGACTGTAGAGGTGTCAGCACAGTCAGGGGCCTCCTCTCAATGTCTGTTCCATCGTAGTCCAAGGGCATCCTCAAGATCAGATATGTCTCAGGGAACTTACGTTCTTCCCACTACATCAAGGCCTCTAACAACAACATCTCCAGATTATCCTCCTCCTTGCGATGGCCACATGGAACTCACATCTCCAAGATCACCTCAGTGCTGGCAAGGGATGCAGGGAGGGGATTTATAGAAAAGCAGGTCATCAGAAAAATACCTCAAGTGAGCCCCAGTGTAGTACAAAAATATCACGCAAACTTTCATAAGTATCCCAGATAACTCATTTTAACTATTTTGGTGAAATATTACTAGATGGAAAGTAATCTACTTTTCCAGCATTTCACTCAACAAGTGGTCTTGTGACAGAATTGTGTAGTGATTTAATTAGAAGTTACTGTATAACATGATATCAAACTTTAGGTAGGTAGACTAAGCTTAGACATTAAGAATTCCTAGGCAACCATGGTTAGGAGACCCCTGAACATCATCTACAGCTACTGGCTGGTGCTCTGATCCCTTTTCTTAGAATAAATTCACTTGTCGCTGGTTATACCCTCCATTTCCTAGGACTTCACCTCAACACAGATGTTAGAAGACACCAAGAATTCTTTCAGTTCTTCCTTAACCAAACATTCATTACTCCTCTGCTCTTTAAACTTTCAATTTCTTTTTCTCCATCCATTTCTTTCTTAGCTAAAATTTCCCTGGAAAGCAACTGACCGAGCATCTTGTGTTGCCTGTCCAGTTCTCTCCTTGACCGTGGGCTCGCAAACCCCAGGACAAGGAGCATTCCACAGATTCGTCCTGATGTCCTGGGGAAAGACGCACAAAATCTCTTGTATTATGTGTAGTCACCATCTTGTCTTTTCCATCTCTTTGTTCAGTCTTTTATCTTCTCTGGAACACTGCAGCGTCATCAAGTCCCAGGTAGATTCTTTCATGTAGTATTTTTCAAGTTCTGGACTAACAGCCCACTAGTTAAGGCAAGAGATAACTTTAACTGATCGAAATCACCTTTTTTTAAATAGAGTGGAATGGAATAGATCCAAATAGAGCAGATAGGAAAGGAAAATATTAGATTGCAACACACTTGTTAGAGTACACACGCTTTTCTATATCATTGTATATATATATATTATATTATATATACACTTTGTGTATATATATATGGACCGCAATGTAAAATAAATTTCTTTCTGTGGTTAAACATCAAAAATATTTGTAAGCTACCGTTCAGATGTCTTTCCTCTCCTCCCTACCCCATCTTTCAAAGTCCTTCCCCTACTACGTGATTGTATTTGGAGTTGTATTAGATGATTTATTTTTAAGAATCCAGACAGCTTTCGAGAGCCAAAATCACCCTTTAAGATTACTTTACTTGTTCTTTTTTTTAATTATTCCCTTAGATCGATTTAGTTAGACAATTGTTATCTTTGTTTTTGGCCCAAACACAGGAGGAAATTTTTACGTTTTGAAATAAAATGCCACTGTAGCCCTAAAAATTTAATTACTAGTTAATGTCGTATTTATACCTGTAAATTGATCATTTAAAGTCTACCTGACTGTAACTCTGAAAATGAAAATTGTTTTAACATTTATGACTTGCTCTAATTCATAATGCACAGGTTTATTTAGATCATTGTTTTTAAGTATCTCAATAAATCGTTCTTTGAAATTGAAGCAATATATTTGAAGAAAAAATTAAACAAAATTCTGTGAGAGTGAAAAAAAGCAGTCTCTGCGCTGATGAGGACAGCTGCCCTCCCGCTCACTGCTGTCGACGATGGCAGTGACGATCTCCGTCAAGTGAGCCTCATTACGTTCTGATGAGATGCCAATTCATGGTTCACTAGGCCGTGCGCAACCACTACCCTGGCTTTTATTGATGCCTTTCATCATTTGCACCTATATCTCCACCAATTTACTGACTTGGTAGAACTGTATTTTTTTTTTAATTCATCAATAACATAATGAGTTTTCTATTAATTAACAAGCCCAATTTCTTTTTCTTTTTCAAGTAGATCACAATATGGTTGTGACTTTTATCGTTATATTTGCAAGATCCACATTTGCTATTCATCAATGGCAGTATTGAATCTTGTCCTCTTTGTTTGGATGTAATTTCAACTAAATGATTTCTGGGGTCCCTTTCAGTTTTAAAAATCCTTACCCTGGCCCGAAAGACACTGTATGGTCTGGCTCTGCCTGTCTCTCTGACTGCATCTGATGCCACTCCCCCCCCCCGGCTCGTGATGCCCCCATCACACAGGTTGGCCACCAGCCCAAAAGGGATCAAGCTGTTCCCTACCTGAGGCGCTTGCTCATGTTCCTCCATTCGTCTTGAGCACTCTTTCTCTGCTCCCACTTGCTAGCTTCTACATACCCATCAGACCTCACCTAAAAGCCCACTCCTCAGGGAGACTTTCTCAATGATCGTTATTTCAGTGGGTCCCCTACAACTCTCCACAAGACCCTGTCTATTACTTTTCTTCCACATATCACAACGTGATTTTGTCCCTCCTTATTTAATTTTATCTCACTAGAATGTAAGTTCCATGAGGACAAAAAATTTTGTGTCCTACTTTTTTTTTTTTTTTTTTTTGTGAGGAAGATCAGTCCTGAGCTAACATCCATGCTAATCGTCCTCTTTTTGCTGAGGAAGACCAGCTCTGAGCCAACATCTATTGCCAATCCTCCTCCGTTTTTTTTCCCCCCAAAGCCCCAGTAGATAGTTGTGTCATAGCTGCACATCCTTCTAGTTGCTGTATGTGGGACGTGGCCTCAGCATGGCCGGAGAAGTGGTGCCTCGGTGTGCGCCCGGAATCCGAACCCGGGCCGCCAGTAGCGGAGCACGTGCACTTAACTGCTAAGCCACAGGGCCCGCCCTTGTGTCCTACTTTATCCTTTATATTCCTACCAGAGGGCATAGCTTTTAGTACATAGAATATCAATATATTTTTGTTTGAATAAGTGATTAAAGGAATCATTGAATTGTTTTACATTAACTCAATTTGTCAAGCTTTTTAAAAATATTGTTAAAAGTGTTTCTTCTATCACGCCTGTCTCCTGCTCTCAGATCCAGACTGGATGCTTTAGAACTAGCCACACCATAGGGAAAGGATTTTAAAATTGTCTCTCTATGTTGTAATATCCAACCATCCAATGTCAGATCAAGAGCCGGACATTTCTTCATTCATTTCCCAGTTATGATGCCTCTGATTTTCTCCTTCTTTCATTGGTTCACTTGAATGCAACCTCCTCATTAATCCATTTGTTCATATATTTGGTGAGCTCTTGCTACATGCCAAGCTCTAGTCTAAAAGTAAGAACTATGACAGTTAAAAAAACAGACAAAATCTCTGCCTTCATGAAGTTCCACTCAAGTAAATTCCTATACATGACTTTAATTGACAAGAAAGAATGCATCACCTTTATTTCCCTCAAAGTGTCTGGTATGATGTCTTACATATAATGAGTGATCAAGACATGCTATTTAAAATAAAATGACAAAATATAACAAAAAAAACCTAAGACAACATTAATCCTACAGTATATTAGACACCCTCAGATGGGGCTTAGAGGGCCATGGCTCGGAGAAACATATAGCATATTATCTTTGACTTTTCCCATCACCACTCTGTCCCCAATTCACCCCTTTCCAGCACACAAAAACATTACACAGCTGATCAAGTACAGGGCCCTGCATAGTCCACTTCCACTGTGACTTTCTTCCTCCATTCTCACTACCATTAACCAAATTCTAGACCTCTTTGGCTCATTCTCAGACAATCTCAATAGTAATAACAGCCATTTGCCCAGTTCTTGCCCCTTCCAACCCATCCTACATTGCGTTGCCAGATTAAGGTTCCTGAGTTCTATTGTTAATCATTTCAGTAGTTTTCCCGAATGTCTTCAGCATGTTTCTACTGCTTATCAAATTACGTGTACACCTTACTCTGTTGGTCAACAGACCCTGGAGTATAATCTGAAATGACTTTTTAAGACTTACATCCCACATTTTATTTTGAAGTTTTGATAACCCTGCCACATAGAACTATATTCCCCAAACCTCTTGTAACTGGCTTTCTATAACACACATTAATATACACATACACATTTTTTTAAATCCCCATTGTAAAAACAGTAACTGTGTTCAAGGAATAGACACCTGTGCCACATTGTGGAGTTTATATCTTAGCTCCACTTACGAATACCTGTGTGGCCTTTGGCAGGTTACCTGATCTTTCTGAGCCTAAGTTTCCTCCTCTATAGTGTGGGATAATAACGCGTGCCTCATAGAGCTATCATTAGGATTAAATGAATCAGTACATGCAAAGCTCCTAGAACAGAGACTGGCCAAAATACACTCTCAAGAAATGATACTTAGTATCAAAATTCTACTAATGTCTCAGAAATAGGAAGCCTTTTTAGACTCCTCAAATGGATTTGATTTTTCTTTCCTTTGGAACTTTTCCGGTATTTTGTTGACCATCTTTTGCCATTTAATATGTTCTCTCACATTTTTGAAATAGTTGTAAATATGCCTGATTTCCTTCTATTAAAATGATAAGTCCCTTAAAAGTAGATAATCTGTATAACTCATTTTTCACATACGGTTTCTAAAATACTGGCTGGTACATACTTGGGGGTTAAAACTGAATTTTTTGATAAAATGAACTTCACTGTAACTGAACAAAACAAACTTGTTTTACTTGTGTATAAACTTTCCATGTCTTACACCATATCCACCAATATTTTAAATCAGTGGCTGTCAAAGTTTGGACTAGGGAGCCTTAAAATAAAAACTGTTCTCACAATAATGCCAAGACATCATTTGCCTTGTTCATTCTCACTCTCTCACGAGTATACAGTGGGGTTTTCCAGAGGCTTAATGACGTGATAAGGTGATAATGCAATAGACTGAATGAGCAGCAGATAGGAGAACCCAGCAATCTTCTCTTAAACATTTTCAGACGCCTTTATATCTTGAAGAAAACACACTTTCGGAGAGAACAAAGTATGACAGTTTGTCTAACTCAGGGGCCTGAAGACCCAGCATCCTCTGGTGAGAACTGTCAGTCAAACGAGCCCTGAAGACAGAGCTGAGCCGAGAGAGCAGCACCCCCCGAATTCACGTAGGAAGGGAAGACCTTGTCACAGGCAGAGGGAAAGGGACACTTAGAAGAAGCAAAAATTGTAGAAAATAATTGGTGCCATTTCAAAATGTTCTGCTCGTGCTTAGGTTTTCTATCTGTTATTTTATCTCTAAAATTCTCTAAGACGTTATGCGCAATGGGAATGGAACGAGTTTGAAATCAGAAGGTGTAAGTTTGACTCCTGGCTCTGTTTATTGGTCAAGTCCTTTAGAATCTTCAATTCTCTATATCTTCTTGGCAACTGGAGAGAATTATAATAATTGCTACCACTTATAGATTATTTACTCCCTGCTAAAAGCTTTAGTCTTCATTTAATCGTTACAACACAACAAAAAAATAAGACAGGAATTACTATTATTATTCTCAATTTACAGATAAGAACATTTAGTTTTACAAAGACAAAGTAAGGTGTCAAAGGCACACAGAAGCTAAGTGTATGAGCAGAGATTTAAAGACGGATGGTCTAAATCAAAAACTCTCATTCTTAAACTGTTTATTACAAAAAGTAAGTAAAGCTATTTGTGAGAAAGTACTTCATAAACTGTAAAAAGCTATCTAAATGATAATTATCATGACTTTAAGTTTTTTGTTTCTTTTTTGTGATCTCATTTCCTGTCAGATATTTATGCCAGTGATTTTGTTAAGAGAAAAATGCATGGCATATAAAGGACTTTGAGAAATCCTTCAGAGAAGGAAAGAAAACTTTTTGTGTGTGTGGTTAATCCTGAAGTTCTCAAAATTATTTCATAATGGAAACCTTTTTCCATAACATTGATTTCTATACTAAATCATTAGAGTACTGCAGAACATATACACTGACCTAAGCATTTCTCCATATTATTAAAAACTTTCGTAAACATTGTTTTCAATGGATGTATATCTATCAAATGGATATTACATGATTTGCATAGTCATTCCCCTTTGCTGGGATAGAATTTGTTCCCAAGTTTCAGCTTCTGTAAATAATGCTAAGATGAACATCTTTGAGCAGTTTTTCTCTGAATGAGACATAAATTCTTCTAATAGTTTTTCAGCTCAATATCAGACCTATTTGTAGCAGTAGATGAGAATGCTCATTGCACTGGGTCCTTACTTGCCAGTGCTAATTAATCTCACATAAAAACAGTTTTGCTTATTTGATAGCCTCCAAAAGTATGAAGTTACTATTTTTTCATTTCAGTTTTTTTCCAAGTTTTGAAAAGTAACTTATTTTATTATTTTATTTTTTCAGCTTTATTGAGGTATAATTGACAAATAAAATTGTAAGATATTTAATGTGCAACATGGCAATTTGATATACGCATACATTACAAAAGGATTCCTTCCATCAAGTTAATTAACACATCTATCACCTCACATATTTGCTTTTTGTTGGTAAGTACACTTAAGTTCTACTCTCTCAGCAAATTTCAATTAAACAATACAGTGATATCAACTCTAGTCACCATGTTATACATTCAATTCTCAGACATTATTCATTTCATAACTGAAAGTTTGTACCCTTTTATCAACCTCTCCCTATTTTCTAATCTCTGTTTCTATGAGTTTGACTTTTCTTTTTTTTTTGATTCCACATATCAGTGATACCATGGTCACAGCATTTTCATCTACCAATCAATACATAACCTTGTCTTATGTGTTTTTGTTTAAAGACACTTTATGTAATATATATTATTGGTTTGTTAGTATTGAATTCACAGTCAACAGCACTATAACTCATGCCTGAACAAAGCTTAGCTAACGTGTATTTTCTCCATAAGGCACATCATAGCCTTTTTGCACTTAGGAACAGTACACAGCACTTCAGCAATATGCTTCAGAACAATTTCAAACAGTGAAATCACCGATGAAAAGCACAAAAATGCAAAAAATAATACGACTAAATAGATGACAAAAAGAACACTTGTTTATAGTTTGAGAATTGAAACAAAAAAGCAGAGTGTCAGCTTGTTCATCCTCAGCTGGAATGTGCATGTTGGATGACTCAAACTTTTTGCCACTCTGTGCATATCCACAAATGACCACAAAACATGGCCTTTATTAATTTGGGGGTTCCAAAATAATTTTATTGAGTAACAAATTCACAAATACGCAATCCATGAATAACGAGAATTGTCTGTATTCACTTTTTATTGAGTCATTTTATTGAACATTCTTATTAATTAATCATCAACATGTTTCAACTGATTCTTTGATTTTCTATGTATATTATCATGTATAGTAGAAATCATGATAATCTCATCTAATCTTTCCCACTGACATTTGAAATGAAGTTTGATTCCCTTATTTAAGGGAATAAATTTCATCCACTATTATTTTAATCTTGTCAGCCACATTTTTAACTCTACTCCATTATCTTTTTTTGACTACCTCAATAAAATGTCTAATTGCATTTCTCTCAGTTATTGACTTACTTCCTAAAAATATAATCCTAATATGAGCAGTACAGTTTGCTTTTCCTTTTACCTAACATAGTGCTCTTTCAGTTTTGTCATGACTTGACAAGATTTCCATATTTAGCATTCATGCTCAAGTAGACATCCCAGAGAATATCACAAATTAAAAGGAAAAAGGGAATGTACTCTAATATTGTTGTCAACACTGATGATGTAAAGTAAAATGTGCTTGCGAGGAAGTTACCTGCACCGCTGTACTGGAGATGGCTGGCTGGATCTGAGATGGCACTGCCAAGGTTGCCCTCCTGTTAACAGGATGGTGCTCATTAGCTGTGGCAGGTGTTGTTGAAACTGACAAATGTGTTCAAGCCAGTCTGTCAGATGCAGGTTCCTTTTCCCCACGTGTCTTCCATTTGCTTTCTCATCGTTACAGAAGTCCCTCCCGTGATTACCTTTGTCTATTACTCTCATGGCCAAGGCCAAGGCCTCAGTCACAGCCAGTTAAGGAACTCCAAAGCCTTTTCTCTCATTTTCAATAAACTGTTACAAATAACTCCATTGTTCTGCTTTCTTAAATTGGACATTTTTAAATGGAAACTATTTCACTGCTTAAAGTAAGTTTTAAAAAATTGAGAAATAATTCTTTTTAGTAAATTAGTATATTTGAGGTTTAATAGCTTCACGACTAGGAATAAGTGATATGGGAAAAAACAAAATGAGAGGATTTAGATATCTTGTTTAAATTTTTTAAAGATTTAAAAGGTGTTCACTTTGTCATTTTATATCTCTGAATCTTGTGGCAACATTTCTGGAATGTGTTGCATTTTTATATGAATTCTGCATTAGGGCTGTGAGAACATTATGAATGTATGGGTGATTTACGTAGCCTGTCCCTCTAAAATCAAGCTCCCCCCGTGTTTGGAAGCCTGAGTTTTGGAGTTTTGCCTCAATGTCTCCACAGGGCACTTTCTCATACTTTTCTGCAGTTATCTTTCAAGTATATAGAGTTCCAAATAACTTCAGAACTCAGATTAACTCTGTACATATGCAGGGAAAAATGAATGATAGGCCCTTGGTGCAAATCAGGTGGTTCTGAAGTAAATAATATTTTCCATTGCACCACAGTTATACTAGTTATATAAAAAAAATTACATATCTAATAGCTAGAGTTAATTTATCCTAGCCATATCATGAGACTGAATGAAGTTAGCAAGATGCTATTTTTTATGGTTTAAGCTTTTAGCTCAAAAGACCATTCAGTGCTCAAGTCATTGATTGCATGCTATTATTTTTATTTCTTACAGGAAATAAATACACAAACACTGTACACACATACATACACACACACATTGAATCACGCAGAATCAGCAGTCTCAAAATGTCTTTCTTATCCTCATACAGGGCTATCTGATTCTTTTCCCACAACATGACTCTGAGATCATCTATTTCCATTTCTTCCTTCCTCTCTCTCCCCCAGTTCACATAAGCTAGAAATGTGCCACTCTTCCCACCACCATAACAATATCCTTCTGTTCCCCGTTGACGCTGATGGCAGTATCCCCCAGGCTCACCCCTCGTTGGGTTGCCATTGTAGCTGCTCAGTCGATTGTCCTCTCATTCTTTTTACTAATCTCATTCTCACTTAATCAAGTGAACACCCCTTCGGCTCCCTACAAAACTGCTCTCTTTTCAACAACCTTTCTGCCTTTAAATACAACAAGACTGCAATTAAAACATATGCTCCCCACATCTTTGCCAGTTCATAATTCTCATTTCTTCTCAAACTCAGGTGCTCATTTACCATTTCTAATCATTCTTCCATTCTTGACACTTTCTGATTGACTTTATTCCTCCAGCCAACACCTTGTTAACATGTTTGAGTTCAATTAGAAACATTTCTATTTATATTTATTAATATTTAGAGCTATAATGACAGTCTTCAGTTATTTCAGCATTTTGTATTTCTGATCTAATTGCATAGTAATTTGAGAGAAGAAACCAGCTTTTCTAATATTTTGTGGTTCTCATAGCATATATTACAAAGTATTGAGTATAAAATATTCTCAATAAATGTTGACTAAATGAATGATGTGTTAAAACATCCAATGACGAATTTGTAAATGTTCCATTCTTTTCAAAATGGCATTTGAGACAACACTTGAAAGTCACATCCTAGGTGAGCATTTGGATATATGTATTTCTTTAAGAAGATTTATGTGTGGACCTATTTATTATGCATTGTAGTTAAGTTTAGCAACATTCCAAACACTTTTGCATCAGAACTACAATTAGGTCAAGTCAAAAAATAATTGATCAATGTTTAAAGAAACATTTTTTAAGGAAACAATTTTGAAGAAAGAACAATTAAAGAAACAATTTTCTAAAGAAAATTGAACAACTATTTATAGCTTCAGTTGGGTGGCCTGTTTTAAAACCTTATTTTTTTTCTTCCATTCAATCTTTCAAAGATTTTTTTCATTAACAAATTCATTCATTGAATAAACACTAATGGAGAAATTACTCAAACCCTCTGACTCTCAGTTTCCTCATCTGTAAGGTGTGTTAGCAACGAAGATTACACATGATTGAGACAAAGTTCTGCCCTCAAGATGTTCATTACCTAGTGAGGAAACGGGGCAAGGGATGAGAATATGCATACTTTTGATCCATAAATTTCATTTCTTGGAATTTACCTAAAGGAAATAATCTCAAACGCATGCAAATGTTTTCAGTTTATAGCTGCAAACATATTCATTTAAACTTCATTTGAATGTTAATCAAAATAGTCTGACTATTCGGAGTAATAACTTAGTATTAACTGAGCTGTAAGCTGTAGAATGAAAGATATTTCTTAGACTTAATGTCTTTTTATACGTTCATTTGAGAAAGCATTAAGCATTTTGATCAAACTTGGTGGCTTTAATTTCTAGGCTCATACCCACGTCATGCAATTGACTCCAAAGTGCACAGAAGCCCATCTGATACTCACCAAAGCTGCTAACCTAGCCTAGGTGTGGAAGCTCATCATCTCAACGTGTATCTTTCATTCATTTTCTCATTTGATAAGCAAAATCTTATATACAAAATAACAGGCCTGATGTGAGTAATAAAATAAAATAAAAATTTCCTCTTTATCAGTCATTACCAGACATAATACAAAACACCTTGCCCTTCCCCAGGCTCAGTTACCAATATATATTATTGTAGCTGATCCATATTTATGCCTTTGGAAGAGTTAAAACTTCATTTCACATTAAATTATTTACAAAATAGTAGAAGTATGACATGTATATTTAATCTCCACCACCAAACCAATTTGCCTACCATCACATTTCACCTTATCTTCTTGGTGTTTAATTCAGTATTGTAACCGCACTAGCATAAGACTTTATATTTTCAGTGACTCAACACAGTGAATGCTGCAGATATTTATTAGATAGCCTATCTTTTCAAAATTGAATAGTAGGGGCCCTGTAATAAAGAGTGCTACCTACTGCATAAGAACGACAAGGATTTATGCATTATGTGGACATAATGAAAACATAGAGATAATTTCAGGTTTAGGGCAGGAAGAGCTGTGCTCAGCCAAGGCTTAGCTGAGTCTACATGATAGTCTTTGCCAGCCTAAGACAAGCGTCCTTCATAACCCACGGCAAAATATTCTGTAACTCTATTTACTGTTGATTAACTGTGTTCTGTTCTAACTGCACAATTAAATGGATATGTTCAGATATTAAAGGCAAAAAAGAAGAAAAGAAAATGAAAAAAAAGAATTGATCACTTTTAATAAGGAAAAATAATTAAATTCTGAATAGCCAAAAAAATTTGAGCAACTTATATAAATGGTCAATTAAATCAACAAGCAATTTCAAATAAAAAAATAGTAGAAAGTATATTAAAATATATTTAAAATACCCAAGTTCCTTAGCAATAAGACAAATGCAAATTGATAAAAGAACATAAAACATGGAAGTGGAAATGTGAAAACACTTTATCCAATGCTGGTGAGGGCACAAGAAATCAGTCTCTTGATGACTAGGAGTATAAACTGTTATAAACCTTCTGGAGAGCAATTTGGCAATATTTAAAAATAGACTTAAAAACACAGGTTCTGACTTATAAGTCTCACTTATAGTAATTTATCTTGAGGAAATAATCAATGTAAACATATTTAGTTAGCTTCAAAGACGTTCAGCATGGTGCTATTTATCATAGTGAAAAATGCCCAAAGACAGTTGAATGGTTTAATCAACAATAAAAACTTGTACAATACAATGCCACATAGTCATGAAATACGTTGTTGTAGGAGACTATGTGGCGACAGGAAAATCTTCAGGATATATTTTTAAGTGAAAAATCCACACTGTAGAGCTCCAATATGTAAAGAGCTTGAAGGTGGTCCCTTCCATCCTTATAACAAGAAAAAGCTGAACAAACTAAAAATTGATGTCTTTTGCTTGGACCCATCAGAGAACTGAGGTCATAAGGCACACTGGCAACTTAAATCTGGAGATTTGGGTACATGTAGAGAGATACAGCAACTGAGATCTGGAAGAGAAGCTGCTGGAGCCATAAACTGGTAGGAACACTTACATGGTAATTTTAATGAATTTCTGGAGGTTGAGTGTTGATTTGCTTGAGAGTGAGAAACTCCAAGGGCCACAATCTTAGGAGACCCCAGCACAGTTTTGTGGATTTTCCTCAAAGACCTCCACCAGGTTGTCATAGTGAGAATATGATAAAGATCCTCTCTTGGCTCTGGCATATGATGGGGAGAAAATAACCATTATGAAACAGATCAGGAACCGTCTCCATGATGAAGGTTTACTCTCTAGAGTAAATGACTTTGCCAGATCTCAATTCTGAAACTTTATTCCAACGGGAAAATGGAATTCTTCTCCACTCCAACCCCCTCAAGACTTCCTGTCTTACCAAGAGGGGAACAAAACAATAGTCAACAGGGATCAGGGCTTCAGGGAACTAGATTGAGGACATTACAGCCAGGGAAGTGAGTAGGAGGAAGGGGAAACAAAGTCTACCTCACTAGACTGGTGAAGGTTACAGACCCAAGACACACTCCCACTAAAAGCCTGAAATGTAACCAGAAGACTATGGAACACTACCTCTTCCCTTCCCCTACCCCACACAGCAGGGCTCCAGTATAGCTACACGGCTAACAGCTGGAGGAGGTATGTGACATAGACTCTTCCTGAGTAGGAGAACTTAGGCAAGCCCAAAGTCAAGAGATGAGACAAAAATAAGGACAATTGGGGAATTTTAAGCCTATCTTAGCTGTAGCTACACCAAACATTAAACACACCCCAACTTCAGCCAGGTTAACAGCAATCCTCACGCTAAATGTCTATTACCCCTTTTCCTATTACCTGAAACAACATGTCCAGCTTTCAAGAAAAACGTTACAAGGCATGCCAAAAGGCACGAAAAAACATTCTGAAGAGAAAATGCAATTATCAGAACTAGACTCAGACATGACACAGATGTTGGAATAATCAGAGAATTTAAAATAACTGACATTGTAAGGATTCTAATGGAGAAAGTAGATAGTATGAAAAAATAGATGGTTAATGTAAGTAGAGAGAGAGAAAAACTCTAAGAAAAGTCCAAAGGAAATGCTAGAAATCAAAACACAGTAACAGGAATGAAAAATGCTCTCAACGGGCTCCTCAGTACACTCAACATGGAGAAAGACTCAGTGAGCTTAAAGATAGGTCAATAGAAACTTCTCAAATCAAAATGCAAATGAAAATTACATGTTATAGATTACTATCCACAGTATGATTCTGGATTTTATACGCTAATGAGTTAACAATAGTTATTTAAAAATTGGCCTTGGAATTATTAGTGATTTTTCTATCTTCTTTATGCCTATCTGAAGCTACTTCAAGGAATATATATGCCTTCAGCAATAACAAATAAACAAATTATTAAATAGATAGAATTTCATTATAATTGCTCACTAATAATTCAATTAAGTGTTATGCCATTAAATATTACTTTTGTAAAAGATACTAATTTGGCTACAGAAGCTGGGTATATGGACACACACACACATACACTGATATGCGTGAGATTTTTTGTCTGGAGACAAAAGGAGAGTAAGAAAGGCTCTGTGGAGGAGAGGCTGAAAGGAGAGAAGAAAGAGGAAGGGGATGGAGCGTCGAGTCTCCTATGGTCTCTTAGACTGGGTTTGAGATCCTATGAGCAAGGAATAAGGGGTGAGAAGATGTTGAATCTGTTCACTTTGTGAACCTATACAAATGCACAGCTATTTTAAGGGCTCACGTCACAAAATGCAGCATAAGCTGGAGAGGAGTCCTCTCAGTCATGGAACTGACCCAGCTTTGGCTGAGAAGGAAACTTGACAAGCGCTTGGAGTCCACATCCCCAAAAAGGGAGTGTCAAGGCTATTTCAAGTGACTCCTTTGTCCACAAATGTGAATATGTGGCACAAGAAACTGTAGAAGACTAAGTTTGCTGTGGAATTGTATCAGTAAGAGCATCAGCTCTGGAGTGAGCCTCCTTGGGTTCAAAACTTGGCTTTACCATTTAATAGCTATGAAACCTTGGGCACCGTTGTGCTTCAGATTCCTCACCTGTCAAATGAGTGTGCTAATAGTACCAATGGTATCTAGTTGCTGCGTGGATTCAATAAAATAACCCACAATAAGTATATAGCACAACGCCTCACAATAAGTGCTCAATAAATTATCATCTACAGTGACTCTAGCTGACAAAAGGGCCTTATGTACATAAGTTCTAGCCATTTCAGCGCATCATAAAGTAGCTGAGAGAAAATAAGGCTGAGGTCCTGTCTTCTTGTAATCAGGGACTGACAAGCCAGTAGATATCTGGATTACTTTTTAAAAGGAAAAAATATTCATTAACCACAAAGAATTCAAGGTTGAATAATTCTAGAAAGTAGTCCAAATTTTTAGTTCAAAAACATTGTTCAATCCCAATGCTTTCACTTCTCCTTCCCCATAATGTTTACCCTTCAAAATGGAATGTACAGAATAAAAATGAAGATCAGCTATGAATTTGGATGATGTAAGCAGAAAGAGCACCAGAAAGGAAGTCAGGAATTATGGATTCTAGTCTCCATGCTGTAGTCATCTTTGGGGTAAGTCATTTTACACCTCAGGCTCAGTTACTTTAGATAAAAAATAAAGACACGGAATACATCTTCTTGTTTAATGGAAAGTGTTGCACTGTGAAAACCCCTGGCCTGGCTGTCAGAATTGAGCAGATCTGAATCTTGGCTTTACACTTCCTAGCTGTGCGATCTTGAGGTCACTTCACTTAGTCGTTCCCCTCCATGGACACACTTCACCTCCCATCTGTACACTGTCAGAAAACTGAGGAATGTCTGAAATATAATGTTTTTAGATTATTTATTGACACACCATCTGTGAGACAAATTAAAACGTGGTATAAATAGAGGTAATCAAACAGTCATGTAGCAGATTTTTATCTTTGATTCGACTGAATTTACCATGTTGGATAAAACTACTTTAACTCATTTACTTCAGTTCCTATATAAAAGATGAGAAAGTTTTTAAGTTGATTGTGACCTTTGAGTTTATCCACATCAATCCCACTATTTTACATAATTACTAATTTGAAAAAGATATTCAGGACTTTGATTAATGGCTTACAAAAAAGTACGTCTCACATATTCTTTATTTTTTATTCCTATAGCACAGACGAAGCCTTACCCATTTTCAAACACTTCAATAAGCCAGCATGAAAGGATACAGTCTCCTTTTCCTAGGTCAAAAATGTAGAAATAAATAACTATATCTACATCACAAAATAGAGTCAGTACGTGAAGCATTGTCATAGAATCTAGCACCAACATGTAAATTTAAAAAAAAGAAAAAGTTGCATTTAAATAAATAATTACATATCATCTTAATAGTTGTAGGCTTCTTTAGCTAGTCAGCCTACCATCAAAAACTTTTAGATTGGCACAAGACTCTCACCAACCTTTCCTATATTGACTGAAGTCAGGACTTGAATATATCTGATGATCAAGTGATCAAGACTCCCCTTGATAAATAGAATATGCTATAGAAGCTTTAACAAAAATTACCATATTTTATCTAGGAAGAGTTTCTAAGATAACACACTTAGTATAAGTATCCCAAAAGATGGTGAGTTTCTGCTGGGTGTAAAAATTACCTGCATTTTTAAAGTGATAAAACTACTGAGTTTTTGATGGCTTATCTCTCATTTCAAAAGTGCATCCCCCAAATTCTGAGGTTTATGTAGCCTTACTTTCCCAATCTTTTAATCATTTCTCTGTTCCACCATTTTATTTATTCTCTTTCTACTATAGGAACAGTAGGCCCACATTTCTGACTGTGCAGGAATTGGAGGCCCACATAAAGCTGTGTGACATGCTTGAATGACAAAATAATGGAATGATCCCAGGGACTCTGGAGTGATGGCAGAGATATTTATTGCTTAGCAACCCAGACTGATGTCAAGAGTTTTGCTAAATGCAGATGGTGAGTAGGACTGTTGAAAATCAAAATTGCTTTGCTATAATTCTTTTAAATTGTTTTCAACCAGAAATATTAATTTGCCCATTTATTTGTTTGATTGATTGATATAACAGCTTTCTGGCCAAGCACTAAAGTGACAATTACAGTTAGCTGGTCACACTAAAAGGCCATAGAAATGCAAAACTTAGGAGAGAAGAATACCCACAACTTCTCCTGGAGGATAATCATCTGTTTTTATGAATTAATATTCAAGTGCATTTCTCTCATCATTGTTCTATTCAGTTTAGGAAAGTGACAAATGATGGTATAGTCTTTGAAAGCACACTGAAAAAATAGTGTGCTTTTATTTATCAATATTATTTATTGTGAAAACTAGTGATATTATTTACCAATAGCATACATCCAGTCCAGACACCATATTTACTATTCCGTGTCTGGGGCCTTTGTTTGCAGGAAAAGTGAGTAATAGTGTATTCTCTTTAGTGCTAAGTAGAGTTTCACAGGCTCTGATTAATTTCAAATATGTGGTGTGGAGTAAAATATAAAGCATTTCTTTAAATCAGAATCATATATGCAGTTTATGTCACAATAAAAATCACACCTGTTGCTCTAAGGAATTACTACTGTGATGACATACTTTACCAGTTTCCATACACCTCTAAACCTCCATGGAAACTGAAAAGAAGAGCTTATTGTTGACATTTTGGATAGAGCACCTTGAAACGAAAGGCTCCAGTGGGAGGGTATTCCTTTCCCAAACATCAACATGGACGTGGTTTTTTGTTTTGTTTTGTTTCTAGCTAGCAAGATGACAACATCAGGAAAACAATAGATAACACTTTGAGTAGTCATCCATATGGTGCAAGTCAGCAATAAAGGGAGACATTTTATCTCACAAATTAGCTGGATCCCAATGAACCAGAATGCCCAGTCAACATAGATGACTTCTTTAGAAAATTGGACACAACAAGAAAGAAGCAAAGAAACAAAATATAAGACTAAATGTTTAGTAGGGTTTTTTTTTGTTTTTCTTTTTCTTTTCTTTTCTTTTTTTCCTTTGAGTTTTGTTCGGTTAATCAAATTTTCAATTTCCTCTTGAGTCAGTTGTAGTAGTTTGCATGTCTTTCTAGGAATTTGTCCATTTCCTCTATGTTAGCCAATTGGCAATGGTTCTAGTATTCCTTTATAATCTTTTCTTATTTCTGTAAGATAAGTAGTAACATTTCCTCTTTCATTCTTGATTTTACTAACTTGATTCCTCTCTTTTTTTTCTTGGTCATTCTAGCTAAAGGTTTGTCAATTTTATTGATCTTTTCAAAGAACCTGCTTGTCGTTTCATTGATTTTCTCTACTATTTTTCCATTTATTTCATTTATTCTCACTCTAGTCTTCATTTTTCCTTCTTCTGTGTGTTTTGAGTTCAGTTTTCTCTTCTTTTTCTCACATCTGGTGGTAGAAGGTTGTTGTTGAATTGATGTCTCTCTTCTTTTTTAATGTAAGCATTCATATCTACAAATTTCCCTGTAAGCACTATTTTATCTCCATTCCATAAGCTTCAGGATGTTGTGTTTACATTTTCCTTGATCTCAAAGTATTTTCTAATTTCCCTTGTGATTTCTTCTTTGATCTATTGATTATTTAGGAGTGTGTTGTTTAATTTCCATGTATTTGTGAATTTCCTAAATTTCCTTCTGTTATTGAGTTCCAATTTCATTCTCTTGTGGTCAGAGAACATACTTTGTGTTACTTCAATCTTTTTACATTTATTTAGTTGTAGTCTATCTTGGATAATGTTCCAAATGCAGTTGAGAAGAATGTGTATTCTTCTGTTGTTGGATAAAATTTTCTACAGATATCTCTTGAGTCTAGTTGGTGTATAGTGTTCAAGTCTTCTATTTTTTTATTGATCTTCTGTCTAGTTGTTTTATCTCATATTTAAAGTGGAGTATTGAAGTCTCCAACTGTTATTGCTATTGTTGAATAGTCTGTTTCCCCCTTCAATTCTGTCAGAGTTGCTTCATACACTTTGGGCTCTGATGTTAGGTGCATATATGCTTTAGTGTTATATATTCTTGATGGCTTGACCTGTTTCATCACTATAAAATATTCTTCTTTGTCTTTAGTACAATTTTTCTCTTAGAGTCTACTTTGTCTGCTATGTATAGCCATTCCTGCTATGTAAAGCTCCCTTTAGGTTATTGTTTGTGAAGTATACCTTTTCCCACTCTTGTATTTTTAATGTATTTGTGTCTTTGAATTTAAAATATGTCTCTTGTACACAGCATATAGTTGGACCATTTTTTAAAAATCTGTTATGCCAATCTCTTCCTTTTAGCTGGAGTATTTAATCCACTTACACTTAATATAATTACTAATAAGACAGGATTTACATCTCCCATTTTGTTATTTATTTCTCTGTCATATCTTTTTTGTTCCTCTTTTCCTTCAATACTACCTTCTTTTGTGTTAAGCAGGTATTTTCTAGTGTACAAGTTTGATTTCCTTGTTGTTTCTTTTACTATATATTTTTTAGTTGTTTTCTTAGTGGTTGCCATAGGAATTACAATTAATATCTTAACTTATAAAAATCTAGTTCAGATTAATACCAACTTAATTACAATATTATACAAAGACTTTGTTTCTGTGCCGCTCCCTTTCCTTCTCTCTCCTTTGTGCTCCTATACAAATTACATCTTTATGTATTGTGTTACTATCAACACACATTTATAATTATTCCTTTATGCAGTCATATTTTAAATTAGATATGAAAGAAAACTTCTAAACAAAAATACATTTCCACTGTTTTGTTTTTGTTTTTAATCTATGTTGCCATTACCAGTGCTCTTTATTTCACTATTTGGATTTGAGTTGCTATTTAGTGTCATTTGATACTGAAGGATTCCCTTTATGATTTCTCGTAGGGGACGTCTGCTGGTAACAAATGGTCTCAGTTTGGTTTATCTATGAATGTCTTAATTTCTCCTTCATTTTTGAAGGATGATTTTGTTGGAGATAGAATTACTGGTTAACAGTCTTTTTCTTTCAGCACTTTGAATATATTCTCACATTGCCTTCTGTTTCTGATGAGAAATTGGATGTAAACCTTATTAGGAGTACCTCGCACCCGATGAATTACTTCTCTCTTGATACTCTCAATAGTCTCTCTTAGTCTTTGACTTTTGACGGTTTGATTATGTTGTGTCTAGGTATAGATCTCTTGGAGTCTTCCTACTTAAAGTTCATTGAGATTCTTGGATGTGTCAATGAATGTTTTTCAGCAAATTTGAGCAGTTTTTAGCCATAATTTTTTCAAATATTCTTTCTGTCCCTTTCTCTCTCTCTCCTCTACATCTGGGATATCATCATGCATATGTTGCTATGCTTGATAGTGTCCCGCAGGTCTTTGAGCTCTGTTTATTTTACTTCATTCTTTTGTCTTTCCTAAGACTGAATAATCTCAATTGATTTACCTTCAAGTTTGCTGATTGTTTCTTCTGATTGCTCAAATCTGCTGTTGAGCCTCGTGAATTTTTCACTTCAGTTATTGTACTTTTCAACTCCATACTTTCTGTTTAATTCTTTTTTTAAAATAATTTCTACCTTTTTATTGATATTCTCTATTTAATGACACATGATTCTCAAACTTTCCTTCAATTCTTTAGACATCCTTTCCGTTAGTTATTTGAGCATTTTTAAAATAGCAGATTTAAAGTTTTTATCTAATAAATTCATCTGTGCTTCCACAGGAACAGTTCTGTTGACTGTTTTTTTCAGTGTATGGGCCATAGTTTCACATTTCTTTGCATATCTAATAACTTTTTGTTGAAACCTGGACATTTTAAATAACGTAATGCGAGAACTCAGGAAATCAGATTCTCCCTTGTCCCTAGTCTTCGTTGTTATTGCTGTTTGTTGTTTTGTTTATTATTCACTTTTCTCAACTAATTTTGTAAAGTCTGTATTCTTTTTCATGTCACTGAAGTTTCTGTTCAGTTATCTTAGTGGAACAGAGACTTCCTTAAATGCATGGAAACAATAAGTTTCCCAATCTTTGCTGAGGGGCCGTGTGTGTATTTGGGCTGCATTTAACACCCAGCCAAGCAATTTACAGCTCTATTGTTGCCTTTTCTTCCTGCTTACACAGAACCTCAAGGTTAGCCAGAGATGAGAGCTGCTGTGGTCTGAATGTTTGTGTCTCCCCAAAATTCACATGTTGAAATCCTAACCTCCAAAGGGATGTTATTAAGAAGTGGGGCTTTCGGGAGGTAATTAGGTCATGAGGGCAAAGCCTTTGTGAAACGGATCAAACCCTTGTAAAAGAGGCCTGGGAGAGATCCCTTGGCCTGTCCATCATGTGAAGTCACAGCAAGAAGGCTCCATCTATGAGGAAGTGAGCCTTCATCAGACACTGAATCTGCTGGTGCCATGATCTTGCAGTTCCCCAGCCTCCAGAATTATTTTTGTTATGGCAGCCCAAAAATTTAAGACGAGGTTTTAGGTCCTTCTCAGGTTTTTCCTTAGAATATACACAGCCCTGGGCATGTGAACAGCCATGTGCATGCTTGTAGCCTCCTAGATCTCCAGGAATATTGCAGATCTTTCCAAAGCCCCCTGTGAACAGCTCATTCCCAAGATTTTCCTTTTGAGTTCTTTGGTTAGCCTATTGTTTGTTCCAACTGTTAACTACCATCTCATGTAGTCAAAATATTTAACAATTGCCTCTGATTGCTTTTGACAGATGCCCCTAGGGAAAACGCTATTCTCCTTAGATGAACTCCAAGTCAGATCAAGTAAAAGCAGCCTTGCCAGCAAGACCCATCAGATAGGTAAAAAATGACAGTTCTCTGGGGATGGGTCTTTGGAGGAGCTCCAACCCCATTTGCACTTTCAAATGCTGCCAGGCTGCTGCTTTTGGCCATGATTATGGGCTGTTGTTTTTAAGGCTACCTTAGAGCTTGACAGGAAGGTATGGCAATAGGAAAAGTTAAAATGGCACAATGTCTACTCTTTTTACTGAGATTCAGTTGTTTTTACAGATTCTGGCAAGGCTTTGGTTAATTTCCAGAGTTCTGAAAAAGATTCTGACTATTTTTACCGTTGTTTACATTTTAGGGAGGGGAGCATATTCAAACATCTTTACTCCACCATTTTTGCTGACATCTTTTTATTTAGTTTAGATTTGTCTTGTTTTCTAATGTTTTCATGCACAACATCCAATTCCACAAACTTGATCTCACTCTATTGCTGGGATCTACTCTACAACTAAACACTAAGAACAACAATAATTATCACAATAGCTAATATTTATCAAGGTCTCGGTATGCACCATGCAGAGTTGTAAATCTTTTATATGTAGTTGAAAACAGCAATTCAACAGGTTAGGGTATTCTCGGTATCCCTTTTTACAAATGTAGAAACCAAAACAGAGGTAACTTGACCATTATCACACAATAATTGTAAGTGAGGAATTGAACCCAAGGAAACCTTTACTCTCTAGTACATGTTCTTACACACGCCACACTACAAACTAAAAATTGAAGCTTGGCGAAAATGTCTAAATAAAGTTATCTGGCTTCCCTATATACAATGACTTCGTAAAAGAATAACACAAAGGGAGAGGAAACATTTATTTTTGATTTAGAAGTTGGTTTGGACAGCTACTCTCTATAAAAGGAGAATTCCAGACTACCTTTAAGAAAACAATCCATCAGTAGGACAGAAAGAGCAATGAGTTAGGGCATCTCTGGTTACCGGGACAGTATGTAGCACCACTATGTCTACTAAGGCATCAGTATTTGGAAGGAGATTCAGAATAAGGAAAATCCAACCCCTTGCTTTAAATATTATTGATTATTTACTCTCAGATTTTTAATTTAATTCTTTTAACAACCCTATGAGATATAATCTATTCTTTCAGATAATGCAATAGAATAGGTTAGGTAAATTCTCAAAAATAAAACATTTTGTTTTGACTGTGTGCCAGGAAATGTTCTATGCATTTTACATTCGTTGACATTTTTTTCCCCTCACAACAATCCTATGACATAGGTATTATTACTATCATTCCCATTTTATAGACAAGAAAACTGACGGAGAGAGAGATTAAGTAATTTGTCCAAGGTCAAGTGGTAGAACTAAGATTTGAACCCTAGAGAACATAGCTACAGAGACTGGGCTTTTACCACTACAGTAAACTATATAGGATTGTAAAGCCACTTCTTGGGGACCACAAAATGTGACATACAAAATGTCAGAATATTAAAATGTAAAATAAACATCACAATCCAACAAAATTAGTTTTATGTCAGTATACTTTTTAATTCTGTCTTGATTAGGTGATGCACTTTACATTGAAATTAAGAAAACACTACATAAAGGCTTCAAAGCTCTGTAAAACTTTCCATTATCCTGGGATTATTTCTACCAAGGGCATGAGTTTTGGTCATTTTCTATAATTCAGGAACAAAATTTTCCACACATAAGAGGGAAACTCAGGCATAAAGAGAGTAGAGGCCTTTCCCAAGGTCACCTGGAAATTCAGCTCCTGGAGAAAAGCTGGGAATAGAACTGAGTTGCATAGTAAGTTCTTCACTCAGTTCTTGCCACATATTTCCTGCCACAGTAACTCACTTCATAAACATAGTTCTGATGCCCAGCAGACTACCGCCATCACTGAGCTGACTTACGCCGATGCTGGAGCTCTCTCGCAGCGCATCCCGCTGATGAGACCACCTAAAATGAAGCACTGGTTTCCCCAAACAAAGAAATGCATAATTCATTTCCAGTCAATTAGAATGTAGGAGACTGCTGTTCTCTTCCTGGTAACCCCATTTCCTTACATGGAGGCTTTCTGTAAGTCCCTTCACTCCGCTAACTCTTTTGGCTTTAAAATTAGAGTTGTCAGTTTCCCATTTTTCCTGGACTGATACTTCATATATCTGAAACATCCTATTCCCCTTCTGTGGCCATTTTGAACTTTCATTTAAATTATGAAATAATTCAAACTCACCAGAAGTTTGATATCCTTTCAGTATTGGAAAGCCTACCCTTAGAAGTCTTCCATCACTAATTCTACCAAACTCTGATCTCAATTCCATCTTCATTCACCCTTACATCTGGGTTAACTAGGTTAGGTAAATTCTTGAAAATAAAATATTTTCAATAAAACAGTATTATCTTGCAATATTGTTTCTATCACTGATGTTAATCATCTCATTTAAATCATTTCATGTAAGTTTCTTCAGAATTCTATTTTCATTCTCTGATAGCTTTGCATATGACTTGTTTGAATAGAAGGCCGTTCTAACCATTGATTACCCAGAAAATCAGTCAGCTTTTGAATTTCAGCAGAGAAGTTGCTTCTTCTGTGGATACATTCCAGACCTTCCAGCCTCTGTATATCACTGGACTTTGCATGCCCTGTCATAATTGCACTTATCACATTGCTTATGTACCTGTATCTCCCAAAGCAGATGAGAATTCTACTGAGGGCAAGGACTGAGACCTACTCAGCACATGTCCACAGAGTCTGATGAATACGAAGAGCCCAATATTATAAAAACCCTGAATTATAGAATATTTTATAAAACAGCAACTACTTTTAACTAAATAGTTCTATTAGCTTCAAATATAGTAAATACTTTAAGATAAAATTAAAATGTCATTAGCCAGTAATATCTGGGCAAATTAATTTCTAACAAGTCACAATTCACATATCTTGTAAACTACCTGATCGTTAATACAAAAGTTGTTTTATATACAAAAAAAGTTGCTGATCTCTAATGAGAGATACACAGAGACAGAATCCTTGATTTTCTGGGCATGTGGCTTAAAAAGCTATTCATTTTACTTGCATTCCAAAACCTTAATGATTGTTGAGTAAGTAATTATTTAAATTTTTTTAGGAGGTGTTATTGATTTTTACAAAAAGAATCATATCCCAAAATAAAAGTTCCACATAAAAGGAATTTTGCAACAATTATTTTTCATGATTCCTTATGTTCTAGTGCTGTGCACTGTATGATGAGAGCATTTATAAAACGAGGGAGAAGCAAAGAGTTTGATGTAAACACATTTTACCTCATAAAGGATTTTTTTAAATTTTATGTCAGCTGCAAATCTATTTGAAGTTTCCAGCACTTTGGAGAATCAATTCCAGTAAGGAATTAAAGAAAAAGAAAGAAAGAAGAAAAACAAAGGCAAAATGTAAAATAATCTATTGCCATTATTAATTTAAAACTTGTCAAGTCACTGAGGAAGTTGTCTAAGCATCTGAAGAGTTTTAACCTGACAAGTGAAATGATGTTCTTCTGAAATAAAGTGTCATTCCATATGAAGTTAATTTGCTCTTTTGGGATGTCTGGGTATTGCTATTCAGGGCACTGAGAGAGGAATAAACATACTTAATGCTGCATGGAAGAGATAATCCACCTCACTCAAGTGAATATTTTATTTCAAAAAATAGATTTCTCATCTTTTCACTAAATAAACAATTTGATTACTATGTCTTCTGCTTTACATGTTTTTTTCAGTAGCATGGTTATCAGCACGTAAAAAAGAAAATAGATGATATTTATTCTACTTATTTATATATAAATAAACACATTCTATTTATAATATATGTTCAAAATAATCCATCAGAATACCTCTGAGAATGTTTTAAAAAGAAAACTACAACGTCACCTAAACAGGGAGAAAGAGCTTAGATTTTTCTTCCTTGGGAAGAGTGGAAGCTTAAGTAATATGATTTTGAAATTATGTAACACCAGCCACCACCCAATCTGGTTTCCTTAGTACCTACTCTGCTTTGGGCATTTAGCATATTTTTTTTATCTTCTCTCCATATTTATTGTGCCCTTATTGCATTTGTATTTTAACCTATAATTATAATTAGAGGTTTTTATTTTTATATTACATATGTGCCTACAAGCTGTTGCAATAGGTATATTTTAATAAGTCACATGAATAAATAAAATGCGATTCTTACTTTTGCTGCCTCTATTGATCCTATTTTCTGCAGTCACTTTTTTAATTGCTAATATTAATAATAATAATTGGTTTCTCTCTTACTCCAAAAGAGTAATAATGATGTTAATGCTATCGCATATTTTCAAAAATTCAGAAATGTAGTTGAAATCAGTGAACAACTCAAATATAATTTTGATGAATAGTTTCTCAAAGTCTAAAAGTTCTTTGGAAACAAGAATGAGTTATGTGTCAATTTAGAAGCTAACATTGTCAGTTTTTCCTTATCCTCCAGAATTTTTGAATACAAACCTAAATCTTTCTCTTTGTTTGCTGTTTTGAAGACTTAGATCTTATCTTCACACACAAGGAATATGGCAATAATACACTATATTTGTAACTCATTGCACATTATTAAGCTCTGCTCAAATTCCACCCTTTTCCATGGAATCTTTCCACTTTAAAACCTCATTAATCATTTATATAACTCGAATAATAGTTGAGCCTATATATGCTCATATGCATACACATATCACTGTAGATTTTATTAGAACTTGCAGCTAGGTGCATGAGGAATCTTTCACACCTCTCATATCTGTCTCTCTTAACATAGGTCCCATGAATTTATTTTATTTATGTATTTATGATTTCTTAATGTAGCCATAGCTTCCTTCCAAATGATTAGAACACTTTTAAAACGTTAATTTTTTTTGTTCTTCCTCTGCCTCACCTAGGAGACAGAGACAATACCTAATGTTTCCTTAATAATTAAGCAACTTCCTAACTCTACCTGGGAGCTGATTAATCTCAGGTGTCTACATAGAGACATTTATCTGACTCAATAGCAGAGTTTCCATAAGCAGAGCAGCTTCGTTCCTGTTGCATCAGAAATGCTGCCATTTGGGCAGAGGGAGGTGGTGAGCAGTGGAACAACTGAAATAGCTGAGAACAAGCATTGGCCGCCACTGGTGATGAGATCCTAAGATAAATGCTCAGGTGCCTTCAGCTAGACAACAGCTGAAGGGGAAAAGAGTTGTAACAACTGATTCACTCCAGTGGCAGTCATTATTTTGCAGCTACACTCAAAAATATGAGTGGATAATTTACACTTATCAAATCCATATTGCAAGCCATATAAAAAATTAGTTATGTCTCTCTACCCTCACAATTCAAATGCTTCAGTAATGTATACACTAGTTTATACATCCTTATGCATAAAAATAATCTTAGTAAAGATCCACAGCATAGTAAGCTACATTTAATAGTATGTTCTCTCTTAATTTCCATTTTTTAAACAGCAATTAATCATCAACTTTTGTGAATCCTATCATCTGAAGTGTATAAATAAGGGTACACAAAATTGAAGAGAACTGATTTAAGGCTCAGACCTGAGGAGGTCTCAGAGGCCAGCCAGGACAGTGACTGGCAGCTTTGAGGCCTCACATTACAGAGGAGATTTGTCACAAGTCTGTACTTAAAGTGGCCCACATAGACACAGAACACTGGCATTCAAACATTTACCCCATAAACAAGATGAATCTGAGGCATTTTCTCTGGAATATTTAAACTGTAGATGGTCATAGTCGAAATGTGGTTCAGGACTGAAAATAGGAATTAATTGATAGTCAGTCTGTAAGTTTGTCAAACAGACTTCCTTGCCCATCTCACAAGCAGAATTCTAATATCCAGGCAGTAACACTTAGCCAGAATATCAAGCAGTTTTCTGTTGGAGAAATTCAATAAGAACAGAGAAATGATCTCCACATATCTGGTCGTATCTACTTAAATGGAATCCTGTTTGTCACACAGCTTTACTCAGGTGCCTGATTCTCTTCTTAGGGTCTCACATTTAAACACAATGAAGACTAAGAGTAATCACTATTTGAAGAGAACTTTTAATTCAAGAAGGAGCCTAAAATAATACAAGTACAAATCAAAGTATGGAGGGAACAAAAGAAAACTGTTGTTAGTATCCTCAGAGAGGGGTGAGAAAGATATTCCATCCACAAAAATAGAACAAGTTGCTATTGCTGTGTAATAAATTACCACAAGCCTGTGCTCACAACAACACACAAGCTTATTATTCCACAGTATCTGCTCAGGGTCCCACAAGGCCGCAGTCAGCCTCAGTCAAGGCTCAGGCTCCTCTTTCAAGACAACTCGTTGCTAAAAGATTTACTTCACTGTGGTTATAGGAATGAGATCCTTGACTTTTTGCTAACTGTAGGCCAGGAACTACTCTCATTTCCTAGAGACCACCCAACAATTCCTTGCCAAGTGACCCCCATAGGAATGAACGCTACTTGCCTCCAGGCCGGTAGGAGTACAGCTCTCTGATTTCTTCCACATTTGGGCCCCCTTTGAAGAGCTCAATGGATTACATCAAGCCCACCCACTACAATCTCCTTTTCAATTAATTCAAAATCTACTAATCAGTGACCTTAATTACATGTGCAAAATCCTTTTTTTCACTTAATGTAATATAATCAAGGGAAAAATATACCATCATTTTCATAGTTTCCTCCCACACTCAAGAGGAGCTAATTACATAACATGTGTACATTAGAGGCCAAGAATCTTGGAGGCCATCTGAGAAATCTGTCTACCACACTTCTTTGGAAAAAAACAATATGAGAAAACAAAAAATAATTCTTTATAACATAAAATATAACCGCTGAAAAAATTGCAATAGAAGCTTTGAAAAGTAATGTTAAGGAAATAAAATGTGCAGAAAGAGAAACAGAAACAGAGAAAAGAAAAAGAGAGAGCAAAACTATGAGCAAAAATTAAGAGACTTAGAGAAATTACCTGAAAATTCAACATTCAACAATTTGAAGTTCTACAGAGAATAGAGAAAATTCAGAGGAAGAGTCTTAAAGAAGGAAATCAAAAGAATTTTCTTGAAATAAAGAATACACATTTCTAATAGAAAATGCCTGCCAGTACCCAGCAACAAGAATAAAAACAAATCCACACCAGAGCACACCATTATAAGATTTTAGTATAGGAAATAGAGAGAAAATCCTCAAGTCTCCAGAGATTTAAAAGAAACAAGTCGTGAGCAAAGGAGTAAGACATATTTCTCACAAGCAGCACTAAATGTTAAATGACATTAAAGCAAATATTTTAACGTTTTGAGGGAAAATATTTTTCAAACTAAAACTCCACCCAGACAAACTCTCATCACCCATCAGGAGAAGAGCATCAAGAGATTTCCATGTCAGCCAGATTTCTGAACATTTACCTCCCATGACACCATTCTTGAGAAGTTCTGAACAACATTTTTCAGCAAATTCATGAATAAATCAACAGAGAAATATGGGATTCAGAAAATATGGTATCAGATGAGGAAGGCAATGAAGGTGACAAGGTGGCAGCTTTGGAACTGCTAGGAACAGTGTAGATTATGGAAAGCGAATGGAGAGCTACAAAGGGAAAGGTATAAATTAAAAATACTGACACAGCAAATTGGTCATGTGAAAAGTGGGGCAATTATTGTACATTACAAAAACCACACCAGGAAGTGTTTGCCACGTGGTGCATTACTTGGCTCTGGAGGCGCTATATTTGCATAAACATAATCATGAAAGCAACGATTATTGACTTAATGCCACTGTTTGGAGGGATAAAGTTTGGAGAAATGGGGGAGTGGCGGAGAGATTTAAAAGAGCAAAATCTTCATTTTTCTTATAGAAAGTAAAATGGTAGAATCTAAAAATCATCAATCAAGAAATATTCTCAGAAGCGTATTGTTTGGAAAAATATCAGAAGAAACAGCTGAGTCAAAACTCTGCTTCTGAGGAATGGGACTAGGATGGGAACTACTCTTCCTCATTATTAGCTTTCTGTTAATACTTGATTTATTTTAATAACATGCTTATATTCTAAAACTTTTTAACTATATAGAAGCATCTCCTGCAGCTGTTTGTTGCGTCTTAATTGAATTTTGGATATTCTTTTAGAAAAAAGCAATGTTGCAATGTTTTGTTAAATAAACACAGAAAGCTAAGCTTTTAACATGTATAACTTTAGTTTACTCTCATCATCCATGTAACAAATTGAAACTTTTTGATTTCTAGTTTTTTCTAGTGCTAATTATTGTCTGCATTTATTTTTATTAACTATTTTAAAGAAAACCTACATTTGTAGCACTTTGGAAGTATTAAAACATTTTAACTTATCTGATGTGTTATCCTTCCTAGAACCCTGTAAAGAAGGCAGAATAAATATTAATTATATATTAATATTAATTATTAATATTAAATATTCATCCAATTTTACTGATTAAGAAACTGAGGTTCAGTGCGTTAAGCACATACTCAGATTCATATTTTTCTTAGAACCAACATTCTAACATTAGTATAGTTCATTTCTCATCACACCGTGCATTTTCTTATATGTTAGGATATAATGTTTTATTTTACTTTGGAATTTCTAGATTGAGTTCCATTTAGATAGTCATAGTATTTTATTTGACATTTTTTTATTTCAAATACAGCACTATGTAAATCTACCAATGTCATTGTGAAAGGTAAATTCCTTGTTTTTATGTAATTGTAGGTAGGAAATATGTTTTTAAATATATATACTAATTATGCATTTATAATTTTACTTCTACTTTGTCAAAAAAAGTGCATGAATCTATTTTTACTCTAGAGGGCTTTTCAATGAACAGGCGTACTCTGTTTTATTGTGCTTCACTTTATTGTACTTCGCAGATAATGTATTTTTTACAAATTGAAGGTTTTTGGCAACCCTGCATCGAGCAGGTCTATTGGCACAATTTTTCCGACAGCATTTGTTTGCTTCATGTCTCTGTGTCACATTTTGGTAATTCTCACAATATTTCAAACTTTTTTATTATTATTATATTTGTTATGGTGATCTGTAATCAATAATCTTCGATGTTACTATTATAACTGTTTTGGTGTGCCATGAACCGCACCCTTGTAAGACGGGGAACTTAATCAATAAATATTTGTATTCCTACTGCTCCACCAACCACCCATTCCTCCATCTCTCTCCCTCTCCTTGGGCTTCCCTAGTCCCTGAGACACAAAAATATTGAAATTAGGCCAATTAATAATCCTACAATGGCCTCTAAGTGTTCAAGTGAAAGGAAGAGTCACACATCTCTCATTTTAAATCAAAAGCTAGAAAGGATTAAGCTTAGTGAAGAAGGCATGTTGAAAGCCGAGACAGGCCAAAAGCTAGGCTTCTTGCACCAAACAGTTAGCTAAGTTGTGAATGCAAAGGAAAAATTCTTGAAGGAAATTAAAAGTGCTACTCCAGTGAACACATGAATGATAAGAAAGTGAAACAGATTTATTGCTGATTTGAAGAAAGTTTTAGTGGTCTGGATAGAAGATCAAACCAGCCACATTCCCTTAAGCCAAAGCCTAATCCAGAGCAAGGGCTTAACTCACTTCAATTCTATGAAGGCTGAGAGAGGTGAGGAAGCTGCAGAAGAAAAATTTGAAGCCAGCAGAGGTTGTTTCATGAGGTTTAAGGAAAGAAGCCGTCTCTATAACATAAGAGTGCAAGGGGAAGCAGCAAGTGCTGATGTAGAAGCTGCAGTAGGTTCTCCAGAAGATCCAGCTAAGATGATTAATGAAGGTGGCTACAATAGACAACAGACTTTCAATGTAGACAAATAGCTTTATATTGGAAGAAGATGCCATCTAGGACTTTCATAGCTAGAGAGGAGAAGTCAATGACTGGCTTCAAAGCTTCAAAGGACAGGCTGACTTGTTAGGCACTAATGCTGCTGGTGACTTTAAGGTGAAGCCAATGCTCATTTACCATTGTGAAATCCTAGGGCCCTTAAGAATTATGCTAAATCTACTCTGCCTGTGCTGTATAAATGGGACAACAAAGGAGCCTGGATGACAGCACATCTGTTTACAACGTGGTTTACTGAACATTTTAAGCCCACTGTCAAGACCTACTGTTCAGAAAAAAAGATTCCTTTCAAAATATTGCTGCTCATTGACAATGCATCTGGTGACCCAACAGCTCTGATGGAGATTTACAATGAGATTAATGTTGTTTTTATGCTTGCTAACACAACATCCATTCTGCAGCCCATGGATCAAGGAGTAATTTTGACTTTCAAGTCTTATTATTTAAGAAATACATTTCTTATGGCTATAGCTGCCATAGATTGTGATTCCTCAGATGGATCTGGGAAAAGTAAATTAAAAACCTTCTGGAAAGGATTCACCATTCTAGATGCCATTAAGAACATTTGTGATTCATGGGAAGAGGTCAAAATAGCAATTTTGGAGTTTGGAAGAAGTTGACTCCAACCTTCATGGATGACTTTGAGTGGTTCAAGACTTCAGTGGAGGAAGTAACTGCAGATGTGATAGAAATAGCAAGAGAACTAGAATTAGAAGTGGAGCCTGAAGATGTGACTGAATTGCTGCAATCTCAGTGTAAAACTAACAGATGAAGAGTTGCTTCTTACGGATGAGCAAAGAAAGTGGTTTCTTGAGATGGAAACTACTCCTGGTGAAGATTCTGTGAAGATTTTTGAAATAACAACAAAACATTCAGAATATTACATAAACTTTGTTGATAAAGCAGCAGCAGGGTTTGAGGATTGACTCCAATTTTGAAAGTTCTAATGTGGTAAAATGCTATCAAACATCACGGTATGCTACAGAGAAATCATTCATGAAAGGAAGAGTCAATTGATGTGGCAAACTATATTGTTGTCTTATTTTAAGAAATTACCACAGTCACACCAACCTTCAGCAACCACCAGTCTGATCAGTCAGCAGTCATCAACATCAAGGCAAGACCTTCCACCAGCAAAAAGATTATGACTCACTGAAGCCTCAGATGATGCTTAGCATTTTTTAGCAATAAAGTATTTTTTAATTAAGGTATGTACCTTAATTGTTTTCTTGACATAGTGCTATTGCTCACTTAATAGACTACAGTATAGTGTAAACATGACTTTTATAAGCACTGGGAAAACAAAAAGTTCACGTGACTCACTTTATTGTGGGGGTCTGGAAATAAACCTGCAACATCCTCAAGGTATGCTTACATTAGAAGGTATGCCATGCCACTTAAAGGAAGTGGAAACACCAAGAGGTTCACATCTGAAACCCAAGAAAATAGGAGGCAAACTAGCTGACTGGCCATTCCTTCAGTCCTTTCATGCTCCATTTCAAAGTACTCCCACACCTCTCACTCTGTCCTCAGGATATTCCTGAGGTACTGAGAGTTATTGGTTCTGCCCTTAGAAGGCTGCCAGATTTAGGATTTTCTTTGAACTCATTTTATCTTCTCAAACTAACCCAGCTAGGAGTTAAGAAAGGAAAGATATGAGAAGTAGTTTCCAGTAGTGGGAAGAAAAGACGATGACTTCAGCAGAAAGGAAAAGAAGCTCACTCCTTGTCCTGCAAAATCATTGAGGGTTTGGAGTGTTCATAAAAGCATCCTAACGTCACACATGCAGCCAAACAGAAAGCACATAGTAATTCCAAGATGGATCCCAGAAGGACAATCACATGAGAACGTTAGGGAGACAGAATGTCAAGAAAATCTATACAGGAAGCTCTCCCACATCCTCAGGTTCTGTAAACTAATTTTTAGATACAAAATATATATATATATATATATATATATATATATATATCCAAAATTTGACACCATAGAGGAAGTGGGCTTGCCAACTTCATAAAGAGCAGATGAATTAATGTTGTTTTACTTTAATTAAATGTATTTGATATAACTCTGGCAATAATTCCTGTCTAGTGTCTCAGCTATTTCCAGGAGTGCTGAGAAAAGTGAAATATGCCAAGACAGCCATATTCTATGAAGCTAATTACTTGGAAAAAAGTTGCAAACAACAATAAATTGCAATGGCACAAATGTTATCTAGAAAACTTTGTTCATCTGCTTGTTTGACAACCATTCATTGAGTAGCTAATAAGTATCAGGCAGGCATAACACTTCCCTTAAAAAGTTGTATAGTGAAGAAAAGACCATAAATTAAGAAAACAATGCAATTGGATACAGCATGAAGGAGAAGGGTACTTGGTGCTAGTGCAGCTGAGCAGAGTTTCTATTTTAGGGTAGGAACACGGAAGTCATACTAGTGGAAGTGGCTTTCAGCTGAATTTTGAAGGTGTAATAAAAGATAGCTTGATTCCAAATTGGGTGGAAGAGAACAGAGTGGATAACTGTTAGGACGGCATTTAGGGAACATAACAGAAAGCCAACTAGCATAGCTGAAACCTATAGGGGTTTTTTTTCCCATAGTAAACACTCCTTGAGTGAGTGTTTTTCTACTTTTTTTCTGTAGTAAACACTCCTTGAGTAGAACCTTAAGTCTGGTGCATCTCCTCAAGGAGTTGATAAAGAATTCAGGCTCGTTTTAGCTTCTTTCTCTATTAATCTTAATGAGTAGCTTTTGTTTTCTTGGTACAAGATGGATGTTCTACCTCCAGGCATTATGTCTCCATTTTTGTCAGAAAGAAGGGGAGAAAGGTGAAGAGAAAAGGAACATGTCCCTGTCCATTTTTATTAGAACAATAGCTTTTCCAGAAGTCCTACCTACTAGACTTCAGCTGTTTTATTATGGATCAAAACTTGATCACATGGCCACCCCTAAAGGCAAGGGAGTCTAGGGAGGTGCTTGGTTTTTTTTTTTTTTTTTTTTTTGGTGAGAAAGATTAGCCTTGAGCTAACCTCTATTGCCAATCCTCCTCTTTTTTCCTGAGGAAGATTGGCCCTATGCTAACATCTGTGCCTGTCTTCCTCCATTTTATATGTGGGATGCTGCCACAGCATGACTTGATAAACAGTCAGTATGTCTGCACCCAGATTCGAACTTGCAAACCCCAGGCTGCCAAAGCAGAGCATGCAAACTTAACCACTATGCCACCAGACCAGCCTGGGAACTGAGTATTTTTAACTTGGCACATTGCCTCCCCAAACAAAAATAAGGTTGTGTTAGTAAGAAGGAGAAAATAGACATTGTATAGGAAACCACCACCAGGATTTCTACTTTTAAGATAATAGAGTAGTTGTATTCTTCCTGCTTCCACCTACTAAGTATTATTAAAATCTTTGGACATCATATATAAAACAAACATAAGACTCTGAAGGCATACTGGCTAGGAACCTTTGAGGAATAATATGGTGGTGAGTTCTCTGGGTTTGCCTCACATGTCACAAACGTGGAGCTGAAGAAGCCTGCAACCCAAACATGCCAACAAGTGAAGACAAAAAGGCACCAAAAATCCTCTGACCAAAGAACCAGGAAAGGTGCAGCCATTAAGACAGAAAACTTTTAGACCGTAATCACTCTACCTCAGCCAAACATCACAGAAAAAACTTTGGTTCCACTTGCACACATACAAGCAACAGCTGAATGGGGAGTCTAGATTACCACCCTTGTGAAGCTGTGAGGAAGTACTACAACACTTTTATTGGGTGATGTAGAGAAGGCCAAGTAAAAAGCTGGGACTTATACCCCTGCCAGCCAGTATATTCCTCACCTTTTCACCCCTCCCTCACCACCAGCAATGAAGACCACATGGGAAGCCTGGATTCTAACATCACTTCACACCTTCTGTCTGCTGGCCTAGTGTCAGAGGAGGAGTAGTGGAGCAAAGGGACTTGCAACATCACCAAGTGGTAACAAGACCACCCATCGTGGTGTCAATGGAGACCACTTAAGAAGTCAGAACACCCACTCCTGCCTGGCAATAAGGAGGAGCACCCTCTTTCTCTTGGGTGTCAGTTGAGGTCTCTAAGGAACCTGAACTTCTACCTCTACCCAGTAGTAATGAGGTAGCACACCCCCTCTCTTTCCCCTGCTGGAGTGGTATCAAAGTAAGATAGCTAAAACAAGAGTTTTAAATAAATTCCAGTGTCTCATAATATGAAAATGTTCAGGTTTCAATAAAAAAATTGCTCATCATACCAAGAGCCAGGAAGTTCTTAAACCAAATGAAAAAATATAATCAAAAAATGCCCATATTGAGAGGACAGAAATGTTAGAATTATCCAACAAATTTTAAAGCAGCCATGATAAAAATGATTCAACGAGCAATTACAAACATTCTTGGAAAAAATTTACAAAAAAAGAAAGCTTCAGCAAGAAATACAAAGTCTCAACAAAGAAATAGAAGATATAAAGAGAACAAAATAGAAATTTTAAAACTGAAAATACAATAACTGAAATAAAAACTTCAGTGGATGGACTCAAAAGCACCAATTAAAAGACAGAGATTGGCAGAGTAGGTTAAAAAACACAAACAAATGATGTGTTGTCTATAAGAAACTACCTTCAAATATAACAATATAGGCAGATTGAAATCAAAATGATGGGAAAAGCTAGATCATGTAAATATTCATCAGAGGAAAGCAGGAGTGGTTATATTAATTTCAGATAAAGCAGACTTCAGAGCAAAGGAAATTACTAGAGACTTAAAGGGACATTAAATAATGATTAAAAGGTCAATCCAACAAGACATACCAATGCTAAATCTATAGGCACCAAACAACAGAGCTCAAAACATGTGAAGCAAAAACTGAAAGAACTGGAAAGGGAAATACACAAACCCAGAATTATAGGTGAGGATTTTAACACCTCTCTCTCAACAATTAATAGATTAATAGAGAGAAAATTGGTGAAAACACAGAAAAACTCAACAGTGCCATCAAACAACAAGATCTAATTAACATTTATAGAAAATCCCACCCAACAATAGCAGAATACACATTCTTTTCAAATGTTCGTGGAACATAAACCAAGATAGATCATATCCTGGGTCAGAAAACAAACCTCAGCAAATTTTAAAGAAAGAGTGTTGGAATCAATGGAATCAAACTAGAAATCAATAAAAGAAAGATAACAAGAAAATCATGAAACCCTTAGAAATGCTAGAAGACTGAAGGAAATATTATTCAATTCTCATTTTGCTTTCAATTTCTTTATTAAGAAGAATAGTCTCCATACCAGAAAAGTAAAACAGATATCAACATTAATAAACTGATTCCCAAGATACATAAGAAGATAGGAAGGAAATTTCTAGTAGGTCCTTAGTGGTCCCAAAGTATGACTGATAAATGGATAGATGGATAAATGGATGGAGATGAATGGATGGGTGTATATTTCACTTCACATTGTACTATTACCTTGTGCTTATATTTCTTTTGTGTCCAGATGTTTATAAGTTCTCTGGAAGAGCAGCTCTAAAGAGAAATCTTGTTTCTTTCTTGTTTGTTCTAAGTGCCTCAAACATAGTGGTCACTCAAAAATTAAAATTGAGTTGAATTATTAATTAATAATTTATAATTTGAATGAATTAGTTTCTAGACAGAGAATTCATCTATGAATGAACCAATTAGACTTGACCTCTGAAGCACTGCCATAAATATTTCATCAATTACTCTCAACCAAACCCTTTTCATAAAGGACACACATATGAAACAAATAGAAAATAACAACAAAAGAAAAGAAGCCAATAAATGCGTTAAACATAGGCATTTGCAATTAAACTTAAAGCTTCTTGGCAGGTCATACACACAAAAAGTATGGTCAATCAAACAGATTTTATTATTTAAAAAAGGATACCACCTACCTCAGATTTAATATGAATAAATCAAATGATGTAACTGCCAAATAAAAGTGCATACTCAGGATATGATGATAGAAGCATATGTTTAGATCGCAGGAAGTGACAGTCTCATTAGACTGCTGGTCAGAGCACGTGTGGAACATGGTGATCACTTTTGGTGCTTAGTTAAAAAATGTACATTAATAAACTCTAGTGTGTTTTAGGGGAATGTGACCTAAATGGTAAAAGGTCTTGAACTTTACCCTTCAAGTAATGGTTGCGAGAATTAGTAAGAAGAGAAATCCGTGGGAAAACATGCTAGTTGTCTTTAAATACTTCAAGGGCTATCATGTAAATGAGGGATAAAATTCTAGAGAGGTTGAACTCATAATGACATGGTAGAGAGACACTGTTAGGTTCAATATCAGGAAGAGTTTCTAACGGCATAGCCTCTCAACAATTGAACACACAGTCATGCGTTGAGTGGTATAGCTTACTACACACTTAGTTTACATAGGTACTAATCTTATGGGACCACCATTGCGTATGTGGGCTGATGTTGACTGAACGGTTGTTATGTGACCCATGACTGTACTTCCCATGAGAAGTGAGCATCTCACTTCATAGAAGAGTTAATGAGAGCCTGGGTGAGCATTAGCCAAGGGTGTTAAAGAAGAGATTCCTAAAGGTCTAAGAGATTGAGTCGGATAACTTGCGAAGGCCATTCCAGTTCCCAAAGTCTATAACTCTGTGAGTTTAAGGCACAAATTGCTGGCAGATTTTCACCAATTCAACTGAATGATTTTATTGAATCCTATTTGCCAATGATAATTTATATTTGGCCTAAATTAAGACTAAAGTCTGTAACATTTCAATTGTAAAAAACTAATTGGGTCACCCAAGATTCAAATCTATGGCCTGGGTTTCATAAAAACAGTATGCTGGATAACTTGACTAACAATCCTCATATTTAAATGGGGCCATATTCGTTATTCAAGACTTATTGGCAACTAAGTCTCTACTACATAATTCCTCACAACTCTGGCCTATTTCTATTTAGAAGCGTATAATTCTCTTTGATAGTATGTTTTAGAAACATGCTATTCATCCAGAAAAATATTCAAAGGTTGTTTCTATGAAGACAGTTAATTTTTAAAAACACAAAAATGGTAATGGTGTATAAATGTGTCAAGATAGAAGGTATGTCTCTTCAAACAATTCTTAAAATAAAATTTATATGATAAATTAAAAAATAAAAGACAACTCCATTTTTTTCTTTTTTTTTTGCTGAGGAAGATTCGCCCTGAGCTACCATCTGTTGCCAATCTTCCTCTTTTTCTGCTTGAGGAAGATTAGCTCTGAGCTAACATCTGTGACAATCTTCCTCTATCTTGTATGTGGGATGCCGCCATGGCATGGCTGATGAGTGGTGTAGGTCCACGCCTGGGATCCAAACCTGCGAACCCAGGCTGCTGAAGCAGAGCACACTAAACTTAACCACTAGGTCACTGGGCCCACTTCAAGATAACTCCATTTTTGTATGGCTTATGCTTATAGCCAAAAGGCACTTGGCTTCATTTTAAAAACTAGGTATTTTGAGAAAAGTAAATTATACCTATAATTACAAGTAGCAATATAGCCTGAAGTATTAACAACTATAACAACAACAAAAATATGAGTCTAGGTCATTTGAGACTCAATACCTGGCACCATACATGGTAACTATAAATGCTATGTAAACACTAGCGAAATGAATGACATGAAATCTCACGCTCAATGAATTATGTGACAACGTAGCACAGAGTTCCAATATTCACTTCGTTAAATGTGAATTTCCACATATGGCCTCTGGAACAACCAAGTTAAAAGACAAGAGTTTCTGAGTAAACATTACCATTTATGCCTTTATAATAAAGAAACGTTAAATCACATCTCTCAAGATGCACAATGTGAAGAGACAATTAAGAAGATAAGTAGCTTTAGGAGACATCTCTTTTCCTAACAATTTTAGGAGGGAAATACTGAAGGGAAAAGACTGAAGTAGGTGGCATTTAACTTCAAGAAAACCATGATTCTTAACATTTTGTTACTGAAAGACTCTGAAACTTGGGTAACCATTCTCTGGTAAAGGAGTTATGTTCTTTTATAAGGCCCTAGAGATAAATTTTCAAGGCTCTCTAAGATTTGTAAAGTATTTGGGGAAATATGTGAGTAAACCAATATTTTTCTCTCAAATCTTTGAAGCACAAGAAAGAAATATGCCTAATGAGGTTATTTTTGATGTATAAGCAGAAGATTTAAGAAATACATGAGAAAAACAGTATTTGCTCATGAAACTATTTTAAAAGAAAGGATTTCCTGAGAAGCGTGTGACTGCAGAAATTCTTCCATCCACTTTCTTGAAAAAATTGCTTCATGCACTGCTGACAAATTGATTAGATAAAGATGGAGGGAGACAAAAAGAAATGCCTTATTGCTTTTGATAAAACTCACTAATATAACTGAACTCAGAGACAGGACACTAAAACTCAAGGCAATCTTGCTTGATGAGAAAGGCCTAGTTTGCAGGATAGAAAATAAGGTATTGTCATCTAGTACTAACCACCTGGGCGATTTGGGGAAAAGACACTTAATATCCCTGTGACCGGGACTACTCAGCTATGTCGTTATAAGGATTGTTACTACCCAATTTTCCCTGGCTTCCTTCTCCGTCTGGTGAACCTGGGCATATTACTGAACGCCAATCTTCAATTTTCTCACTGAAGCAAGGTTAATGATAGTTGCGTAGTTGTGAAGATTAAATGGGATAAGGTACTCAGTGCTTAGTACAGTGCCTGGCATTTAATAAGCATTTTATAAATGTTTGCTTATTATTATTAACTCTTGAATTGTACCCCAGAGGTAAGTATTATTTAAGGATGGGGATCACAGTGATGTAATGGAACTAGGTTAGAAGCCAGTCATCAAAACTTGCACATAAATTTTGTAAACTGACTGACATGTTTTGTTTGGCAGACTGCACAGTAATCGGCCCACAGAATGTTTTCATTTTCAGATTTTGAATTATTTATCAATATGTGAAAATAGATTTGGCAAACCAATTTCAATTTTCAGCTTTTGTTAAAAATGTGAAATATCTGGTAATATTAGGCCTGCTTATCCATAGGGCAACCATCAGTGTAAAGTTGGAGCTGTTCTTTTTAGGAGAAATTCTCAAGTTCGTCATGGTTTCCACTTTTACTATTTTCTCCATAACAATGAGAACAAAATAAATGCAATTCATCACGGTGCCTGCAAAGTTGTTGACCACCATTACAGTCATGCATTACATAATGGCGTTTCTGTCAATGATGTATTCCATATACCACAGTGGTCCCATAAGATTAGTACTACATAGCCTGGGTGTATAGTAGGCTACACCATCTAGGTTTTGCAACCCTACCAAATCACCTAACAATGCATTTCTCAGAACGTATCTCCATCATTAAGAGACATGTGATTATATTATTTTTCTTAGGTTTTTTTAATAGGGTTTGCAGACCCAGTGGTGCCCTCCTTTTGACTGAAGTACACAGATTCCCTCCACTTGTTTGAACTACCCAGGTCAGTGAAATAGAAGTTGTTTTCAAGTGTGTACCATTTGTTTGGATGCCATATTCTGTTGCCCCTCTCTGGGCATATTTTCTCTGTAAATGTAAAATAATAAATAAAGCATACATGCATACATATATACATACAGACACATGCACACACATATGTGCATACATATTTGAACCAATGGGATGTTGTGCTTAATGAGTCCTAAATAGCAAATGCTAGTGAGGCTCAAAATATCATGCCGTCCAAACGTGCTCAACTTAGAGAAATATTTTAAGTAAATTGAGGTTTGTTTTTTATTTGTATTTTTTGAGATATAATAGACATATTCCACTGTGAAGCTTAAGATTTACAATGTGTTGATTTGATAAATTTATATGTTGCAGTATGATTACCACTAGAGTGTTAGCTAACACCTCCATCACACCACTTAATTATTTTTTTTTTTTGTGGTGAGAACACTTAAGACTAGTCTCTTACCAACTCGCAAGTATATAATACAGTATTGTTAACTATAACCACAATGCTGTGCATTGAGTTCCCAAACTTATACATCTTTTAACTGCAACTTTGTAACCTTGACCAACATCTCCCCAATTCCCCCACCCCCTGGCCACTGGTAACCACCATTTTACTCTGTTTCTATGAGTTCAGCATTTTTAGATTCCACATGTAAGTGCTGTCACACAGTATTAGTCCTTCTCTGTCTGACTTAATTCTTCATATAATTCCCTCAACATCCATCCATGTTGTCAGAAGTGGCAGGATTTTCTTCTTTGTTGTGGCTGAATAATATTCCAATGTATATTTATGCACAATCTTCCTTATCTATTCATCCATTGACAGATACTTAAGTTGTTCCCATATTTTGGCTATTGTGAATAATGCTGTAATAAACATGGGAGTGCAGATATCTTTTCGATATCCTGTTTTCATTTTCTTAGGATATATACTCATAAGTGGGAATGCTGGAACATATGGTAGTTCTATTTTTAATTTTTTGAGGACGCTCCATACTGTTTTCCCAAGTGGCTGAACCAATTTACATTCCCATCAGCAGTGCACAAGGGTTCCCTTTTCTCCACATCCTCATCAACACTTGTTACATCTTGTCTTTTTGATGATAGCCATTCTAACAGGTGTGAGGTGATATCTCATTGTGGTTTTGGTTTGCATTTCCCTGATGATTAGTGATGTTGAGAAACTTTTCATGTACCTTTTGGCCTTTTGGATGTCTTCTTTGGAAAAACGTCTATTCAGTTCCTCTGTCCACTTTTTACTTGGGTTATTTGTGTGTTTTTGTTGTTGTTGTTGTTGTTGAATTACATGAACTCTTTATATATTTTACATATTAACTCTTTATCAGATATATGTTTTTAAAATATTTTCTCCATTCCATAGGTTGTGTTTTCATTTTGTTGATTGTGTCTTTTGCTGTGCAGAAGCTTTTGAGTTTTGATGTAGCCCCACTTTTTGATTTTTGCTTTTGTTGCTTGTGCTTTTTGGTGTCATATCCAAAATATCATTGCCAAGACCAATGTCAAGGAGTATTTTCTCTACGTTTTTTCTAGAGGTTTTTTGGTATCAGGTCTTATGTTTAAGTCTTTAATCCATTGTGAGTCTATTTTTGTGAGTGGTGTAAGATAGGAGTCTAATTTCATTCTTCTGCATATGGTTACCCAGTTTTACCAACACTCTTTATTGAAGAGACTATCCTTTTCCCATTGAGTATTCTTGGCTCCATTGTAAAATGTTAATTGACTGCATATGTGGGAGTTATTTCTGGGCTCTCAATTCTATTCTGTTTGTCTATGTGTATATTTGTGTGTGTGTGTGTGTGTGTGTGTGTGTGTGGAAGATTAGCTCTGAGCTAACATCCGTTGTCGATCCTCCTCTTTTTGCTGAAGAAGATTGGCCCTTGGCTAACATCTGTGCCCATCTTCCTCTACTTTATATGGGACACAGCCACAGCATGGCTGGACAAGCAGTGCATCAGTCCACGCCCAGGATCTGAACTCACAAACCCCAGGCTGCTGAAGCAGGGTGCAGGAACTTAAGGGCTAGGCCACCAGGCAGGCCCCTATGTGTCTATTTTTATGCCAGTACCATGCTGTTGTGATTACTATGATTTTGTAGTGTAATTTGAAATCAGAAAGTGTGATGCCTCCAGCTTTGTTCTTTCTCAAGATTGCTTTGGCTATTCAAGGTTATTTTGGATTTCATACAAGATTTTGGATTATTTTTTCTATTTCTGTGAAAAATGCCATTGGAATTTTGATAGGGATTGCACTGTATCTATAGATGGCTTTCGGTAGTATGGGCATTTTAACAATATTAATTCTTCTGATCCATGAACACATCATAACTTTCCATTTCTGTGTCTTATTCAATTTCTTTCACCAAAGTCTTGTAGTTATCAGCGTACAGACCTTTTACTTCCTCAGTTATTCCAAAGTATTATATTGATTTTGATGCTATTGTGTATGGGATTGCTCTTTATTTCTTTTTTAGATATTTTGTAGATAGTGTATAGAAACGCAACTGATTTCTGTATGTTGATTTTATATTATGCGACTTTACTGAATTCATTGATTAATTCCAACAGTTTACGGGTGGTGTCTTTAGGAATTCTATATACAAGATCATATCATCTGCAAAAAAGAGAAATTAAAAAAAGACAATTTTACTTCTTTCTTTCTGATTTGGATGACTTTTATCTTTTTTTCTTGCCTGATTGCTCTAGCTAGAACTTCCAAGACTATGTTGAATAAGACTAATGAGAGTAGGCAACTTTGTCTTGTTCCTGATATTACAGGGAAATCTTTAAAACTTTCACCATTGAGTATACTATTAGCTGTGGGTTTGTCACATATGGCCTTTACTATATTGAGGTATGTTCCTTCTATAGCCAAACTGTTGAGGGTTTTTATCATAAAACAATATTGTATTTCATCAAATTCCTTTCCTGTATCGATTGAGATAATCATATGATTTTTATCCTTCACTTTATTTTATTTTATTGAGATAACATTGGTTTGTAAAATTATATAAGTTTCAGGTGTACATTATATTTCGATTTCTGTGTAGACTACATCATGTACACCAACCAAATACTAATTGTCAGCTATCACTGTACACATGTGCCCTGTCACTCCTTTCACCCTCTTCCCTCCTCGCTTCACCTCTAGTAATCACCAATCAACTCCCTGTGTCTATGTTTGGTTGTTGTTGTTGTTATTTTTGTCTTCTACTTTTGAGTGAAATCATACGATATTTGACTTTCTCCATCTGACTTATTTTGCTTAGCATAATACCCTCAAGGTCCATTGGTGCTGTCACAAATGGTTGGTTCTACTGATTTTGGGCTTGTTTGTTCGTCTTTTTCTAGTTCCTTTAGGTACACTGTTAGATTGTTTATTTTAGATTTTTCTAGTTTCTTGAGGTGGGCCTGTATTGCTATAAACTTCCCTCTTAGAACTGCTTTTGCTGCATCCCACAAATTTTAGCATGTCATATTTTCATTTTCATTTGTCTCCAGGTATTTTTTGGTTTGTCTTTTGATTTCTTCATTGACTCAATAGCTGTTCCGTGGCATTTTGTTTTATCTCCACATATTTGTGGTTTTTTTGGTTTTCTTCTTGTAGTTGATTTCTAGTTTCATACCATTGTGGTCAGAAAAGATGCTTGGTATTATTTCAATCTTCTTAAATTCATTCAGACTTACTTTGTGTATGTAATCTATCCTGGAGAATGTTCCATGAGCACTTGCAAAGAATACGTATTCTGTGGTTTTTGGATGGAATGTTCTGTATATCTACTAAGTCCATCTGATCTAATGTGTCATTTAAGGCCAATGTTTCCTTGTTGATCTTCTGTTTGGATGATCTATCCACTGATGTATGTGCAGTATTAAAGTCCCCTACTATTATTGTGTTACCGTCTATTTTTCCTTTTATGTCTGTTAATAATTGCTTTATATATTTAGGTGATCCTATGTTGGGTGCATAGATATTTACAAGTGTTATGTCCCCTGTTGGATTGTTCCCTTTATCATTATGCCCTTCTTTGTCTCTTGTTACAGTTTTTGTTTTAAAGTCTATTTTGTCTGAGATAATTATTTCTACCCCAGCTTTCTTTTCATTGCCATTTGCATGGAGTATCTTTTTCCATCCCTTCGCTTTCATTCTGTTAGTGTCTTTAGGTCTGAAGTGTGTCTCTTGTATGCAGCGCATATATGGGTCTTTTTTTTAATCCATTCAGACACCCTAGGTCTTTTGATTTGAGCATTTTGTACGTTGACTAAGTAGCTATTGATAAGTATGTACTTACTGCCATTTTGTTACTTTATCTTTCTGGGTGTTTTAGTAGTTCTTCTCTATTCCTTTCTTCTCTTGCTCTCTTCCTTTGTGATTTGATAGCTTTCTTTAGTATTATGTTTGTGTTCCTTTCTCTTTATTTTTTTGTGTGCTTATTATAGGTTTCTGGTTTGTGATTACCACAAGGTTCATATATAATAACCTATTTGAATAGCCATGTATATTAAGTTGATGATCTTCAGTTTGACCACGTACTAAAAGCCCTACACTTTTACCCTCCCCCACATTTTATGTTTTTGATATCATATTTAACCTCTTTTATGTGTGTGTATATCCCTTAACCTCTTATCATAGATATAGATATTTTTAGTACTTTTGTCTTTTTACCTTCATATTAGCCCTATAAGTGGTTGATCTGCTACCTTTACTGTATATTTGCCTTTACCAGTGATTTTTTTCTTTGATAATTTTCTTATTCCTATTTGTGGTCTTTTCTTTTCCACGTAGAAGTCCCTTTAACATTTCTTGTAAGGCCAGTTTAGTGGTGATAAACTCCTTTAGTTTGTTCTTGCCTGGAAAACTCTTTATGTCTCCTTCCATTCTGAATGATAACTTACCTGGGTAGAGTATTCTTGGCTGTAGGTTTTTTCCTTTCAGGACTTTGAATATATTGTGCTACTCCCTTCTATCCTGTAAGGTGTCTACTGAGAAGTCAGCTGATAGCTTTATGGGATCCTCTGTATATAACTTGTTGCCTTTCTCTTGCAGCTTTTAGGATTCTCTCTTTATCTTTAATTGTGACATTTTAATTAAAATATGTCTTGGCATGGGCCTCTTTGGGTTCATCTTGTTTGGTGCTCTCTGTGCTTCGTGTATCTAGATGTCTGTTTCCTTCCCCAGGTTTGGAAAGTTTTCAGCTATTATTTCTTCAAATAGGTTCTCTGTCCCTTTGTCTCTCTCTTCTTCTTCTGGGACACCTATAATGTGAATGTTAGTATGCTCAATATTGCCCCAGAGGTCCCTTAGACAGTCCTCATTCTTTCTAATTCTTTTTCCTTTTTTCTGTTCAGCTTGAGTGATTTCCTCTACTCTTTCATCTGGCTCACTGATTTGTTCTTCTGTGTCATCTACTCTGCTGTTTATTCCCTCTAGTGAATTTTTCATTTCCATTATTGTATTCTTCAGTTCTGATTTTTTTTTTTATATTTTCCAATTCTTGTTGAAGTTCTCACTGTGTTCATCTATTCTTCTCCCAAGATCAGTGAGCATCCTTTTGATATTAGTTTGTACTCTTTATCAGGTAGATTGTTTCTCTCTTTCATTTAGTTCTTTTTCTGACGATTTGTCCTATGCTTTTATTTGGAGCATATTCCTCCTCATTTTACCTACTTCTTTGTGCTTGTATCTATGTTTTAGGTAGATCAGCTATGTCTCTCAATCTTGGAGATGTGGTCTTACGGAAGAGATGCCTTATGATGCCCAGCAATATGCTTCCCTCTCATTACCTGTTCCAAATATCCCAGAAGTGTCCCCTGTGTGGGCTATGTGTGCCCTTCTGTTGTGGTGGGGTAGCTCTTGATGCAGGCACACGGGTAGGCTAGGCTGGCTCCTGGGCCAGCTGGTTGTAAGGCTCAGCCACATACAGCTGCTACAGTCACTTTAGTCACTTTACTGGGTGGGGCAAGCCCCAGCACAGCTGGCTGCAAGGTCTAATAGCACATTCTTGCTACTGTTTTGCTGTTAAGTGAGTCAGGCCCCCAGTGTGGCTGGTTGCTAGATTTAGAGGCTCACAATTGCTGTCAGCCTCCAGTCTGTGAGGCTATTATCAGCTCTCTCAGAAGCACAGATGGGTGGATCCAGCACCAAGCATGGAAGTACACAATTGTTTCAGGCTTCGGAAGGTGGGGCAGATCCCCTGTGTGGCTGTTTGAGATGGCCAGCAGCACAAGTCTGCTGCAGCTGACATGCCCTACTGCCAGTGAGCCCACACATTCTGCTAATGCAGTCCCTCCCCGTGCACACATTCTGTCCCACTGAGGCAGACCCACTCTCCCTGCTGTAGAGGTCCCACACACCCCACCTATGCAGGCCCACAGGTTCCTCGTGGGCTTGCTGGTGGGTGGATCCAGTTCCTAAGGCAGGCTGCCTGCCCTGGCTGAGCTGGATTAAGCCAATGCTCTAGTGAGTGGGGCAAACCCCTGTGGTAACAGGCCAGAGGAAAAAATTCAATGGCATCTGCCACTGTCTGTGTCAGATGCCTGTACTAGGTAGCAATAATGGCTGCCACCAGTGCTTCAATCCTTGGTGATGTGGGTCCAGCCACTTCCTGCTTCTCTGAGATGCAGGCAGAGCTTAACAGATGCAACAAAGCTTACTATCTTTTACCAAAGAACTATGCACCTTTCTTTCTGGAGATTTTGTGTTGGTTTCCAGAATGGGTGAATTTGTGAGTGGGCCCTTTAAGAGCAAGTTTTTCTTTCCCTTATGTTTGATTGCTTTTCTAAAGGTATTCCCCATTGGTTTTAATAGTCAGCAAAGCCCGGTATTATGGCACTCATCTTGGTTGTGCTGAATTCAAAGGCTGCTTATTGTGGCACAGCTCTCCCTCTCAGATCCCCTGCTCCTCCAGGAAAAGCTTCATACCTTAAGATTGCTCCAAACCATGAAGTGCCATGGCTAGAATGTGGTTTTTTCCTCAGCAGAGGGGTATCTCTGCTTCTTCCACCTCTGTCAGTGTTGTCCCTTCTTGTGGGGATTCTATTTATCCAGTTTCCAGCTCTCTCTCAGAGATAATTGTTCCACAGGTAGTTGTAGATTTGCTGTGTCCATGGGAGGAGTTGAGTTCAGAGTCCTTGTATGTCACAATCTTCCCAGCAATCGCATTTTATTAATGTGGTGTATTGCACTTATTCATTTGCAGGTGTTGAACTATTCTTGCATTTCAGGGATAAATCCCACTTGATCATGGTGTTTGATCCTTTCAGTGTGCTGTTGAATTAGGTGTGCTAATATTTTGTTGAGAATTTTTGTGTCTATAATCATCATAGATATTGGTCTGTAGTTTTCTTTTCTTGTAATGTCCTTATCTGGCATTGGTATCAGGGTAACACTGGCCTAGTAAAATGAGTTTGGGAGTGTTCTCTCCTCTTCAACTTTTTGGAAGAGTTTGTGAAGAGTTGGCATTAATTCTTCTTTAAATGTTTGGTAGAATTCACTAGTAAAACTATCTGGTCCTGGGCTTTTCTTTGTTGGGAGGTTTATGATTATTGATTCAATCTGCTCACTAATAATCAGTCTTTTCAGATTTTCTATTTATTCATTATTCAGTCTCGGTAGTTGTATGTTTTGAGGAATTTATCCATTTCTTCTAGATTATCCAATTTGTTGGCATATAACTGTTCACAGTAGTCTCATGATTCCATGTATTTTTGTGATATCAGTTGTAATGTCTCATCTTTCATTTCTGATTTTGTTTATGGAGATTTCTCTCTTATTTTCTTAGTCCAGCTAAATGGTTGTCAATTTTGTTCATCTTTTCACAAAAGCTGCCCTTTGTTTCATTGATCTTTTCTATTGTTTTCCTGGTCTTATTTCTTTTATTTCCTCTCTGATTTTTGTTATTTCCTTCCTTCTGCTATTTTTGGGCTTAAATTGTTCTTCTTTTACTGGTTCTTTGAGTTTTAAATTTGGGTTATTTTAGATTTTCTATTTTCTTAATATATGCATTTATTGCTGTAAACTTCCATCTAAGAACTGCTTTTGCAGAATCTGGTAGGTTTTGGTACGTCATGTTTCCATTTTCATTTATTTCTAGATTTTTTTATTTCCCTTTTGATTTCTCCTTTTACCCATTGGTGGTTCAGGAGCATGTTGTTTAGTCTCCACATTTGTCAATTTTCCACCTTTCTTGTTGATTTTTAGTTTCATGCCATTCTGGTCAGAAAAGATACTTGGTATGATTTCAACATTATTAAATTTACTAAGACTTGTTTTGTGGCTTATAATATGATCTATCCTGGAGAATGTTCCATGTGGGCTTGAGAAGAATATGTATTCTGGTGCTGTTGGATGGAACGTTCTATATATGTGTGTTAGGTCCATTTGGTCTAATGTATAGCTCAAGTCCAATGTTTTCTTTTTGTTTTTCTGTCTGGATGATCTATCCATTGCTGAAAGTAGGGTATTGAAGTCCTTTACTATCATTGCGCTGCTGTCTATATCTCCTTTCAGATCTGTTAGTATTTGCTTAATATATTTAGGTGCTCCAAAGTTATATGCATATATATTTACAATAGTTATATCTTCTTGATGTGTTGATCCCTTTATTATTATATAATGACTTGCTTGTCACTTATTACCTTTTTTAGATTAAAGTCTATTTTGTCTGAGTTAAGTATAGCTACTCTCACTTTTGGTTTCCAATGACATGGAATATCTTTTCCATCACTTCACTTTGAGCCTATGTGTGTCCTTAAAGCTGAAGTAAGTCTCTCGTAGGTAGCATATAGTTGAGTCATGTTTTTAATTCCATCCAGCCATTCTATGTCTTTTGATTGGAGAATTCAATACATTTACATTTTAAGTAATTATTGATATATAAAGACTTGTTAATGTCACCTTATTAATTGCTTTCTGGTTGATTTATAGTTTCGTTGTTCCTTTTTTCATTTCTTGCTGCCTACCTGTGTGGAGTGGTGATTTTCTGTGGTGGTATGGTCTGACCTTTTGTGTATCTTTTATGAATCTACTATAGGTCTGTGCTTTGTGGTTACCATGAGGCATATATAAAACATTTTGTAGATATAATAGTCTATTCTATGTTGATAGCAACTTAATTTCAATTACATACAAAAATTTGACCCTTTTACACCTCCTTTTGTTTTTGGTGTTGCAGTTTACCTCATTTTATATCGTATATTCATTAGCAAATTATAGTGGCTATAGTTAATTTTAATACTTTTTTCCTTTAATCTTTATAATATAGTTAAGAGGTTATCACACCATCATATTACAGATTTAGAGATTTTTCCCAGCCGCTCATGCTGGAGCAGTTCCTGCTGGAGTCCAGAATGTAGTCAATTGAAACCACATCCCTTTAATGCTTTCCAATAGTTTTACCTGCCTCTTTCCCCATCTCTTCCCTCCTCCCATCATGAAGGTCCTACGTTAGTACTCTGGGTGCTGCAGGAGAGAAATGGGTTTCTTTAACAGTGTCCCTTACAGCTGGGAAGAAGGCACTTATCACTGCTCCCCCTTTTTCCCCATGTGAGAGATCACTGGTTTCCTCTAGCTCTAAGCTGTGCCACCTAGGTGGGAGAGGTGATGATGGCAAAGTTTCTCATACCCACTCCAATGCAGCCAAACTCATATATGTATATTTTTTTCTTTTGCTCCAATGGAGTGCTGAAACTTCTCCTCTGAAACCTGGACTTCTACAAAGGCTCTCTCATCTGTGGGTGTCTTCCCAAGTATGCATTCTCCAGGTGCTCCCCAACTGCAGCTGAGAGGAGCTGAAGTCAGTTCACAGGCCATACTGAGGTTTGTCTGCCTAATACCCAACGTACAGGTGGGCGAGATTATTCTGAGTCCCTTGGTGTGTTGTGCTGGATCTCACAACTCCACAGAGGCACTTTCGTTTGTAAATGGATGTCAAAATTTAGTTGTTAAAGGGAGAACAAAAACGAGGGCCATTTTATGCTACCATGATGATGACGTCACCCCAAGTAAATTGTTTTTAATGATCAAAAAAACCTCAATATTCCTTGTTCATTTGAAAGAAGTGTCTCCTTATTTATATTTTTTAAAAATTATTCAAATAATTCCAATATAGGTGGGCTATAATTCTGTTTTCTTCAGGAAAATAGACTGCAATTTATTGAGTAGTGTGCATCTTGAAGAAATAACGAAAAAATAAAGAATTCCTTAGGTTGTGTAACATTTTCCCTTTGGGCAGTATATTGGCTAATTTTATTCACTTTATATTTCTGAAAATCTTCATTAGGGAGTCAGACATGAAACGATGCCCACACACACACATCCGAAGAAATGGATCAAAATCTCCAAAAACAATGGCAGCTCTTTTGTAAGCAGAGCACAGTGGGACATACTTGCTAACAAACACACACCTCAGTGAGACAGCATGTATGAATCCTTGCCAGAGTCTTTAAAAAATACTATAAACAAAATCCAGAGATGTATTATTCTATTTATGTATACCCAACCTGACATTCCTTTTAGAATATAAAATCTCTAAGAATGTAAAAAGATTAAAAATATATTAGACAGTAGTGTCTTAAGCAAGTTTTTCAAATTGCTATTTATTCTTTAAGCATATTTATTTTTTAATCTGAATTGTTTCTTTCATGCACATTTCTAGTTATTGTATAGAAATAAACTATAGAAAGAACTTAACACTGCAATTAAAAATAATTGTTTCTACAACTCACTAAAAAGTAACATCAAGTAAAATGAAATTATTTCCCTTGCATTGATATCTGACAAAATTCTTATAGAGTTTTCTGTAAGTCTTTCCAAGATGGGAGGAGGGGCAACAAAGTTCTTAATAAAATGACCAAAAGAAAAAAAAACCTCAGAATCGAGTCAATTATATCCATATGTGGAACACATTACTAAGGTTAGAAAAATAGTGTAGATTTATCCATGTTTTGTGCACTCTGTATTCCATAAATATTCCATTTGTTTGGAAAAAAATAATTGAACCCTCAAAGATGACACATAAGTGATAATTTAATCTAAAAAATAATTATTGCTTCTGAAAGAATTTTACAGTTGCTCATTTTGTAATGGCAGGTAAATTTATAGTAGAACCCCTCATATCCACACTTCAGCTGGACACTTGAAACTGATTTCAAAGAATATTATTTACCTGGAATGAACAAGATCTGATCTGTTTCAATATTAACAGTATTTCTGGAGTTCGAATAATTTTATTCCCAAAGTGCTTTTTGCTTCTACCTCTGAGTGTAGCCCTGCCATGTCCCAAATTTTTGCTCTTAGTTTTTCTATCTTTTATAGAGTAAGAAATGAGATACATAATAGATGTTTGCCTAATAGTAATTTAATGCATTGAAACAATTTTTTACCTGCAAAAATATAACAGCCGGGAGCCATCATTTCTCAAATGTGACCACCTAGACCACCATGATGTCGCTTCTGTTAAATTCCACACTTCCATTTCACATCCCATGGTTTGGGCAAACTTGTCATCACAAAGTTTTGGGGACCAGTGTATCCGTGCAATGCCTTCACTGAGCCTCAAGTATTCCAGCAAATGACTTGTCACACAGTACTTTGGTATGGCTTCCTTTTTTAATGGACAACCATAAAAAGCCCTTTTAGAACAATTCCTTCATTTGGATACTTTCATTATTCAGATTTCCAGATAAAAATGATCTTCTACTACAGTTCTGTGTGATCTGCCACATGAGTAGCCTATTTAATTTTCCCCTCATCTCTTGCTTTCATGTCCCTCCAAAGCACCTTCCAAATCCTTCACCATGATTACTTCCTCTCTTCTCTTATTTCTAGCTTAATCAGTTGCAGGTTAACTCCTCCCTAATTGCTTCCTGCCTGGCCTTTTCCCTTGCCCCATGATAACATTCAACATTCTTTTTCCAAACACTCTTTCCCTTATTTGAAACCTGACAACACAGCGTTTCTCACAAATGGACTCCTACGCAACTCACTTTACTCCTAGAATATTGTTACCACCATCAGCCAATGACTTCTCTTTTTGAAATTATATACCTCAAATAATCCACTGTCTATCTAATTCATTCTCCAACCTCCAGGACACTCTGCTAAATTCTTCAGTGATTTATACATGTGGCAAACAGGTAGTGTCCTTGTTGCTGTTGGTGGTGGTAGTGGTGGTGATGGGTAGTGGTGCTGCTGAAGATGATATTTAAAATTGTTTTTGTTTTACTCACAATTGTATTCCTGAAGAACCTCTTAAAGTCCTAACTTCACAATATTTTACCTTCAACAATGACTTTTATCTTTATTACACTTCAACACTCAATCTCCCTGTTAAATCCCTTCAACAACCCAAACTGTTATATCTTCAGGACCTTGAACTCAGACTAAATCCTTTGGTTCTCATTATCCTCCTCCATTGCTTCTTTGTCCTTTGTGTGATATTCAAAACATTGCGAGAACTCCCTCCCACCTCTAGAATCCCCACTTTTTATCTTCTGCCATTCCAATGTGACAGTTTCCAGCTCAGGATACAACACACTGTCTTTTTTCTCTACTTATACTTCCGGTTTGTCCAACATTTCTAACAAAGAAACTTCTCCTGAAGACACTGTACTCACCCATACTGGGTTTTAATTACTATTTTGCTGAGTGGTATTAGTATGTTGACTCCCTTATAATTTCACTCAGCTGTCATTCCAAACCTTTTCAGTCTCCTGAGTCCTCTAGCACTACTCTGTCCTCCTAATATAAAATAAATTGTCTTGAATTCTACTCTACTGAGAAGATTGAAGCCATCTTATGTGAGCTTCCTCATCTTTCCTCTTCTGCACCTTAACATTTTTCTGTATCAACATCTTCCTTTGTTTTCACTCTATTGTCGTCATGAAAGAGTTCCTGGTATTCCATGCACTCCAGAGCTTAGGAAAAATGGGACTAAGAAGCCACCTCAGAGAGATTCTATTACAGGGCTTGAGGTTCACACAGGTTTGCCCACCTAGCAGGCAAGGGATCAGGGATAAATCAACCAAAAGAGGCTACAAGGAGGGATGAAGAGAGCGCAGAGCAGAGGTGAGGGATAGTGGGAGCCTGCCTCTAGCTTCAGTTATAGGGAGGCAGATACTGAAGTCTTTCAGAAACTGGAGTGAGATCTAGAGGGGAGGGCCCCAGACATATTTGTTTTCCTTCCAGCATACTGGGAGCTTAGGCTTCAAAATTTGAGTTTTTAGGAATCCTGAGAGTAAGGTGGGTAGTTTTCCCACCCTCTGTAATACACAGGATATTTTGATGTTATTAGTGCTGTCAAGTCAATTCCAAGTCCTAGGGACTCTGTGTACAGCAGAGTGGAATCTTGCCTGGTCTTTTTGTGCCATCCTTTCAGCTTCTAGCGCTGTATCAGACAATGCTCCACTGCTATTCACAGGGTTTTCATGGTCAGAGTCTTTTGGAATTGAGTGGTCAGGTCCTTCTTCCTAGTCTGTCTTAGTCTGGAAGCTCCACTGAAACCTGTCCACCATGGGTGACCCTGCTGCGATTCGAAATACCAGCGGCATAGCTTTCAGCATCACAGCAACATGCAGCCACCACAGTATGACAACTGACAGATGGGTGGTGTGGTTCTCTGGCCAGGAAATGTACTCACCCCACAGTACTCAGCACCAAGTCTTAACCACTAGACCACCACAACAGGATATTTAAGAGTTTGGAGACCATGAGACCTTTGTCCATGAGAGCCCAAGCCTCAGATTCACTTCCTTAGAGGTCCTGGACCTCACAATCAGGTCCTGTGTATCTGGTGGAGATGCAGGCAGTGTCCCATATCTGATGGGAGAGAGGAGGTCAGTTGGAATTCTTCTCTTGCCCACTGGCCTGTTAAGGGGAGCCCCTAATTATGTTAGGAAGCAAAGGCATCTTACCCCACATCTCTGGCTTCATCCCAGACCTCTCAAGGTTTCCAGCCTTGAGAACCAGGTTTCAAAAGTGACTGGGTGATGGCAGAACTGGCAGTTATCAGGATGGGCCTGGGTCAGCTGGGTGTCTATTTCTCTGAAGGTTTATAGGGATTCATGGTTGGAGGGAGAAACTGACACGCCAAAGAACTCCTCTTCATTATGAAGTTTACCATGTTCTGTCTACCCCTTCATCTCCCATATCCTTCATGGTCCTGTACTAGTTCATCCTCAAATTCTTATCTTCTCCCCTACTGACACTTTCTCTCTGCCTACTAGAATCCTTCTTCCTAAAAAAATAACCTACATCTACAGGCTATATCTGTAGTATGCACACTTGATAATTGAAGTTTAAAATGATTTAACATAGGGGTTAGGGTAACATTTTCTATTTGAATATTCAATGTTGTTCCCCAAAAAAGTGTTTTCTTTCAGAAAAGCAAGGGTACTTTAAAGATTTACAATTTAAAATATATCACTAGACTTCAAAGATGAATTTTCAAAGACAAATACATAAACTGAATTTAACTTATATTTCTGAATCACTAAATTTCATCTTTAATTAGAATTATTTTCAAAATTCCTTTTCTAGAATTATCATGTAATGAGGCTTTATATTCAAGGCATTTTCTTTTTAATTATCATGTTTTTTTCTATGTGATAAGATGATTATAGAAGGCAAGTAATATTTTCATAAAACATCTTAGAAAATATATCTTATAAACATCAAATATCACTGTCATAATGATTCATATCTCAAACTTATCTACTTAATCTTCATAAAATTAAGGTTCTCATATTTTTGTGTTTTGATATTTATTTGTAGTTTCTAAGTAGAGATGTATTTTAATTTCAAAGAGAAATATCAGTCTGTGAATTTTTTAAGACACAGCAAAGTGAAAATACATCACATTTAGTATGAACATAGGTTCTCTGAAGTTTAGTAAGTATTGTAGCTGGACTCCTTACTTCTCTTCTAGTTATTTGTGGGAAACTATCAAGAGTTCCTTCAGAAAACCACACTGTTTTTCAAATATCCTTTTATAATTAAAAGACAAATCAGACGCATGTAGAAGAGACTTTTCTATCCTAAAAGCAAATGGAAATGTTTGCTTCACCCTGCACTGGAACAAAATCACACATCTATTGTCCTTTCTTGCAGTATGTTAGTGTGCAGTATTGAATGCGTGTGTGTGTGTGGTAGAAAGAGAAATGAGGCAGAAATACATTCTCTGCCAGCTCTCAGGAAACTGATAACCTTATTCTCAACCACCCTTCCTTTAAGCATTCTTGTTTCTTGTCTCATTCATTTCCTTTCATTCCTTCCTTGAAATATGAAAATGATAGTTTCATAAAATATTATATTTACATTTTCAGGAGCCATTGAACACCATGAAAATACAATAAGTAAAGTTATAATCAACTAGAAGCAGCAGAAAATTTTCTCAGTAATCTGTGGAGATGACTTGTATTTTTCACAAATAAAAGAAGGGAAGATGATAGTGATTTTCTACCTGCTTGCATGGTGTTTACAGAACTCTTATGTGAAGACAATCCAACCCTAATTATGTTTTTGAAAGGCAACAAGACAGTCTTTATTTTTATTTAATTATAAATTTGTACTTTGGAGTGATTTTTGATACAGGAATGATAACTTCTGGTTCATGCATATGTGTCTCTTTTTAAAAACCAGAGTGTCTCTTTTTCCAAAGACTCTAATAATTTCCATAGCAATCATGTATTGCAGAATTAACCTCCCCTGCACCAAGGGGCACAACTATTTGAGAGATTAAAATATATTACTTAGATGTATTTAGTAAAAAGCAAAAAAAGACTTCTCATAATACTCAAGCACGTGCTACAGAATTCAGTAGAGTTCTTGACAGCAAGGTAATAAATTTTGAACATGTGAGAGGGCCAAACTCTGAGTATAGCTTTCCTCATGTATTCTTTGCAATCATCCTGTAAAATGGTTACTATGGTCCATATTTTATATCTAAGGAAACTGTGGCTCAGTAATAATAATTTTCTCAACACAGTAAGTTGCACAAACAGTAAGTAGTAAAGCAGGATTGTAGTGCATACTTCTGTAGCTCCAAAATTTTTAATTATTCACCATCACTCCTGGTTCCCCAATCTTCACATTTCTACCACTTAAGTTTCAAAAAAAAAAAAAACAGAGAAAGAAGCAGGAATATAGGACTGCCAAACTCTCCCTTTACTGCGTGTGGACATTAAAAATCAAAGAAGCAATTTTTTTCTCTGTTTATGCTGAAAAATAATAGAAAAGCAACAGGGGGAAAAAACTCAAGCTTCAATTTCTATAAGAGAAAAAGATAAATATAATCCCATATAATCTTCAGATTTCAAATTAAATGTACTGCTGATATTGAGCAGAAAGTGAAAAGAAGGAAAATAGAAAGACATGAGGATGAAGTACCAATAAAACTCAGAAAATTCCAGCAAAAATTCATTTCCTGTAGGTGAGGGCCTCACCCTGAAATAGTACATTGCCTACTTACAGCAGGTATAGGAACTGGGGTCAGCAGGACTGTTGGTCCCACACTAATTAGTTCAAAGAATCAAAAATTGGGAAGCTGCATAAAAATCATATAGTTGAGCCAGAGTCATGTTTGCAGAGAATAGTCTCTGGGACAACAAAAGCAATAGAGTCTGTGGAGCATAAAGCCTTGAAAAGTGCTTTGGCCCTTCCCTTCCCTTTAACACTATAAAATGTGGTCCTAGAAAATACAACCCCAAGAGGGCATAAGACAAAAAGAAATGTAGGAAGAAACAGGGTAATCTACAAGCATCTTTTATAGTGAAAGCCTGAATGCTTTATTCTAAGATCAGGGACAAGACAAGTCTACATAATGTTGACTAGAAGGAGTGCGGGATACCAATTCTGAAACGATTTGTATACTAAAGTTGAACAAATAAGTAAATACATTGTAGATAATGAGAGGCAAGATTCTCACTGATAGAGAAAGAAGTTACATATAAAGAAAAGGAAAGGCTAGAGTGAACTCTGTGGTGCTGGATTGGAGTCAGATATCAATATGCACTAATTTTTAAAATATATTTTCTATAAATAAATACAGAAATAAATATAGATGTGTGTATGTATAAGTAAGTATTTGTTGTTGTTAGTACTGTCCAGTAGATTCCAACTCCTAGAGCAGAACCCTGCCTGGTTTATTTGCACCATCCTCTCACCTTCTGGCGCTATATCAGACAATGCTCTGCTGCTACTCATAGGGTTTTCATGGCCAATTCTTTGGAAGTGGGTGGCCAGGTCCTTCTTCCTAGTCTGTCTTAGTCTGCAAGCTCTGCTGAAACCTGTCCACTATGGGTTACCCTGCTGGTGTTTAAAATACTGGTGGCAGAGCTTTCAGCATCACGGCATCACGTAGCTGCCACAGTATGACAACCGACAGACGGGTGGTGTGGTTCCCTGACCAGGAAACGAATCCAGACCAGGGCTATGAGAGCACTGAATATTAGCCACTAGACCACCAGGGCTGGCTATAAGTAAGTATGCATTCATATATTTCGTAGTTCTCTGACACTGCGGTAGTAGTGAGCACTCCTCACACTTGGATCTTGGTTTCTAATACCATTCTCCAATAAAAGGAATCAAGGCTCCTTAGAAAAGTGGCTGATTCTGGGGCTGGGGCAGAGAATATACAAATTGAGCCTTGAATGTCTTGTGATGCCAGAAAGTAAGAAATGCTAAGAAAAAAAAATCACTGAAAAAAAAATGGAAAAATATTGCAAAGGCACAGGAACTAGCTTGAAAGAGCTCTGGATGGCCAAAGATGGAACAACTTGTCAAAAAAATAATGACAGTTGTTTTATAATCCAAAGACTAAAATAAACATGCATGAGTCTATAGTATGAGTCAAACTGTAAATAAGTAACTGGATAAATAAATAAACAAGTAAGTGTGGGGGAGAATGACATCATTTCTTCACAGAGGAATTCTAACTAATAAATGTAGAAAGGATGGGGAAGAGCAAATCACCATTAAAGCACCACAATAATAATTGCCACAGGCAAGCTGCTTTAATGGATGCTAAAATTTGTGTGAAAAGTTTAAGCAGAAACAGAATATTTGCATAGTCTCAAGGTATCTGCCCCAAAACATTTAGTAATTACAAAGGAAAAAGTATCTTTGCAATCGAGAATTCTAGAAGACACCACATTATCCAAGTGATCAAGATTAACATCATCAGCAGCACATAGCGACACCATGTATCCCCTGATATTATGCCCTGAAAAGGGCACATGATCACATCATCTTTGTGGCATCCTTCCTAAAGTGTATAGCCTCAATCTAATCACGAAAAAACATCAGACAAACCCAAACTGAGGGACAATCTTATAGATTGCCCAGATAACTGGGCCAGTATTCTTCAACAATGTCAAGATAATGCAAGACAAGGATAGACTGAGAACATATCATAGATGGGACAAGAGCAAAGGAGACATGAAAACAGAATAAGAGGTAGGATTCTCTATAGGATCCTGGCACTGAAAAAGTATATTAATGCAAAAATTTGTAAAATCTGAATTAGTTCTGTGCTTTAGTTAATTGTATTTGACAGAGTTAATTGTATTTCTTAGCTTGAATGAATGTTCTATGACTACATAACATGTTAACGTAAGTGCAAGCTGGGTGAAGGATATACCGGAACTCTCGTACTACATTTGCAACTCTTCTATAAGCCTAAAATTGTCTCAAAATAAAAAATAAATTGTAGAATTTAAAATAAAGTGAAACAAACCTAATTATTATTCAGATGGTGGCACAATCACATGGGCAGAGACAACACAGGTGAATTAAAAATGCCAGGTGTATACCACCAAGGACAGCAACCACAAAGCAAGTGTTTTAGTAATCACAGTTTTAGGTAGCATTACTGGAGTTGCTATCCTGAGATTGCTGCTTGGGTATCTGGGATAAAGCAGATGAAAAACTATGTCATAATCTAATTCTATCAATCCTGGTGTTCTTGAGAGCTAGGCTTTTCAGCATGGGAGAACAGAGAAAAGTGGAAGAAGTTAAGTAAAAAGCCTGGTATCCTTGAATTTGAATTAACAGTATTAGCAAGAACTCATGAGTATTTAATACGTATTTTATATGTGTATGTATACAGTCATGCGTCACTTAATGACGGGGACATGTTCTGAGAAATGTGTCGTTAGATGATTTTGTCATTGTGTGAATACCACAGAGTGTACTTACACAACCTAGATGGTATAGCCTACTACACACCTAGATTATATGGTATTAACTTATGAGCCCACTGTAGTATATGCAATCAGTCATTGACTGAAATGTCATTATGTGGCACATGACGGTATATATACATAATATATTTATTTCTATTTATATCCACTGAAATCTCTGGAAACAATTACCAACCCAGAGCAAAGAGCACTCCCAGCACACAAATTATGGTTCTGCAAATACTATTTCCCACTGAAAGGAATTGGAACTCCTTGGAGAAATGGATGATTCCAGATCTAGGACAGGAAATGTACAAGATACACTTACAACAGATAGGTATACCAGATAGCAAGATGGGATAATATGAATATCAATAAGAATAATAACATAAATGTTTTGTACATGACCAACAGAAGTTTTACAGCAGAGTAACTTTAGCAAGACACCACCATGTGCATGGCTTTCCATGATACCCTCCAGGGCAGATTTCCAGCAAGTTCTACAGCTTAGTACAATGATGTCTCAGCCATTCAGTGAGTCCATGACCTCCAACAAGATCTGGATCTTGAGCCTGGGGGCTCCTCCTTGGGTGCTCTGTCTCTGCTCTATGGGTAGTAGCTGATCCTTGTATCTACTATTCCTATGTTCTCTAGGGTTCTGTTTACTTTTTACTATCCAATCTCTATGATTCCAATGTCTTGTCATAGTCAATAAATATTTACATTAAAATTCTCCTGTTCAAATTACTGTGTGATTTCCATCTCCTGATTAAGCCCTAGGAAAAAGTGAATTGTGGTATAAATGGGACCAGATTGGTCATGACTTGATAGTCATGGGGGCTGGGGACTAAGTACATGTGGGTTTATTATACTCTTCCACTTTTTTGTATACTCAAAATTATCCATAATAAAAAGGCAGCTAAAAGCAGCTTTAAACAAATTTTTGTAATGAAACGTATAAATATTTATACTAAGTCATAGGAAAAAAGACTGTAAAAAGTTCTGCTCAGATTTTGCCTACCAAGTAAGTTTGTGCCAAATTTATAAAAATAAAAAGTTTACTTCTTAGAACTTTTTATATATCAGACTTGTGGATAAGGTGTGGTGGGGCTAAGTACACATAAATAGTAATTGAATTATTCAGGGACTCAGCAGGAAACAAACTGCACACTCACGGTAGGGTCACTCAAGAAAGGCTTGACAAAGAGAATATTTACAAAGGTGTGGGCACTGTGAAAATACGAACAACAGAGCTGTTACCACCCCTAGGACCCAAAAATATGAGGGTAAGGAGCTGTTAGTAGAACCTGGAGAAGAGGGTTCTGTAAAGAAGGCTACCTTGAAAGATCAAAGAGCACAACAGTCTTAGGCAACCCACAGAAGGTCCCTGACTTCACTCTGTCCCTCCTTCAGGTCTCCTGCTGAACCTAACTGGAAAGCAGGTGGTGAGGGACCTGTTGGTCCATACAGGTCAGCAGCCTCCCGGACAGAGATCAGGGTGGGATAGGGTGGAGAGCACATCTGAGGAGGTCAAAGAGAAGCTATGACACAGGGATACAAAGGTAGACATTCAAAAAATACTAATAGTGAATAATATTGGCTTATAGAGGAAAGGGTGAGGGGAGAGGAAGAATAAGAAACACTAAATATACCGTGGTGCATGGTAGCAACTAGTAGATTAGTGTCCTCAGTAGTAGAAGGTAAGGAGTATCGTATACACTCATAAAGATAATCACTAAAACAAAAACACAATGCTTGTAAAAGATCAAAAGAATACTCACCATCAAGCAAGAAAAGATATTGCCAAATGGTCTTTCACAGACGTAATAGCCACCTAGACACCTACCAACAATGTATGAGGACCTGGTTTCCCACAGCCTTACAGAGTGTGCTACAAAACTTTCGAAGTTTGCTAAGCCAATAAGTAAAAAATATTATCTTAATGTAGCCGAATCCATTTTCTCTTTACTAATTTAAGATTCAAGCTATATCATACACCAATTTTCTATATGTATTTGGATCTTTTAGTGAACTTTCTATTCCATTTCATTGATCTATCTATTCATTTGCCAGGATCATCCTGTTATAATCATACAGGATTTTTACTATGTTTTCATGTCTGGTGGAACTAGTCTCCTCCGACTGTTTATATTTTGGAGAACTTTCCAAGCTCTTCTGTTTTGTCTATTTTTTCATATTAACTTTAGCTTGTCCAGTTAAAAAAGAAGCCTTTTGGGGATTTTATTGACGTTGTGTTAAATTACAAAATTACTTAGAGAAAAATGACATCTTATGATGGCTGTGTCTTCAGAACATTGTTGCAAATGTGTATAAATTTTGACCCAGCAGTTCCACTGCTGGGAATTTATCCTGTAGATGTGCACGTGTATGAAATGCTATAAGTACACACTATTCATTGTGACATTGTTATAGCACGCCAAACACACCATAAACAAAGTCAAAAGGCAAATGACACAACAGAAAAACTATTGACAACTCCTGGAACAAAGGGTTAACAAACAAACAAACGTAAATAACCCCTAAACAAACAAAAACTTGCTTAAATTAACTCAAAATAAGACAAATGCAAATTAAAACTACACTATATGAGAATGTCAGAAAGATTGACATCAAACTCTGTTGGTGAGGCTGTGGGGAAACAATTGCTGTCATACATTGCTGGTGGGAACACAAACTGGTACAGTCTCTGGAGGGCAATACTCAAATATCAAAATTACAAATCAAATACCCTTTGAGGGCCGGCCCTGTGGCTTAGCGGTTAAGTGCGCTTGCTCCACTGCTGGCGGCCTGGGTTCGGATCCCGGGCACGCACCGACGCACCGCTTCTCTGGCCATGCTGAGGCCGTGTCCCACGTACAGCAACTAGAAGGATGTGCAACTATGACAAAACTATCTACTGGGGCTTTGGAGGAAAAATAAATAAATTAATTAATTAAAAAAAAAATACCCTTTGAACTGATGAACTCACTTCTGGGGATGTATTATTCAGATACACATAAATGTACCACAAATATATATTCATATAATGATTTTTTGTTTTTTTGGTTTTTTTTGGCTGAGGAAGATTTGCCCTAAGCTAACATCTGTTGCCAATATTTCTCTTTTTGCTTTGAGGAAGATTCACCTTGAGCTAACATCTGTGCCAATCTTCCTCTATTTGTATTTGGGTCACCGTCACAGTGTGGCCGCTGCCGAGTGGTGTAGGTCCAAGCCCGGGAACCAAACTCGGGCCACTGAAACGGAGCACTAAACTTAACCACTAGGCCATGCGGCTGCCCCATATATGTAATTTTTTTAATTGCAAGAGCAAAAATTAGAAATAATCCAAGTATCCATCTGTACACCATTACTTAAAGTATGGTACTTATCCACAATGCCATATTATGAAGCTATAAAAAGAAATGAGTAATCTGTCTATAAACTATATTACATTTTTCGTGATATATTGCTAAGAGAAAAATAAAAAGTATATGCAATAATCACTCCAAAGAAAACGAAATACTTAGGTATAAATCTAACAAAACATGTACAGGATCCGTATGCTATGAATTACAAAATGCTGATGATCGAAAGAAAAGAAGATCTAAATAAATTAAGAAGCATACCATGTTTATGGATTGGAGAGTCAACTTAGTAAGGATGCAATTTTCCCCATATTGAACCATAGATTTAACACAATTGCTACCAAAATCCCAAGGTTTTTTATAGACATAGACAAGCTTATTCTAAAATTTATATGGAAAAGCAAAGAACCTAGAATAGCTAAAACTATTTTGATAAAGAAAAATAAAGTGGGAGGAATTACTCTATCCAACGTTAAGTCTTACTACAAAGCAATATTCAATACTTCCTATAAAATATTTAGTATTCAAGGCTTACTATAAAGCTACAGTCCTATAAAGCCACAGTATTCAAGCTACAGCATTGGCAGAGGGGTCTACACATATATCAATGAACAGATTAGAGAACCCAGAAATCACCCCATACAAGTATAGCCAACTGATTTTTGATAAAGGCACACAAGTAATTCAATAGAGGAAGGATAGCTTTTTCAACAAATGGTGTTTTGGCAATTGAACATTCGTACACAAAAAATTGAACTTCAACCTAAAACTCACACTTTAAGCAAAAATTAATGCAAATCGGGTCAGGGACTTAAATATAAAACATAAAACTATAAAACTTTAGAAGAAATGGTCAGAAGAAAATGTTCAAGACCTAGGAAAAGAAGAGCTTTCAGACTTAACACCAAAAACACAATCCATGAAAGAAAACATTGGACCTAATAAAATAAATAAATTGGACCTAATCAAAATTTAAATCTTTTACTTTGTGAAAGCCCATATAAAGAGGATAAAAGATCAGCTACATATTGGGATAAAATATTTACCAGCTACATATCAGACAAATGCCTTATGTCTAGAATATGTCAAGAATTCTTAATATTCAGCAGTAAAAAAAAATCCAATTATTAAAAGAGCAAAAGGCATGAATAGATATATCTCCAAAAATAACATACAAATAGCAAATAATCACATGCCACCATCACCAGCCATTAGGGAAATTCAAATTAAAACCACAATGAGATATTACTGCACATCTATCAGAACAGCTAAAAGACAGAGTGGTAACACCAAATGCTGGCACTTGTTCACTGCGGTAGGAATGTAAAATTGTCCAGCCACTCTGGAAAATAGTTTGGCAGTTTCTCATAAACCTAAATGTACACATGCCATATGACCAAGCATGTACTCTTGTGTATTATCCAAGAGAAATGAAAACTTATGTTAACACAGAACTCTGTACACAAATGTTCAGAGCAGCTTTATTTGTAATAGCCAAAAATTTGAAACAACCCAAATCTCCTTCAATAAATGAATGGGTAAACAAACCATGGTACATCCTTATCATGGAACACTATGCAGCAATCAAAAGGAATTAACTATTGATATATGCAGCAAGTTGAATGTATCTCAAAGGGGTTTTGCTAAGTGAAAAAGCCAATCTCAAAAAGTACATATTGTATGATTCCATATATACAACATTTTTGAAATAACAAAATTTTAGAGGAGAACAGATTAATGGTTGCCAGATTTCACCAATTTTATACAAGTACATGTAAAACTAGTGAAATCTGAATACGCTCTGTAGATTGTACCATTGTCAATTTCCCGGTTTTAATATTCTACTATAGCTATGCAACATATTACCGTTGAGAAAACTGGGTGAAGGGTACTTGAGACCCCCATATACACTTTTTTTTGCCACTTTCTGTGTATTTAGAATTATTTCAAAATAAAAGTATTTTTAAAAACAATGCACAAAACTATGTGTACAATATGCTATTGTTTTGTGGTCAAGGGGGGGAGGGGAAATATCGTGTATTTGTTTTTGCCTATGTATGCACAAAGGAACTTCAAAAGGATGCTAATGACAACAGTTCCCTGAATGTGTAGGTAGGGGGAACCATAGCAAATGGGAAACAGGTGTGGAAAGGAATATCCTTTATTTATATTTTGAACTATGTTAACCTATTTCTTATTCAAAAATTAATTATTATTGTAGGCATAAAGATAATTATAATGACCATGCATTACCTCTATTATTCATAAAAGAACATTTTAACACCAAAAAACTAAAATAAAATTGGATTTAGGGCAAGTATTCAAATTTAATTCATGCTACTTTATGAAAATTTTACTTCATCATTGTTATTTCTCTTATTTTCTGTGGGTTTAGGGAAACTTGACCACTGTCAGAGCTGGTCTTGAAAATGACACTCAAAAAACACTGCACTAGCTCTCACCAATTTTACCCAGGTGCCAAAATGAATCTCTTACCTTTTGATGTGCAGTTCTGTGGTTTCATCGTAAGCAAAGCATTGTTCTCTTGGACTTTAGAAAGAGAAACAACAAAGAGATCTTTTAAATAACCTCCACAAATTGGAATAGAGTATGCCTTTCTATGATTTAATGTTTCTTGGGAAACAGACTTGTGTGGTGCTATTTGTACATTTCCCAAAAAAGAAAACAAAGAATAAGAAAAATGTAAATGCCGAAACTCAAAAGAATTTTTGAAAACAATCAAGAGCAAAAAAGAAGCCTCAATAAAAAATGCACAGGCAGCATTTAACTACAATTTACTAATACAACATATAAAAGTAAAGGGCCGGCCACCTCAGATACCAATGGAAATCAATAAATGTCAATGTGTGCAGTGCTGCTGTGACAGAAATCTCTGCTTTTTTATTTATCCACTAGAATGGGAAAAAGTGAAAGTTGGTAACTTAAGCCCATAAAATATTAAAGATACGCTGAGGTTATCCACATCTAAAACCGCAATATTCTGCAAAGTTAAAGAGCCATTTATCTATGCACCTAAACTTTGTGTATTGAAACTCATTTTAATATTAGCTGTTTTCTTATTTACTTTTCTCATTGCTTCTTTCGATATATTTACAAAGCAGTGAACAGTTTAGCCAATATCTTTAGGAGAAAGGCACGGGCTTTAAGGAACTATGAAAGCAAATTTAAGAGCTCTAAATTAATGATTTTTTTAAAAGTACACATGAGAACATGCAATGTATTAGCAATTCAATAATCTAGCATAATTGGGAAGTCAAATGTCTTGAATTTCATGGAAGCAACCTAATGAGGCCACGCAGAGGGCCTGCAGGAGGGCGCTCATGGGTAGGAACACGTCTGGGAACATGGTCTCTGTGTACCCCATGCATTGAGACCACGGTCATTACTAATATGTCTGCCAAGCTTCTGAACATTGAAAGCAATTATTCAAAGAATGATAACAGCTGAACTGCCTGACCCGGGCGCCCTACCCTACACCAGTTGGGCCCACTCCCTCACTCCCCTGGGGGAGTGCTCCACTGTCCCTTAGTGGAGAGGCCTTTCTGGACACTTCTAATGGAGAAAGCAGGCAACTGTGTCCCCCTCACAGCTTTCTTAACAGCACCTGTCACCACCGCCTGTTCTGTGTTTACCTGGTTGTTGTCTCAGTCCCCTCAGGACCGTCTGCCCCGTGAGGGCAGGCATTGGGCAGTCAGATTCCCTCTGTACACCCAGTACGTGGGAAAGAGAGAAGTCCTTCCACTTACACCTCACAACGATCCTGTAAGTAAATGGATGCTAAAAGTAGTTCAGTGAGTTCCCTCGTGGAAAAGTTTAGGACTCAAACCCCGTCTCTGAGTTCTAAATTTCACGCTTTTTCCAGGATATCACACAGCCTCCTGTGTTGATACTGTGAGTTACTTTAAATCTGGAAATTTTCATCCAGTCTTTGTGGAAATGGGGCATTGTGGAGGCTAATTGTCCACCTAAGAAGTGCACGTATTTTTTCACTTTTTTTATATGATATAATTCTTCACGTACACATGCAAAAGCCCTTTTTTTTTCAGAAATACACGCAAATATTTGAGCACATTTATAATCAGGGATAACACGGAAACAAAAAACTTGACACTCTTCAAGATAACCCTAGATGCTAATGCAAAGACATTAATAAACTAATGAAGTTAACCACAATCATTTACCAAATTGGAGAACATTTATCAAGTATCTTTTATAGTATACTATCCTAAATAATAGTCTACATCCTTAAAAGAGTTAGCTCCACTTAAAGATATAGACATAAACATAACTACAATATGCTGAAATTAGAGGCTTTTAGCAGTTGTTATACCAGTGAAGGGAATCAGTAGCCAGCTCTACCCAGGGGGCTAAGGCAGAAGAGCTGCTGCCTGGGCTGCATTTTGGGAGATACGTAGGCATCCCCGGGTCCAATAGCAATAGAGAGAGAAGCATATAATTGGAGCTGGGGAGGCATGTGTGTTCCAAGGCCTGGGACGTTCAGTGTCTGGGCATCAGGTGCACTGGCAGGCACAGCTGGAGGTGGGACTGGCAGTGAGCACAGCAACGCTACCTCAACGTTCCTGAGAAGTGGATGAGAGACCGCAGCTAAAACCATCAGCAGACGCCTCACTGAACACTGAGTAAACACGGGCCCTCGTCTTCAAATGGAGCACTTGAGATTTCTATGTAACCATATTTGCAAAAGAAGAAGAACATCTCCTGGTACAAAAATAAATCCACTGTTTATCAAATAAAATTATTTATCTGAGTACCCATGTAGCAGAAATGGCATGCAATTATTCATATAGAGCTGTATTCAAAACTGGAGACTCCAGGCAGTATTATCCTCTGATGTTTTCGGTGAGAAACCGATACACGTGACACGGATCTTGAGAAATAACAAAGTGATCCTGTATTTAAATAGAACCAGCCGGGATACAAACTTCACTTGCTTAGATGCAGGTTGCTGTTACAGAAAAGAGGCTGTGAGTTTGGTTTCTTCTTCTATTACTCATGACCTTAATCCTTAGGGAAATGACAAGATAATTTAATTCTCAAACACTCATTTGGGAGTGTCAATGATAAACGATGGAAACTATCTCTGCTCTCCTGGCATTGCTTCCCTTATTGGTTCTTGCTGTTCCTTCCCTTGACTTGCTCTTTCTCTCCACTCAGCCCTAAGAAACTAACTTGATATTGGAGCGATAAAACCTGTCACAATAAACATAATCTGCTGGCACAATCTTTCTCCGTTTTTCCTTGTATATTGTTTCCCCTTAAAAATCTTCAGTTTGATACTTGCATGGAAACTTCATACTCTGCATAATTGAGACCCAACACCAACTGATTCCATTATCTGAACCAGTCAGCACAAGAAAATTGTAGTTTTCCTTTTCTTTACATCTTACAATCACGTAATAAGCAGCTCTGATGTTGGGCTATTGAATTACACAATAAATTAAAATCTCCCATCATTTAGCATTTGTTCAAAGCTGTGCATTCACAAGAGGAGAAAGAAGAGAAATGTGCACTTAGTGAATTCAATCAATTCAAACCACAAATCTGAATTATTTAGGGCACTAAAATCTGTTGTTGTTATTGTTATTGTATTAGTGCTTAAGTTATTTGAAAAAATTATCCTAACCCTACATGGAAGCTTGGTCTTCTTTGACGTAGATGTGCCTAACAAAGATCCTTCCATATTCTAATTGAAACATTACTTCAGTTATTTTGCAAATGAGTAAAGGAAGACACAGTAAAGGAAGGGGTAGTTATGTGTGTCACCCAGATCTGAAAGGATGTAAGGACTTCATTACATAGAACAGGGATCATAAACCACCATCTTCTGGGCCAGAGTAAGGTCTTCTGCCCACAGGATGTTACTGTCTTCATCTCTGGACCTCTGAATCCCCCCCCAACACCCCAACACGGCTGAATCTGGGATTCCCGCCAGGCTTTTCCTACCACAATTCCCCCTGGGAGTCAGGAACTCAGGGGAAGCACAGAGCAGCCAAGGACCAGAACAACAACTTCCTTCCTGAGGGCACTGCCGGCCCAGCCCAGGCCCACGGCCCTGCCCAGCACCCCTCCTGACGGCTTCAGGCTTCCTTCCACACACGTTTAGTGCATCATGACCTCACCCCTTCAGAAAAAATTTCCCTCACCACCCTCTGCAGAAATACAGTAAGCATTTCTGGAAGGAAAATGTGATTCCACGAGAGACCGATGTATGGAAATTTGTATTTAAAACACTTAATGACAATGAAACTGCAATTGTGCAGAAAGCTTAGAAAATAAGTTTGTCCGGGGCGGCCCCATGGCGTAGCAGTTAAGTGCGCGCACTCCACTGCTGGCGGCCCGGGGTTCGGATCCCGGCCGCTCACCAACGCACCACCTGTCAGGCCATGCTGTGGCGGCATCCTGTATAAAGTGGAGGAAGATGGGCACGGATGTTAGCCCAGGGCCGGTCTTCCTCAGCAAAAAGAGGAGGATTGGCATGGATGTTAGCTCAGGGCAGATCTTCCTCACAAAAAAAAAAAGAAAGAAAGAAAAGAAGTTTCTCCATTCAACTTTGCTTTCTGGTGCTGAGAGGTATTTGGCTCTTAAATACCATGACCCTTAATTGTGACCTTTGCTATTGAAAATCGTCCTAGAATGTACTAATGCACTTTTCTTCCTGAGTAAGTAATATCACTTGTTTTTTTTTCATGATTCACCATCTTGCAGTACCTTATTAAAAACAGATAGGCAGTTTCTCTTTTAAGTTAACACTTCTTTCTTTCACTTATATGCTTTTAACTAAAAGACTTTTAGGAAACCATATGGTCAAAAAATATTTTACAGAGCATTATCATGCAAGGTAAAACATTCATTTATTCATTCATTCACACATTCATTCACTGAGCAATTAAGGAGCTCCTACAACGTATGAAGCACTATGCCAGGCCCTGGAATACAGTAGTGAATAACACTAAAACCTCTTGGAAAGGAAGAATTTGCAGGCTAAGGTCGCCTTCATCCTCTCCTAAGATACTGTTGAACTCTCCTGGTAACCCATTCACAGGCCTGCAGCACCACCATCCACGGAGTATATAGTAGAAAGATTGCAAAGACACAATGAAGAGGAGCCAATGCCTCCATCTGGAAGAATCAGAAAAAGCTTCTCAGAGGTGATGGCCAGCGAACTAGGACTTAAAGGATGAGCAGGGGGTTGGCATTCAACCACATTTGTCAATGACCCTACACTGTGGTGCTCTCCATTAATAATTATGCTTAACATTTTTTTCAAACCTTGTAAAGAATCTAATAAAAACTCTTATCCATTACACAAAAAATTATAAATTTTATGTTATATATTTTTACTACAATTAAAAAAAAAACTCTCTTGTCCAAGGAAAATATGTAAATGCACATAGACACAAAACTAGATAATTTCGTGGCGTCAAAAGATTCCCTGAAGGCCACTCCAAGTTTCTGGAGGTTCAGGGACATCGTGTTAAGAAACTGAGTGTTAAATAGAGTGAAGGCAGTTCTTGGATTATGTTTACAAAGGGTACAAAAGAACGTTTGGTAATTATCTGGATACTCTCATCAAAATGGAGGCAAGAGAAATAACAGATTCCTTAATAGATTTTCTGCTAAGATTTCTAATTTGTGAATCTCAGAGGTTCTCAACGGCGTCCATCAAAGGGACAAATGTCCCCATCAATGTCTCAAAATATTTTTGTTTGCCTGACAGGAAGGGGGAGGTTGCTACTCATATTTCAGAAAGCAGAGGCCAGAGATTCTGGTGATCATCCTAAAATACACGGGACAGCCCCCACAGCAAAGAATTCTAGACCAAAATGTCAATAGTGCCCAAGTTGAGAAACCTTGGACTACACCAATGAAGTTGCTCAAATAATTTCTATAACAGAGGGTTCGTCACATCTAAAATCGGTTATCCAGAGAAACAAGAAAAATGTAGAGAAGCTTCCATTTTAATCCAAATAAAGATACATATTTTTTGCCTTGGAGTGGCTTATCATCTTGATGTTCTCTAATTTTATAATTACACAGTATATTTATTGTTGTCCTTTGAGGGAAAAGCCAGTTTTAACTAAAATAAATAATAAAAATATCCAAGGCAGTGTTAAAACCCTTATTTTTGGTCTACTCTTGATCTAAAAATAGGTCATAGGCATCATTTCATAAAGGCAGAGGGACCCCCTTCATGGGATGAAAATAATCTGGCTAGTCCATCTGCCCCACGGTGTTAGCCTGTGGCCGCTGCTGTAGCGATTATCTGTGTTTTATGAATACCACTGAGCGACATGAGCAATAAAAAATGAAAACAGACTTGATTAAATGCAAAGTGATCTTTAAAATTATTTCATTGCCCCTGGACTGTGGTTTGGGTTATTGTGGACAAATAACTACTCAGCGTACACTCTTGGTACCTGGGCTGCATCCACATGAGGCCAGGAAAGCACACTGCCATGTGTCTGCCAGAGTCTTGCCTCTGAGAGACACCCCCCGCCAGCCCCTCTAACATGGAGAAATACATAGTGATCTTGAGGAAGCACAGCAGGAGGCCTTCTGTGTGCTCAGCTCTATTTCTCCAGCTGAGTATAGGGACATATTTACCATTCCAAATTTTTCTTCCTGCAAACTTGAATGCTCATGGTATCTAAAATAATCAAAAATTTTACAGAAACATATAGTATAAAATACAAGCATACTGTTAACTAAGTAAACTATAAAGGGGTAAGTTTTGTTTTCAATAATCTCTTAAATTTCACACTTCCTCTGGGGCCCCAAATAACTGCTTGTGACAAGCAACTCATTTTTGCCTATCTAGAAATATGTTAGAGCTCAAAATTAGTCCTTTCTTATCCTCTAATATTCAAAATTCATATTACTTTAATGTTCTGGGCTCAAATAATCTATAGCACTAACAGACAAATTTGCCTTAAGGTGTAAATGGCTGATGGCTAATGGAATGTGGTAAACTTAAAAAAGTATTTATATTTTAAAATAACTAAAAGAAATGAATCCTCAATTAATAAACATCAGCAGGAAACAGGGTAATTTTTCTAGCATCTCTTGATGGACAAATTAAGAATATAAGAAATTTCCAGAAAGTATCAATAAAACTAGCTCCAAATCACAAATTTGTACAGATCACACGTTCAACAATAAGTGGGATCTTGCCAACACTGAAGCATAGCATACCACACAGGACCTTAGCTCCTAAGGTGGGAAAGGAAGTTAAAAGAGAAGAACACGAGGTTCTCCCAAGCAATCGCATCCGCTCTGAGAGCGGTCCCAGGTGTCTACACTAGTTATATAATATCATCCTCTTAAAATCTCTCCAAGATAGATCATTTTAGCCCCATTTTAGTGATGGGAAAACTGACATTTACAGAGATTAGATGGCTTGTCACAAATTGCATACTAATAAGAAGAAAAAACAGGATTTTAAACAGTCCTGCTGACTCAAAATTCCGTGGTCTTTGGATAGACACCTGGCTGGTTTAGTCTGAACAGTAGGAAGCTAGCATCTGGTAAACTCTCACCTTGTTTTAAGCACTTACCAGACTAAGCACTGCCACGTAGTGGCTTGTTTAATCCCTGTCACAAATCTGCAAATGAGATTTTCCCCACATTGTTTTTCCCACATTAACAGATGAAGAAACTAATGCTCAGTTGCGTGAAGGTCACGCAACTGACGAGCGGCGAATCTGGAATTTGAACCAAGGTCAGCCTGGGTCTGGACTCTATTCCAAATTTACTCAAGTTTCTGTGTCCTGTATTTTTTGTTTCAACTAAAAATGGGTGATAATAATCAAAGACATAGGGCAACAAGTATTTTGAGCAGAATTTTCTCCAATTTACGTATTTTTTTCATCCAAAACAGAGGAGATGACACAGTCTTACACACTCACTATTGTAATGTTTACTCCTCAATGAAAGTAAATTTCTTTCATATTTAGTGTCAATGTTTTGGTTTTAAGTCAGTTTTGTGAAGAATGATAAGTCTGTCTTCAGGATTGATTGGTTTTGGTGTTTGGGGTAGTGTTTTAGGATCTGGGGAGAGATGGAGAGGGGAGAGGAAAATAATGGAAAGCTCTTGGCAAAGTGGGGCTGTGTTAATAAAACCCACAATTGTGAAACAGTGAAAAAATAAGTATTACTTTAAAAGTCTTATTTACATAATGCTAAAACAACCCTAATATTTGAAAACATTCCTTTACTTGCCTGAATTTACTTTTCACTCAGAAATTTGACTCCATGTAAAAATAGGCATAATGTCCCTGGCCCCCAAGTTTTTGACATCTACACTTCTCAGTAACTCTCTGTAAAAGGGAAATACCTCCTGTCACGCATTACTCATCACTGCCATATCCAGCAGTTTAAGCACACAGTTTTATACATACCAGCTCCCTCCGAAGAAGTCGGTGGGCAGGACCTGATTGGTCAAGGTTATAGTCAGACAGGGAGGGACAGAATTTGGGAGCAGACCAAGAAGGAAATCCATGTTCCCAGGATACAACACAGTGCTTACAAATAAATCCCTAAATTTCTATTCTACTTTAACGCTTCAGATTAGTGTTCAAAAGCACTATTCTCAAAGACTAAGTGAAACAGACCTAATAATGCAGTTTCCTGTCTAAGAAAGAACAAAAATTATTTAACTGGGGCTGTTGCCATAATTCTCTAAACGACAGACCTAGATGAAATTGTTGTAATACCTTGTTCATGATGATGATGACGTAATAATAAAAGAAAACAATGCTACCTACTTCAAGATAGCGTCGTGAGGACTAACAGGGGAGGCTGGTTATTTAAAGTACGTGGCACAGAGTTAGAGCTCGATAATGCTGGTTCCCTCCCCAACCTCTGCCCCTTCTAAAATGAAGCAGTTAAATTCCCAGCAATGTGTCTTGGCTGGAATCCAAGTGGACAGATCATTATTGTACACGGAGATGAGAGACTTTGAACTATGTTTCGTAAAGTAGAATGAAAACCTACCTGATCACTGACACTACTCATCTAACTCCCAACACTCAAGTGAAAAGGTAAAGGACAGGAGCCTTTCAGAAGCAGGATCCTTTGATTCTTAGTCCCCACTCAGGCTTAGGGAACTCAGCAGCGTCTTCAGTTTTATAGGTGGGTGCCAAGAAGGTGACAAACATTTCTCATAAATAATTTAAATTACTTCCACTGAAAAAAAACTCATGAAATGTTTTGGGAATAAAAATTCCGTGAAATCAAAGGTTGCTGCATCACTACTCTAGGACATTAAGTCCCTAAAATACAATAGATGGAAAGCACACCTCTTTCACCTTTGATTGAATAGTGACTTGTGTTTACAAAAGATAAAATCGATAGAATATATAAGGGTGTGTGTGTTAACAGAAGGAATCTGAGGGAGCTTACTAAGTGAAACAGATCACCAAGGAAATTGTGCCATTTGCCGTATGTTGACAGTTGTTATTTCTTTGTTATATTTGTTGTTTTATCATTTGTTTCGCATTTTTAATTAATTCCTTTTTTTTTTTACAAAAGACAAAGCCCTTATTTGGTCATGCTTTGCTGATTCAGATCCAGAAGTAGCTGTTTGTTTCAGGGTAGACAGGGTTTGAAGCATCTGGAAGAAAGCATGTCAAGGGAAACATTTAACAGCTGCTCACACTGAGACATGAATACCATGCAAACAAGTCAGGAAAACACGACCTATTGTACATTAAAAAGCATATTTTCTCATCTGCAAGTTTATATATATAATGACTGATGCTCTATAACTATGTTTTCCTGTAGATCTTCATTAGCCAATGTGTAGTCCATGGAGTCACATCATTGGTAGCTCCTGAGAGCCTAGTAGGAAGGTGGAATCTCAGGTTCACCCTAGACCTACAGAACCGGAATCCGCACCCGCATTTTAACCAGCTCCCCAGCTGATTCATATGCCCAGTACATTTTGAGAAGTACACTGTAAAAAACCAAATCCACTTGACTTCCCGTTTCATTCAGGGACCCTCTTCACACCCACAGATCCTCTGTGTGCCAAGCACTGTTCTAAGAGCTTTATATACATATTCTCAGTGGATCTCATCCTGGCCACACACTAGAATTACCTGGAGAGAATTTTTAAAATAAGAGTATCAGGCCCTATTCCAGATAATATAATTTAATTAGTCTGAGACAGGGTCTGAGTAAAGGTATTTTTAAAACTCCCTGATAAATCAAATTGAAAACAATTGCATTATCCCATTTAATTTTTATCTGCAAATGTAGAGGTGGGTATTATTACATTTATAGAGGAACTTGCTCATGGTTGCAAAATATGGATTTAATCTCAAGTCTTTCTGACTTCAAACACTTGCTCTTGCATTTTAAACCTACTAGTGTGTTGGGGCCTTCATACCAATAGCTGGTTCCAAACTTCCCACTGTGTGATCACCCTGACGTGCAACACTGTGGAAAAGCCTCTGAGGGGAGGGAAAAGACTGGACTCGAGGACCTTAAGTCTGGGCAAGACTGGGATGGAAAGATGATGAGCCACACAACTGCTTCTCCACAAAACCAGATCAACCCAGTGCTGAACCCATAGAGATTATTCAATGAAATAAGAATGGATTGATGAATGACAAGGGGAGCTGTAGGTCTACACGCACAGTCCCAAGCTGGATTAGCAAATGGGTTTAGAAGAGACAACCCAGTGTGTTTACAAAAGTACCCAGGGCACGGCTCCTGGACCAAGTAACTCCCCTTTGTGGACTGCTCTATCGCTGCAGTCCCATCACCACACTTATGAGCAAGAGATGTCCTGAAATCTAGTCCCAATATGGGATGACCAACAAGAGGCCCGTGTGTGGAATACTCCCACAGAGTCAGGAAGGATGTGAATCATCATTTAAGCAAGCCATGTGTGGATTCTTTTAAGCATTTACCATAAATGGATCCCTATATCACCATCTGTTCACTTTAGGTACAGGAAATATTATAAGATCATTTTTGTTATATAGATTTCCAATTAGTTTTGAAAAGGATTTCTCCTATCTTTTGAAATATGTACAAATAAGTCAAAAGAAAAGGCACTTTCTTTTACAAACTATACTTGGAATAGTGTGAAGTCACTGTCTTTGTTAGCTGGCCCAATTCCAGAGACTGGCTCTCTCAGAGAGCACTGAAAATCCTAGTATAATCCTAAAATGTAGATGTTGACTTTGAAAGTCCGATTTAACTGACAGATGTATGAAATGGCACATAAAAAACTCCCCAGTGGGGACGATGAGAAAGCTAGGGAATAACAAGCAAGAAGGAAGGGCCATGATATAACCTCACTTGCTTTCTCATTTTATATGGTCCATTTTCTAACACAGAAATTAATTTTTGTGATACATAAGATTGTACTCACATTTATACATGCCTGTTTTTAAAGTAAATGTCAAAATTACACAGGCTTGAAAGTCTGCCATCTGGGAAAAACTGACATGAGTATACTTTACTTCTGTGCTAAAAAGCAGCCCTTTTAAAATGGTAAGCAGCAAGCACCCCATCTTTGAACTACTAATATATCAACCTCAAACAAATAAAATTTTTAAAAGAAAAAGACAGTAATGAGAAAAATCATAGTGGTGAAAGAGAAGTTTAAGTAAATAATTAGCTCCCTTTATTTTGAACACAAATTCTTTGTCTTCTAACCTCTGACTTCGCCCAGCCACATTAATCAAAGGTCACAATGTTTTAAAATATTAAGATTTTAGCATTATTCCAGGATGAGAGATGAATAAGAGAATAACTGAGTTTGCATATACAAAGAAAAACTTCAGATTTGTTTTAGGGATCCTCTGCCCGAATTTGCAGTTTTGAAAAATCTTCTATTTTAAATAAATGATAAGCCTTTGGCTCGTGGATCTTCGTTTTTACGGAGCCTAGAGAAGGTAATGCCATTTGCAGTCTCCAGGAAGAGGAAGTTAGAGACTGTGAACGGTGAGCACCGGCATCCTCTAAACAATCAGAGGCACTCTGCCCCCTGGTGGACTGTTCAAGAACGGGCTGTGATGAAAAGTGAAGAAACTTCACTTCCCACACCCTTCCCCTCCCGGCTCCTTGCCATCTGAACACTACAGTAGACGCCCCAGTTAAAAGCTTTTGCCTCCACTAATTACACATTAATTTGGATCAATGATTTCCTTTAATATAATGTAAAAACCTTGGGCTACCTAATCAGCCTTCCACAGCTAAAATAAGAACCATGTTAGATCAACACATTACCTTTGGTTATCGTGGCTTTGCATGGGTAAGAAAAAAGCTGAGAAGTGGGAAAATAAGACACTAAAGAAAGATGTGGAGGTAATGAGGGACTTTGGGCTCTGGGAAAACAACTGGAAGTCTCTAGACAAGGAAGAGGAAGGAGAAGAAAGTTTAAAAGTGAATTATGAGGATACTACAGGAAATGAAATATTCGGCAATTTCCTCTTGGCCATTAGACCACTGCAAACCATCTCTGGTGTTCCCTTTTGGCCTTGGGGCTATGTGCGACCAGCCTAAGGGGGTAAGTGTGAAAGGCTCCAAACCTCAGTTGCTTCTAGTTCAGCCAAGTTTCTCCCATTCAGGCTAGTTTGGTCTTCGCAGTCCAACCTCTCTCAATTGCTCTCCGTTTTTCTATGCTACAAGTGCTATGCATCTGCAAAAGAGGCAGTGGGGAAATAATGGCTAAAGAGGAGGTACCATCTGCTGAGAGCCAAAAGTGTGAGGTATCTTGATAAGTGCTTTGCATGTATAGGCTCTAAGCCTTTGCAACAAACTGCAAGTAGGCTGCATTTGAGAAGGAAAACCACACAGCGATAACAGGCTCTATTTGCAATTCAAACGTAGGGCTTTCTGATTCCAAAACCTATTTTTCTGTCATCTTCTCCTGTGTTCAGATAGGTCAGTCTCATCCTCTTAGGTCTCCCCCAAGCCTGCTTCTAGCCCAGCTCCTCCTTTTCCTTTTTCTGTATTTCAAGCACCTACAGTACCTTGGAATCTCACTACCTAGCATAGAGACTAAATGTTCCCTCTAACAATGCTGATCTGGAAAACTCTTCTGATAGCAGATCTGAGTTACCTCTTTGCGGAATGTGAGAGCGCCATCTATCTAATTCCTTTTAAACTCTTCCTACGGACATAAACTAAATGCCCCAAGTCGTGGCAGTCCATGCCAGTCCACCACAGTATCATTTATCATCAATTATTCTCTCTTAAAGGCTCAAACTCCCAAACACAACCCAGAAGCCAATGAACCAATCTTTCCATAATAATAGAATTACTACCCAATGCTTTTTAGAACGCAAAAAGGACTTTTATTTCATTATTTTCCTAAATTTCATTTCCAATTACACATTTGTTGAAAGGTGGACTATCAAAGGCAGTTTTCACTCACAACAACTCCACCAAACACACGTCATCTGAGATTTTACTGCTGGAGTGAATTATAGTCCTCTCAGGGTTTCCTGATTAAAGAAGATAAAAACTAAGACCATAAAGAGGAAAAGTGAAGAATATTGTTCTGTAAGAAATTTGTTGAACTTAATAACCATTCAGTCATGGGTGCAGTGTCCATTTTTAAAAAGGAAACTCTAAAATTCCTAGAAACACAAGACAGTATTGGTATTTTTGGATGAGTATACATTCATATATTCGTATGAAAATTTGTGCAAACAATATGGAAAATGTTATTTGTTACCACAGCCAATGAAAATATATTTTCATTTCTATATAAGTTAAACATTTCCATCTCCCATTTTATGCTCTGCAAAAAAGCCGTATGTTTAGTTTATGAAACTATGCTATAGGCAGCAGTAACTGAAAAGGAGCTTAACAGTCTTAACTACATATCCCTGGGATGAATAATACACTTTGCATAATCATGTGCAATGCTGGATGATGAGTCTAGATTTCTTATAACTACAAGGGTTTGCAAGCTTCTACTTTACACAATATGCCCCAAATCCAGTCAATTCAGCCAAATAGTCAAGCAAAAATTAGGTGGATAATCTACAAATGGCAAACAACCCATTTGACTAAATTGACCATGTTTTGTTGATATGAGCATACAATCATTGCAAGTGCCCTATAAAGAAATCATTTGTAAGTGGCTATTTGTTTCAATTAACTTTTCCTCAGGCTCCTAGAAGTTGGCATAATTGTTTCTTAGGCCCAAAGAAAACACAGCTGCATAAACAGAAGACAAACATATTAATAACATACAAACAGACACCATGCTTTAGGCACATTCCTATCAGTAGTAAGCTAGATTTCTCCATAGGAGAAATGTCACAAAAAATAAAGGAACTTGGTGATACAGCAGAAATACAAGATTATCTAATACCTAAAATTTTATCTTACTCCAGTGACAGGTGTAAATGTTGATCAAAATTCTCTTTTTTACTTAGTTTATGTGTGAACTTTTGAATAGTGTATTTTCAGGAGCCATTACCCCAGAGATCAGGTCTGCACAGGAGGCAGGCAGTATACTCCAGCTCAAAGCACCTACTGTCAGACAGTCTGGTCAGGGATCTTCAGGCAGGGGCTGAACCCATTTTACAAAGACAACTCGCTTCTGCAGACAAAAGGTATCAACTGCACAAAGCTCTCTGAAGAGCGGACTGTGAACCTTCTTTGGCATATTCAATGCTCCTCGTACACATTTTTTTTCTGTGCAGATGATCCTTCAAGGCTACTCTTTTTTATTTAGATAGTGCATTTTTTATCTTTTTGTGTGTAATCCTGCCCTGTGTTGGGGAGTCCTCAGAGCGAATTTGAGATAACAACTAAGTATTATTGACATTTGAAAAGACAGATACATTTAAAATATTATTGATATTATATTCATTGAGGTGTCAGGTCAGTGACCAATTTCCAAGCTTCAAAAGCGTATGTTTCCTGATTGCCTAGTAAGTCTGAGGTTTGGTTCCATGAGTTACAAGGAAAACAGGCTCAATTTTAGTTTCTCTAAGCTTTTCTCAAGTCCTTGCAGTTCATTTTCTAGTAATCTTTGTTCCTATCCAAACTTCAACAGCAAGGGAAAAGAAACAAGTTTTTTTTTTTCATTAACATAGTGTTTAGGGTTCTTACTGTGTTTCGAAGATTTTTGGAGAAAGGAGCTTGTTCTCATGGTTACTTTATATGTTAGCACACAAAGGAATTACAGATGGGAAGGAGAGTGCAAATGACTATCAGAAAGTCTCATGCATTTAAGATTTTTTACAAGTCAAAATATACATCCTCCTATTGCCCCCCATTCCTTAATCATATAAGAACCATTCTTATTTCACCAGTCTCCTTTACATCTCACTGAATTGGCTGAGGAATAAAGATACTCTTCTTGTGAAGGAGCAGTGTATATCTAACACTCATCAGTTTACTCGATTGCATTAATAAGATATATAGCAGCAGTGTGGGCTGAGTCACCCACCATATCCTCCATTTATGGGGATTTAAATGTGTAAAATGACAGATACATGAAGTTAGGAAAAATAAAGCAATCTGCAGACTTTGGCACTTAGCACACATAATGTTTTGAGTTGTTAGAAATGTGGTTTGACAATCGCTAAATAGGAATTTAAAAATTATAAATCTGCAGAAAACAAACAATCATAGGTGTTGGTTCTCAGTTTATCACTCCCCATCTCCCTTTCCCACCCACCCCATATAGTTTCAATTCTAATAAAAATAGAGATCTTAACATCAGAATTCTGCTGTTAACTCTTCAAGGTTTCTCTGTGCCATACAATCCAAGCCACACATAGGGTTTGAAGCACCAAATCCATAAGTTTCTCCAACCAAGTTCAAATAAACAAAAACTGAAGACTGAAGGATGCTAAAGTAACTGTTCTTAAATGAAGTTGTAACACAAAATTCTCCCCAAAACTCAAGGTATTAAGCGTCTAGTTCAAGTACTGCCAGAGTGTATGTAGATCTGTCTCAGACAGGCTTCAGACGACTACAAGTACCACTGGTTCTAGAGGGCATGATCCATGATACTACAGCAGGGCAGCGATCTCCTTGCCATCATCCATTTTTAAAAAGTTGCAACCCCCCTTGTGACTGCTTGTGGCAGAGTCAGTGCTGAACCTGGGGTGTGAGGGGAGGAAGGGAGCCTGCTCCTCAGCAAGAAAGCTCTCTCTTTAGTGTGAACAGTTCTCCTTTCAGAGCACTCTCTCAGGGCTCTCCTGGCTTCTCAGGATCCATTGCCCTTGCCCAGAAGAGAGCGCCTGATTCCGACCCAGTAACAGTGAAACAAGAGTCGACCTACCTGTGGAACCAGACACAACATGGTCCCCAAAGGCCGCTTAGGCCACCTCACTGCAATTGACAAGTCAACTTGTGCACTTAAAGCCTATCAGTTTATGGAACGCGTGTTTGAAGTCCTCATTGGACATGGTATAGATGATAGGGTTGATGAGGGAGTTGAGATAGCCCAGCCACGTGAAGAAGTCAAAGATGGCCAAGTGGAGCCAGCAGGCATCCTTGCAAATCGGCATCACCAGGGAGATGATGAAGAAGGGCAGCCAGCACACAATGAAGGCTCCCAGAATGATGCCCAGGGTTTTGGTGGCTTTGCGCTCCCTAGCGGCCATGAGTTTCTTCTTCTCCAGGAGGGCGTCGGAGACTCGCACTTTGACTTGGTTGACGTACACAGGAGACCCCGACTCGCTGGGCACGTCGGGAGCCCGAGAGGTAGTGGAGGTGACCGAGGACGTGGACCCGGGGGAGTCGGTGATCAGCTGGGCTCGGGTCAGACGCTTGCCGGTCCTGTTGGGCGTCTGTTTCAAAATCCGGGAGCGGGCTTCCACATAGATGCGGCTGTACAGGGCGACGAGGAGCAGGGTGGGGAAGTAGAAAGCGCCCAGCGTGGAGTAGACCGTGTAGAGGACGTGGTCGGTGTTCACCACACAGTCCAGCACCTCTTCGTCGGCTTTGGCCTGGCGCCAGAAGAAGGGCGGCAGCGAGATGGAGATGGAGAAGACCCACACCAGCGCGATCATGACTGCCGCCCTCTTGGGAGTCCTTTTAGCTGAGTACTCCACGGCGTCCGTGATGGCCCAGTAGCGGTCCAGGGCGATGACACAGAGGTGCAGGATGGAGGCTGTGCAACAGGTGATGTCCGACGACAGCCAGAAGTCGCAGACCACTTGGCCCAGCGTCCAGCGGCCGGTGACCGTGTACATGGTGCTGATGGGCATCACCAGGATGGACACGAGCAGGTCGGTGACCGCGAGGGAGGCGATCAGGTAGTTGGCCGGGGTGTGCAGCTTCCGCGTGCGGTACACAGTGGCGATCACGAACGCGTTGGAGAGCGTGGTGGCCAAGGTGACGAGCGCCAGCAGCACGACCAGCAGTACTTTCCAGGGCAGGGCGATGGAGTCCTGGTAAATGTAGCCCTCGGCGCTGCAGTTGTGGGAGGGAGCAGCGGAGACGTTGGCGTGAGAAAGCCCAGTCTGGGAGCCCGCGGGCGGCGGCCGGGCGCACTGAGCGCCCGTTTCCTCCATGTCTCTCCTCGCCCTGGCCCTGGAGCGCAGCTCTCTGGCATGGAGCGGACGAGGGAGAGGGCGGAAGGGCCGCGGAGGAGACCACAGTCTTGTCCCCTGGTTGGTAGTCAGTTCCGTGGGTTCCTCAATTACTCCTCTACCCAGGTTCCCAGCTGAAACCAGAGGTCAAGGGCGAGGCAGCCGAGGCAGGCGGCCGCGGCCCTTCCAGTGCGCCTGGCGCCGGCGCCGCGTCTCTGGCTGCTCCTCTCCACGCCCCGTCTTAGCCGCGGGGTACTAAGGACTCGCCTGCCGAGGCCCGCTCCGCTCCTGCTCCCACCTGCGCGTCTAGTGGGCGAGGACGGTGTAGTCTCTGAGGAGGGAGCATCAGCCAGGTGGGGTCTCTTACCCCAATTGCTCGGGCTTGAGCGTCTCCTAACCCGGGCGCTCCTTAATCTGCAGACTCGGCCCGCAGGAGTTTCTCAGCTGTGGAGACCAAAGCTTGCGGGTCAGCGAGGAGTCCTGGTCTTGCATTCCCGCCCCCCTCCCCAGCCGGGGGCAGTTTCCTGCGGCAGCTGCGGTCGCCAGAGCTGGGTGGGGTGAAGTCTGGGAGCCGCGCCGCGCCTCGCGCCCGAGCTCTGCCCTCCCTTCTCTTCACGCGCTGGCCACTCCGGCGAGCTGCCCCGCGGAGACCGAGCCGCACGAGGGGGGACTCGGGGGCTGGGGCCGCGGCTGCTCGCACCGCGTCGCCACCGCCGCCACCTCGGTCCCACGGGCACCGCTCGGAGCCATGCCGCCGGGCGCACGGGTCTGGGGGACCTGGCGCGGCACGCCGGCCGGGGGCAGGTGTCTGGGGGAGCTGGAGGGAAGCGGCGTGCGCCAGCCCGGGAGGAGCGTGTGAGCTGCGGAGCAGTTGGGCTCCTTTTATAGAGTCCAGGTCCGGCCCGCCGGAGCCGTGCAACTCGTGCGGCGCGGCGAGTGCGAACGCCCGCTCCCCATCACCTTCCCTTTTTCTCTCTCTCTCCCTCCTTTCCTCCCGCCTGGTTCCCTCCCCGGCCAAGGAAGCTCCCGCCGGGTCCTACCGCCCTCTCTCCCCACTTCCCGTCCCCTGGCCCCCCTCCGGATCCTGACACCGGGCGCCGCAGTTTTGGTCGGGAATGGGGATGAGGGCGTCCTGTCCTTGCCTCTGTCCTCTTCGGAGCTTGCTGCGCGCCCCTCCAGTTAGACCCACGTCCTGAGCCACGGGCACAGGCACAGACCCCGCGTTCCTTCCTAGGCTCCTACCGACACCCCCACAACACCAGCAGGCCACTGCTAGGTGGAGCCAGCCCCAGTCTCTGACTTCTCCACTCTGGAATTTATCCAGCCCTGCGGGCCACACCCAGGTTAGAAGGAGGCGCCAGCAAAGTCGCCTTAGAAGGAAATGGCTAATAGTTCATTTTATACTTCGGGCTTCAAGTCATATTTAACTCTTGGTACAATACAAACTAATTTTTCACATCTGCTTTTAGGAATCTCTGGTTTTCATTCAATCCTTCACCTTTGACTGTGAGTCAACAGAAAAAAAAAAGAGGAAAAGCTATCTGCAAAAATGTAAAAGTATCACAAACAGAAGCCCACTGTATGTGAAATTACACCTTGAGCTCCACCCTCCCGCCCCAGCCGCTCCGCAGTTCAGTGCCTCTGGAAGACAGTCTGCAGAGACCATGTTCCCTCCCACAGCCCGCCTAGAAAGGATGTCATCAGGATTCAAGATAAAAGCTAGACTATTGGTGGTAAACACCATCCAGTCTATGCAGAAGCTGAAATATAATGATATACACCTGAAACTTACACAATATTATAAACCAGTGTGACCTCAATAAAACAACTTTAAAAAAAAAAAAAAGAAACAGGCTCTGGGGCCATCACCACCAGCACCATCTGTGCGTCCCCTTCGCCCTCAACAAATATATCAGGATATCAGCCATATGTGGCACCAAGCAATAATGGTACCCAGGTGCCATGACCACGGAGCAGATCCCATGCGGTCAGTTTCTCCTCCCACCTTAACAGAAACAAATGTAGCGTAGAAGTACAAGTCAGAGAAAGTGCAAGGAAAAGCAGCAAGAAAGCACAATGTGTTTTCAGCCCCGAGAGTTAAGTGATCCCAACTAGGCTGTCCCAGCCCTAGCTCAGTGTTTGGCAGGTAGAATGCATCCAATAGAAACTACGTTGTAATTGAATTTATCCGGTTAATTGTAAGCATATTTTAAAGAGAATTATCCCATCTAGAGCCAGATATTATCTAGCCCATCCATTCAGTTTTAGAAGAGTAATCGAGATCCTTTGAAAGAAAAGCTTTTTACCCAAGGTGACACAACCTAACGCAGGTTGCCTAAATGCCCGCGTCTCTAAGCCAGGCTGGCAGGCAGAAATAGTGCCTTACTCGGTGCAGGAATTCTTCTGGGCATCAGGGATACAAAGGCCAGCGGGGTAGAGGCAGACCCAGTTTTCAAGCAGTTTCCATTCTAGAAAAGGCAGACAATAACCACATGAGCTAGAAAATAATTAACATACTTTCTTATAGTGGTTAGTGTTTTGAAGAAAATAAAACACGTTCAAGCATTGAGAGTGAGGGTACTCCTTTAACTAGGCGGCAGCTCTCCAAAGACGTCCTCTGGATGCGGTCTGGGCTGCAGCAGCCACGCTGGGCATAAGCGCACAACCTTCTCTTTCCCCTCCTCCCGTCCCTAGCGCTCAGCAGTGCTCCGGTAACCTTAAGCTTCGTTTGCACCATATTTTAAGGGGTCCTGCCCATCCTCCCACCCACCCACACACCCAGATCAGGTGCCTAGCTAGACTTCACTCTTTTGCAAACCGCAGCGCTCTTAGAAACCACAGCAGACGGAAGCAAAGCAGGCGAGCCTAAACCACTAGGTGGGGGCGTTGGCCAGGATGGAGCAAAAGTGTCTGTGGTTGCGGGGGTCGGAGGGGGGGGTGCCAGAAAACTATGTTCCTGCTGTCTTAGGGGAGCGGGCAAGATTAGAGAGAACTGTTGAAAGGATGCGAGGCGGAGGAAGGCAGAGAAGAATGTTGCCAGCTGCAGGCAGCCTTTCCTTTTTACGTTTCTGCTCCAGGAAGTGCAAAGAAGAAAACCACTTGCTCCTGGTGGGGTTTGGCTTTAGCTATGTGGGGTACCTGTGGCTTTCTCTAGCCTCGCTTCGCTGCTCCGCGGAGTCCCGGACCCGGGGTGGACTCTGCCACCTCTGCGCGGAGTTTGAGTTTCTCTCCTTTGGTTAAGAATTGCGTGAACACACAGCCTTCACACAGACAGGATTTTGGCAGAGTTTAGTGGGGAACCACTTTTCATTAACTTGGCTCCCGTATTTCACTCACTCTTTTCGTACTTTAAAACCTATAAAATGTAGGTGTTTGCACACGGGCGCACGTGTGTGAAACACTCAAGAGAGCAGGGACCCTCTGAAGCCGCCTCAGTCTGGGTTGCGCCTGCGGAGAAGGGCCCCTAGGCGCGGTCCGCGCGCCCGCTCCGCAGTCGCCAGCAGCGCTAGGAGGGACTTCCCTTGAAGATTTCGGGAAATTCAGGCCGCACAGACTCAGCATGAGGCGCAAGGAGGAAACAGGGATCGAGATCCGGTATCGGAACGCAGCAAGAGTTAATTGGGTGAAAATAAGCTCGTCTTTGACCACTGGGCACAAAACCTGTGAATTAATGTGCTCCGCTCATCAGCTCCACGCGGGTGGAGTTGCAGCAGAAGCTGAGGAGATGGAGGATAACTCTGGAACAGCATGTGATGAGACATGAAGCCTGAAGCGGTGGTGAGCTGCCGTGGGACCAGAGAAGAATCGCCCCTCAAGGAGACCTCTCCTATGCTAGAAAGAAATGATGACGCTGATGCCGTGAAATGCGGGGCGCGGGCTTGGAAATTTGCAGCCGGGCGCGGTAAGTAGACCGAATGCTGTGAAGAGAAGTCGCCTCCCCGTCCACGCAGCCACACAGACACCCCACAGAACTTGCTGCAATCCACTGTCTTGTCTGGAAGCCAGCCAGCCCTAGTCAGCCCTAGCCAGCCAGACCTCTGGTCTGGGGCACTCGGGTCCTGCTTGCAGCCTCCGTAGAGTCTTACCAGAGTTTTCCAGACAGTGACTCTTAAGAGAGGTCTAGGCACAGGAGCAAAGAAGGTATTTGTGCGTTTATCCTTGCTTTGCTGAAATAAAAAAGCTAGAACGCTCATGCTCTAGTCGCTTTGGGGCTTTGTTCCTTTGATAAAGGAAAATTCAATCTCACACCCTCCATCCTGGCCACTAGAAAAGTCCACAAGCAGTCCCCAACCACATGTGGGCACCTGGCAAGCTACTTCCTCTTGCAAGTCTTGCTTCCTCAATCTATGGTCATTGTTTTTGTTTGTTTTTTGAACTCTCACCCAGGAAATGGGCAGCAGGAGAGCTGGAGCTCCATACGACATCCTGTTGTATGGTGGTAGCCAGTTTCTCGGTTCCTATTAAATTTCCTCCAGTAACTCTTCCTTCAAAAGTTTGTTGGTAGTAATCAAAGTATGTGTCTTACTTATGTCTTGCTTGATCAAACTATGGAAATGTTCAGATAAATGAACATACACATACATACATACAGATGTATATATACAATTTTTGCAGACAACTTCAGGGGGTTACTGGACCATGTGAGGCCCAAATCCCTTTTTAAATTCATTGACCCCTCACTGGGCCTTTGACTTGGTATCTATGTGGTGGTACTTACGTGTTGTGTGCGTGATGAGTGATTTCTAAGCCTTGCCAAATACTAAAACTAGGTGCTTTATTCTCCAAGTGCTAGGCTTGCATAAATTAATCCCCGAGAATTAGTAACTCTGCTATGTGTTTATGTATGGATATAAATATTGTATAACCTATATCTGTATTTAAGGAAGAATGCAACAAAAAGTAGAGCAAATATACGTGACAGACTCTTTCTAAGGTTAGTCTCTGTAGTAACAGCCACTTTGCTACTTTGAACAGATACCCACGACAGGTGGATTACTGCTGGTTCAAAGCTAGCTCAGTTCCAAATAGTAGAAGAGCCACCTCCCAACTTAGGCCTCAATCACGTATTTCCTGGCTGAAGACCTCAGTCTTAGGAGAAAATTTCTAACCTCAAGTTTAGGGTCATATAAGCAGAGACTGTGCAGGGGAGATGGGCGTTGAATTTTTCTTCTTGGACAAACAGTGGGATTTGGCAATAATAAGAAATCTTTGGATGGAAAAACAATGCCAACGATTCCACCAAACTTAGAAACAACGTGCTGCTTTAGGTTGGCAGCATCATTAGGCGGCTCTGCTCAGGATGAAGTCTCTCCTGAAAAATCAAGTCAAAGAATTTAATAGTGGGTTGTCCACTGGCCTGAGGAAACAAGCCATAGAAATTGGGTTTTACTGTATTTTCAAAGTAGGACAAATTGCATCACTTTGTGTGATTAGCTCCAGTCTTGCAAAAACAAAAGCCAAGCTGTTTTATTGCTTCTTCACCTGTAATTAATGAATAATAATCATTATCCTTTATTGAGCTCTGTGTACTAAGCCTTATGCTGCATGTTCCACATACATTCTCTCGTTTAATTCTTATAACAATGCTAGGAGTTGTCATTATCATCCTCAGTTTCTGGATGAGGAAGTTGAAACTTAGAGAATCTATGTAATTTGCCAATGTCAGTTAGCTGGTAAGTTACAGAACTGGTTTTCAAATCCAAGACTCTCTAATTTCAAGGTCCAACTCTTTATCAATAGTCTGCACTGGAGTCAGCCAGACAGCTCAGTATTGGCAGCCCTTTTAACAATCCTGTCTGGGACTTTAGTTCATCCTACCTGTGGGGTGGTATCACTGCTCGTAGCTGTTTAAGTCTTCACAATAATCTTCTGTTAGGTGCCTTCCAATTTTTCGTGGGAGATGAGGTGGTAGTGGTGGTGGTACAAATCAGGTAGGAAGTTCTGCACCATGATTATGTTTAGCCAGCAAGTCACCACTTCCAAAGTAGCACTGATAAGTGATCACGCACTGCCTGTTCCGAAGTCCACAGCCCAGGCAGAAACTGGGCTAAGCCCTTGCCCACGAAGCTTCTTGGCTTCCCTACCTGGTTACATTTAATCACCTTCAGGGTGTGCTTTTATTTTTCCTATCTTATCTACCATCTTTTTCTTTTCCCTCTTCTCTCTCCTTGCATGTCTCCTCATCCTTAACAATTCCTCCAAAGCCTGCCACATACATATATATGTACAAATACATTGAAGAAAAAACAAAACAATAAAGTTTTTTTTTAATTTTATGGATATAATGTGTTAAATACAGTGACATTCCCTGTTCTCCATTTTTAGCCATGTTAGTTTGAATATCAGTTAGAAAAATAACCTAAAAAAGTTTAATTGTGTGTCTTTTTCCCTGTGTTTTGAGATAATTGACTTTTTTTTCTGTATGGGTAACTCACCAAAGAAAAAGAAGCCTATTCCTGGTGAGGAAGTTATTCAAATAAAGTTCTTTAAAGGGTATCTGATCAACCAGAAATCAACAGTTTGGCAAGTCCATCTACGAAGAACTTGCCAAAACCAGGAATGTAAACAAAAATAAATCTAAATTCCAAAGCACTAAAACTTTGCACTTTATGCACGAAAGAGCTCCTCCTAGCCTGGTTCAGATATTACTCCTTACTTCTTCTTACTTTATGTACACTTCTAATGTATATGGCTCTGTGATTTGCAAAGCCCCTGAAGACTAGAAGCATCACATTAGAAATGGATGAGAAACTATGTCAGGTAAGCATGTTGAATACAGCAAGATGTCATAGCTGTCATCATTACTGCAAAATAGTCAAGGAAATCCAGGATAAACTTTAAAAAATAAAAACCTAAAATAATGACAATATCAGCAACGTTATTATTTGTGTTTACACACATAGTAGTATGAAGTATAGTACTAATTAAGAGTTTTGTTGCAAGTGATGGAAAACTGATTTAATCATACCTAAAAGCAAAAAAGAGAATTTGTTTCAAGGAGAGGGGGGCCCCTCAAAAGCAAAAGAGGTATTGACTCAGGCTTTGGAGAAAGAAGGGATGTGGCTGAGCCTTAGGAACAGCCGGCATTCTGGAACACCATCAGGACTCTTTCCTTTTTCTGTTAGTTGCTGTCTGCACGTTGACTTATTTCATCTATTTCACTGTAGACAGGTTTTCTCCACACTGTTAAAAACAAAGCCATTAACACTTTTTGAGAATTACATTTTTTTTTTTTTTGTGAGGAAGATCAGCACTGAGCTAACATCCGTGCTAATCCTCCTCTTTTTGCTGAGGAAGACCGGCTCTGAGCTAACATCTATTGCCAATCCTCCTCCTTTTTTTTTTCCCCCAAAGCCCCAGTAGATAGTTGTATGTCATAGTTGCACATCCTTCTAGTTGCTGTACATGGGACACGGCCTCAGCATGGCCGCAGAAGTGGTGTGTCGGTGCGCGCCCGGGATCCCAACCCCGGCCGCCAGCAGAGGAGCTCACGCACTTAACTGCTAAGCCACGGGGCCGGCCCAGAGAATTACATTTTATAGCCTCAACTGTATTTCAGAAACTAGTCTAATTCTGTTCCAAGTTCAGAAATTCTGAGAAACGGGTTCTGCTTCTGAGTAAAATGTAGGCGACCTAACAGGTCAACATTCCAAAAGTAACAACTGGAAAAGTTCTGGATTTTAAAAATCATATTTTGTAAAGTTTGAAGTACTATGGAAGAAGAAGAAGTAGAAGAACTAAAATCTCAGAGAAGGAAAAGCATTTCCTAGGTGAGCTGATGATTGCTGCCTGTTTTATTTCCTTGAAGCATTTGCTGATCATGGGCACAAGTTGTGAATCAGACTTGGTCCAGGCAAACGGACTCTACTAGGAAAAGAGAAACAAGCAAATTTTTGATAGTCATTGGGACCAGTGTGATGGTTTTGAATCTAGAAGAATCCCAAATGCATGGCCAGTTTTCCCTGGGGACATTTGCTATGTGTTGCAGCAAAATAGGAGACCAGGGGAGTGGGTAGGACTATTCTAACAGGCAAATTGAAATTCCCCACAGTTCGGGAGTGCTTAGAAGAAAAAGTCCCTCTAGAGAGAAGGGGCCTGCATTAAACATGTGACTGACTGGTCTTCCCTGAGGAGACAGAGTCTTCTAGGCTCTCAATCAAAAGGCCAGGATGGCAAGGCCCAAAAAACAGAATCGCAGATGGACTGAGTTTAATTGCAAATCAGCCTTGACTCGGCTCAGTGTCTGACTGGTTGAGGTATCTGCTCTGCATGCATTCTGCCTAACTCAGGAAACGGTGAATACTCTCTGGGCAAAACGTCATCGGGAGCCTCTGGAGTCCATTAAATATGACAAAAATGGTACGTGCACAGTGGCAGTAAAAGAGGGGTCAATAACAACAACTAAAAAACTAGACCATAGAAGTAAATCCATACGTCATTCAGATGTTAGTTAGCAGAAAAGAACTTTAAAATAACTGTGATAAATATGTTAAGGAAAATAAGGGGAAAGTGGACAAAATGGATAAAAGAATTTCAACAGTGAACGGGAATCCCTAAAAATAGAATCAAATAGGCACTCTAGAAATAAACATACAGTATCTGATGTGAAGTACCACCTGGATGGATGGGTGTAATAGCACACTGGAAACAGCAGAAGACGGGATTAGTAACCTCATGAAGTCAAAAGAAAATGTCTAAACTGAAGCACACAGAGAAGAAAAGTATAAAGACAAGAGCAAGAATGTAAGAGTCTGGCTCTGGGTCAAATAACCTAAATTACATGCACAGACTGAGAGGAGCAAGATGGGGAAGAAAAAGTATTTGAAGAGATAATTTCCAAGAATTTCCAGAAATACATTTTTTGGGTGAATACATCCAAAGATATATTGTCAAACAAAGACAGCATTGAAGAAGCCCAAAGAACTCAAGCCAGAATAAGTAAAAATAAAGACACAGCTAAGCCCATGATGGTCAAACTGGTAAGAACCAAAGACAAAGAAAAAATTCATAAAACTGCTGGAGAAAAAGACGCATTACCTTGAAAGAAGCACAGTAAGGCTGAGGTTGACCTGTGGACAGAAACTATAAAAATCTCAAGGTATTGTAATGACACCTTATAATAGCTGAAAATTAAAAACAAAAAATTGCCAACCCGGGATTCAGTACCTGGAGTTAATATCCTCCAAAAATGGAGGTGAAGTACAAATGTTTTCAGTCAAACAAAAGGGAAAGGGTTTGTTGACAATAGAACAGGACTAGAAGAAATAAGAAAGGAAGTTCTTCAGGCTGAATGAAAATGATACCAAATGGAAGCATAGCTTGAAAGAAGAAATGAAGAACATGAGAGTGTAAATATAGGAAGAAATATAAAAGAGTATTAACTATTAAAAACAATGTCTTATAGGGTTTATAACACATGTAGAAGTAAAATATATGGCCACAATAACATGAAAGGTTGCTACCCAAAAAGAAGAGGGATGAATGGAGTGAACTGTAATGAAAGTTTTGCATTATTCAAGAAGTGATAAACGTTTTTTAAGTTATACTCTAAAAAGTCAAGGATGCATATTGTAAAATCTCTAAGGTAGTAATTAAAAATTAATACAAGGATATAAATAGAATAGTAGGAGTAGTTGATTAGTACATAAAAGCTGGAGCAGAAAGAATAGGAGCGGGCCCGGTGGAGTAGTGGTTCAGTTCGCACACTCTGCTTTGGCGGCCCGGGGTTCGCACATTCAGATCCTGGGCATAGACTTATGCACCACTTATCAAGCCATGCTGTGGCAGGGTCCCACATATAAGGTAGAGGAAGATGGGCACGGATGTTAGCCCAGGACCAATAATCCTCAGCAAAAAGAGGAGGATTGGCAATGGATGTTAGCTCAGGGATAATCTTCCTCACAAAAAGAAAAGAAAAGAAAGAATAAAGAAACAGTGAAAGATAGGGTAAAAAGAAAACAAGTAGCATGATAGTACACTTAAACTCAACTGTATTTGTGATTTCAATAAATGTAAACAGAATCAATATACCAATTAAAATTTAAAAAATTATCAGACAAGATAAAAAAGAAACTAGATCTAATACATACTTTACAGAATATATACTTTAATTTTTTTAAAAAAACCCAAATATTTAAAAGCTAAATGACAGGAAAATGATGTGTCATGTAAACAGTAACCACAAGAGAGGTGGTGTGGCTATTTAATATTAGAAAAAGTAGACTTTAATGCAAGAAGCATCAGCTCAACAGAAAGACATTAGAATCTTAATGCCATAGCCTCAAACTCTATAAAACAAAAGTTGATGGGACTAAAAGGGGTACTAGACAGGGCCACAATCAGATTGAAAGATGGAACACACCTTTCTCAGTAGCTGATAAAATGAAGAGCTAATAAAATGGTAAAACAAGCAGAAAAAAAATAGGGAGGATATGAAAGATTTGAACAATATGCTTAACCAATTTCTACTAAACTACATAGAAAACATTCTATTCCAACAACTGCAAAATATATATTTTCTTCAAAGGCACATGAAACACTTCAAACATAGAATATATGGCAGACACAAAGCAAGTCTCAAATGATTGAAACAGATCCTTCATTAAAGAAAATAAATGGATGACATATAAGCATATGAAACAATGGAGATTTCACTAATCATCAAGGAAATGCAAATTAAATTGCAATGAGATACCACTACACACTGACTGAAATGTCTAAAAAATATACTAGCAATATCAAGTGCTGACAAAGATGCAGAGCAACCGGAACTCTTGTTGGTAGAAATGCAAAATGGCACAGCCACTTCGGAAAACAGCTTTTAAGGTTTATTATAAAATAAAATGTACTCCTATGATTTAGTGATTCCATTCCAAGTTATCTACCCAAGAGAAATGAACCCTATGTTCACAGAGAAACTTGTATGTGAATGCTTATAGTAGCTCTATTCATAATTGCCAGAATTTGAAAACAACACAGGTAGCTTTCAACCAATGAGTGAATAAACTAACTATAGTACATCAAACAATGGAATATTATTCAGCAATAAGAAGAAATCAACTATTGATTTATGCAACGATACGGATGAGTCTTAAATGCATTTTGGTAAGTGAAAGAAGAGAAACCCAAAAGGTTACATATTGTAGGAGTCCATTTATATGACACTTGGGAAAAGGCAAGAAGATAGGGAGGAAAACAGTTGCCAGCGGTTGCCATGGTTGGGATGGGGCATAAGTTGTCTGTGAAGGAGCACAGGAGAACTTCTAGGGTAATGGAACTGCTTTCTATGATACTATGGTGATACATTTTAATATAGATAAATTTGAAGTAATCAACCAGGTTATGAGGGAAAAGATGGAAGGCAGACTGTGACAAATCAATCTAACCATATCACAAATGAATTAGATAACCACGCTGAAGAGGATGGAGAAGAAAGTTGCTGATCTACATAACTAGAAAACAATGCTTTGACTTAATACTACAAGGCTAAAGACAAAAAGAACCATGCATAGACACGAACTCCAATTGGTAAAGATGTTTCTCATGGAGGAATGAGTTAGGAATTCTAAAACTACTTTATTTGTATAGTAGGGTTGACATTATAAGTAAGTATATTGTAGACAATGAGAGCCAGGTTTCTTTCTGTCAAAGAAAGAAGTTACAAACAAAAAGAGAGATAGAGTAAAATGAACCCCGTTGTGCTGGATTGGAGTCCTAGTTAGCAGTATGGATTCATAACACAAGTAGAAAGGAAGGCAGGAAAGAAGGGAAGAAGAAAGGAAGGAAGACAAGGAAGGAAGAAAGTAAGGAGGGAGGGAGGGAGGGAGGGAAGGAAGGAAGGATGAAATCTTCAAGTAAATAGATACAGAAATAAATGTAGATGAGTAAATGTATAAGTTATTATACCTACATATATTTCTTAGCTCTGTCTACTGTGAGGACCAAGGACCAGTGACACCCCAGTATCTATGAACACAGGTGGCACCCAGATTTCTATTTATTTATTTATTTTTTTTTTTATTGTGGTAACATTGGTTTACAACATTATATAAATTTCAGGTGTACATCATTATATTTTGATTTCTGTGTAGATTACATCATTTTCACCACCCAACGATTAATTACAATCTGTCCACCATACACATGTGCCTAATCACTCCTTTCACCCTCCTCCCTCCCCCCTTCCTCTCTGGTAACCACCACTCCAATCTCTGTCTCTATGTGTTCTTTGTTGTTTTCATCTTCCATTTATGAGTGATATCATAATGAGTATTTGACTTTCTCCCTCTGAATTATTTTGCTTAGCATAATACCCTGAAGGTCCATCTGCGTTGTCACAATGGCAAGATATCATCCTTTTTTATGGCTTAGTAGTATTCATTGTGTATATATACCACATCTTCTTTGTCCATTTGTCCCTTGATGGACACCTAGGTTTCTTCCAAGTCTTGGCTATTGTGAATAATGCTGCAATTAACATAGGGGTGCATGTATCTTTACGCATTCATGTTTTCATGTTCTTTGGGTAAATGCCCATCAGTGGAATAGCTGGATCGTGTGGTAGTTCTATTAACTTTTTGAGGAGTCTCCATACTGTTTTCCATAGTGGCTGTATCAGTTTGCACTCTCACTCTCAGTGTATGCGAGTTCCCTTTTTTACACATCCTCTCCGACACTTATTTCCTGTCTTGCTAATTATAGCCATTTGGACAGGCGTGATGTGATATCTCGTTGTAACTTTAATTTGCATTTCCCTGATAAGTAGTTATGTTGAACATCTTTTCATGTGCCTGTTGGCCATCTGTATATCTTCTTTGGAAAAATGTCTGTTCATATCTTTTGCCCATTTTTTAATTGGGTTAAGTTTTTTGTTGTTGAGATGTATGAGTTCTTTATATATTTTGAATATTAACCCCTTATCAGATATGTGGTTTGCAAATATCTTGTCCCAATTGTTAGGTTGTCTTTTCATTTAGACCCATTTGTTCATTTTTTCTATTGTTTTCCTTGCCCGATCAGACATGGTATTTGAAAATATGCTGCTAAGACTGATGTCAAAGAGCATACTGACTCTGTTTTGTTCTAGAATTCTCATGGTTTCAGGTCTTACACTCAAGTCTTTAATCCATTTTGAGTTAATTTTTGTGTATGATGTAAGATAATGGCCTATTTTCATTCTTTTGCATGTGGCTGTCCAGTTTTCTCAACACCATTTATTGAAGAGATTTTCCTTTCTCCATTATATGTTCTTGGCTCTCTTATCAAAAATTAGCTGTCCATAGATGTGTGGGTTTATTTCTGGGTCCTCAATTCTGTTTCATTGATTTGTCCGGTTTTTTGCCAGTACCATGCTGTTTTGATTGCTATAGCTTTGTAATATATTTTGAAATCAGGGAGTGTGATACCGCCAGCTTTGTTCGTTTTTCTTAGGATTCCTTTGGCTATTTGGGGTCTTTTGTCATTCCATATAAATTTTAGGATTCTCTGTTCTACTTCTGTGAAAAAGGTCATTGGAATTTTGATAAGGATTGCACTGAATCTTTAGAGTGATTTAGGAAATATGAACATTTTAACTATGTTATTTTTTCCAATCCAAGAACATGAAATATCTTTCCATTTATTTGTGTCTTCTTCAATTTCTTTCAACAATCTTTTATAGTTTTCAGTGTACCGGTCTTTCACCTCTTTAGTTAAATTTACTCCTAGGTATTTTATTCTTTTTGTTGCAATTGTAAATGGGATTGTATTCTTAATTTCTCTTTCTACTACCTCATTGTTAGTGTATAGAAATGCAACTGATTTTTGTATGTTGATTTTGTATCCTGCAACTTTATACCATAATCATTTATTATTTCTAAAAGTTTTTTGGTGGATTCTTTAGGGTTTTCTATATATAAAATCATGTCATCTGGAAATAGACAGTTTCACTTCTTCCTTTCCAATTTGGATCCATTTTATTTCTTTTTCTTGCCTGATTGCTCTGGGTAGGACTTCCAATACTATGTCAAATAAGAGTGGTGAAAGTGGGCATCCTTGTCTGGTTCCTGTTCTTAGAGAGATAGCTTTCAGTTTTTCTCCATCGAGAATGATATTAGCTGTGAGTTTGTCATATATCGCCTTTATTATGTTGAGGTACTTTTCTTCTATACCCATTTTATTCAGAGTTTTTATCATAAGTGGATGCTGTATCTTGTAAAATACTTTCTCTGCATCTATGGAGATGATCATGTGATTTTTATTCTTTACTTTGTTAATATGATGTATCACATTGATTGTGGATATTGAACCATCCCTGCATCCTTGGAATAAATCCCACTTGATCATGGTGTATGATCTTTTTAATGTTTTGTTGTATTCAATTTGCTAGTATTTTGTTGAGGATTTTTGCATCGATGTTCATCAGTAATATCGACCTGTAATTTTCTTTTTTTGTGTTGTCCTTATCTGCTTTTGGTATCAGGGTATGGTTGGCTTCATAGAATGAGTTAGGAATCTTCCCCTCCTCTTCAATTTTTTGGAAGAGTTTCAGAAGGATAGGCATTAAGTCTTCTTTGAATATTTTGTAGAATTCACCAGGGACTTTTAATTTTTGAGAGGTATTTGATTATTGTTTCAATCTCCTTACTGGTGATGGGTCTATTCAAATTGTCTATTTCTTCTTGATTCAGTTTTGGAAAGTTGTATAATTCTAGGAATTTATCCATTTCTTCTAGATTATCCAATTTGTTGCTGTATAGCTTTTTGTAGTATCCTCTTATAATCTTTTGTATTTCTGAGTTGTCTGTTGTAATTTCTCCTCTTTCATTTCTGATTTTACTTCTTGAGCCTTCATTCTTTTGTTCTTGGTGAGTCTAGCTAAAGACTTGTCAATTTTGTTTATCTTTTCAAAGAACTAGGTCTTAGTTTCATTGATTTATTTTCTATTTTTTATTCTATTTCATTTATTTATGCTCTGATTTTTATTATTTCCTTTATTCTGCTGATTTGGGGCTTTGTTTTTTCTTCTTTTTCCAGTTCCTTCAGGTGCACAGTTAGATTATTTGATATTTTTCTTATTTGTTGAGATATCCCTGTATTGCTATAAACATCCCTCTTAGAACAACTTTTCCTGTATGCCATAAATTTTGGCATGTTGTATTTTCATTGTCTCCAGGTATTTTTTGATTTCTCCTTTGATTTCTTCATTGACCCAATCATTGTTCAATAGCATTTTGTTTAATCTTCACATATTTGTGGCTTTTCTGATTTTCTTCCTGTAGTTGATTTCTAGTTTCATACCCTTGTGGTCAGAAAAGATGTTTAGTATTGTTTCAATCTTCTTAAATTCATTGAGACTTGTTTTCTGGCCTAATATGTGATCTATCTTAGATAATGTTCCATATGCATTTGAGAATAATGTGTATTCTGTGGTTTTGGGTGGAATGGTCTGTATATATATACTAAGTCCAAATGGTCTAATCTATCATTTGAGGTCAATGTTTCTTATTGAACTTCTGTTTGGATGATCTATCCATTAGTGTAAGTGGAGTGTTAAAATCTCCTGCTATTATTGTGTTGCTATTTCTCCTTTTATGTCTGTTAATAATTGCTTTATATATTAGGTGCTCCTATGTCAGGTGCATGAATATTTACAAGTGTTATATCCTCTTGTTGGATTGTTCCCTTGATCACTATCTAGTGCCCTTCTTTGTCTCTTGTTACAGTTTTTGTTTTAAAGTCTGTTTTGTCTGATATAAGTATTGCTACTGCAGCTTTCTTTTCATTACCATTTGCATGGAGTATCCTTTTCAATGCCTTCACTTTCAGTTTGGGAGTGTCTTTAGGTCTGAAGTGTGTCTCTTGTATGCAGCATATGTACGGGTCTTGTGTTTTTATCCAATCAGCTACCCTGTGCCTTTTGATTGGATCATTTAGTCCATTGACATTTAAAGTAGCTATTGATAAGAATGTACAGATTGCCATTTTGTTACTTTTTTTAAGGGTGTTTTACTAGTTCTTCTCTTCTTTTCTTTCTTCTCTTTTTCTCTTCCTTTGTGGTTTGATGGCTTTCTTTAGTATTATGTTTGTGTCTTTTTCTCTTAATTTTTTGTGTATTCATTATAGTTTTCTGGTTTGTGATTACCATGAGGTTCATATATAATAACCTATGTACATACCAATCTATATTTAGTTGATAGTCTCTTTAGTTTGACCTCTTGCTAAAAGCTCTATTCTTTTACTCCTTTCCTCCCACATTTTATGTTTTTGATATTATACCTAACCTCTTTTGTGTGTGTGTATCCACTACCCTCTTATCATGGAAATAGATAATTTTAGTACTTTTGTCTTTTGACCTTCATATTAGCTTCATAGGTAGTTGATCTGCTACCTTTACTATAAATTTGCCTTTACCAGTGATTTTATTGTTTGTTTTGATAATGTTCTTATTCCTATTTGTGATCTTCTCATTTTCACTTAAGTAAGTCTTTTTAGCATTTCTCTTAAGACTGCTTTCTTGGTGATAAATTCCTTTAGGTTTTTCTTGTCTGGAAAGCTCTTTATCTCTCCTTCCATTCTGAATGATAACCTTGCCAAGTAGAGTATTCTTGGGTGTAGTGTGCTTATATCTGTGTATTAGGTAGATCAGCTACGTCTCTCATGTTTGGAGATGTGACCTTATGTAAGAGATGCCTTATGAGGCCCAGCAGTGTGCTTCCCTCTTGTCACCAGTTCCAAATGTTCCAGGAGTGTCCCCTGTGTTGGCTACATGTGTCCTTCTGTTGTGGCAGGGTTGCTCTTGCTGCAGGTGCCCAGGGAGGCTAGGCTGGCCCCCTGCCTGGTTGGTTTTAATGTTTAGCTGACTGTGGCTGTTATGGTCCCTTCAGGTACTTTATCAGGCATGGGGAGCCCCAGCACAGTTGGCTGCAAAGTCTAATAGCACATTCCTGTTACAGTTTTTCTGTTAAGTTAGTAGGCCCCCCAGCATGAGAGGTTGCTAGACTCAAGGGTTACAATTGCTGTAGGCCTCCCACCTGCATGCTGTTGTCTGATCTCTCAGGAGTGCAGCTGAGTGGGGCCGGCCCTAGGCACAGGAGCACCCAATTTTTTCAGGCTTTGGAAAGTGGGGCTTATCCCCTGTGTGGCTATTTGAAAGCACAAGTCTTTTGCAGCTGACAAGCCCCACCACCCACAGGACCACACACACCTTCAATACAGTCCTACCCTGTGTGCATACTGTAACCCACTGAAGTGGACCCAGTCGCCTCCACACAGTGGGTCCACACACTCCACCAAAAAAATACCATTGTTAATAAAAAGAACCAGAGCTCCTTTAAGGAGTAGTTGATTCCAAGTCTGGGGTAAGGAAAATTCAAGGTAACTATGAAGCATCTTGTGCTAGAGAGAGAGAATGAGAAGGAAAGGAGGGAGGGAGGGTTAGAGGAAAGGAAAGAAAAGAAAAGAAAAAAGAAAGGAGGGGCATATTGTATGCACACCAGCGCCAACTTGCACGGCCAAAGTTGGAACAAATTGAACAACAAAATGATATTTTTGGATTATAATGTAAAAAAATTAAATAATAATCATGAGTCCATACTAATATAAATAAATTAATGGATAAATAAAACAAATGGCGGAAAAGCGACAACTCTTTAATAAGGAAAAATTACAATTAATAAAGGCAGAAGAAAAGATAATAATAGAATATCCCCTCTAGAACACCACAGTAATAATTGCTCCAAGTAAGACCCACCAATAAATGCTAAAAGTAGTGGGCAAAAATTTAAGCAGAAACAGGATGTTTGTATAGTCTCAAAGTACTTCAGTCAAAAATTAGGAATTACAGGAGTGATGTCAGCATCATGGCAGAGTGAGATTTTCCCCGTAGACTCTCCCCTCCAAGATACAACAAAAAGGACATTCATATACCAACAGAGGACATTCACACAACACAAAAGATGTCTGAGAGACCCATGCAGCCTTACATATGAAGGTGGAGGTGCTGGAACTCCCGGAGGAAGTGGAAGGAAGTAAAGAGAACCCCTCTCCTTCCCCAACAGCAACAACTATGAGTCTGCATGGCTCTCAGAGAGAGAGGGGAGAGGTGTGGCCTTCCATGGGACAATCATCACTCTCCAAATTCTCTCACAGCCCATGGGAAATTCCCACATGGAGGGGACTGTATTGCTCTGGGGGTGTCTTCATCAAGCTAGCGCCCCAGAAGAGCAGATCAGGAGGGAACAGTGAGAAGCCCCCAGGATCACGCCGGTGAAAGTAAGATCCCCTCTCCCCACCCAGTGCTCCAGCACAGCTGGTTGGCCAGATGGCCCACGGATCATGGCAGGCTCAGAATACACAGCTCTTGACCCCCACCCAGTGGTGTTAGGTGGAAGTTGAGACAGACATTTTCAGCACAAGGCAAAACAAACCCATGCCCTCAAGCAGTATGCAAAAATATATTAAATCTCCAAATCAGGAGAGTGACAAGCACCCAGAAGTCAATCCTAAAGGCACTGAAATTTATAACCTAAATGACAGAGAATTCAAAATAACTATCATAAAAAAGTTTAACTAATCACAAGAAAACAGATAGAAAATTCAATGAAATCAGGAACTTCTTCACAAAAGAGATTGAAACTATAAGGAAAAACAAATCAGAAAGGTTGGAGATGAAAAACACAATGGAGGAGATAAAGAAAAATCTGGAATCTTTAAAGAACAGAGCTGACAGTATGGAGGAAAGAATTAGCAATATAGAGGAAAGGAATGCAGAAGTGCTCCAGATGGAGGAGGAGAAGAAGTAAGACGGAAAAGAAATGAAGAAATTCTTCAAGAACTATTCAACTCAATTAAGAGACCCTCTCCAAGGCATATGGTATTAAAGCTGGCAAAAGTCAATGACCAAGAAAAAAATATTAAGGGTAGCAAAGACAAAAAAATAACCAACAGAGCCGGCCCTGTGGCTTGGCGGTTAAGTGCGCACGCTCCGCTGCTGGCGGCCCGGGTTTGGATCCCGGGCACGCACCGACACACCACTTGTCTGGCCATGCTGAGCCTGCGTCCCACATACAGTGACTAGAAGGATGCACAACTATAACATACAACTATCTACTGGGGCTTTATGGGAAAAATAAAATAAAATAAATGAAATTTAAAAAGGAAAAAAAAAATAACCAACAAAGGCTTTCAGTGGATTTCTATGCAGAAATTTTACAGGCTAGGAGAGAGTGGAATGGTATATTCAAAATTCTGCAAGACAAAAACTTTCAGCCAAGAATACTCTATCCAGTGAAAATATCCTTCAGATATGATGGAGAAATAATAACTATCCCAGATAAACAAAAGCTAAGGGAGCTCATTGCCACGAGACCCCCACTACAAGAAATGCTCAAGAAGGCCCTCATGCCTGAAAAGAAAAAAAAAAAAAAAAGAGAAAGGGGATACAAAGCTTTGAGCAAGGAGAAAAAGAGGTAGACAAAATCAGAAAAATTGCAGCTCTCTATCAGAATAGATTAGCAAACATTTAATCATAACATCAAAGATTAAAGGAGGGAAAACAAAAATAAATGTAACCTCATCACTTTAACCACAAACTCACAAAACAAGATGGAATAAGTTGTGACGATAATAACTTAGAAGGGGAAGAAGAAAAGGATGGAATCGACTTAGTCTAGGGAAATAAGAGGCCATCAGATAATGGACTATCTCATCTACGAGACTCTTTATACAAACCTCATGGTAACCACTAAACAGATAATCAGAAGAGAGACACATATGACAAATCAAGAGAAAACTAAGAAAATCATCATACACAACTAACAAACAGAATTGGTAGTCCGAAGCACATGGGATGAGAAAGAAAGGAAATGCAGAAGATCCAGAAAATGAGTGAAAAAATAGCAACATTAAGCCCTCGTGTATCAATAATCACTCTTAATGTAAATGGATTGAATTCTCTAATCAAAAGACACAGAGTGGCGGGATGGATTAAAAAGCAAGATCCAACAATATACTGCCTCCAGGAAACACATCGCTGCTCTAAACACAAACACAGACTCGGAGTGAAAGGATGGAAGATGATACTCCAAGCTAATGGCAAACAAAAGAAAGCAGGTGTTGCCATACTTATATCAGACAAAGTAGACTTCAAGATAAAACAGGTAATGAGAGGCAAAGAGGGGTGATATATAACGATAAAAGGGACACTCCACCAAGAAGACATATCACTTATAATTATACATGCACCCAACATAGGAGCACCAAAGTACATAAAGCAACTATTAACAAACCTAAATGGAGATATTAATGACACCACAATTAATGACAACACACCCACTTACATCAATGGATAGATCATCCAGATAGAAAGTCAATAAGGAAATAGCAGACTCAAATGAAAAACTAGACGAGATGGATTTAATAGATATATAGAGAGCACTCCATCCAAACACAGCAGATTATACATTCTTCTCAAGGGCACATGGAACATTCTCAAGGAGAGATCATATGTTGGGAAACAAAGCAAGCCTCTATAAATTTTAGAAGATTGAAATATTAACAAGCATCTTTTCCAACCATAATGCTATGAAACTAGAAATCAACTATAAGAAAAAACTGGGAAACTGACAAAGATGTGGAGACTAAACAACATGCTACTGAACAACCAATGGATCGTTGAAGAAATTAAAGGAGAAATGAAAAAATATCTGGAGACAAGTGAAAATTAAAATACACCATACGAACTCATGTGGGATGCATCAAAAGTGGTCCAGAGAGGGAAACTCATAGCAATACAGGCCCACCTTAACAAACAAGAAAAATCCCAAATGAGCAATCTTAAACTACACCTAACAGAATTAGAAAAAGAAGAACAAACAAAGCCCAAAGTCAACAGAAGGAGGAAAATAATTAAAATTATAGCAGAAATAAATGATATTGAAACCAAAAATATAGTAGGAAGGATCGATGAAACAAAGAGCTGGGTCATTGAGAAGAAAAACAAAATTGACAAACCCTTAGCCAGACTCACGAAGCAAAAAAGAGAGAAGGCTCAAATCAATAAAATTAGAAATGAAAGAGGAGAAATTATAACAGATACCACAGAAACGCAAAAGATTGTAAGAGAATACTATGAAAAACTATATGCCAACAAATTGGACAATCTAGAAGAAATGGATAAATTCTTAGACTCATACAACCTCCCAAAACTGAATCAAGAAGAAATAGAGAATCTGAATAGACCAACCACAAGTAAAGAGATTGAAACAGTAATCAAAAACCTCCCAAAAAATAAAAGTCCGGGGCAAGATGGCTTCTCTGGAGAATTTTACCAAACATTCAAAGAAGATTTCATACCTATCCTTCTCAAACTATTCCAAAAAATAGAGGAAGATGGAACACTTCCCAACACATTCTATGAGGCCAACATCACCCTGATACCAAAGCCAGACAAAGGCAACACTAAGAAGGAAAACTGCAGAGCAATATCACTGATGAACATAGACACAAAAATCCTCAACAAAATATTGGCAAACTGAATATAGCAATACATTTAAAAGATCATACACCATGATCAAGTTGGATTTATACTAGGGACACAGGGATGGGTCAACATCGGCAAATCAATTAGTGTGATACACCACATTAAGAAAATGAGGAATAAGAATCACATGATCATCTCAGTAGATGCAGAGAAAACATTTTACAAGATCCAACATCCATTTATCATAAAAACTGTCAACAAAATGAGTATAGAAGGAAAGTACCTCAACATAATAAGGCCATATATGAAAAACCCACAGCCAACATCATACTCAACAGGGAAAAACTGAAAGCCATTCCTCTGAGAATAGGATCAAGACAAGGGTGCCCACTCCCACCACTTTTATTCAACATAGTACTGGAGATTTTGGCCAGAGCAATTAGGCAAGAAAAAGGAATAAAAGTAATCCAAGTAGGCAACAAAGAAGTGAAACTCTTGCTATTTGCAGATGACATGATTTTATGTATAGAAAACCCTAAAGAATCCATCAGAAAACTATTAGAAATAATCGACAACTACAGCAAAGTTGCTGGATACAAAACCAACTTACAAAATTCGGTTGCATTTCTGTACTCTAATAACGAACTAACAGAAAGAGAACTCAAGAATACAATCTCATTTACAATTGCAACAAAAAGAATAAAATATCCAGGAATAAAGTTAACCAAGGAGGTGAGAGACCTATACAATGAAAACTATAAGACATTATGGAAAGAAATCTATGAAGACATAAAGAAATGGAAAGACATCCCATGCACATGGACTGGATGAATAAACATAGTTAAAATGCCCATACTACCTAAAGCAGTCTACAAATTCAATGCAATCCCAATCAGAATCCCAATGACATTCTTCACGGAAATAGAACAAAGAATCCTAAAATTCATATGGGGCAACAAAAGACCCTGAATAGCTAAGGCAATCCTGAGAAAAAAGAACAAAGCTGGAGGCATCACAATCCCTGACTTCAAAATATACTACAAGGCTATAACAATTAAAACAGCATGGTATTGGTACAAAAACAGACACACAGATCAATGGAAGAGAATCGAGAGGCCAGATATAAACCCACAAATCTATGGACAGCTAATTTTCAACAAGGGAGCCAAGAACATACAATGGAGAAAGGAAAGTCTCTTCAATAAATGGTGTGGGGAAAATCGGACAGCCCCATGCAAAAAATGAACGTAGACCATTATCTTACACCACACACAAAAATTAACTCATAATGGATCAAAGACTTGAGTATAAAACCTGAAACTATAAAAACCTGGGAGAAAATATAGGCAGAACACTCTTTGACCTTGGTCATAGAGGGATATTTTCAAATTCCATGTGTACTCAGACAAGGCAAACAAAAGAAAAAATAAACAAGTGGGACTTCATGAGACTGAAGAGCTTCTGTAAGGCAAATGAAATCAGGATCAAAATGAAAAGACAACCCACCAGTAGGGAGAAAATATTTGCAAATCATATATCTAACAAGAGCTTAATCTCCATAATATATAAAGAACTCACACAACTGAACAAAAAAAAAGCAGACAACCCAATCAAAAAATGGGCAGAGGATATGAACTGACAGTTTTCCAAGGAAGATGTACAGATGGCCAATAGGCACATGGAAAGATGTTCAACATCACTAATCATCAGGGAAATACAAATCAACACTACACTAAGATATCACCTCACGCCACCAAGACAAAAAAGTAACAAATGTTAGAAAGATTGTGGAGATACAGGAACCCTCCTTCACTGCTGGTGGGAATGCAAACTGGTGTAGCCTCTATGAAAAATAGTATGGAATCTGAACCTGAAGGAGAACCTGAAATTAACAATCCAAAGAGGCTTATGCACCCCTATGTTCATTGCAGCATTATTCACTATAGCTCCTAAGTGTCCCTCGACTGATGATTGGATAAAGAAGATGTGGTATGTATATACAATGAAATACTACTCAGCCATAAAAAAAGACAAAATTTTCCCGTTTGCAACAACATGGACAGAGCTGGAGGGTATTTTGTTAAGCAAAATAAGCCAGAGAGAGAAAAACAGACACCACATGATTTCACTCATATGTGGAAGATAAATTAACACATAGACAGAGAGAACAATTTGGTGGTTAGCAGGGCCAAGGGGGTTGGGGTAGTGGGCACAAGGGGTGAAGGGACGCATTTATATGGTGACTGACAAACAACAATCTGCAACTAAAATTTCACAGGTGTTATAAACTATTATGACATCAATAAAAAAAATTAGGAATTACGAAGAGATAAATACAGTGGAGAAGCCCAGCAGACACACCTTAGCCAGTGATCAAGGTTAGCCCCAGTGGCGATGAGACGTGATGTCAGTCACCCCCCGTATGACACTGGGAGAAGGGTACATCACCTCATTAGTATTCTTGCCACAATATCCATAACCACTGTCTAAATACATGCACCCCTGTGTTCATTGCAGCGTTACTCACAATAGCCAAGACTTAGAAACAACCTAAGTGCCCATCAAGGGACAAATGGATAAAGAAGATGTGGTATATATACACAATGGAATACTACTCAGCCATAAGAAAGGATGAAATTCAGCCATTTGTGACAACATGGATGGACATTGAGGGTATTATGCAAAGTGAAATAAGTCAGAGGGAGAAGGTCAAATACCGTATGATTTCTTTCATTAAGTAGTAGATAATAAAACAATAAACAAACACATAGAGACAGAGATTGGATTGGTGGTTACCAGAGGGGAAGGGGGGAGGGAGGAGGGCGAAAGGGATAATTCGGCACATGTGGGTGGTGATGGGTTGTAATTAGTATTTGGGTGGTGAACATGATGTAATCTATGCAGACATAGAAGTATAATGATGTACACCTGAAATTTATACAATGTTATAAACCAATGTTACTGCAATAAACAAAAAAAATAAAATAAACACAAGAAAACATCACACAAACCCGCGTTGACAGACATGCTTCAAAATAACTTAACAGTATTCTTCAAAATATCAGGGTCATGAATGATAAGGAGAGACTGAGGAACTGTCGTAGAGTGTAGGACACCAAGGAGAGAGACGTCCTGGACTGCATTCTGAAACGGGGCAAGGACTTTAGTGAAAAAATGGTATTGTACCAATGTTAATGTCTCAGTTTTCATAAATATTCCATGGTTATGTTAGATGTTAACATGGGTGAAGGGATATAGGAATTCTATGTACCATTTTTGCAACTCTACTGTAATTCTGAAACTATTTCAAAAAACATTTTTAAGTTTTTACCTATGAAAGGGCTAAAGGATTTAGGATGATGGGTCGGGGTAACCAGGAGACTTCTTAATGAATATGTTTTATGTAGTTATGATTTTTGAACCATGTGAAGGTATGAACCATTTAGAAATAAATTAAATATTTAAAAATAAATACAAATAAGAGGGAGTAGGAATTTATTCTTTAGCTACTCTCCAAATTTTGTCCAAAGATTTAGATAAAAGGCTGTTCATGTGGCATATGATGCAATAATATGCACTATTAGAGGGAAGACATAGACATACATATATCATGAAAAAAAGTAAAACAAAATAAAGGGATTTATGTAGAGTTGGTGGCAGAAAGTAGTCAAGCCTTGGGATCTCATATTATAATGTACTATCAAAATGAAGTTTCCATTGCTATTGTTTGTGAAGCACAAAAGTACATCACCAACGATGCCAACAATAATTTAGATGCTTTGCTTCAATTAGACTCCTAGTAAGTGTTCAATGATTGAGTCCATGTTGCCTGTCTCTGCCTCTCCTCTACAGATCTCAGTCTGTTTCAGCAGAAAGAAAAGGGATATAGACCATGGTTTTACGGCAGCCTTTCCCTAGACTGCAATGTACTTTACATACATGAACTAATGAGCAGGAGAAAATTGATCGGAGGGACACGATGACCATAAAAACTTTTCCATGTTTATTTTCTAAAATTATATTTCCATGTTCAACTGAGAACCCAGTTGTGAGTTCAGGGTTTGGATCTGCAGATTTGCAATTATTTAATTGTACACAATATTTAAATATTTTCTTCTATTTACATGTGCCATTGCATGCTAACTGCACTCTACTGTGTAACTAAAGTTCAGATTTTAAAATTTGACTGTATTTGCTAGTGAGGTTTTGCTGTTGACAGAGATGCTAAGGTGACTGACTGTGTGCTTGGTATCTCTTCTGTGATAACAGACAGCTGCTCTATGGCCCTGCCATCCAGCAGGTAATGATTTCTTTATGTTACATTTTTGTTATTATTCTGACAATCTCAATTTAAATTATTTTCAAATCAATTTGCCTCCAAAACCCAGTGAATTAGGACACATTTTCCTTTTTTACGCAATTACTCCATATGCTTAGGGAAAACACAGTATTCGTGAGAAAGGATGAGTCATATTTTCTGGAATGCCCGGGTACCTTATAGCCATGATTGCTTCACGGATTTGCTATGCCCAGATCTACCTCTGCTTTCCTCTTCACGTTTGGGTTTATACCCAAGAAGCAGGCTTCTATCAGCTCTTTATTCCACTTCTCTGAATTCCTTTTGCGGATTTATAAAGGCTTTCTGACACAATGGTTATGGAAACAGCTAAATGCTTCTTTGTGATCACTACCTCTTACACAATAAAGATTATCTAATTGGATCAGTTCCTCTGATGTGTTCTTTTTCTTGAATGATAAGTTCTAGATTCACGTGATTTCTCTTATTGGAAAATTTTACTCTCCTATCAAATTTGTGTTCTATACTCAACTTCCTACTCCTATTAGACTAGATTCTCCTCATGTCTTGCTCTCTTTGTGTCCTGATGGAAAGACATTTTTTTTTCTGGACGTTTTTGCATGATGTTTTTGTTATTGTTGTCGTTGTATTTGTCTTTGTGTGCGAATGTGTGTTAAATTTTTTGTTTCACTGAATAAGGACTTAAAGATTAAGAATTCCTAAGTACTTCAAATTCCATATGCAAACTTGGTTGTCTTTTTGACGTGGTATTTTATGAAGCTTAATTTAACATCAAGCTGTTGGGGTTACAACAGAATATCTAAATGAACTTTCACTTCATTTTAAATATTTGGCAATATTCTGCCAGCTTTTTCTCAAGACATAAAAACACATAACAAGTGACGACCATATCATGACTTCCACCAGTAATTGTAGAAGACAGCCCCATTTCAGACATGATCAAATGTGGAAAAAAAAGGTTCTTCTTTGACTTGATAAAATGCGGTAAAATCAGTTTAACAACTCATATGACTATCCTGGTCTGCTGATTATCAGCCTTGCCTGCGTATGTATTATAGTTGGTGTTTACATTCCACTTCGTGTGAGGATATCTGAATATTTCTCAAATATTAATAGTGCATATTTTATTCACAAGTATTTAAAACCTATAAGTGATATTATGCCCATCTCAGAGGTATGACAAAGATTAAAACTTCATTGTTTATCTGCCTAAAGCCAGAATGAATATTACAAATCAAGAGAAATTACAGCTAATTTGTGAATTAATTTTGTGAGTCTAATTCTGGGACTCTGACTTGATATGAATAAATCAAGAAAAAAAATCCAAATTGGAGACAATTTTAAAAACTATAATATAAGAAAAAGAGAACTGTTGTTGTAAAAACTGATAAAATAGCACAGAGAAGGATTTCCTTACAAGAAAAAGAAGAAAATTTGAGAATTCCTATCTACATCCGCAAAAATATGAAAGGGCTTAAAACTAAGGGGGATCAATGGGAGGAATAGTTTATTATAAAGGAAGCCAGAGTTCCAAGAGATCTTTGAATGAGACAAGAATGCAAAGAAGCCTTAAAATATCAATACACAAGTCCATTCTAGAATTAAGAAAAAGCAATAATGCTATAGAGTATTGAATCAGCATAGAAAGCATAGAATTAAGAATATCATAGAATGCAGAGAAAGAGAAGGAAGAGATGAAACAGAAAGAGATAAAGATGATAGAGATATATGGGCATTCTGGAGAAAGAAACCAGAGGACGTGTAATAATCAATGATATAAATGAAGACAACTTTACTGCACTGAATAAAATACGTTTACTTATTAAAAGTGTTTACAAATTCTGGGCCAATTAATGAGAAAAGATATACATATAAATATAGCCTATGGTGTTTGTTGGTTTGTTTGTTTTATTTCCAGGATAAATTTTTAAAAATCTTATAAGAAGCGATACAGAGAAAAATAAAACAGATTACCTTTAATGAAGGGAACAGAGTCAGCTAAATGTTTCTTTCATCAGTACTTCTTCACCAGAAGATGATGAAGAAATGTCTGCAGAGTTTTGAGAGAATAAAGGTTGCAAAACCAGATTTCTATACCCAGCCAAGTTGCTATTGAACATTGCTATGTAAAGGAAACATGAAGACAGTCTTAGATATGCAAGAAATTGTACTCTTAAGAAAAAATCAAAGCTACATTTAACTGAAAAGTTTGGAAAAGTATGTGCCAAAATGTTAACCATTGATATTTTTTGGGTAGAGGGATTATTGATGATTGCCACTTCTTTATTCTCTTTTGAATCATTATTTTCTTAAAGAGATTCATTAAGCACTGTGTAGCAATGTAGAAATTATATTACTACACAATCCTAATCATCAGAATTTATTTAATATTACATAATATGTATATTATGCACAAGGGAAACAAATCAGTTCAAATTTAACAGTTACTGAAATTGCACTCTCTCTCTTAAAAATGAAGTTGACCCAAAGTAAAATCTGTGTGCCAAAACATAACTCTTTAAGTAAAGAGAGCTTGTGTATAGATTGTGCTGAAGTATCTGTTTTGTAAGCTTTTTAAATGTCTAGAGGAAGTTTTCTCCTTATCTAGAAATTATAGCAAGCATATATATGGATACGAGCTGAGAATTAGGTTGAGCTTAGCCCCAAACTTGCAAAACATACCAAAATGACAATGTATGTTAGCCCATAGAAGGATATTTTAAATAGGTTTCCTCTAGTAAATAATGTGCAAAACACTGATTTTTTTGTAACTTGCCTCAAATTTTAACATCTTTAGTGATTTTTGCTGTGCATCTATGATTTTGTTGTACCTTTTAAAAAAATTGTATTTAGTAATTGTAGCATATCTTCTATGTGTAGTGTAGAAAATTTGCAGCCTAGAAAATACTTCCAGAGAGAGTGGAGTGATTTAAACACTACAAAATATCACCATAATTTCATGTTCATATTGACTACAAATTTGAGGAAAATATTTTAGGTCTCATAATAAAAATGAATGCTTCTCAGAAATAAAATATCAACTTATTCTGAATTTCAAGATTTCTGTGTATTTAAAATCATAACAACATTTTATCTGTATTTGAATGTCATATCTCAATAAAAATACTTTATATTTTTCTAGTCTTAAATCTGAAAAAAATCATTTTTATATAAAGCCTTTTCTCCCACAGCACACTTAATACGACCTTGCCAATTTTACTGTTTTTATAAAGTAGTTGAAACATTAGCAAAACTTTATTATTTAGTAGGTAAATGTTAATATTTTACTAACAAAATAGGGCAGAAATTCTGATGCTCTATGGCTTTGTGAGGAGGGCTTGGTGACAGTCTACTTTCACAGCAGATATTCAGGGCCAAGCACAGAGCTGGGAGCACAGCAGAAAATTCAGTAAATATTTGTGTGATGAATCAACGACAGCTATTCCAAAATGGAGCCAGAGGTATAAAATTTATAATCGCTACTCTGAAGACCTTTATGAAAATGCTTTAAAACTTAATATTTCTCGGGGCCGGCCCGGTGGCGCAAGCGGTTGGGTGCACGCGCTCCGCTGCGGCGGCCCGGGGTTCGCTGGTTCGGATCCCGGGCACGCACCGACGCACTGCTTGGCAGGCCATGCTGTGGCGGCGTCCCATATAAAGTGGAGGAAGATGGGCACAGATGTTAGCCCAGGGCCGTCTTCCTCAGCAAAAAAAGAGGAGGATTGGTGGATGTTAGCTCAGGGCTGATCTCCTCACAAAAAAAAAAAAAAAAAAAAAAAAAAAAAAAAAACTTAATATTTCTCATCTGTCATTACAAATTTCCTTTGACATATAAAATCAATATATTACTCAATTTTTGAATATTCTTTTTAATGTTGCCACATAGGTCTAAAGTCCTTTCATAGTTCATTGAAATGTATTTGGGCTTATTTAAATATGTTATTATGTCAATTCTCCAGTTTAAATCAAAGTTTGCAACTTGAATTGCTCTATAATAATATCTATTCTCTTGAAGAGAGAAAGTAGAATGGTGATGAAAAGAAAAGAAAAACAGAGAAAATCAAGATATTTGGCTTGAATTTGGCCTTAGGGATATTTAATTTATTAGATAGTATCTGCTGATTGCCTGCATAATGTCCATTCTTTTGGATGGATTTTTTTTTTTCCTTATTAAGAGAAACTTTGGTTGATGTGCCCTGCTGAGAAAGTACATTTTATGATCTCTTTTGTAGGGAAACAGTAATATAAAAGCAGTTCTTGGGTGGAGCCTCTGGGAAATCCTTTTTGTGGCTAAGATGGCTGGGGTTCCTGCCACCGTCTTGAATAAGGAGGGAACTTTGACCATGGAAGCCTCATGCTAAGGATGCTGAAGCAGAAAGATTGAAAGAGCCTAGATTCCAGATAATTCTGTGAAACTTCCGTTTCAGCCCCGAACTGCCTGCCACTAGACTTTTCGACTTTAGTAGGTCGCTGCTATTTCTAGACTCTGAACTAGCAGCCAAACACAATTCCTGGCTTACTCAAGATATAATCTTGACCCTTAGTAAGTACAGTATGATTATAGTCCAGTCATAAAATGCTTTGGTTATCCTATTTTAATTGTGTTAGTCATAATGCTAACTCATCTCACTAGGCTTTTCTAAGAGATAACTACTTACACATTTTCCTTCATTCTCTAAATATTTTCTGAGCAGTCATTAGGACCTTAGAATTTAGCAGTATATATTTCGAAATGTATATTTTGAGTTAAATTGCTAAATAATTTGTGTTTAATCATGACTAATAAACCAACAATAAAAAACAACATAATTAATTTTTGAACTTATATGTCTAATTTAATCACATAGCTAAATATGTACTTTAATGTTAACTAGAATTTTTCTCCTTTGAATAAAAATGCATATTTGAATATTGTGAGGATTTGTTTCTCTACAGTTATGAAAATACACATTGTGAAATTCTTAAACTTTGGAGAAAGTTACAAGATTATCTGAGTAGATATATTCTCTTCGTTTTTGATTAAGCAAATATTTATTAAGGACCTTCACACAGCACCAGGTGTAAAAGACCTGAACCCAGACTAAAGGAATTCATGATGCTCTCTCCAAATTGTGCGATAAAAAGTGTATGACAACTGTTCTAAGTATGTTTTAATTTTGTTTGCTATTATCAATTTTTCTCTCTAAGAGATGCTGTTGTCAATTGTATTTATTACTTTCTACCTGGAAAAAAACTTGCGAAAACTCAAAATCTACATAAACTGAAATCTTGGAAATGTGTGCTGAAGGCAATGTAACATCAGTATCCATCATCTGGAATCTTAGCCTCACGAGATGCTAGTCAAGAATGCTAGCAACTGGGACTTTCCTTTTAGGACTGAAAAAAAACCTGTATGTACCCAAGTTCTTTCTACTTCAATTCAAAACTTTGCCTAGAATTGAATCCACTAAAAAATGATAAAGTAGATTTGAATAAATACTTCAGAATTCTTCATTTTGAGATCCTCTGGGATTAAGTAGCTTTGAAAATTCTGGCGTAAAACACAAGGGAATATTTCTTTCTGGCACATCCAAACATCTAAATCAATATAAGAAGTTTGTCATGTTTTTAAAATATAACTCAAAATTAACACACACATAAGTGTTGTATTCTTCCTTTTCTGAAAATATTTTTTCTATTGAAGATGTTAAGGTCAGAATCATCTTTGAAAAATCATCAGTTGGCTATTTCTATAACAAGAGGAGGTCTTTGGCTTGATGTGACATCTGCCCTTTATGATAGCAATAATTTTACTCTTCTGAAACAGGCACACTGTGTCACTTTGTATTAGACGAGTTTTCAATTTCAAGTGATCAGGAGAACTGACTTTCAGCAAGATTGAATAGCTCACCTTTTGGCTAAAAGACATTGTTTTAATAACACTGTTTTTTCTTAACTCTTTTGATTTCCAGTAAATATATGAGTTATCTGCCAAGAGTGGATATTAAATAGCTGCTAGCAGGCTCTTTAAAGTATGAAGCCATGTTGGCATTAAGAAAAATTCTCCCTTTAGTGCTAGTCCCTTGGTTTAAGGAGATGCCTGACCAGTGATCTATAGACTCATACTTGTGCCTGTATTTCATTTAACAGTGTTGACTAGAAGGCTCTAACATATTTAAATTCTGTTTTATTTTAAAAAAAAAAAGTACTCTTTGTGACCCAAAGAGCAAAAACATGTACATCAGATCATTTGACCAAGACAAAACAAACATTTGATGTATTATCAATTCTTAAGGGAAAAAAAGAAGCAGGTATCAGTTAAAAAGAAATATCAGAGTAAAAGTTATAGAATAGAAAATAACGGCAAAACTTACAAGTTTTTTAACTTTTATGTCAATGTTTTGATGGAAATTCATAGCCATTATATACCAGTACAGTGTGCAAATATTTTCTCCTTTTGCTTATTCTTGGAAATATGTATGTTTGTGTTCTCTGGGGAGAACATTTTTCCCACATAAGGAACTGTTCAATTTACGTGGAAAACATTTTTCACCTGCCCCCTTTTTCTTACCATGATGCGCACTGCACTGTCTTCTTTGTTAAGAGCCTTACCTGAACTTTAAAAAGAAATTAGAATTAAAGTGGTTGCGATTTTCTCTCTTATCTTTTTAATATTGGATTTAAATGCTGTCCTTGATCTTGTCTTCCTAAAATACGAATAAAATTAACTAGTTTTTAAAAAATAGCTTTAGTTCCACCCTGTGTGGCTTTGATTTTTAAAATCATGCACTATGCAAATTGGAGTGGATATAGTCCTTCAGAATTCAGCTGAGCTGTTACAACAAAAACATGAGTCAGAGATGAATACTTGGGTTAATAATCAGTTTTTCAAGAAACTTATATGTGTAATAAGTAACCAACTCTCAGATACTTTTTTCCTTTACTAGAGTCTGTGTTTCATTTTTGCTCTTTCTACTAAGCCTTTTGCAGATTTTTCAATGCCCCCAAACAAATGTAATTTCTCATAATTCTCATTCCATCCTGAAAGAATCAGAATCCCATACTGATTTATGAGGATTCTTCTGCTTTTACCTTCTTGAATTTTTTTTTCTCTGCCCTGCTCATTGGACTAGAATTAAGAAAAATGAAAAACCCAAGCCCTACCACTTCCCCTTTTCTATCATTTTTATAATCTCAGTTTCATTCCACTTGACTGGAAACAGGCGCCACAGAAGGAATACTTCCCGTCCAGAACCAGGTCAATGTCAAGATACAATCGCCACTGGGGTGACCACCCCGAGCCCCATTTACCAAGGGTTTTCAGATCACTGAGAGAATGTCTATACCTATATTGATACATATGTTTCTGGAGCATGTATTCTAGTCATACATAACAAAGTCAAAATACTCATTGATGATGCCAAAAAGTCAGTAACATTCCTGGGTGTTATTTTCCTTATCTGTAAAAAGAACTGGCTCCACCAAATAATCAGTAAAGTCTGCCATTGTTAATGCTCCATGATTCTATATTCAAAATAGAGAATTAGAAAATTCATAACTTAGAATTACATTTACAACATTTTGTTAAGACTAATTATTTTCTTTAAGAAAACTGTCTACCTTGACAATCCCCAATCAAAAATCCTTGTGAATTGTACCGTGTGCTCAACAATGACATCAGTAGCGGCAGCAGCTAAGCTCCACAGTCTCCCGGAGGCTGTGGAAGCCCCGAAGGTGCTGGTGCGCCTCACCTCCAGAAAATCTCTGGTCTCACTGGTGATTGTCTCAGTTGCACCCAGCACTAGTCCATCAGACTTTCTTTAAGAGGCTGGCTCATCTGAATTTCCTTCAATTTGAGATCACATGTTAGCAATTCTTCCATTTCTCTGGAAGTCCCTCTCTTTCTCCTTTTTCCTTTGCTCTATTCCACTTTTCCATGGAATGAACTCCAGTCAGCGCCAATTTGGTCTTCTAATCTTATATTCTTACTGCATAAACAATAATGCTCACAAAATCAATTGTCTCTTCCTTATCTTCAAATTCTTTCATCTAGCAAGTATTTTTTTTTTTTTTTGCTTCTTTTCATGTGTGCAAGACTCGTGTGGAGGATACATTGATGAGCCAGGCATGGTGCTTGCCCTCCATGGTCTTGCCTGGTGCTGGGTGAGGCAGATGATTGCAATGCTGTAGGATCATCGCCTGCACACATGGGTATAACTATCTGAGGTAGAAACCGTGTCTATCTTGCTTACTGTCATATCCCTGTCTGAGTTTCTTTGGGCTGCCATAACAATTTACCACAAATTAGGTATCTTAAAAGAACAAAATTTTTTTGTCTCACAGTTCTGGAGGCCAAAAGTCTAAAATCAAGGTGTCGAAGGGCTATACTCCCTCTGAAAGCTCTAGTGAAGAATCCTTCCTTGCCTCTTCTAGTTTCTGGAGGCCCCACATATTCCCTGGCTTATAGCAGCATAACTCCAACATCTGGCTCAGTGTTCACACTGACTTTTTCCCTGTATCTGTATATTCTCTCCTACTCTTGTAAAGACATCAGTCACAGGTTTAGAACCCACCCTAGTCCAGTAAGACTATGTCTTAACTAATTACATCTATCAACTATTACATCTACAATGACCCTATTTCCAAATAAGCTCACATTCTGAGGTTCCAAGTAGACATGAATTTTAGGGGGACACTATTAAACCCACCATTGCCCCCACCTCCCAGAATATTTTTTAGAACTCATGTTTGACATAGAATACCTGGCAATATTCAATAAATAAATGGATGGTGGAAGGAATAACTAATAAAGGTGTTACGGGAGCACACATTTGAAGAGCACTGACTCCAGTCTGGATTGGGTCAGAAAAGGCTTTCAGGAAGAAGTAACCTCCAAAGTAATGTCTTTAGCATTAGTGAGAATTAAGATAAGGGGAGGGATGAGGGAATGTGAAGAGGAAGAAAGAGTGTTTCAGGCTGTGGGGACAGCTTGTATAAAGACCCTGAACAAAAGAAAACATGGAGCATTCAGGGAATTGCAATCAGTGTGACTGGAGTATGGTAGGGCCAAGTGGAAGTAGTGAGTGTTCATCTGTGACGGTCCCATAACGTTCTGCATCTGTGCTTACATACCCATGCACAGACACGCATGCACACACACACACACAGATAGCCTTTAATCTCTTGTGCCCCAAGAGCAACTCTTTAGCAGTCCAAGAGTTAGAGATGAAAGGAGCTTTAGCCCAGTGGTGTTAACCCTTGGGGAGATGATCAATCTCTCTGAGAATCTGATAAAAGCTGTGAACCCTCTCCTTAGAAAAGTCACATATTCTCAAACACAATAAATTCTGAGAATTTGAAATGGTAGTCTATGGTCATGGATTCCAGGATAATCATTCCTAATCAAGACTAACAATGGCCAACTGTACTTCAGAACTGCTTTTGCCCAAATACCTGGCTCTAAGAAGGAACTTGCAGAAATTGAAATTCAGGGGAGAAGCTAATTTGTCGTTGGTCATCTATGAGAATCTGAAAAACTAGGAATGAAATTTCCTAAGAAATTTAGAATCTTATCAGAACGTCTAGGTGTTAGGTTTGTTCTGCAGTATTAGTATAGTGTTACTGTTTTCAAAGTTAATATCTCTGGTTTGTATCTGTCAAATGAATAATAAAAATAGAACCTAACTCCTGGCCTGGTTGTAAGGATTAAATGAGTTAATACAGGTAAAGTATACCTGGAACATATACTCAGAACTGTCAATAGTTATGATGACCATCATCATCATTATCTTTATCTTTATAATTCTCCTGAAATACTAAAATTAACACTAAGAAAATCTGAACCAGGGGGACCCAAATCTGGCACTATCTTTTTCACACTCACGCCATGTGATCTGGAGCTCAATGGGCCTCTCATGTCCTCAGAATGTCCTGTGTCTGATTCCGATTCTGTCATACTCTACACCGGGCTCTAAAGGCTAGCAAAGACTGGCACCTAGGAAAGCTCAGTCCTGGCTGACTCCAGACTCAGGCGTTTGGGGTAAGAATGGTCTGGCTTAGAGCTCAGAACTGATACTAGCTTGATCTGGGCTCCTCGTTCCTGCACCACCCTCCAAAGTCTTTCTTGATGCTCTTGCATGGTTCCAGCACCTACAGACTGTGCGGAGAAATGGCTTCCCACCACATAGGCACTGATCTGGTTCTAGGGTGCCAGAGGAGTTAGCTGGCTTCCCACATTCTCTTCCTCCTCCTTTTCTTCTCCACCCTCACCTCCTTTTTCTCCTTCTCTTCCCTCCCTTTCTGCTTCTCTGCCTTCACCTTCACCTTCTCTTTGGCCATTGCCTCAGGACCTGGATCCTTAGGCCTAGTTATTATGTAGTCTGCTATGGCCCAGGCATCCCCTAACCAAGGACCCCTACACCCCCCGCAACAGTGCCCTCCACATTTGTTTGTTGCATCAAATCTCTGTTCCCAAGGCAAATCAACTCTTATAGAATAGAACTGCTTCCTCCTTCACTGAAAATGGGCTCCTTTGAAGGTCACGGGGATTCCCTGGCTCTTTGCTGTGTGAGTCTATCTTAGCTTGTTATGGATGTCATCACATAAGTAGTATTTAAAGGATAGTCCTGAGTGGGATGGAATAACGTGTGGAGGCAGCTAGGGAGGATGCAGGCAGGTCCTTGGGGGACAATTATAAAAATGTTGCTTAATTGTTCCTGAATCCTTCAACAAATTCTCGCTAGTAAATGCTTCAGGTGGAGGAAATTCTTTAGAAGCTGCTGACGTAGTGAAGCTGGTGACTAATGTGATTTAAAAAATAATAATTTGGCCTGATTATAGAGCTAGACCAAACGTGTAGGCTAGTCCATCAGCTTCTGCTCTTGTGCCTGTGCAGGTGCCAGACAGTCCAGATGTTGCAGTCGCCCCCCCTCTTCCATCACTGTTGCACCACCTGATTCTTTTTTCCAAACTCCTTACAGTCACCCCTCGGGTCTCAGCAGAACTGCTGCAGACTGTCAAACATGCTCTCCTGGCATTATCATGGACATGGGAGGTGAAGCAAAAGTTGCAGGCGCATATGGCTCTGGAAGTCCAATAGACAAGGCAAAACTCCAGACTGACTTTGTGCAGCCTACAGGTCCCTTGCTTCAGCTGACTCTGTGAGGATGCAGACATGGCAGATGCGGGTGATGCTGCTGGCAGGGAGGCAAAAGCAGATATCCTGTCATCAGCACAGAAGTACTTCTTCCTTTACTCCACTTCATTGTCGCCCTTGCTCTCAGGTTCTACTGCATATGTTAAATGATATGTTTACTACATATGCTCCTGACTGAGACCCCAAAGGTGCAGGGTCCCCATTAAACTCAAGCCCTCCTTGTGGGGACCTTCCCAGGAGACAGTATTCCTGCCATTCATTTACTTGGCTGCCATCCCAGAACAAGGAAATTAACTCTGGCTGTGAACCTGCTATATATTAGGCACTCTTTCCGTATGTCGTTAGGGAAACTCAACGCCATCAGCTCTTAAAACCATTCTAGAGATAAGGTTTAGGATGTGCCCAGGTTCCACAGCTAGTAAGCAGCAAAGCTGAGAAGCCAACATGGGCAGCCTGACTCCAAAGGCCAAGATTTCACTCTTTTCTATGCTGCTTTTAAATACCTTCAGCTATTCTCTTAACTGCTCTGTTGTCACAGACGTCCACATCCTGAGTCAATAATTGAACAAGACTGTAGAGAAGCCAACCAGCAGTCAAGACTCTAGTTCTATTCTTAATTTTGTGTGTGTGCATGAGGAAGGTCAGCCCTGAGCTAACATCTGCCAATCCTCCTGTTTTCGCTGAGGAAGACTGGCCCTGGGCTAACATCCGTGCCCATCTTCCTCCACTTTATATGGGACGCCGCCGCAGTGTGGCCTGACAAGCGGTGCCTCAATGCACGCCTGGGATCCGAACCTGGGCCGCCAGCAGTGGAACGCACCCACTTAGCCGCTACGCCCCGGGGCCAGCCCCTATTTCTTAATTTTTAGACAAACTTTGTAAATCTTCTTAGACTAATCTGTGTGTGCTGTTTCACTCAGCCCCTCTGGGGTGTGGTCAGCCCTCAACCACTAAGAGCAGTTAGAATAACCTTCAGTGTAGAGGATCAGAACGTGATAATCAACAGGATAGAAGCATCTAATTCCGTTACATAGTATTTCATAAGTATGAATATGAAACTTGCTTGTATTATTCTAAAGGTTATACTGTAAAAAAAAATTAATAGTATAACTCAAGTAGTACTTTTGTTTGCCCAGTAAGTAGAGGGATGTGTATATATAGCATAGAGTAGAATGGTAACTAAGGAATTGACCAGAAAACTTAATTCTGTTCTTGAATTCCTCATCTTATAGACTGAAAGGTGAAACCCCTGAATAACTGAGAGCTGTCTATTAAAATCTGTACCATCATTCATCCCCTAGCAGTGGGGTGATCTATGAAAAGCACATTAAACTAATTGGGAAAAGGATTATGTTGTACATTTTCTTCTTATTATCAACTTGAGACAATTAGCTAAAATGTGTTAGTAGCAAAATAAGATATATAGACACACCTCAATCCATCAGCTATAATACCAAACAGATCAGAAGATATAACATATGGAAATAAAAAATATATTATCACATTCCCTGGATATTTAAAGATAACTCTTTTCCTCAATATTCTATTAATATGGCACCAACTATCCAGAAACTGATACAGTGCCTTTATAAATTCTTTTAATAATGGAGCAGAGCGTTTTTTAACTCTTTTTTCAAAATCAGCCCACAGTTTTCAATAGGGTTATTTTTGATATTTGTATATTTGTTTTGCAAATATGGAAACATTTCTTTCCATTGGGTTGTCTATTAAGATTATATCCTATGTCTGACATAGCTGAAGATATTGTTAATGTCTGCATCATATTCCAAAAAATATCTCAATATCATGTGCTAATTTTTAGTAGTAACCAATATTTCTGACTGTATTATAAAATCTATTATTGCTGAACTACTAAATGAGTGCTTTCATTAATTATTTTTAACCTATACAAACCTTTTTGTTTAGCTTAGATGTGGATTTACACAATGGTTTAAGATGACAGCTTTTGTTTCTTTCCTCAGCATATTCAGTTGGAAAAAGCTTCAAATGGATACGGGCTGGGATCCAAACCTCGGCCCCACCAGAGTGATTGGGGACAGTTACTTAGCATCTCTCATCTCTTTCCCTTGTCAGTAAAGTGATGACAATAATACCCATTATTTTAAAGAATTGTTGACGGGATCAAAGGATGCAACCCACTTAAAACACTTAACAAGTACCTGCCTTTAGTAGGTACTTACCAAATGTGGTTTCCCTTTGCTTCGCCCTTTTGGGCTTGTCCGAGTCTCTATGTAACAGCCCTGCGGTCAGACACATAGAAGACTGGGGTCTTGGCATCCTTTCTAATTATTCCTCTTTTCTTTTACCCTCCACTTGCTCTCTGAATATGAAATGAGCCTTGGTCCTTTCCAGGTTTTTATCTTTTCAATAATAAGATATTAGTTTTCATTAAAATTGTATTTTATGTGCCATTTCCCACTAATGTGTGAAGTTAACATTTTCTGCTTCTATCGTTACAAGATTTGTGATCCCCTCAAGTTCATTTATTTGGCTTAGCCTCACAGACGCTTCCTCAGTCTTCCCTTCCATGAGTTAGTGAGAACTGATAGCATCTTCTGTGCGTGGGGCTAGCCTGGCAGTCTCTGATCACTTGGCTTTCTCAGGAATCACTCTGTCTTTTTGACCAGAAGGATTTTTATATTAAGGTAAATAGTCTAACCAGGAAAAGTCACTCTCACTTTGGGGGAGGCACATTTTGAGGAGGGTTTTTTTTTTTTTTTAAGTTTTTCAGATATTCTGATTTATACACAAGAATATGTATATGTATTTCCCAGATTCTACTCTTAAGTAGGAGAAGGAAGAATGAGGCAGCATGTTGTCAAGACTAGGAGTCTGTCTGTTGCTTACTTGCTGGCTTATTATAAGGTTTAGGATCACCACTACTTAATTATCCTTTCTTAAATTCTTTCTTTGGCAATCACTATTATTGATCTTCACCTCTTGTGCTTGAGAAGAGACACACCAGTGAGAAACCTCATTAATGTCCCAAAAGTCATTATCAGCTCTACCAATGGTCTACATCCAGGGTGACAAACTGTAACCCACAGGTCACATCCAGCCTGCTGCTGTTCTGTAAAGATGTGTTGGAACACAACCACACCCATGCATTTACAGATTGTGTGTAGCTGCTTTTGTGCTACAGTGGCAGAATTGAGTAGTTGTGATATGAATGTAAGGACCACAAAGCTAAAATATTTGTCATTTGGACCTTTCAAGGAAAAGTTTGCCAACCCCAAGTCTACATAGTAAGATTGGAGAATGTTTTCTTACAGGGTGCCCAGAGATACAGAAGGCCTTTTTCCTTTTTTGAGTCCCCTCCTGGGGAGACCTGGCGTTGTGAATTTCAAGGCTCTGGCGTGCGGTAGTGCTGACAGATCTGGGTGTAGGAACAAGTCACTTGACCTCTCCAAACAGTCCCACATCGTGGCCAATTGGCAAGTGTGACTTTTCTCCTTTTCTTTACAAGGAAGCTTGATGTTGAAAATATTAACTTGTGAACCCTGCTGATGTGGGAAGTTAAGTATTTTAGATGCCAGAGGCAGATCTTTCAATATTTAACATCAAATAAACCATTTTGTAAAGTCCAGTGCTAATGCACTATACATTTCCTTGCATTTAATCAGTCTTCAGATATTTACTCAATACTTAGCTTTCTGATGATGCTCCAGCTAAATATGAAATGTCAATATTTTCTTTCCTGCTTCCACATCATCCATTGTTGTCCTAAAATACTTGCCGTCTTTTGTCTGTTGCTCGATACCTTTCATGGTTCTGTTCTCTAACCTCATTTTCATTGCTTCCACATAAAAACAAACCTCCATTTTATAATGCGAGAGCCCTTACCCCTTGAATTCAGATTTCTTCACTAACTCTATCTTCATTTTTATCCCAAGGTAAATTAAATAAATAAATAAATATGCTGTCACCAAAAATTTTGAATCTCATCTGCTTTTGATTTTCTAAAAATGAGTGAGCTTGAAAAACACTAGAATTGTTTGTTTATTCCTTAACTCAAGCATATGTTTCTCTGTTTTTACATCTGAATTCAGCTTATAAAATAGACTTCTCTGATGTATTTGGGTACAGCATTTAACCCTTCAGGCTCAGTCAGGTGTAGCTATCGTTTAGGTAATTGATAAAATCTTAACTAAATTAGGGACTTTTCATAAGTTCCTGAATATAAAGTCTAATAGAAAAGAATGGAGGAAAATAGTCTTTAAAAAAACTTTGTTTCTTTTGCTTTTGTCTTCCCCTAGTGAAAAGATGAATGAGCCAATGGGGAGTGAATATCCCTAATTCCCCGTGCCGGTGAAGTGCATGGGCACGTTCAGGCAGAATCCTCCAAAAGCCAGCTACTCCAGGGAACACACCTGAGCCATTTCTAATCTCTTTGATAAATGCTACTGCAGTTCAAGTTTCAGAATCAATTGGGAAAATATATGAAGCAGGGCCTCTTCTGATTCAGTGGCAGGTCTGTTCTAAACAGGCACACATAGTAAATCAGAGTTTTCACTTTTCATTGCCTGGAACTAACTCAAACTGTCAGTATGTGGCCAGGTGTAAATCAGGCAGTTAAGATGGAGGATTGCAAACAACTTGGGCCACAGCATTAGATACTGGAAAAGAATTTGAAGATCAAGCTCTTGAGGGAAATAATCAACTGGGAAAAGTTAAAGTTAATGCCAATATTAAGAAGATTATAATGCCAATTGCACAGATTACAATATTAAAATGGAGCCAAATAGTAATTAGGTTGCATCAAGAATATACTAATAATTAGAGTGAATCTCATTTAATTTACTAACTTAATTTAAAAAAATAGTTGCTGGAGTATGTGAGTCACCAAGGCTTAAATGTAAAGATAAAAAATAGTAAATATCATTCATATAAACATAAAATTATCTGAATGTGTACTGGTAGCTGGAGGTCCTATTGCCACTAATTTTTAATAAGTAGACTATTCACTTTGGTACAATCAACACTTAGCTCTCTGCAATCTAGTGCAGGATCCACATTTCTGTTCTTTCATAGGGGAGGGCTATGAGTTCACCTGGAGGCGAGGACATACACATTCCTTCTCTCTCACGTAGGTGGTTCTGAATTTTTTCAACCTGAGAAACACATGTATAGTTATAATGAGCCTTAGAATTCAAGTCCAAGCTTTTCACTTTAGAGATGAAGAAACTGAGGCCAGATGATATTAATGACTTACTGCAGAGACAGCATGACATCTTCTAAACAACTTGGGGATTGAATTCAGGAGACATAGGTTTGAATCCTAACTACAAATTCAATTTTATTAATTTCTCTGAGCCTCAGTTTCTTCCTCTATGTGTGGCAAAATAGTATAAAATAGTCTCTTTTTTTCTACTGGGCTAACATTCTTTTTTTTCTAGCCTTGGAATTACCCCTATGTATTTGTAACTCAGAATTAGTTATCAGATTAGAACTCGGAACAAAGACATCAACTCTTAACTTTTTAATTCAAAAGGCAAGGTCTAAGTATTCAGACTGAAAAGATTTGAAGGTACGTGTAGTTTGGCAGGACACATTTTTTTTCCTGGTTCTTCTCCAGCACCACTACCCACCCCTAGGAGATAGAGACCCTGTGAGCTGGAGAGTGAAAGGAGACCTGGAGAGAAAGCAATCCAGCTTGAAAGTCGGTCTGTCTCCTCGCTGTCCTGCCATCTCCCTATCTTTGAGAGGGTGGGAAGTAATAACAAAATGTTCTTAAATAGGTTTGAAGGATCAGACATTTGAAGGACTTCTGTCCTCTCTAAACTGAAGCCATCAACAAACTTGCTGATGCCCCTCTAGCCACAATGGCGATAGAACAGAAATAGGTAGCAGGGGTGTTAGAAGAGTGAGGGCTTACTACAGTCTCGTGGCTTCCACAAGCAACATGAAGGAACAAGAAAAGAACCAAACATTTTCTATGCCTTTGATAAAAGATTGGAAGACTAGGGCGGGGGGCTGCCAGCACAACCAATGGAGCACCACAGTCAAATGAGGAAGAGTTAGCCCTACCTGAGCCACCTTTGGGCATAATGTCCCCAGATCAAGCAGGATATGCAACACATCTATGGACATAGCAAGGTTAGAAGCTGAAGATGAAAATAATTAAAAATCCACCGAGTGATGATTCTATATCTCTGTGAGGTACAGTATGGATGAAGTCATTCACGTACTCTTCGTCAATGCTTAGTGAGGTTTGTTAAAGACCCTCCCACATCTTGGATCAACATCAGAGCTGGTGGCTTTCAAAAAGCAAGAGAACAAACTTAAATACATGGAAAGTTACTGAATTTAACAAAACTTACCTGAAAATAACTAAATTATATTTTCTTTATCAGACTGATTAGGAGCTTTCAATTAGAAATTAAACTGATTAATAGGAAATAAAGTTAGAATTTTGCTCATGTGAGTAATTGACTGTAAAATGGGTACTTATATTGGCTTCCTATTATTGCTCTAATAAATTAACACAATTTAGTGGCTTAAAACGATACAAATTTATTTTTTTATAGTTCCAGAGGTCGGAAGTCCACAATGGGTCTCATGGACTAAAATCAAGGGCTACATTCCTCTGGACCCTCCAGAGGAGAATATGTTTCTAGAGGCTGCCTGCATTCCTTGGCTAGTGGCTCCTTTCTCCATCTTCAAGGACAGCAGTGTAACATCTTCAAATCTCTCTCTCTCTTACCTTTTGCCTGAGTTTTCCATCTTTTAAGCACCCTTGTGATTACACTGGGTCCACCCAGATAACCTCCCTTCTCAAGACCCTTAATTTAATCACATCTGCAAAGTCCATTTTGCCCTGTAAAGTAACATACTCACAGGTTCCGAGGACTAGGATGTGAACATTTTGGGGCCATTAATCTGTCTACCACAGTATGTGTGAGAGAGAGAGAGAGAGGGAAAGAGAAAAGTAGTGTGCTTCACAAACAAGAATTCAATTTAAATATTCAAATTCTCATTCTCCAGACTAGCAGTCAGTTAGCAAAATCACTTATTAAACCATGAGAATCTTATTATTTTCTATTGCATGAAAGTAGCCCCCCTTGAATGTCTAATGCCTTTGCTTGGTAAAATATCAGAATTAGAGTAACATTCCTAAGAGGACTTTCATCACATATTTTTAGCTACTAAAAGACAAAAATAAAAATAAATAAACAAACAAAAACAAGCTTCATCTCACAGAGAGAAGAATGCCCTTCAGTCTGAGCTCCCTCACTACCTGGTCCTGGCCTGTTGTCCTAAACTTTCTGACCCACTGTTTCCCTTCACCCCTCTGGTTCAATGCATAGTCCAGCTGTATTAACCCACCTGCCATTCTCCAAACACCACCTTCCCCTTGGCTTTGTTTATGCCCTGCCCTCCACTTGAAAGGCCCTTTGAAAGCCCTCAAAACATGGCCATAGAACACCATCCTCTTCTTTTAATGCTACAGCAAGTCTTATCTCTCCCAGGAGACTTTCTAAATTGCAGTACACCACAGATGAGTTAATCTGTCCTTCCCCAGCTCACCCGATGCAGTTTTTGTGCTCCTATTTTAGAATGTTCCTTCATGTGCATTGGTTTTATATCTGACTTCCTCAAGAGACGGTGTCTCTGGAATCTGGAGACACAGATTCAATCACCAGGGTATCCTTCACTTTGGGGAAGAGGTAAATAGTGAACACAGATATTAGTTACTGTTATGAGAGGTTTGGGGATTCGATCGGAGATGTAAAAGACACTTTTCACTCCAAACAAATGGACTGAGGGTATATTTTATTATATAGAGGATAGTAAAGGCGATAGTCCGCAAACAGATCCGAATAGGTCAAATAATGAGAGGGAAAAACACCAGCTCGACTGGAAAGGGAAAACATCCACATCGGCTGAGATAGCAGCAGATCTGAATAGGTCATATAATAAGAGGGAAAAACATCAGATCGATCGGAAAGGGAAACACCAGATCGACTGAAGGGAAATGACACAAATCAACCGGAAAGAGAAACACCAGGTTGACCGAAAAGAGAACATATCAAATCAGTTATTTTACAGTAAATCAATTACTCACAACATCCATGCCCCACTGCCGGGAGAGTCCTGTCAATCGACACGGCTGGGCAAGGATCACTCGTCCTGGGCAAGGCGTCCCTTCCACAGGTGGAACTCTCACCAGGTCTCAGTCTCCAGCAGTTTATATAAGCAGTTACAGAGTTTACAGAGCAAGCATCCAGTGTTTCCATGCACAAATGGTTATCAGTGGCGTACGTGCACTGAGCCCCCTTGGCTAACGTCCCAGCCCAGTAGTTGTGTACATGCATTGTTTTCTTTGGTTATCGTCTTAGCCCGGCACAGATGGCCAGTCCATCCCGTGCTATGACGCTCCAAGAGCCTTGAACTGTTACAACTTGCAACTCCCTCCGTGGGAGAAAGGCCAGTTTCCGGGAAAAGGCCAGTTTCCACCACACAGAAAGCAGCTTTTATATTTCTTTTTGTGCTGGTGGCTGTAGGTCAATGGAGCGGCCAAACATGGCTGTACTCATGTCAAGACAGTTGCTCAAAAAATATTTTTGAATTGAGATAGAAGAGGATGCTGTTAATTTACTAAAAAAATTTTTTTTTCAATTAGAAAAAAAAGAATTAAAATTTCCTTGAAAAGACAAAGGCAGTACATTTTAGTGAATGTTACGGAACCAGGTCCATTTTTGCCCGTCACCCGGAAAGCCAAACACCAAGACAATGAGATTGCAGAGAGAGGGTTTAATCACAAGGCAGCCAAGTGAGGAAAACAGGAGAACAAGTCTCAAATCCGCCTCCCGGATAATGGGGACTCAGGGATATTAATGGAGTAGGATGGCAAAGTGGTCTGAAGTGTGGAGATAGACCATTGGAGGTGAGGAGAGGTGAGGTAACTGATGATCTGCGCAGGCATAGTCAGACTTCATGCCTCTTCATAGGACGCATGTTCACAAAATGGTGGTGTTAGCATGACTTGAGGCTGGAGTTTTTAGCCTCTTGAAAAGTCACTTATTGGACAACTGCACAGGCCCAGTTGATGGGTTGGTGGTCTCAACTGGCCTGAACTGGACAAGCGGGTCCTAATTCCTGAAAAACAGCTCAAATACCAATTACCATGGTGACCCAAGTGCCAGGGAGATGTTATCTACAGGAACCTAGTGGGAGTAGTCGGGTTAGCTTGTTGCCTAAACAGTACAGTTAACAACGGCGGGTGGGGGAACAACTAAAAGCTACAATCAGTAATTACAAAAAGGAAGAAAACTTTAGTTACTAGCTACCTAATCATTAATGGCTAATTGTTTACTGGTTTCATGAAGAGAATATAAATATGAAAGTTCCCCTATTTATTATTACAGAAATTGGAGAGAAGGATTTTCAACAGAAATCACCTCGTTTCCAACACTTCAGTACCCAAGACGTGGGGTAAATCCTCTCTTGTTTGCTAACAGATCCCAAATAAATAACTAAAATGCTACTAGAGTTCTGAGGCAAGTTGTGATTCCATGCTTTAAAAATCAGTTTATACTGCTTTTTAAATCACTACACCCAGAGACTTGGAATTGAAGGATGTAATTTAAAAGAAAAATAAAACATTTACAAATAAGCCAGTAAGCCTACACTGGCAAGTGAAAGGAGACAGATTAAACAAGAGTCTGCAGTAGAGCCCCTGCTGGTATACATGTGCATGAAAGGGAAACAATGCTTGGAACTCCAGGACAGAGAAACACACCGGTTGATATTTGACAGGTATAGCATGGTGTCAACTACCCCAGGCAGGTGGCAGCTGTCGCCCAGCCTATTCCCTGGGATCCTGTTTGATTCACTAGAACAGTAAGGCCCCTCAAGCAGTCCTGGCACCTCGTGGTGAAGGAGTCCAGAAACAATATCAGAAACAAAACAGAGACTGAAGATCACTAGTTCTCCTACAGGAACCACCGAGCAGGGGAAAGTGACTGTGACAGCAGAAGACTGTGATATTGTGATTTACAAGAAACACAGAGCTCCTAAAACCCTTGGGATTTCCTACGAGATAAAAGTAATAAAGGTGTCTTTTGTTATTCATAACAATCCCTTTTGCCACATCTGAGTATGTTAATGAGGTGACTTTTGGAAAGCCCCTAAGGATGAGAGGTGCTTGTCAAAGGAAACGACCATGTGATTAGAGGATTGGCACTTTCAGCCCCACCCCATCCTACCCCCAGAGAGGGGAGAGAGGCTGGAGATTGAATCAATCAATGGCCAAGGATTTAATCAATCATGCCTAGCAATACAGTCTCAGTAAAAACCCAAAAGAAGGAGGTTCAGAAAGCTTTTGGGTTGGTGAACATGTGGAGGTGCTGGGAGAGTAGCTGCCCAGGTAGGGCATGGAAGCTCTGTGCCCCTTCCCCAGATCGTGCCCTACGCATCTCTTCCATCTGGCTATTCCTGAGTTCTATCTTTTTATAATAAACCAGCAATCTAGTAAGTACAACATTTTTCTGAGTTCTGTGAGCGGCTCTTGGCAAATTAATCAAACCCAAGGAGGGGTTATGGGAATCTCCAATTTATAGCCTTTAGGTCAGAAGCACAAGTAACAACCTGGACTTGCAATTGTGGATTGGCGACTGAAGTGGGGGTTAGTCTTGTAGGATTGAACCCGTAACCTGAAAGATCTGATACTATCTCCACGTGGTCTCAGAATTGAGTTAAATTTGTAGGACACCCAGCTGGTGTCACAGAACCGCTTGGTTTGGACAAAACTCTACACACTATATGACCAGAAGTGAAGTAGTGCTGTGGGTGTAATGTAAGAGCAGGGGAGAAACACAGAAGTGTTTTTTCCCTTACAAAAATCCAAAGAAATTTCACTCTAATCTGTGCCTAGGAGTTTATACCTGTTCCTTCCAACTAGAAACTCTGGCTTAGAGTGGGCAACTATTTACGTGGTGGGAGTTATGGCCTCCAAATGTGGCCCCAACGGCAAACATTCAACAGCTTTGAAAGAATGACTTGACAACCTCAGAAAACATTAACATCTTGGACACTCAGGTGAAACAATTTTTTCGTAGCTCTGTCTGCTTACCAATGACAGATCCCAATACCAGTTTAATTTTGGAGTTGTAAGTTAATTGTTATTTTAACATGCATTCTGATACACTTCCAAAGTTTATTGCTCTCAATTGTTTTCCATTAACCTGTAAGAATAATTCTTCTTACTCTATGGGCCTCACGGGGCCTTATCCAAGGCCATCCCATATGGCCCAACACACACAGCTATGAAAATGACTACTGTGGATAAATTATTCCTCTATTAAAATGCATTTTGTAGTCTCTTTATTTGCAAATATTTCATGAATCAAAAGGCTATCTTAATTGCTAATGAGATTTATTCTTAGATGGCATAAATAACCAGAAATTTAGTAAGTTGATTACATATTTGGTATAGTAATAGTAAAAAAAAATTCTTCTAAAGAAAATAAAGAACTTCAACAAGTAAATTATTATAAGACTAACTAGGCCTAGGCCATATAGGAAAAAAAAAAAAAAAGAAAGATATAACAAAGCAAAAGGAATCACTAATGATTAGAAAAGAATTTAGCACATTAATTATTTTGTGAGCTTGAAATACATTATAATAAATATACCTTAATTTATTTAATATGACGTTTTCAATGTAGACAGGAGTGGGGAAGGAAATCAACTAGATTTAGTCAAGACTTCTTTGACAAGAAGTGTTGTGAAAACACATTTTATATAATCAGTTCATATATGTTCTTTCTTATTTCCTTGGCACAGAGGGGAAGAAGCACTAATTAGTAACACTATACTTTCCTAGGAGACATACGTTGAGGTCAATCATTAATTACATTTGGGAACAAATTGCCAACCACTTCAATGCTTTCATTTTTATCAAATAGTGTATATTGAAAAGACTGTACATCACCATCCATTTAAAACTATTAAACATCCAGGAAAGAATGCTATGTGAAAAAGATAAGTATAAGCTATTGATTCTTCTCAAAAAATAACAAATTGGGCTAAAATAGAAAGAGAAGACAATAGAATGTATATAATACTACAGCTAATTTTATTTGGATAAAAAATTGATAGCGCCCACTGAAACTCCATATTCCCAGATAATAGCTCTGAGATTCCGTCTTATTGACTAGAGATTTGCTGCATATCTTTGGGCAAGTCATTTATACTCTTGGATGTAAAGGCATTGACTTGGGCATTATTTACAAGGATTCTGAAATACCTAAAAACTTTACAGGAGTATTTAGGACCTTAGCGGCACTGAAGAATTTGCCTCTCTCCCACTCAAAGCTGCTCTGTTTGGGACCACACAAAGAACCTCTAGTGTGGTTGACATAAAGAGTGATAATTTACTGCTTAAGTCCCTCATACTCCTTAAGTCCTGTTTATGGAAACTGAGGCATGACACAGCTGCATAGCCCATACCCCACCCACATGCAAATGCTCAGACTACCAATATGACTCCCAACTTACAGATTAGCATCGGACTTGAAGAGTACGGTCCCCACCCAGAGGCATGGGAAGGAGGAGGATAGTAGCATCAGTCTGCCCCGGCAGGAAAGAGGGTTTTCCCGTCGATGGTACTCAGAATTGCTGGCGCATAGTACTCTTTCAAAGCGTTCTGACTTCTTGTCAGGTTTATTCCTGTTTCGTATTCTCTTCAGACACTGCAGCCCGTTATTGCCTGTGCCTGGGGTGACTTCTCCCACTGCAGCGCTCCCACCCTCCGCTCCCTTGGTTTGCCATTGCCGGCATCTGCGCAGCAGCAGTAGTCCCATTCTCAATACAGCCGTGCCACATGACTGTCTTCACTTTAACGACTGCGGGAAAGGTGGTTGCTTGCTCTCAGGAAGCAGGTGTGAAAGGCCGGGAAACGTGAGGGAAGGGGAAAAAGCTAAGATAAAGGCACGTTGTTGAGGTCACTGCTGTGGCAACAGAAGCTCAATTCCCTTGAGGTCACTGCTGTGGCAACAGAAGCTCAATTCTCTTGACCTCCTGAGGAGTACACAGAAGACCTTCCAGGATTGTCCACCTGCGTGGTGGGAGGTGCAGCATGTATCCACCAGCTTCCATACTGATTTGCACACCCTTGCCCTGGGATGATCATAATTAAGTGCTTTCTCAAATACACATACATTTGATTCTCATAATAACACTATGGAGTTGATATTTTTATCATCGTCATCATCTTCTTGCTTTAGATATGAGAACTGCTTGCCCTAAATCAACACAATTAATAATCTGTGTAGCAAAGACTTAAACTCATGTGCATGCTCTTTCTACATTATTTGTTATTTCTTCTTTAAAAGAAATGAGATGCATAATACATCTACCCTTGCTTGATACTTCCACCATCTACATGCATACTGTTTGAATATTCAAAAAAACTGAAGATCTTAGGGTTGTGTTGATTTCTGGTCATTAATTGTAATAATAAGAATAGAGGCAAATAAAATACACATGAGGATAGAACCTCCAGCCATGGTTAACCCATTCAATTGATTTGATGCCATGGTCCATACAGCCCCGTCAGACACAGTGTGGTAGCCAGCCTCCAAGATTTTTGCATCCTGTCGTTGAATGTTCCCCTCCCTAACTGAAAGGCTGACCTGTTTAACCAAGAGAAATGACAGATGTGACTCCTGCGGCTGTGTCATAAAACACATTGCCTTGCTGTCTCTTGGATGACTTTCTCTGTGCTGTCACCTGCTGTGTGGCGAGGATGCTCAAGCAGCCTGTGGCTAAGTTCTCACAGCTAGGACCTGAGGCCTCTGGCCAGTAACCAGCAACTCACTTTCCAGTTTGCAAATAAATCCTCCAGGCCCAATCAAGCCTGCAGATGACTGCAACTTCATGAGGGCCCCTGAACTGGAACTTCTCAGCAAAGCCACTCTAGGATTCCTGACCCTCAGAAACTGTGTGGGATAATCAATATTTATTGTTCTTTGAAGCTGCTAAGTTTTGAGGGAATTTGTTATGCAGCAATGGATAACTAAATCAGGCAAGAACCAAAATACTAATTCTGCAGTAGCTTTATTACTTTGAGAATACCCGACTGTGCTGCATTCTTAGAATTAATAAATAGAATTAAGATTCACAATAAATTCCATCTGCTTTTTTTTTTTTTTTTTGGTGAAGAAGATCAGCCCTGAGCTAACATCCATACATCCATGCCAATCCTCCTCTTTTTGCCGAGAAAGACTGGCCCTGAGCTAACATCCATGCTGATCTTCCTCCACTTTACGTGAGATGCCACCACAGCATGGCCTGACAAGCAGTGCGTTGGTGCACCCCTGGGATCCGAACCCGGTCCACCAGCAGCTGAGCGCGTGCGCTTAGCCGCTATGCCATGGGGCCGGCCCTAAATTCCATCTTCTAAGTTACATACTGTGAAATTCTTTCAGGTGAAATTTCCTAATAAGGAAGTACCTTTATTATAATATTTAAGATATCTTTCTTGTAGCGCAAAATGAATCTGCTCTATATAATTCCCAATCCAGAAAATTCTACTCTATAACGAATAGTGTTAGCACAAGGTTCCAATAATCTATATTTCCTTGGCTCCCTATGTCGTCTCAGCTCATATAGGCACTTCTATCAGAATCTGAGTGTCCTGGGCTTGCAGCTGACATGGTTTCAAGGTGACCATCAGCTAATCAAAATGAAGAGATTTATCCATCTGAAACAATCACCGGCAGAGGTATAGCTATGGTATGTACTGTGAAATGATGCAGGGGTGGGAATTATTATATTTTGTGGAAGGGATTGGTTTAAATGAAAAAATGCAAAGTAAGTTAAGTAATAGATGAAGCATTTTTTTTTTTGTTTTTCTGAGAAGATTGGCCCTGGGCTAACATCCGTGCCAATCTTCATCTACTTTATATGGGACACGGCCACACCATTGATAAGCAGTGTGTAGGTCCACACCGGGAATCCGAACCTGAGAACCCCGGGCAGCCAAAGCAGAGTGTGCAAACTTAACCACCATGCCACGGGACTGGCCCCAGATGAAGCATTTTTTAATAAGCAATTTTAAGTCATTGAATAAAAAATAATTTGCCTATAATAAATAAAAAGCAAAGGAATCTCTAAAGACAGTTGCAACATGACACCATAAACAATGATGCTGTAATATTTTGGGGAAAGATGATAACAAACGATAATACTAACACCCAGTGTCTATGGAGTATTCTACGTGTCGTGCTACGTGCTCTAAACACATTATCACAGTTAATCCTCAGAATTGAATTAAATTTTTCCCCCGCTTTTAAATCATTCTCAGCAGCATACAAACTTTCTATAATTTCTCTCATTTAAAAATAAACAAGGAAAAGAATCTCTTTTGACCACATATCCCCCTAACTTCGTTTTTCAGCTTGCCCTTATATCAAATTTCTAGAAAATTAGCTATATTTGCTGATTCCAATCCCTGGGGTCTCTTTTTTTTTGGACACATTTTACAAAGGCTTTCCCCTCCACCACTCCGCCAAAACTGCTCTGGTCAAGTCACCAATGCCTCCTAGTTGTCAAAATCCTTTAGTCAGTTCTCAATAATCATCTTACTTGACCTGTAAAAAGCACTTCATACAGCTGATCCCGCTTTCCTTGAAACTCTCTGCTCATTTGGGTCTAGGATGCCACACTCTCCATTCTTCTTCTCCTAAAGACTTTCCTCTTTGTCAGTGTCTTTAGCTGATTCTTCCCCATTTTTCCAACTTCTAAATAATGGAGTATCCCTGGGCATTCTCTCTTTTCTATCCACACTCCCTCTCTTGGTGATTTCCTCTAGTCTCCCATCTGTAAACACCATCCACACATTGAGGACTCCCAAATTTATACTTAGAGTGCAGACCTCACCTGTAAACTCCAGACTCTTATAGCCAACACTTCCTTGATGTTTTCTCTTAAATGCCTTTTAAGCATCTTAGTGTCAACACGTCCAAAACTGAGCTCTTGAAGCCTCCAGACATTAGCCTCCCCATCTCAGTTGATGGCAACATATTCTTTTAGTTGCTTAGCTCAGACACCTTGGAGCCATCACTGAGTTTCTCTTTCTCCCACATCCCTCATTCAGTACATCAGCATCTCCTGTTGATGCTACCTCAATCATATATGCAGAATCTGACTACTTTCCAATTCTGTTGCCACCATCCTGGGCCATGCCCCTATCTTCTCGCAACTAGATTATTATAGTGGCCTGTTAACCGTGTACCTTTTTCTATCTTTGCCAACTCCACAGTGTATCTCAACAGAGTAGTCTGTTTTTCTTTTAGGTAAGTGAAATCACGTTGCTCCTCTGCTCAAAACACTTCAATGTCCCCCCTCAGTCAAATTAAGTTTTGGAAATGGTCTAGCAGACTGACACGATCCCTCACTACCTCTTCACCTCACCCCTACTTCTCTCTCCCCGCCTACAGCACTGCAGTGACAGTACCCTGCTTGTTCTCGGGACACGCCTGCCTCAGGGCTCTGCTTAGATGACCCCAACCCGCCGTATCTGCCTGGCTCACTTCTTCATCCCCATCAGGTCTTTTCTCAAATGCCTTATTTTCTTGGTGATGAGTTTCCTGACTATAATATTTTATTATTTTTTTTTCGAGGAAGATTGGCCCTGAGCTAACATCTGCCAATCCTCCTCTTTTTGCTGAGGAAGACTGGCCTTGGGCTAACATCCATGCCCATCTTCCTCCACTTTATATGGGACGCCGCCACAGCATGGTGTGACAAGCGGTGTGTCGGTGCGCGCCCAGGATCCGAACCGGCGAACCCCGGGCCACCGCAGCAGAGCCCGCGCACTTAACCGCTTGCACCACCGGGATGGCCCCCTGACTATAATATTTTAAAGCAGAAATCATGCCTGAACTGCTTAGCACTCTTGTTCTTTTCCCATCTTTAGTTTTCTCCATTATATGTCTCATTGTCTGATATACTATATAGTTTACGTGTCACTTTCCAGTGAATGTAAGCTCTATAAAGGCAGGAAAAAGAGTCTTTAATATTTTGTGTGCTACCGTCTGCCCTCTGACTAGCTTGGTGCCTGATATACAGCAGACGCCCATTAAATGACTAAATGAGCTAGGCATTATTAGCAGCTGCATTTTAGAGTAGAAGAAACAGGTCATACAGCAGAGCTGACTCAGTCCTGCTCTTTACACAGTGTGCAGCTCTACTCCATGGTGAGGAAGAGCAGGCACGAGCTCTGAATTAGGCAGAGCTGAATTCAAATGCAGGTTTTCCCACTTACTTTCTATAGGACTTAAAGCAAGTTACTTAACCTCTCAACTTTAATTTTCCTAGCTTAAAAATGAGATTTGGGGGTTGGCCCAGTGGTCTAGTGGTTAAGTTCCACACTCCGCTTGGGTGGCTTGGTTTGGATCCCAGGCGCGAACCTACGCACGACCCATCAAGCCATGCTGTGGCAGCATCCCATATACAAAATAGAGGCAGACGGGCACAGATGTTAGCTCAGGGCTAATCTTCCTCAGCAAAAAGAGGAAGATTGGCAACAGATGTTACCTCAGGGCTGATCTTCCTCACCAAAAAAAAAAAAAAAAAACAAGGAGATTTGTAATAAAACCTACCTCTTTGGGTTGTTGTGAGGATTAAGTGACCTAGATCTTATCTCTCAATTAGAAATCATAGTCAGCACATGTGACATAAAACTCAACTACAATGGTTTGAGAAAAGAGTTTATTTTCTTCATGTCACAAGGGCTTTGAGAGTGGTTGTCGGAGACGGTAACAGTTCCTTAAGGAAACAAAACTTAATAAGGATCCAAAGTCTTGCATTAAAGCAAAAGATAAAACAAACAAAAATATAGGTCTGCTTATATAGTAAATGGTAAAAAAATACATATTTCAGTTAATGTGAAAAGGGAGTAAGGTTTAGTTTTCTTCTTAATTTGGCCCTCCTTCTTACCTATTAAGATTTTGAGATTTTGAATTACAATTTTGTCATCCATCATACTATCTTTACTGCCAAGGCTAGTGTCACCAATGAGTGTGTTGTGTCCTTCGAGTTCTTTATTTGAATTACTGAATACTGAATTTGAATTGAATTACTTAATGATTGTAATGAATGAATTGAATTTCTTAATTACTTAATGATTAAGTAGGATGGCAGAGAATAGAGCCTTGTGGCAGGCTATTAAAGACCACACTCTGACATCAGTACTTTATTGGTGCAGTCATTGCACTAAGAATCAAAATAGTTATAATATTATAATTCATATTTCTCACTTTTTTCTAAATTGTCATGAGAGATCTTGTCACTTACATTGCTAAAATTCCGATACAGAATTTCCCTGGCCAAGCTTTTGATAGGGAGCTTAACGTACCTCTCTTTCCTCAATATTTTCTATCTGACTTCCTTAAGCTGTTTCACCTATGCTTTGAACCAGGAAATGAGCTTGCATTCATCACAGAAATAATTAATTATTGCTTTCACAAGGAAAACAGCTCAAACCCTGTGCATCACTTGAAAAGTTCTCTCTGCTTCTACACCTTCTCGATTTCAGTGACAACTGCAGCCTCTGGAAACTGTTTCCACTGCCAGGCTCGTGGGCTCTTGCAAGCTCCTGAAAAGAGCCAGCCAGTCCACATCCTCTCCCTCCCCTGAATGGTTTTATGCACTCCTATGTGGCTGTCAGATGATGCTGCCTAAATTAGAGACACTCACCTTCTTTCAAGCTCTAGTCTCATATCACCAACTGCCTACTAAATCCTTCCACCAAGGTGTCCCATGGGCCCATGAGAATTATCATGTTCCAATCCACTAAGCTCCCCACTCTCTCTCACCACAAGCCCAATCTGCTCTCCCCACCTAAGGCACCACCAATCCTTCAGTTTAGTCTAATTCAGTCCAGAAGTGTACAAAAATGTCTTGGGTGCTGATGTTCCAGGAACCATTCTAATCATCCCATAGACAGACCTCAAGGCACTTGGTCCGTGGGGGGTGGTAACAAACAGAAAATGACTTATTTCAACAAAATGATGTAAGTGATGGCTTAAAGAAATTAAAGAAAAATAGATATTCCTGTGTGCAGAAGAGGAATATCTGAAGTATTATCCTTTCAAGTGTAGGTAGTCTGCATGGCTCTGTGAAGCAGGCCAGAAAAACTCAGGACACGGAGACATTTTTCAGCATTTCACACAGAGGAAACACCTCCAGGAGGCCTAAATCACCACACACATGCTGAACAACTTCATAAAACAAAAGGGCTATATGATGGGTCTTGGGCATGGGAAGAATTGGGGACATCACCTAAGGCAGATGGGAGGAGAGACTAGGGCAAACGGCCTTTTGACCCCCTCAATGAGCAGATTCAACAGATTGCTGAGTGCGGAGAGGCTGGAAATGTGAGACAACGGATAGCTTTCTCACAGACGGCTTCAGGACTCATCAAAATCACCAAGAAACTTCTTCAAAACATCTTCTGCAGCTTGCACTCAGTGGAAAATTTGGTTCACGTCATGGTCATGTCATAACTGGTATTAGCTTGTGCAAATATCCTTAGCTTAGTGCTACAGGGAAAGTCATCATGTATTTATAGATTTTAACTATGTGCCCAGCCCTGGACCAAGTGCTCTGGGGAGACAATCACAAGCTTACAATCTTCTTGTAAAAATGGCCCATTCATTCATGTAAGCCTGTGAGCTGTTATGCAATCTGTTATATCATGATGTATTTGCACATATGCAAGGAATAAAGTAGTAAGATGATTAAGAGAGAAAAAAAGTGCAAAGTTTAAGGAAAATGCAATTCTTAGTGGGCTGTAGGCTTTTAGAGCTGATCTGGAAATTTAACATGATGAGATCTATTAAAGTGCTTTTAAAAAGTGAGGAAACCCTGCAAACGCAAGATCACAGCAGTGGTGGCAATAGCACATTTCTCTTAATCCTGTGTCATTGATAATGCCCTTTAACAGTTCTAACGTTTTTAATTCGTATTTTATATCTCTAACTTTTTTTTGCTATCACAGATTTGGTATAAGTTACTTGGAGAAATGAGGATGTAAGAAATAGGGAAGCTAAGAAAGGGAAACCAATGTTAACAGAAAGACTGAGAAAATGTGGGCGTGAGGCCATTTTGCAGAAGGCGGTAGTGGTTTAAGAAGTTGGGTGTGCGGCTGAGACTTCCCCACACACATTCTTCTGTTGTGTGCCCACAAAACTGTGGTTTCTGACCAAGAGGAGATAGCCAATGGCTTAAAAGGCCCCAAAGAGATGAGAAAGACCACACCATGCCAGAAGCCGCCTTTCCCGAGTGTCCATCAGGCTCAGACTCAGCCTCAGCCAGGAGACCTTCATTGACAGTGTGCTGGGCTGCTGGCCTCACACACAGAGACTGAAATGTGGGACAATAAAAGAAGAGGGAGGCAGGAGGAGTCATAGATGGTCTCTAGGACAAGAAAGTGTCCTAAAACAAACTAAATGGTATTATTTGCAATACTCAGCACGTGTTAAAATGCACTCAGCTTTTAATTCAAGTCCTCAGAGCTGTCAGGAGAGTCTTTAATTACCCCGGTAACTGACAGATTGGCTCTGTTGATCCTCAAGACCTCACTTACTTCCTAAACAACAGGGCTTCTAAAATGAAGGATTTCACTCTTTTCATAGAAAAGAGTGAAAATAAAATTTGACAGAGGGTTTGGATCGGCCCCAGTTCCTGGACTCTTGAGAGCCACTCTTGCGAACAAGCAGAGTCTTCCCTCAGAAAAGAAGTGGCAGGGCGTGTGGTCCTCCAGAGTCTCACCAGTGAATGAAGAATGAGGCCAAATGGATCTTCCGCTGGCCTCATGTGCTTCCCTCTTTAGAGCTGTATTCCCCAGTCTATTGTTTGTAACAGAAGACAATGTCGTAATTTTTCTTTTAAATAAACCTCCTTGAAGCTTCAGGTCTTATTTGGGAAATGGGGAATTCCGTGATACTAGGGCTGCCATTCAGTGCCATCCTTATCCAAATAAATTCTATAACTCAGTGTCTCACGTCCTGCTCCACTGGGTTTTTCTTCAGAGATCTCTCTCCAAATTACCAGGGTATTTTTAGAAATGCAAGCAAAAACTCTTAAGTGTCACAATATCCTGCTAATTAGAGGCTATGTACTAATTAGTTGTGTATTAGCATCATTGGCCTTGTCCATTTTTCCCATACTCATCTTCTTCTCCCCAACGTTGTCCATCATTGATTTATTACTTACGTTTTCTAAGTTTATGCTTAGTATTTTGAAATATTTCATAACAAAGGCCACCAGCAACCTCATTAAACATTGAAATATTAATAAGTCATTTTATTCTATCTGATATGGACAGTTCCTTTAGTATGGTTATTTTTGTTGAGGATTTTGAAGAAATTTTGAATCACATTCAGCAGTCTTACTTTAAATTTGCACAAACTTCACCTAGAACGGCCACAAGTGAAAACCTAGTATTGAACTCCATCGTTGCCTTATTCCACAAGTGTCACGGTGCACCTCAAACCCATCTTTATTTTCTCCTTAGAAAAATTGCCATAAGAATTCATAGACATCAGTGGTTTTTTCTTATCTCAAGAATAAAGTGCCAGCAGCACTGGGATGGAAGTGGGAAGGTGAAGCCAGAATCCGAGGGAGATACAATACAGGGGGGCCCTCAATGCTTAACCAGGGCATCCCACAGAGTCACGGCCAGAGCCCAGGTGCAATGAATGTCACTCAGATCTGAGCAGGATAAGAGTCTTAGAGAAGTTCAGAAGCAAAATCCAAGAGCCAAGGTATCATGAAGATGAGGATAGAGTTGGGATCTCCTAGGAAACTAGTATAAGTAACTGGGCCTCCTGCCACATATACATATACCAGGGTAACTTTCATCCTATTTACGTGTTTGATCCATTGCAGTTCAGCATCTGAAGCTCCCCACCAGGGTGAGAGCCTTCATTATGTCCTCAAGAAAACGGTCTCCTCTTCACAAGTTCGTATGGTGCTTTTCACTAATCCAGTCAACAGACATTTGGTGAGGATCCACTATGTGCCAGCCCAGTGCTTGTGCTGAAGGCAAAAGTGGAAGTGAAACACATGATCCATGCATGCGTGGAGTTCAGAATCTGTGAGGGAGACAGATATTACTCAAAGACTCAAGCAAATGAAAATGTGAAAGGACAACTGTAAGCACTGCTGCCAAGGAGAGGTACATGGCACCGTGAGAGCCACACTCTGTAATGACACCATACGGGGATTTGGTCTGGTTAAAGAAGAGAGAGGAGGTGTCCCTGGGGAATGGTTGCTTTAGCCAAGATCTGCCAAAAGAATAAGGGTTAACTAAGGGCAGAGAAAACAAATGTGCATGGGTCCTACAGTGGTGAAAGCTGGACCATGGTGAGTAACTGAAAAGTCCAACGTGTTTGGAGCAGAGAAAGTAATGGGGATAGCAGTGGATGATGAGGCTAGAGGGAAGTCAGATCCAGGAAGGGCTTCATTATTCTATTCAGTAGTTTCTTGTTCTTCCTAAGAGCAATGGGAAGCCACTAAAAGGTAGAGCAGGCGTGAATTTCAGGCCACAAACTAAGTTGTGAAGAAACATGTTATTTCTATAGTTTTCAGTATTTCACCTTAATTTCTATTGTAAGCCCATCCCACCAGATGGTGAATACTTAATCACTATCAAGTCACTGTAAATTTTATCAATTCAAGTTTCTCAGTCAATATAATGTTTTGTCATATCCCATCCCCAGAACTGCATCTACTTTTTAGGTGTCCTCTGTTGTCAACTGCATCTGCGAAATGAATGCTGCTCCATGTTTCTTCATCATTAATCCACACATGCCATCATCACTAGTGCATCCAGTTTGGAGGCAGTAATTATGAATATCTCAAATGACCCAAAACAGCAAGGATCAAGGGTAGAATGCAGGATGTGAAAAGTCCTACGAATGACTTTTAAATGTGGATGGTAATATGATCAGATTTTTCCTACAAAATAGATCCCTTTGGATGCTCTGCAGGAAAAGGGTTGAAGAGATGCAACACTGGATGCAGAGACCACATTATTATAAATAATTCCAGGTTTGTAGATGACAGTAGCTTGGGCTAAGATGGTGAAAATGAGATGGAGGTAAGGATATGAGTTCATAGGATATTCATAGGATAAAAATGACAGAATTTGATGAAAAAGTTGGATACTGCGTTGAAGGTGAGGTAACCCTCGGGTTTCTGATTGTGCAACTGGATGTGTGGTGATGCCATTTACCAAGTGAGAAAACACTAAAGGAAGATCCGGGGAAAGATCCTAAGTTGATTTTGACATGCTGAGTTTGAGCTGCCTTTGAGGCATTCAATAGGATATTGGATAAGTAGCTGGGCCAATGTAATGGATGCAGGCTCAGAGGAGAAGTCTGAGCTAGAAATACAAATGAGACCTCTGCATGTGGATTCTATTTGAAACAATGTGTATAGATGAGAGTGTTAAGAGGAAGAGGCTACAATGGGAAAATAATGCAGAGACGAGGCTCATCTCTTACTTACGTTGGCACAAGTTTCCTTTTGGCTGATTCAAAGAAAAGTGAGTACCCATGGCACACCAAAAGTCTTCCTCTGCATTAAACATCGGTCAGCGGTCCGTCACAGAACATAGAAATATCAACATCTCCACCTTCAGGGTAAGCCTTCTGCCCATGAGGGTTCCTCATCTCGCTGCTAAAGAGAGTGTTGTGTTTTGTCTCATGTTTTGAGAACTTTAATCCCAGGGTCATTGACCGTGAGCATCAAAGCCTTCTTTCTGTTTTTGTCCTTGTGCAGTGACAGTGTCTGTAGCCTGTTCACTGCACCAGGATTCCCAAGTTAAAGATTCAAAATTGATATCCCATTATGAAAAGAAAAAGGTAAGATTTCTACTCTTCTCTATTAAATAGAACAGGAGAAATGAAACGTGGAGGTGTTAAGCAACTTACTAATGATTTAAAAAAAGAAGGAAGTTTGTTCAATTGTAAATAGTAGGTAATAGATTTCCAGTCTCTGCTCCCCAAGTCCAAAGTTCAATTCATCTATCAAACTCCATCCTAGAAAAATAAATATATGTGCACATGTTCCCAAGATAAACACAACTTATTTCTCTACAAATAAATGTGTGCCAAAAGTCCCAGAATTTCTGATAGAGTAGGAAGTGTGGACTCTTAGGAAGGATGCAATAATTATTTAATAATTAATCATTAATCAAACAACAAGCCCTAAAAAAAAGTGTTGCCTGAATAGTGAGATTTTAGAATTTCCTGATGTTTTTCTTTTAATTATTTCTTGAACAAAAGGGAAAAACTAATAACTTCAAATTTGATGAAAACATGCTAAATATGATTTTAAAATGGGAGAAAAAGTGATGAAAATAAGAATGAAAGGAAAAATATTAGCACTGGATGACATTTTAAAATGTATTTATGTTGATTTATTTTAAAAAGTTCAAATATTTACAGAAGTTACACCTAAAATTAATTAAACCTATAGAATGCCTATGCTTCCCTTTTCTAGAGATATAAAGGTAGGTTCTTTGTGTAGAGCATCAGGGAATGTTCTCCTCTTAGTTCTTTGCTCTTCATGGAACATTGAGATGATAATTATTCCTGGGTGCTGTGCTTGTGAGTAAAGGGGGAGCATGTGCCGTCGCACCTCTATCTCTTACCAGCTGTGTTTATAAAGTGCTGTTGAGGCAATGCCAAGAATCACAAAGGAGAAAGCACAATCAGTGAAAGCCACAAGCTAAAAGAGGCTGTGTAAACATGACGCAAAGCCAAATGATACGGTGTGTCCCATAAAGCCTGGGAGGGAAGAGAAGTCAGGGGTCTGAAGTATTCAGTGGCGGCCTCATAGAAGAAGTGGGGTTCAAAATGAGCTTTGAATAATTAAGTGCAAAAAAAATGGAGAGTGCTTTCATCGAGAGTAACCAAATGAGGCAAGAAGGATGACAATGGTGACTCAATTACAAAACAAAAGTAAAAACAATAAAACCCAGCCCTGCTGAAATAGGAGTTAACTTGAATCAATTAGCAGGGGTTAAATTAGCAGTAGGTTGGAGCAGATTTAACTTCTTTTAATACCAAAATACTGTTAAAGGCAAAGGAAAATGTCATGACTATAATTTTTTTATTCCGATGCCAATCAAATTTCATTTTTTCTATTTCAGGCAACAGATGTATCTTTGGACACAGCCTAGTACTTAATTATTCAAAATGTTTACATCTAACAGAGCAGAAACACCTATCAGGTACCTGAGGAAGGAGCTGGGCCACAGCCGAACTACAACAGAAATACAAGTCCTTGCTCACGGTGGTCTCCCGCAGTGATCCAGCCAGAGTGTAAAGCCAGTGTGACTTTCACTAACTTACTCATGCATCTCAAATTTTGTCTTTACCACTTAAATATATTACAGCTCCACTTCTCTGTAGAGCAGAGAGGGTCCTTTTTATCTAAGGTAAAAAGGACTAAGAGCATTGTAGGTAACGCAAATTTTAGATATTCAGAAGGAAGCAGTGGGTAGCTTCAATCAATTCTTTGGATTAATTTGGATTTGGGATAAAGGATGCTGCACAAAACAGTTCCATCTAAAGATAATACATCCTCTAGTCAGAAAGAAGAAGAATCAGTAACTGTGATGAATGTCACTCACAATTTCTTTTTTATTTCCTTTTTTATGTACAGCTTGAATATTTGAGACTTGGATAGTAGAGGCTCTACTGGATCTAATATTTTGATCTTTCTTTGAGTTTATTTTAAAAATGGAAAGCTCCCAGTTCTTATAGCTCCCTGGATTTTGTAATTTTAAATGAAAAGCACTGAAAATAAGGACTTAAATCTAGACTGTAGTCATATAGGGTTAACTGCACTTTTTCTCACACTTCTCTAAACTCGACTATTAGCAAAAAGCTTAGTAGCATAATTACAGTGCTAAAAAAGATTTTCTCCCTTTTTTAAGCTAACATCTTCATCTGGTACATTTCAAGATGCATCAATAAATTGCATAACCTGACAACTATTAGGGCTTTTACCGTGCTTCACAAAATCAAGAAAAAAATATGTATCGTTTTCAGAGTACACTATTTTAATTCTCCTAATGCCTAAAGGCATTATCTCCAAAATCTTTGATGATGTGAAAATTATTTTGTAAAATCAATTTTTCATAGACAATCTGAATTATAGATAGATATGGTATTACATATACATATATAATATATATTACATTCTGCATGTTATATATCTAATAATGAACTACTAAAATTATAAATATTTTCTCATAAAAATCAGAAATACTAACATTTATATCTGGTTCTTTGTATACTAAACTATAACCAGTATATCCTCCCCTACTCCTGAATAATCACTAGATAATTATTTACTTTACTATTTGTATGCTTCTAAAGAATATACTCTCTCCTTGCAGGTTTCTCTCTCCTGCAAACAGATGAGTTTATCGTCTCCATTTCCAAGCTGCTTTTTACTGTTGTTAAATCTTTTAAAAATTGTCTTATCACTAAATCTAGCCAACTAAGTTTGTGCCTTCTTTGCACCACTTATTATTATATCATTCTCCCTTCTGTACCAAACGCAGAACAGAATCCTTCCATAATCTCCACTCATCCTCTTACTCTGCTACACAAATATTTTAGATTGAACTATGTCTGTCAAACATAAAAGCTGCAAAAGTAATTCTACAGAATAATTTGTCTTCAATAGGACTCTGAGTTACATCTATCTTAATACCTCCTTAGTCCACCAGCAAATTTTACCATTCAGAAATCCAAAGAAACTATCATTAAAAAAAAAAAATTAAAAAAAACTATATTAGATTATATAGCTATAACCATAATTAAAAGTATACATAATGATAAAATATTTTAACTTTTTATAACAATAGATGAATTTGACAATGCTCCGTTTTATTTTTATCAGTGAAGCAATCAAGTATTTAAAAGAGTCTTTTTATATTTCACTGGAGTATTTTTAATAGAGAAAATTTGAATTAGTTTGAAATGTTCCAATAATTTCCACATCATGAATTTTATCGAGAGTCAACTCATTTAAATTTAGCTCAACTTGCCATTTTTAAGTTTTCAACTTGTTTAACTGGTACCCACTAAATGCATAACAGATAGAAACTGTATCTCAATATGAAATACCACACTGTAAAAATGAGAAAAAGACATGGCCAAATCCAAGAATTATGCAACTGTCCCAATAAAATGATCTTGTAAATGTCTAAATAGGTGGGGAGTTTTTGTTTTGTTTTCTCTCTTAATATTTATTAAACCAACAATAGTGTTTGGGTAAATCTTATTAATGTAATACACAAAGTTCTGGGCAAATGAAATTTTAATTCGTTTACATCAGATGTGCCTATGATCCACATTTTAATAAAAGGACAATAAGCATTCAGTTAAGGGGCTTGGAAATAGCACGTTATTTTGAATATTATGTATTATTTTTCTACCATTTAAGACTGTTAAAACTTATTGTATGGTTCCATTTATTTAATTTATTTTTTTTATTGAGTAATAATTGACATATAACATTATATTAGTTTCAGGTGTATGAAATAATAAATAAATAATAATTAAATAATGAAGAATTAACTCCAGAATCCTTTGAATGTGAATTGAAGCATTCAATAGTTGATGTATTTTATATAACCAGAGTAAGCAAAATTTAATAGTTTTAGATTTATCATTTACAGAGATTAGCTCAAAAGCAGCTGTACTACTATATATGTGAAAGACTTTTTACTAAGTGAGCTTATCAAGATACTAACGTGTCTGGAGAAATAAAAAGTTTGTGTTAAAACGAAAATGTACTTTTTTCATGGCAGTGATTTACTGAATCAAACAAATGGCTCAAAGTATATCTCCACCTTAGATAAAATTCCCAGTCTTTCTGTGAACTTGGTCGATAAGATAGCATTAGACGTTTAAATAGAGTTCTGGTGTCAGAGAGCTCAATTTTTCTATTATGAAATGTATTTTTGTTTCTACAGAGATTAGTCTTAAAAATTGATTGCTCACCAGTTTAAGTGCAGTAGTTATCATAGCAGGGCGTTGTGTTTGTAACATGGTTTGAGAGAAATATAATGAGTTTTTTTAGCCTTAGCTTATAATTTTGAATCCGTCAAAAAGGTTCTGGTAACCCACTAAAAAGTCCTTTGTGGAGATGAAAATGGTTCATGTCCAGTCTTCTTTAATCGCTTCTTCCCAGACATAACATTCTAAACCCAAAGAATTCTTTCCTCTAGCTAATGTCATTTTCCCTCTTATTTTCTCATTTCTGCAGCTCCTATCCTCCCCAGGCTACTTGTTGCACTCCAGCTCAAACATATACTTCTGAACACTGCCCTCAAACTCATCCACTGGCCCATTCAAGATAAAACACGTGTGCATCTTTTCATGCCTCTGAACTGCTGATCAAAATCCACATTTTACAGAAGCATTTTATTGATGAATCCTAGTTATTTTCAGCCTACAAGTATAATCTCTGCTATTCCATTTAATTCAATATCTGTACTTTTGCCAATCATTTTTCTGTTTCTTTTCTTCCTTGTTAATAAATTCCTTAAGAAATGGTGTCAAGTATTCCTTTAAATATGTATTCCAAAACTTGGAACTCTTAAGTGAGCATTAGCCTATTTGTTGGCTATCACTGAAGAAGAAACTTATAATTAACAAAACGAAATATGAGTTTCATTCTGTTAAGCCTGGAAATCTATTAGGAACCAAGAGCAAATGGTTGAAATCTGTTTCCTAAATCAACAGTGAAAAATCTGATAATATTTAATGGTCTACGTTAATCATGATAAAGTCCCTAAATTGTAATTTACAACCAAAACAGTTGATGGCACCTTTGAAGCAATTTTCTGTTTTTTACAGTACGTATGTTGCCTGCAAATTCTTAGACAAATACGTTAATATACAAAGCCTTCATAATTACTTTGGTTTAGATATATTTTATGACGTTCAGATAATCCTATTTTAATAACTTCTGTTTGTTATACATTGTGAAAAAACCAAACCAGAATAATAGCAACCGTGCCCCCAAATAATAGTCCTTGTTACCCAGATAGTTTTGCAAGAGTTTTAGCCTGATAAAAATTTTACTTCCTCTTAAAAGCAAATCAGGAAGCCCTTGGAAACAGCATCTGCTACCCAGACCCAAGATCAGACTCAACAACAGGGACACAACAGTGTGGGAAGGGGAGAGGAGACTTCTGAACAGCTGCTGAAATGTCCCCGAACCTCCTATGTCCTCTCCCAATAGGCTATTAAGTGGCTTGAACTTCTTACCAGAGAAAGTTATTCTTTGGGTGAAAATATTACAAACTCAATAAAAGGCAAATGGCCTTGAGAGGTGTAATGCATAGAGGCGTATTCACTGTTAGCACCAAGAAAAGTTTAGGTAGAATATAATCAGTGATTATGTCACAGACTAACTGCCCTGAGGAATTCAAGGGAGGTTTCGGAAGCATTTAACTGTTGCTCTAAATTATTTTTTTCATTTTTGTTATGTTAAGAGATGAAATCACCAACCACCCTGAACCAGTCCAAACCCCACCACAAGAGCCCTGCCTGCGCAGACAGGCCAAAAAGTGCCCAAGAGATGACCTCTGCTTCCTTTTTAATGCTAAGATGTCCTCTCGGGGAGGAGCTTAGGCCTCATTACCTAACCTGCAGGGTATGTGGAAGCATGTTTTCCAATTGAGCCTGTGCAGGTGAATACTTGCCTCTCCCTTTGAATATTCCTTCCCCATCAGAGATAAAAGGCCCCTGCCGTCCTGTGCTAGGGGAGAACCACGAATTTGGAAATGATTCCTCATGGCCTCCTATTTGCTGCAAATAAACCCTACTTTGTGTGACAACTACTTCTGGTGGAGAGTCTGATTTTAACTCACCAGGAAGCAAACCCACTTTGGTTCAGTAACAATTACATAAATAGACATTTCTGTAAGGTTTTATTGTTTTTATTGGGGCTGGTGAGGGATGATCAATCTCAATTCTTTCCTGAATTTGAAATCAAATAAGAGTTCACAGATAAGGTTCACAGATGAAGAACAGACTCTTTAAAATTGGATTGAGAATGCAGCTTTGACCAGCAGCCAAATGTGTATACATCTGACTACTTTACCCTAGGATTCTACCTACCCACTCCCCAGCTGCTCTGGAAGTTAAAACAAGGAAGAATGGAGGGAAATGTCTTGTTATCTTGGACAGTATGGTGTCCAAGATAAACAGAGCCAAACACTGAAGTGGTAAGGACAGATTTTAATCAGCAATATACTACTGCAATTGGGAAGAGGGTCCAGCTTGAACTGAACACAGCTTCAGTTAGTTTAGAGGTGACTGGCTTTTGAAAGGGAGATTGAAGGAGTCCGGCGGGGAACCAGCTGGAGCCTGAGCAGAGCCAGGGAAGTGGAAAATTACTAACGGTTGGTCAGTGTAAACACCAACTAGGCCAGCAGTGTCTTTTAGCTGACAATCATGGAAGCTAAGATTCTATCCTCCCCAGGACACTGGGCCACAGAGGCCCTATCCTTCTGGATGATTACATTTCAAAGAAATGGCTTTCAGGTCCTTGAGAAAGACACTCCTGAGTTGTAGGAGATACATATGTATCTCAAAGGGACAGAAAAACAATTCACAATTGTAGGCCTTTTTGAGTAAATGCTCTAAGAAAAGACGATCTAGGGCCTATCTCTGGTGTTGGCTGAAACAAACAGTAAATTCTGTTGGCAGCCCTGAGCTTGCCCAGATAAAAACTCAAAGCGGGGCTGGCTGAGTTGTCCCCGGGACTCAAGCTTAGGCTGCTAGAAGCCACATTAAAGCCTGTTCACGTCTCTTCGTGCAGGGGTTTGAATGGAGTGTTCTGCTGAGCCTCTTTGCAGTTCTCAGTCATCCACAACGACAACGCTCAGAAAGGGCAGGGTTTGAGCGTGCTGTGTGCCTCTGTTCAATCTCTGAGGACAGCTGGAGGAATGTAAGAGATATGTTGCCAATATAACCAGGAGGGCAAATGTTTCTACACTTTGGAGCCAAGCAAGGCTACTGGGAGTGGGGGTGGTGTGGGAGGAATGGATGCCCCTGGAGCAACCATTCTCATCTGGAATGATTTTGCCCCTAAAGGAACATATGGCATTGTCTACAGATGTTTTTGTTTGTTCCGTCTGAAGCAAAGGGGTACTGCTAACGACATCTAGTAGGTACAGGCCAGAGATGCTGCTAAAGGGAAGGAAAAATAGTGTTCCCTGTACCCTTCTGAGTTCCTGGATGAGACCCCTGCAATAAAAGACAGATTAACAAGAGAAAAACCAACAGAAGTTGATTAACATGTCTACCTCATGTATACATGGGAGATACCCAGGGAAAAACAAGTACCTCAAAGAGGTGGTTTTAGAATTCAGGGTTAAATATCATCTTAATAAAGAAAAGGGAAGGGGGATGTAAGCCTCTTAGGGGAGAGTAAATGATTTTTAGGAAAGATGAATGGGCATTTAGAAGAATAGATGGGATATATGTTAGTCTGTGACAAGGCGTGTTTGGGTGTGGTGTCCATTACTAGTCTCCTCTCCTGTAACAAGAGTCAATCTTCCCTAGTTGATGAAGCTCCTGGGGAGGAGATTTTTTTTTTTTTTTTTTTTCCCCAAAGCCCCAGTAGATAGTTGTATGTCATAGTTGCACATCCTTCTAGTTGCTGTATGTGGGATGCGGCCTCAGCATGGCCGGAGAAGCGGTGCGTCGGTGCGAGCCCGGGATCCGAACCTGGGCCGCCAGCATCGGACTGCACGCACTTAACCGCTAAGCCACGGGGCCGGCCCTGGGGAGGAGATTTTTGACAACTGAGTTCCTTTTGGAGGACCTGTCTTTAGGCGGATAACGGGAGTTCAGAGAAAGTTTCTCCCTGCGTTTGCTCTTTTGCAAGTGCCTATAGATCAAAACAATCAACATACCAAAGCAGCACATTTTGGGCTGGCGTGTCCTGAACTCCTGAGTCATAGCTGGGAGTGGCATATTCTGCTCCCCTTCACTGCTAAACATCCTATAAAGCACAAGACAGCCCTCCACAGCACAGAATTATCCAGCCCAAAATGCCGTAGTGACAAGATTGAGAAACCCTGCCTAAGAGTTTACAATGCACTTTAGGATTCACTACTCACATTATTCTCACAACTACCATGTGAGGAAGGGGTGAGAGACATCATCCTTTAACATAAGAGAGAGCTGAGTCTCAAAAGGTTAAAAGATTTTCCCAGCATTACACACTTGAACCCAGACTTGTGATTATAAATAGCGAGAAGGGTAGATAAGCAAGTGAAGTCCCAACTCTTGTTATTTTCCCGGAATAACAGGTTTAAGAGGGGCCAGAGTGGAGCGGCTTCCATTACCCAGGAGGTAACAGGAGGACTGTAGTAGAGTTGGGAAAGGGACGCCGAAAGGAAAACTAGAGAAAGCTGGAGACCAACTTCACCTCTCAGTTAACAAGAGTCTGCCCTGCCAGGAAAATACAGCAGGTAACAGAAATTTTCCTACCCTAACCACATTTGAGACATGCTATCTGCTGGAGAAAATTGATATGAATTATAAATTGCTACTACTTGTGGGATTTCTTTATCTTCCCATAAGTTGTGTGTGGTTTTTAATCTTAGATGATTTCATGCTACTTTTGATTAACAATTTTCTCCAAATAGAGGTCAGATGCTGTGCTAGTTCAGGTGCTGCTGCAGAGTTTTAGGGACGCCTCATGACAAAGTATTTGTGGCCATGCAAATCTGGGAGGTGTAGTTAAATGCAGACAGCGGCAGGCACTGCTACAGAAGAGGACCTCTTGAATTGGGGAAAAGGTACAATTTTGTGAATATTGAAGAGAGACTGGGAAGACAACATGACTAACTTGTTGCTCAGTGTGAATTATATCACATGCCATTATTATCACAAATAGAGACTTGAGCTAGACTTTAGAAGACAAGCAAGTGATAAAATAAAAAGGGTCTCCTCCATAGCCAGTCAGCCAGTCAGTCTTCCAAGTGGTTGGCACTGTGGTGGTCCAGGTAATTTTGCTGAAATTAGCAACATTAAGTCCAAGAGGACTCCACAGGGGAAAATCCTGAGGGGCGAGAGACATATAAACAATCATCTGTAATAAAACATGATAAGAGCTATAATAGTATAATATAGTAATATGAAACATGGAAAGAAGAAAGGAACCAAAGGTGGACTGTAAAGGTGTCTTAGTCAGGACTATCCAGAGAAACAGAACAAATAGGATATATAGATATACACAGAGAGAGAGAGAGAGAGATTTACTATAGGAATTGGCTTACATGGTTATGGAGGCCAAGAAGTCCCATGATTTACTATCTGCAAGCTGGAGAACCAGGAAAGCTGGTGGTGTGATCCAGTGGGAGGGAGTTGGGGGAGGCTGATGGTATAAATCTGATTTGAGTCACAAAACCTAAGAAGCAGGAACACCAATGTCTGAGATCAGGAGAAGATGATATCTCAGCCCAAGCAGAGTGAGAGTGAATTTGCCCTTCCTTCACCTTTTTGTTCTAGTTTGGGCATTCATTGGATTGGGTGATGTCTATCCACATTGGGGATGGCCAGTTGCTTTACTCAGTTCACCAACTCAAATGCTAATCTCTTCCAGAACCACCCCTACAGACACTTATATATGAAATAATGTTTTATCAGCTATCTGGGCATCCCTTAGCCCAGTCAAGTTGACGCATGAAATTAACCATCTCAAGCCCACTTCTTGTCAATTTAACACTTATACACATCTCCTTAAACCATAATTAATCTCTAAATAATGACAATAACAAGGTCATAATTCCACATAACATGATACAACCATGCTGTGTAGATTCAAAAACACACTACTCCCTTCTCTAGAAAAGGAGGGAAAGTCCTTGAATAATATTTATTCTTCTCCTGATATCCTGGCACTTAAATACTATGATGTAAAATCAACAATACTTAAATACTGATGTAAAGTCAATACATCTTATGCTGCATGATAAGAGACTAAGAGAGAAAAGAAAACAAAGATATTTGCTTACTATATGTAAATATACACACAAATATATTTATACCAAAATAAGGAAAAATACTCATGACAGTTATAGTCCTTATTTCTGTAACTGATCATGTGGTTGTGTTTATAACCACCTTCTTCTACCCATTCTTTATTATCTTTGCCTTCAGCAAGCATGTCAGCTGGTCGTGGTTCTTTACCTGGGGAGGTGACCCAAACCTTGAATCCTGAAAGGTCTGGATGATTACTGACTTTTTTTTTCAGAATATAAAATTTTATAAAATCAATAAGACCCGTAGAAAAGCAGAACATTATTTCAGTCCCATTTCAGATTTAGCCTCAGGTGGTTTTCCTTAGATACTCAAACCCTCCACGGACAAGCAGGGTTCCTGCAGCTAAGAAGATTCCTTCTTCCAGCAAGCAATTTACATTCCTGATTTTGGTTGTTTTTATAAAATTCTGATACAAAAAATTTCTCCAAGGCAGACACTACAACACTGATCAACAAAGCCTTTAAGAAGAAATGGTGCAGTACTGTCTGGAAAATTACAGCAACCCAGTGCAGGCGAGGTTAGCCCGCAACGTGACAGGACAGACTCATCTCCCCTGGCTTGGGTTGTTGCAGCTGTCCATTCATCTTCATCACAGGGCATGGTAATAATAAGAGATGCCCAAAGGGCTCTCCTGTTTTCCATACATACGCTTCCTTACCTCCGTTATGGAGGAGTAGTCCAATTTCCCCTGGGTAGTCAGGATCAATCACCCTGGCCACACTGTAGCTCACTCCATGTCTGTTGACTCAGAGGCCTGAGGAGCTCAAAGTGGACAGCGGGCAGTCTTAACTTCCAGTCCAAGGGCATCATTGTTGCGTCTCCTGGTGGAAGCATTCCTCCCTCTGGAACTGAGATCTCTAGGGCAGATGAGCATAAAGTCACAGGAAGCCACAGTTTTGCTAGTGGGTCACTAGGGTTGATAGTGAGTGGTGCTACTCCCATTTCTACCCCTTGATTCCTTGGCCCGGGAATCCTGACTATGGGAGCTACGGCACCACATGTTGGGTGCTGATTCAAAGTCAATCTGGGAAAACTTCCAGAGGAGAAAATGTTTTAGATAGATCTTAAGTCAGATATATTTTACAATTTGAAAAAAAACAGAGGGGATAACTAGAGGGTAGAAAAGCACAAACGAATGCCTGGTCTGACAAAAGCTCAGGTGAGTTTGGGAAAGGGATATGTTCCTACGAGAGCAGCCTAACGTGAAAGGCTGATGAGAGAGGAGATAGGAAGACAGGGTGGGCCCTCTGCAGTCTTAGAAGTCTGGACTTTAACTGAGGAAGAAAGTTTAAAAGAGGTGAGAAATAAATGATAAAGCCTGAACTAGCTCTGTGAATGGGAAAGGAGAGAAAGGAAGACAATCAAACGTGATTCGAAAGAAAACTTTCTATACTCACAACACTTCTGACACCAAATGGGTGCCCTTTTCCCCTCCCATTAAGTAATTCTGATACTAACTACCTGGAGTTAGTGCAGACTCCACAGGTTAAGGGCTCAGTCCTGCAAGACTGCACCCCACTGCAGATGCCAATCGCAAGTAGTCGGTCCCCAGGTTACTCACATTTCTGTCCAATTGGCTACAAATCAGGAGTTCCCACAACTCCTTCCTCAGAGTTGACAATTTGCTGTCATGGTTCACAGTAATCAAGGAAACACTTTATTTACTATTACCAATTTATTATAAAGGATATTACAAAGGATAAAAATGAAGAGGTACATAGGGCAAAGTCTGGAACGATCCCAAACACAGGAGCTTCTGTCCCTGTGGAGTTTGAGGAATGCCACCCTGTGGGCACACGTATGCGTGCACCAAATCAGAAGCTCTCCAAACTCCCTCATTTAGAGTTTCTATGGAGGGTCCATTACTTAGGCATGATTGGTTAAATCATTGGCCACTGGTGATTGACTCAATCTCCAGTCCCTCCTCTTGCCCAGAGGTGGAAGGTTGGGACTGAAAGTTACCATCTTCTAATTGCATAGTTCGTTCTTCTAGCAACCAGCCCCCATCCTGCAAGCATCACTTCATTAGCATAAATTCAGGTTTGGTTGAAAGGGGCTTATTATGAATAACGAAAGATGCTTTCTCATCCCTACTGCTCAGAAAACTTCAAGGGTTTTGCGGAGCTCTGTGCTGGGAACTGGGGACAAAGATCAAATAAATATTCTTATTGTATCACAGTTTCACAGATTCCCAAGGCAGAAGTGATGGAATTTGGCAGGTGACTGTTTGTAGGAGTCAAAGAAATGGGAAAAGCCAAAGGTGTTCCTCGGAATTTCTTGTTGAGTGCCTGGTGGATGAACAATAATACAGTTGAAAGGTTCTGAACTTAAAGGAAGAGAAAAAGACTGAGAAAATGGCAAAGAAAAAAAATTAATTATTTTGTAGTATTTCAATATACAGACTTGCTATTTAAGAGAACACTAATGGCTAAAAATTTATTGTATGTTTGTCTATTGGTGATTTACTGAGCATTTTTTAGCCCAGAACTTTGATTGCTGTTTTGAAGTCTAGCAAGTATTGCCTGGAGGAAATTGTATCTGATGGCGAGATAAGACAAGCAAACGGTTTCATAGTGAGTAATGCATATATAGTAATATAACTCAGTGCTAAAATTTACATAACACTTTGTGTGTATTCCAGAGAAGTTCAGAAGGGAAGAGAAATCAATGAGTAGTGCAAAAAGGCTTCACAGAGTAAGTGGAAGTAGGTTGGATCTAGAAGAGTGTCTAGAACTTAAATAAGCAGAGAGAAAGGAAGGCATTCCAGTCCAGGGGAAAGGACACAGGCAATGGGGCAGCTAAATATGATGTCTCTGGACAGTGCAGAGCCTAGTTTCTTAAAAGGTTGGGGAGCAGTAGAAAATTAAGTTGACTAAGTGGGGTGAGGACAAAATTATAAAGCAGCTGGAAATATATATGTATATGTACATAAGTATATATATGCACATACACACACATATATATTTATATTTAGTGTAACAGAGGATTCGAATCATAGAAAGAGTTTTAATTTCTAAAACGAATGCCATAATTAAGTCAATGTTTAAGTAATATTTTGGAGACAGCAAATGCAGGAAAATAGAATTCAGATTTGGGTCCAACCACCACCAAATGATGACCACTTCTGATTCATTCCTTCCCTACGTATTTATTGAATGACAAATATTTGTGTGCCAGGCACTGTTCTTGTCCTGGGGATACGAGGTATGCAACACAGACAAGGTCCTGGCACCCAAAGAATTTGTAATCTTGCTGTGAGAGATAGGCGATATGCTAGATAGTTACAAATGCGGAGAGAGGGAAGAGGCTACCTCAAGCCTAGACAAGGAACCAAGAGCAGGACGAGAGACAATAGATAATTAGCAGTGGAAGACCAAAATTTCAAACCTGGATAAATGGAGAAGCGTTTGTACCATTGACGCAGATGGGGAAGTGAGAAATAACCATGGTTCAAAATGAAAAATAAGTTCCCTTTGGGACATATTGAATATGATGTGATAGCAACGCAATTCATTAGAAAAGAGATAAAAACAAAAAATGAGAAAAAAAATATTTGCCAAGACACAGTCATGGGCTTCTGTGAGAAAAAAAAAGATGGATAAACTTTGCCTTCAGTGAGTAAATTCTCTGCATTGAAATAGGTAAGCTGTGATATTAAATATATTATAATTTGCACTATATCACAACCATAATTTATTAAAACTTCCAAATCAAACTTTAGAATGAGCACGTTTTATCTGTTCTATATGACTTGTTTTTAATCAACCAAATGATCACCCACAATGGAGACAGAAAAAACCTGAGTCAACAACCTGCAGGAACACAATGGAAACCATTTCAATAGTGAGAGAGTTTACCAGGTAGGTTTTACGATTAAACCAAAGCCACAGAAGTTGCGAAGCCTCCTTGTCCCATATGTTAAAAGTTACTTTCTTCCAGGTAGCCGATTCTTTACTATAGGCAAGAACTTGATAGTCAAGGAGATCAATTGCTCCTAAACCCATTGCTCCTAAACCCTTTCACTTCCAATGCCTTTTTCTAATACCCAAACAAAGAAACACTGGATTCCATGTGGAATCTAACAAATATCACCGAGTTCTTATGCTGAGGTTTGGCTGTTAAATCTTCCGTTGTGCTGTTCTGGGTGATTAGATAGAATGAGCTGCATCTTAGAGTTGCCTTTTACATGTGACTGAATGAACTAAGGGAGAAACCATAGCTCTTCCTCCTCACCACCACCAAATAGGGTCTGTGTATAGGTGTCACATTTGGTTTCCACCTACTGCTACATTCCTGATCTGCCGCTACTAACCCTAGCTCCGTCTCTTGCATGATGAACATCTTGCAGATAGCTGCATGCCTGATGAATTCATCTTTACTGTTATTTCTCAGGAAGGATTGGATTGACCCGTAAGGTAACCAGCCATCTATGTACAGAATCTGAAAAAATAATATTCTGCTTTTTAAACTGTGAAGGGGGGACAGATAACACTACAGAAGCATAGTGACCTGCCTCTCACGTCCACACTATTAGCATCCAGGGCACTTGCTTGACCTGCTTCCTGGAGAAAGTACACCACCATAGCCACGTGGTCCTGCTTGGGGTCAATGTCACTTTGAAACCTCGATGCTACTTGTGCAGAAACTCAACAGTAATGAGTCTAAATATTCCTCACAATTGGTAAATAGAACCAGAAAAACAAGTCTATTAACCACACTAACATCTGCCAGAATTTTATCCCGAAAGGTTGCCTCACTGGAGGCAAGGCAGCGACTGTCATCAGCTCCCAGCTAATTAATTTAAGGAGAAAACTTGCAGTTAGTCACACAATTTGCAACAGTGTAGCGACTTGGGTACATCTGTTACATACCACCAAGACAGCCTCATATTCTTTACAATCCAAAGTATGAGCAAGGTAAAATACACTTTTTAAGTTATCAAGAGATGTATGTGGCTTAAAACAAAATGGTGCAAATAGGTAGCTAAAAGTAACAACTCTTCTCTGCTGTTACAAATATGTTTAACTAGGCAAAAATTATGTTTTTCCCAGCAACTCATCTTTGACATTATCAGAGAAATATAACACTATTCACCATCCATATTTATAAAATTTTCAAGATCATCAATCAACAAGTAGTTATTATGTGTCATTAGGCACAAGGTTCTATGCTGTGTTGATGTTGCAAAAAATATTTAATCTTCTAAACTAAGTCAAGAATGACAAATGGGTTTGAAATTTCACACTAACTCTAACCAATTGGGACTCAATCAATTCTGGAACACTGTATTTTTAGAGAATTCCGTGGTCGTTTCTGAGGTCAGTCAAAAACAGTGCCATGATTGATTACTAATGACTGTTATGGGGATGGGAGGGACAATGACTGCTCCCATACCATGAATTTGCCACCCCAACCTAAGGCAATAGGAGACAAGTTTAGCAGCTAGAGCAGTGTCATGGTAACATGAATGAGTGATGATTACTGAAAAGTCACCAAAGTTCTAGAATATTCCTGGGTGCCATGAAACCACCTCTGTACTTTTGATACAAGCTATATGTCATGTGAAGTTTCTCAATAATAACTTAATAGGGAAGCGCTATATTGGTGGAAAGTTTGTGAGTTTTATTGAGAATCTATTACGAGTCAAGTATTCAGTAAGGTCCTGGAGATACAAATATATATATGTATATACCCACACACACACACACTAGGTTTCACAGTCAGTGGCTCATACACTGCTCCTTTTAGTAGGTTGGGAATATTTTCATGATTTTTGAATAATAAGATTAGATCTAAAAAAATATTGGAATAAAGCAATATATAAATTAATCGAGAGTCTGAATGTGGAAATGCTGCTATCCCTTAAATGGGAAGGCAGTGTCTACAGCCAAAGATTTTGAGTCAAGAGTTTAGAAGCAGATAGCATGCTATAGCAAGGGTATAGCTTGACAAGCAGCTGCCACAATCGCCTTACAACTTCAAAGAAACATGAATTAAGTCATCCCATGACACTAAAAATATGTCCAAGTTGCTGTGGCTACATATCAGACCAATGAGCGCATGAACAGGAATATCAAGAACAATTTAGGCAGTGAGGCTAAAATTGTACAGTTATTGCTGAATTTGGAAGGTTAAGTAGAAGTTCTGATCATTCATTTTGGTCTGAGTTCATTTAAAAGACTGTCCTTATTTTCTTCATATAATCATGCAAACTACTACATCACTTCAAAGGATTAATTTTGCTGTAATTTTTCATGGATTGAATTTCTTCTACACTAGACTTTAAGTATCTATCATTGAAATCATATTTTAGACTATTTTCAAAGAATTTTATAATATATAATACCTGTTAAAATATTATGAAGTTTGTTTATAATAGTTACTCTTATTTGTTAGTGCTGTAGAAATCAGGGACTGAAGTTGATGACTTAACCCCTGTAATTCAAAAATTGTGACAATTAGAAAATGACAAGATGTGTTGAGTCTTCCAAAATTTATTTGTTCTTATTAATGAGAGAATATTTGGAGCTTGGATAAGTTTTTGCATTCAAAGAATTTTAAAAAATGACAAAATTAAAACAAAATAAAGAATTTATGATTAAATTATAGATATATTCATTAAAAGATAGAGATATTAATCACAGTATGCCATTTATTTTTTTTTAAATTGATAGCAGAATTAACCTTGTAAAAAATAGAGCTTTTATAAGTGTTAAAGAAATGTAATTAGCAAAATGAAACTAAAATGTTGACATTATTTTGACCAAAACTGTGAATTATTTTTGATATTAATTTTTTTACCATCACCTATGCAACTTCCACTGAATCTAACATGGTTACGCTCTCAAAAAACTAAATTAAGAAACCAAGACTAAAGAATCAATCAAGAAAAAGATTCAAGTTATAGGGAGTATAATAAATCAAGTAAGAAAATGCTATCATTTCTTTCCTGAGTCAATTGAGGGTTGTTAAAGGCATGCAACAAAAGATGAAAAAGAATTACAGAAATAGTTAGAAATTTTTATTACAGAACACAAAATATATTTCCCATTGAGTAATGTACACAATAATTATGATGACTTACATAATCGTCAGAGGTCCTCTTCTTGGTGGAAATATTCTAATTTTTTTTTTTTTTTTTGGTGAGGAAGATCAGCCCTGAGGTAACATCCATGCTAATCCTCCTCTTTTTGCTGAGGAAGACCGGCTCTGAGCTAACATCTATTGCCAATCCTCCTCCTCTTTTTCCCCAAAGCCCCAGTAGATAGTTGTATGTCATAGTTGCACATCTTTCTAGTTGCTGTATGTGGGACGCGGCCTCAGCATGGCCGGAGAAGCGGTGCGTTGGTGCACGCCCGGGATCCAAACCCGGGCCACCAGTAGTGAAGTGCTTGCACTTAACCGCCAAGCCACGGGCCCGCCTGGAAATATTCTAATTTTTAACTGCTTATTAAAGACATTTATTCAGGTAATGAATATCCAAACTAGTTTATTTTATAAACCTTAGATTTTTCTAAATAATGAAATAATTTTCTAAATAATGAAAGCCAATACATTTATAACCCCTTTAACTGAAACATACAAATTCTGTTTGCAATATTTTTTTAAATAAACTACACTCTTTAAAATTTTTTCACTGAAGGCATCTTATTTCTGTAATTTTTTTTTTTTTGTGAGGAAGATCAGCCCTGAGCTAATATCCGATGCCAATCCTCCTCTTTTTTGCTGAGGAAGACTGGCCCTCTACTTTGTATGGGACGCCACCACAACATGGCTCAACAAGTGGTGCATTGGTGCGCACCTGGGATCCAAACCTGCAAACCCCGGGCCGCCGCAGCGGAGCGCATGCACTTAACTGTTTGCGCCACCGGGCCGGCCCCCTATTTCTGTAATTTTAAGTCCTATTCATCATATTGTGCACCAATAACATTCTTTGGAAATGTGTATAATGGAATTTAAGGTAATTTTTCATTCTAGAAAGTTTGAATTGTTCTGCTTATAGAAATAAAATTTTTTTAAGTGTAAAGTAGCTAACATGCTACTCCGAAGCCTCATATGATGTATAAAATGGAAGTATATGTTTAATGGGAAAAACAACTATCTAGTGGTTGAGATTTTTTGATCATTAGGCTTATCAATCAAATCTAAACTATCTAGATAGTTTAATTTATATTTTAGATACTTAAGTGGTAGCCTAATTCCCTTACAACAAAAAATATTTATCAAACACCTCTGGTACATTGTTGGCAGAGGTGACTGCAATAATTCTTCCCATTCCTGCACCAAACCACTCTTCAATGTGGCTTTGTTAATCCTCCAATTAAGAGGCAGAGTCTGTTTCCCCACCTCTGGAATTTGGGTGGGTCTCTTATACCTTGCTTTAACCAATAGAATGTGGCAGAAGATCCACAGTGGGTGTTCTGAGCCTCGGGCCTCAAGAAGCGTTGTGGCCTCTGCTCTCACACTTTTGGAATGCTATTATTACTATGTAAAGAAGCCCAATCTAAGCTTCTTATGAATAAGAGACAACAAGGAGTGGCCCAGCTATCAGCCAACACTAATGCCAAGCATATGACTGAGGCCATCTTAGACCATTCAGCCCCCATTGAGTGGCTAGATAGTTGGCTGCCTGAGTTACTCCAGGTGAGACTAGCAGAACCACCCAGTAGAACCCAGCCCAAAATAATGACCCAAAGAAATGTGACTAAATAAAATGGTTGCTGTTTTAAGTTACTAAATTTTAGTGTGGCTTGTTATACAGAAAGAGAAAACTGACAACATTTGGTAGTCAGAGCAGAGTGCTGCCATAGCAAAAATCTAAAACATGGCATCAAGAGAACTGTTAGGTAGCTGGAGACACAACAAAGAGGCTGCTATAAAGAGCTCAAAAAAGAGTTACTGGTGTTATGTAGCGCCAGAAGGTTGGCAAAACTGTCACTTGGAGTAATTCGGAAGACAGCAAATGTAATTAATGAAGATTCACTATGGTTAAAATGGTCTTTCTCCTGAAATTCAGCTATAGATTCAATTCAATCTCAATCTCAATCAAAATTCAAGGAGGATTTTTTTGAAGAAATTGGTAAGCCAATTCTAAAATTTGTATGTAAAGGCAAAGGGACTAGAATAACCAATCCATTTTTTTAGAAGAACAAGATTGGAAGACTTCAGGACATATTACACAACTGTACTAATCAAGGTTATGTGCTATGGGAATAATTATAGACATTTAGATCAATGGAATGGAATAGAGAGCCAAAAAATAGATCTATACCTACAAGCTTATCTGATTTCAACAGAGGTGCCAAGGTAATTCAGTGCGAAAAGGATAGTCTTTTCAATTAGCATGCTGGAAAAGCTGGAGATTTTATATATATGAAAAAGTTATCCTTGACTATTAACTCACACCATGCACAAAAATTAAGTTAAAATGGATCATGGACCTAATTGTAAGAGCTAAAATTATAAAACTTCTGGAAGAAAACATGGGAGAAAATTTTTGTGATATTGGGTTAGGGAAGGATTTCTTAAATAGGAAAAAATCATGAAACATACTAAAATTGATAAAATGTACTTAAGCAAAGTTAAAAGACTTTCATTCTTTTAGGGACACAGTTAAGAAAATGGAAAGGCAAGGGCGCCAGCCTGGTTGTGCAGTGGTTAAGTGCACGCACTCCGCTGTGGCAGCCCAGGGTTCACAGGTTCGGATCCCGGGCGCACACTGACGCACGGCTTGTCAAGCCATGCTGTGGCGGCGTCCCATATAAAGTAGAGGAAGATGGGCATGGATGTTAGCCCAGGACCAATCTTCCTCGGCAAAAAAGAGGGGGATTGGCATTGGATGTTAGCTCAGGGCTAGTCCTCCTCACAAAAAAAAAAAGAAAATGGAAAGGCAAGCCATGGACTGGGAAAAAATATTTGCAAAGTACTTATCTAACAACGAGCTGGCATGCATAATATAAAAAGAACTATTATAACACAATAATAATATGAAAAATAGCCCAATTTTAAAAAATGGGCAAAATATTTTAAAACATTTCAAATAAAAAGATTTACAAACAAACAGTACATCCATGAAGAGAGGTTCACTATCACTAGTCACTAGGAAAGTACAAACCAAAACAATAGTGACATACCCAATAGTATGTCTAAAATTTAAAAGACTAACACTACCAAGTGTCGACAAGTATGTGAACAATTAGAACTCTCATAATGTCTAATGGGATTGAAAAAGAGAGGAGCCACTTGGAAAAACATTTGGGCACTTTCCTATGAAGCTAAATATGCTCTTTGCATTGGCCCAGAAATCCAACTCCTAGGTATGTACTCAAGAGAAATGAAAACATATATTCATATAGACTTATATGTTCATAAGAGCTTTATTTATAACAGCCCAAACTTAACCAAATGTACGTCAACTAGCCAATAGGTAAACAAATTGTGGTATAACTATAGTATGGAATATTAGCAGTAGAAAAGAGTGAACAATTGATACATGTAACAAAATGGATAAATATTTAAAGTATTATGATAAATGAAAGAAGCCAGAAACAAAAAACTACAATGTATGGTAACATTTATATGAAAACTATAGTAATATAAAGCAGATCAGTGGCTGTTTAAGCCCAGGGGTTGGGAGAGGGCATTGTATGCAAAGAAGCATGGGAAAACTTTTTATAGTGAATAAAATGTTCTATATGTTGATTGTAGCAATAGTTACACGACTGTTTACAATTGCCAAAACTAACAAGCTGTGCCTTGAAATGAGTAAATTTTATTGTATGTACATTGTACTTCAGTGAAGCTGGGTGAAAAATAGATGGCAGGAAAGAAGGTAGGAAGGAAGGAGGGAAGGGAGGGAGAAGAAAGAACTGAATTATACTGGACAAAATCATTTGGATGATAAAGAGCAAGATCAAATAAAGTTTTAAAGGAAACTTTAAAAAAATTGATTTTGGTGGTTTAACCCAACAAAGTCACATTATACAGATAAAAGGAAAAAAATTGCATGCTGGTCTGGCCTGGAAGATGTATTTTATCCAAATATTAGTAATATGTCTTGCTGTTTCAGTTGACTCCATTCCATTGCACTTTTCCATACCTTACCTCTGACCCGTAGCCACCTAATTTATTGTATGGACTCCAGTGCCCTCTGAAACCAGACAGGAAACAATTGCTAAAATGACAAAAAACTGACACATAGCCGATATACAGATTGCAAGAACCGCCCTAACCTAAAAGCTGTTCTTACTCTGGAGCTTTCAGATAAAGTTCAAAACACAAATATGACCTAAATGAAACACAGTAACTAAAATGGTACCTCATTTAAAAAAAGAAGTTTCCTTGAAGACTTTCTTGTCAGAACGATCACAGTATATGACTTTTGCTCTGAAGACAATGAAAGATTTGTTGGACTAAGAAATAACCTTCACAATAAAAAACATCAGATCTTGGACACCTGATCCGAGGCTCAGCTCTAACTCTCACAAGGGAAGTGGCCTGGGCTTTGCTGGTAGAGACTGAGCAGGGAGAAAGTAGCAGGGGGAAGGGAGGAATTGGGTCTGCAGGTCACCACAATGACCTTGAAGATGTTTTAGCAAATACGGATGCAGAGGACTCTGGGCTGAGGATGACTGGTCAGAGCTCAGGCTTGCAGACACTGAGTGATACTGGCCCCAGTTCATGGCCCAGAAATTCAAGGCAGATTAACTGAATGAGCCAGATAGTGGGGCAAAGACCAAAGCAAGAACCTGTAAAATAATCAGACTCTAGCCTCACTACCAGAGCTGGTTGTAAAAGGTAGTTGTGGTCATGTCCTTTGTGAGTAGATGTGGGCTAGGAGTGTAGCAGTCAGTAAACTGAAGCTGATGACCCTAGAAGCCAAAGGAGTGTGCAGTCAGAGCGGAACGATTCAGTCCAGCAGGAGCAAGATCACCTCCCTGTGCCACGTGTTGACAATACTTGTGAATGACTTCATGCTTTTAACCAGGCTACTCAGGCCTTAAGTCACAGTCTGTGGTCTCAAAGAGAACAAACTAACTCACAGGTAGTCTGTGCACCAGAGAAGGCCAAGGAACCAGACCTTTAATCACCAAGGGATGTAATGAACCCAGAAAAATGTTGAAAATTTAATATCTTGCCTACTAAATATATTGCCTTAATGTTTACATTACACTAATCCCTGTTTTTCAAATGTATAATTTTCTTTTTAATTTTTATTTTATTGTGGTAAGAACACCTAACATGAGATCTATCCTTTTAAGAGATTTTTAAGTGTACAATATAATGTTGTTAACTACAGGCACAATGCTGTACAGCAGATCTCTAGATTAAAACTGAAAATATGTTACATATATATGAGAGAAATATATTCCGTTTTTATTTAATTAGGGATTGTTATTAATGTACATGATATTTACATTACAATAATCCCTGATTAAATCAAAGAACTGAAAATATGTTTGGGAGAAAGATAGAAACATACATAGATACGTAGATAGATCTATGGATAAATAGACACAGATACGTAAACATACAGATATATCAGTTTTTTTACTCCTTGGGGATTATTAGTGATTTTGCTTCTTAGGAATTATTTATACATATATATGTATATAATGCTTATATATTAAATTATGTATATTAAGTTATTGATAATTAATAGGATATGTAATTTAATATATAAGCCTTTTTTATAGCAATGCAGAAAAAGAGTGGAAGTAATGGCTGAGAAGAACTTGAATTTCCTCAAAGGGGATGTGGCATCTCTAGTGATGCAGCCGCTCCAGAGTGAAGAACAGTGAGCTGTCGCTTTTCATTCCTAGTCATTCAGAGTACCAGTCAGCTGCAGAGCCGCCCAGCATCTTTTCCTGACCAAATGCTCAGTGACTGCCAAAAGGAGCGTGATTCTCAAAGAAGAGAGAAAACGTTTTAACTCACACCCATGCCCCGTGAGAGTTACTTAAAACATCAAATTGCTTTTCACATTATTTGCAAAAACCAAATCAAAAATGAGAAGAGTGAAAATGTATATTCTTAGAATCATATGAATTTGAAAAACACAAAGAACGCAGTAGCCCTTTCCCACGAGAAACAAGACACTGAAGAACGAGGAATGGCATCGCTCCACACATGGGGAAGGAAAAATGACGTGGCATGTCAAGGGTCTTCTAAGAGGAAATGGGCTGGGTGTCACTGTACTCCAGGAAGCAGCAGAAGGAAAATGCACAGCAGACTTGTAATGAAATAGCCCTGCATTGTTTTTATTTCAGTAGCTGAAAGAATGTCTTAAGAGACATGTATAGTTTTGTCTATTACAATCCAGGGCCATTTTTAGCAGAAAATTCACTGTGTTGAAAATTTGCATAAACTGTCAGGGGAAACTATCTATTTGGCAGCTACAAGGTAGCAGTGGCTCAAAAAGTAAGAATTTTTCTAGAGATGGTCGCTTGGGCCTGATGTTACTACCAAGACATCTACTGGTTAAACCTTGGTAGTCATAAATAGCATGAATATGACATAGAAATTCTTCTATTTCCTCAAGAACTCATTATAAAGGCATTTTATTTACTTCTCCATCTATCTAAATAAACTCCTTGAGAGCAGGGAGTGCAATTCAGGTATCTTTATATCCTGAGTGCCCAGCATAGTATTTGCCCATAAATAGCAGGTATGCAGTAAAATTTTAATAAAATAATGTTAATTTTCTGTGTTTCCAGTGCCTATTGACTGATGATTGTTGGAAAGAAGGTATAACTCAGCAATCTATTTTGTTACTTTTAGTGGAACTTGAAAAAGATTTTGTAATAAGGGAGATTGAAACTGGTGATTACATATTACATTTACAGGCGTACCTCGGAGATATTGTGGGTTCAGTTCCAGACAACTGCAATAAAGCAAATATCACAATAAGGTGAGTCACACTAATATTTTAGTTTCTCAGTACATATAAAAGTTATGTTTATACTATGCTGTAGTCTATTAAGTGTGCAACAGCATTATGTCTAAAAACAATGTAAATGCCTTAAGTAAAAAATACTTTATTGCTAAAAAATGCTAACCATCGTCTGAGCCTTCAGCGAGTTGTAAGCTTTTTGCTGGTGGAGGGTTTTGCCTCAATGTCGATGGCTCCTGACTGATCAGGGTGGTGGTTGCTGAAGGTCGAAGTGGCTGTGGCACTTTCTTAAAATAAGGCAACAGTGAGGTTTGCCGCATCGATTGACTCTTCCTTTCATGAACAATTTCTCTGTAGCGTGTGATGCTGTTTGATAGCATTTTACCCACAGTAGAACTTCTTTCAAAATTGGAGTCAATCGTCTCAAACTCTGTCACTGCTTTATTAACTAAGTTTATGTGATATTCTAAATTCTTTGTTGTCATGTCAACAGTCTTCACAAAAACTTCACCAGGGGTAGATACCATCTCAAGAAATCACTTTCTTTGCTCATCCATAAGAAGCAACTCCTCATCCGTTAAAGTTTTATGAGATTGCAGCATTTCAATCACATCTTCAGGCTTTACTTCTAATTCTAGTTCTCTTGCTATTTCCACCTCATCTGCAGTTACTTACTCCACTGAAGTCTTGAACCCCTCGAAGTCATCCATGAGGGTTAGAATCAACTTCTTCCAAGCTCATGTAAGTGTTGGTATTTTGACCTCTTCCCATGAATCACGAATGTTCTTAATGACATCTAGAATAGTAAATCCTTTCTAGAAGGTTTTCAATTTACTTTGCCCAGATCCTTCAGAGGAATGACTATCTATGGCAGCTATAGCCTTAAGAAATGTATTTCTTAAATAATAAGACTCAAAAATTGAAATTATTCCTTGATCCATGAGCTGCATAATGGATGTTGTGTTAGCAGGCATGAAAACAACATTAATCGCATTGTACATCTCCATAAGAGTTCTTGAGTGACCAGGTGCATTGTCAATGAGCAGCAATATTTTGAAAGGAATCTTTTTTTCTAAGCAGTAGGTCTTGACAGTGGGCTTAAAATGTTCAGTAAACCACGTTGTAAACAGATGTGCTGCCATCCAGGCTTCTTTGTTGTCCCATTTATAGAGCACAGGCAGAGTAGATTTAGCATAATTCTTAAGGGCCCTGGGATTTCAGAATGGTAGATGAGCATTGGCTTCAACTTAAAGTCACCAGTTGCATTAGCCCCTAACACGAGAGTCAGCCCGTGCTTTGAAGCCAGGCATTGACTTCTCCTCTCTAGCTGTGAAAGTTCTAGATGGCATCTTCTTCCAATATAAGGCTGTTTCATTTACACTGAAAGTCTGTTGTCTATTGTAGCCATCTTCATTAATCAGCTGGATCTTCTGGAGAACCTGCTGTAGCTTCTACATCAGCACTTGCTGCTTCCCCTTGCACTTTGATGTTATGGAGACGGCTTCTTTCCTTAAACCTCATGAACCAACCTCTGCTGGCTTCGAACATTTCTTCTGCAGCTTCCCCACCTCTCTCAGCCTTCACAGAATTGAGAGAGTTAGGATCTTGCTCTGGATTAGGCTTTGGCTTAAGGGAATGTTGTGGCTGGTTTGATCTTCTATCCAGACCACTAAAACTTTCTCCATGTCAGCAATAATGCTGTTGCACTTTCTTATCATTTGTGTGTTCACTGGAGTAGCAATTCTTTTTAATTTCCTTCAAGAACTTTTCCTTTGCATTCACAACTTGGCTAACTGTTTGGCGCAAGAGGTCTAGCTTTTGGCCTATCTCGGCTTTCAACATGCTTCCTCACTAAGTTTGATCATTTCTCGCTTTTGATTTAAAGTGAGAGACAAGCGACTCTTCCTTTCACTTGAACACTTAGAAGCCATTTAGGGTTATTAGTTGGACTAATTTTGATATTGCGTCTTAGGGACTAGGGAAGCCCAAGGAGAGAGAGACAGACAGGGGAACGGTGAGTTGGTGGAGCAGTTAGAATACACACGACATTTATCAATTAAGTTCCCCATCTTATATGGGCATGGTTTGTGACACCCCAAAACAATTATAACAGTAACCTTGAAAGATCTCTGATCACAGATCACCATAACAAATATAAGAATAATGGAAAAGTTGGAAGTACTGTGAAAATTACAAAATGTGACACACAGACATGAAGCAACCAGACGTTGTTGGAAAAATGGCGCCAGAAGACTTGCTCGATGCAGGGTTGCCACAAGTCTTCAATTTGTAAAAAAGGCAACACATATCTGCGAAGCGCAATAAAGTGAGGTATGCCTGTATTCAGGAACTCTTTCTCCTTCATTAGCATGAATAATAGTGTAGCTTAAATCAACTGATCTACGCAGAACATTGTTCTTGAGACCACAGTAATGGCCAAAGCAGTTTTTTTTTTTAGTTTTGTGTGTGTGTGTGTGTGTGTGTGTGTTTTGGTCTGTTTTTTGTTTTTTGGTTTTTTTGGTGAGGAAGATTGGCCCTGAGCTAACATCTATGTCAATCTTCCACTGTTTTGTATGTGGGTCACCACCACAGCATGGCTGAGGAGTGGTGTTGGTCCGCACCCAGGATCCGAACCTGTGAAAACCCAGCCACTGAAGCAGAGCGCACCAAACTTAACCACTATACCCTGGGGCCGGCCCCCTCAAGGCAGTTTTGAATGAGAATATGGCTCCTCATGGAAGAAGGAGTTCGAAAGTCTAAATTGGCAGACTTGATAACTCCTTTGAAGGGAAAGGGCCTATTAATTCTTCTCATCATTGTCCCCCTGATGCCTAACACAGCACTTGGCAAACAGTGGGTGCTCAATGTATATGTGGGGAATACCATGTAATAAACTTGGTTTGCCAGGGAAACATGAACATAGTTCAAGAATGGACTGGAAACTTTTGTGTTTTTTTTTGTGAGGAAGATCAGCCCTGTGCTAACATCTGCCAATCCTCCTCTTTTTTTTTTTTTGCTAAGGAAGACTGGCCCTGGGCTAACATCCATGCCTCATCTGCCTCCACTTTATATGGGACGCCGCCACAGCATGGCTTGCCAAGCGGTGCATCAGTGCACGCCCCGGATCCGAACCAGTGAACCCCAGGCCACTGCAGCGGAATGCGCACACTTAACTGCTTGCAGCCCCAGGCCAGCCCCCTGAACTGAAAAGTTTTAAACATAGGACCCTGGTCTAAACTTCTTATAGAAGTAATGACTAACTGGGTAGGCTGTGAACTCCTCGAGAGCAGGGCACATAGCTTACACAATTTTGTATCTCTAGCATGTAGCACAGTGCTTGGCATTTGGGAGCTACTCAAATATTTACAGAATTAATAAATGAGTAACTGTTCCAGATAGAAGGGAAGCATAGTGTGGTATTCCCCTACCTTGCAATTCCCAGGCTGCTTTTGCTACTATTAAAAGTGCATACGCAAGGAAGACAACGTGTATTTTCTAGCTAACCTCTCAAAGCTCCTTCTTATTTTTCTGTTCTCTTTTATTCTTTGATACTGCTACTGTGCACCACTTAGTTAGAACTGGAAGTTTTGAACATAAAAGCATCCAACAAAAAATCCAATTTCAAAGATGTTTTGACTTTAAAATTGTGTCACCTAACATTTATTCCAAGGATGTGTGCTGTTGTGATGGTCGTAAGATGCCACCAACCTTGAGAGTCAAGAGAGCCAACTAGAGTAGAATAAACTGAAAGAAGTGGAATAAAAAGAATGAGGGGTTTTTCCCGCTAGTTCTTACTCTTGGCTGTCTGAGGCTTGATGTTTAAAAGTATACTATCTGCCAGATAAAGTATATTTGCCCCCATTTTAAAGCTATGGCACAGAGAGGTCAAAATGATTTGATCAAAGGATTTGACTGAACAAGGTTGAAGGGACATTGAAGTGATCTCAGTGTCTCTCTTTACTGTGCCTCAATGTCCACATTCAAAAATAACGATCATAAGGACTTCACCGGGGGCTCATAAGAAACAAAAGACAAACCAGAGCCAGGACTCTGGTCACAAGTTCATTACCCAGGTCAAAACTTTGTCTCTTTCTTTCAAAATATAGATGTTATTGGCCAGTCATGCATGTTTAGTCCTAGAAATTGGTTGTTCTCACTATTTCCAAGTAATGACCCACGACAGAACTGAGGTCTCTCTGGTGTGATTGCTCACCGCTGTGGTCTACACGCCCTGGATAATATGAGCCCAACAGGTGTTAAAATCCAAAGGAACGAGCACCTTTTGCAGCCAAATGGCAAACGTGTCAGAGTGAGTTCTTTTTCTCAGTACATTACTCTGGGCAACATCTGACCCATGGAAACGGGGCCTCCTGGGGAGCCGGGAAGCCGAAACCAGGCTCACCTGGTGTTTAATGCTTGTTTCTGAAGAGAATCAAGAAACAACGTGAACGCTTGCATGTACTGAGTTGGCAGTTTTCCTTACAGGTTAAATGTGTTAATAAAGTCGACGTCAGCAGCACTACAGCGATCTCAGGTTAGGTCTATTTGTAATATCCCAAAGGCGGCACTTGGACGGAAACAAGTGTTTCCAAACAAAATGAAGGTATTGCTGGCATATAGATAGATATAGATATATAAATATAGATCACATCCCTAGTCTTGTAATCATTTTAATTTTTCTCCTGGACTATCATTTTTTTAATGCCTCCATTAAAACTACTTTCTGTTCTCCATTTTTATCAAAATGTGTTTTTTCTTATTTTTTGACTATTAAAATTGATTTATCAAATAAATTCATGCACATAGATTTTTTAAGCAAATACTGCTAAAAGGAAAAAAAAGTCACTATCACTCCTATCCAGTCACTCTCCTCTCCCTGCCCCAACTTCAATCCTATTCCATGAAGCTTCTCCTTTCAAGTCTTTGAGCTATTTCTTCCAACTCCCCTGCAACTATCAAAGGTTCTAATAACACCTCCAGTGGTGATAATGTACAGCAAAGACAATATTAGTCTCCACTTTGGACATAAACTAGTCCAGCTAGACACTCAGGCTGCTATGAATATTCTGGACTTCATCATGTCTCCACAGAGACCAAGTGGGAAAAGTACCTTTGTTTGCTCTTGTGCTCTGTGGTCTAGTTAGAGGTGAGAGCCAACTGCATCAAGATTTGTTCTCTGCTATCTGACCTCGAAGGGAGAGCCCGGACTTCTGCAGAGCACCACGAGAACCAGCTACAGCCAGCTGCATCAGTCAGTCCACCCTGGTCTGGTGCTGAGACGGTAGATCAGGACCAATGCTGAGGTGTGAATCAGGACTGGGAGCCAGCGGACCACCAAAACACACAACCTAGAACTTAGTCTTCTGATCATTTCCGGAGAGGAGCTTGTTTACTCCAACCAAGGAAAGTGAAGAGGCAGAACAGGGAGAGAAGACAAGATTCTGCTGTTGGATCCCAAGCCGTGGTCATACCAAGGGAGGGGTGGTGCTTCCCCAATCATGCAGCATCAAGGTCCTACAGCCTAAGCCAGGCTCCGTCTCCCAGAGCCTGACATCCAGCACTGCTAGACCTCTTTGTGCTGCTCCCGAGTGTAATGGACAAGGGAGACCACACACACACCTGTAGAGCTACTGTCTACAGAAGTTTACCCATAAAAGGCTGATTCGGAGGGTCTGGTGTGTGTGATGTCAGATCACTCAACTCTAATTGCCCACCATATGCTTTAAAGCAGTGCTACCTGGTGCTCTAAATGGATTTCTAGCTTTTTAGATCTTTTACTCTCCACATATTGCAGTCCTCTAAAACCCTAAAATTACGGAATGACACCAATCTGAGTGAGAGCCATTGTGCTTTACACAAAATCTCTACTCCTCTAATCTGACTTTAAGCCCAATTAACTCCTCTGCCTTTACTCTCTGCCCTAGTGTGATGTTGATGACAAATGGTAATGATGATGAGTCAAGTAGATACTCTCATTCTTTGTCTTTAATGGCAATGCAGAGTTAAAGTGATCTTTTCATAGCTATGTCACGAGTCTCCAGAATTTAAATTGTAAAGGAACTTCTCCGTGTGTTTTTTTGGTGATGCTGTTCATTAAGGGAGAATTTATCATGGCCATATCTCTTTTTGTCTTCCAAGCTGTTTACATAGACAGTAAAGAAATGAAGCACCAACTACACTCAGAGGTTTTAATCGTCAATAGCTCTATCGGTGTCATTAACAAAGGAGAGGGGAAAAATATTATAGTTCCAAGTACATTGAAAGAAATTAAGCAAAAGAATCTGCGTGCAAGATCCTAGGGTGTGGTGCGTGAGAAGACTCAGATTCAGATCTGCAGTCTCGCATAGCAATGCTGAGCCGTGTGATCAAAACCTGCTGGGGACAGGAGTGCAGAGGCAAGCATAGCACAAATAATGTGTTATTAATAACAATCAGTTATTAGCAGTTGTTGCCATCTGACATGGTAATGTGTTATTAGCCTTAATAAAAATACTAAGTTTTGGATGATAGATTTTTTTTACGCAAATTAGAGTTGCGACGATTTTACCCTCTCTCATCCCTCTAACTCACTTACATGCCGATGTGTGTTGCACCTACCAGGATGAATTCTACCATGCCACTCTCCACCTTTCTCCATGCCTGCAGGACAGATGTGTATCACTGTAAATTAACCATGATCAGCAGTCTCGAATGAGCCCTCACTCTCCCAGGAATTACTGTTGTTTCTCTGGTCAACCCGATTTACCTTTCTCCATAATTGACCACAGCGAAACTTTTCGTTCTCTTTAAACTTCCTCCCAGGCTGTTCTCCTCCATTTACCTAACCTCCTACTTCCCAGAGAAAAAGAAGCCATTAGAGAGGAACACCCTCAGTTTTCTGGAAAAAATCTATAAAACCATCTACATATATATCTGTCCTCTGAGGAGGGTTCCTTCCTCACATTTAGGTCCAAACGTTCTACTTGGTCTTTGCCTTCCCTCTGCTGGTGCCTTTGCAGAAATGTTACACTATCGATTATCCATTCAACCCACTTTCTCTCATTTGAGTCTTTCCCATCAACATATAAATGTGAGCCCGTATATTCTATCTTAAAAAGAATTTTCTCTTGACTCTAAACCTGCTTCCGGCCATTGCCCTTCCTCTTTCAACTGTCCTCACAGTGAACTTCTTGAAAAAGCTCTATGTACTTGTGCCATGCCTTCCTGCCCACCTGACCATGTAACCTATTCCAAAGTCCATCTACACCCATGAAGCCAGCCACACAGCTCTCCCTGACAATGATGTCCTCCCTGTGGCAGAATGCACGTTTCTGTTTCGGGGCACAAGGTAGTAACAAATATTGGACTTTATTTTCCCACACTAAACAACTAGGAAACTGGCGAAAAGAAATGAAGAAACTATGTTCAAACCTTGTTTAACAGGTAGAGCAGGACTCTTGTTCTGGAGAACAAATAAACTCACAAGATGAGCCCACATTGGTCCCCATTTTCCACTTTCACAAGCACCAACAGGGAAGAGAGGCTGCGGCCAGGGAGAGAGCAGCAGCCTCATTCTGTGTCCTTGAGATCTCAGCTCCTGCAGCATTTCCTCAAGGAATCTTTGCACCCCCAGTAAGACAGCTGCTTTTATCATACTTCCTCATGGACTATTTTCCTTTCCTTCAGAACAGCTATCTCAGTTCATAATCATATTGATTAGTGAGATCACTTGTTTAATGTCTCTCTCACCCATTATTCTGTATGCTTCTGGAGAGGAGGGACCATTCTGGTCCTGTTCACCATTGTCAATCCAGTGCCCCTCTCGGTGCCGAGTATACAGTCTGTGAAAGAGTGAATGGGTAAATGGATGGATGAATGAATAATGAATAATTTCCATATGAATAACAAATAATTCAGTATTATAATCTATAAAGTTAGCAGCTTAGAGTAGATGGGTAGTTTTCAAACATTTTTTTAAAGCACAAAATATTTTGCTGAAATAAAATCCTGTGTTGAAGCCATGTTGGTCAGATATTAATGAAAGCAAAACTTTTTGTGGTAAAAGTGTGCCTGCATGTGTGTGTGTTGTGTGTGCATGCACATGAGCATCCCAACTTTCAGGGGAGGAGGAGCAGGAGGTACGTGGGGATAGACGGAGGAACTGGAGCCCATGTATCTGGCCTCCACCAGAGTGTCACTGGACACAGTGTGGAAACCTCTGATCTCGGTGATATTGATGGTTTCTTCTAGACACAAAACTACAGGGTCTTGACACGTGTCAACGTTATTATAGTCTGAGAATACAATCAACCAATTTTATAAGCTAAACATTTTTTGCTGGCTTGTCTGATCACGCATTTTCAGCACTGTGTTCAGTGAACAAAATATCCCATATACAATCATCCCAATGTTTTATCTAGGGAACAAACTTATAAGGATATTGTTAAGATGGCTTTTACTTGGGAAAGTAAGAGTTAAGCTAAAAATATTTGGAATATAAGGTTTTCTATAGCCAATAATGATGACCTATTATTTTTCTACTCCAATGTACATTTGCTGTAATAAGTTAGCTTGAAAAAAAATGAATTACATTAAAAAGCTAAACAGAACTATAGAAAGTGAATACCAATGATCTCCAAAGTCTTGACTTCTTACACAGAGGGAGGGAAGGTGTAGGGCTTCTGTCAAACTGAGCTATTGCTTGTTTCTGCATGCACTGCACCCGTTTGTTCTATCTAGACAACTTCTCCTGACTGGCACATTATTTCTATAAGCCCAAATCCTACTATCTTTCAAGGTCCGACTGAAATGTTACCACTACCATTGGCTTCTCTGAGTAACCAGTATTAGTTTTTCCTTGCTCTGAATTGTCATGGGATATTACCTTTGCCTTATAGCACTTATCACTTTCTAACTTTTAAAATATTATCATCATTTAATATAAAAATCTATGTATATTTCTTATCTCCCATATAAGCAGTAAACAGTGTGATGGCCGGGATCCTTTCATAGGCACTTAAGAGTCATGCAGATATTGTAAGTGCTTCCATCCTTTCCCGTTCCTTTACTGTAATTATTATTTGTGTGATGATCTATTTGATGCCCTTCTCCTCTAGACCATAAGCTCTATTTCAGCAGAGACAATGCATATCTTATTCTCCAGTGCATTCTTATAACTTAATACAATGCGAGATACAGAGTAGAAATTCAAAAATATATGAGTGGATGAGTAATGAAGACCCTAAGGCATTGTACGATCCTAACATTCCTTCTGAATTTGAAATTAAACGTTTAGTATAGCTTTAGAACACTTTTTTACATATTAATTTCTTGGAAATGATGATCACCTTATTATACGTATAACTGGAATAAACACAACAATCAGAAGGCATCCTTATTTTTGTCTTCTACTGCATCTTTAAAGTGTACTCACATACAGGCAGGAGGGTTTTCCCCGTGACTATGTATGAAAACTCTGGCAATCTCATGAGTTCTTATCTTTCCTAGCTAGTACAAAAACCTACAGTCTTTTAAGTAGTATAATTTACCCTCCTATTCAGAAATTATAGTCAAATATAGTCAAATATATTCATCAACACTTCAGTCTTCATCCACAGGTAAGACTCCTCCTCCCCTTCTGCAGGTCGGGCCATGTGCAGGCATATAGCATGCCACCTGATAGTGTAGGTCTTCTCTGTTTCACTGTCTCATTCTTCCACCCTTTCTCCTCCATCTGGCTCCCATTCCCAAGCTAAAGTTGAAGAAGGAAAAATACAAAGGGGGGCAGGAAAGTTCTGACTTGAATGTACTGGACTGATCTGGCAGATGTTTATAGATTTTGGGTTTTTTGCCCTTGAGTTTGGTTAAGGATTCTACAGAGATCCCCCACTGAAAACATTCAATGGTACTTCCAGTGACAAGTGTCATCTCTTTTCCTCTGACTGCCATTCTGATTCCTATCCTTGTTTTGGGGAGCACACTCCAGATTCTCTCAGTATGGGTCCCATCACCTTTCCAGATGACCCTCGTGGCAAGTGCACAAAATAGCTCTAAGATGGCCTACATCTAGTCCATCAGAGAAACCCACATCCTTTACTCCACCATCCGTGAAAGTATATCTGGTTCCCAATTCCATATGCCTTTGCCCTGATACCTCAGAACCATAGGCATAGCTTCTATTGTATAAATTCCCAGGTGTAAGATTCCAGTCCATTTGTGTCCATGATATTGAGGGGATATGTAACAAATTTAAATCATGACCTCTATTAAGCCTTTCTCTGTAGGCTTGAGGTGAGCGGAAAGCCCATCTTCAACTCCACTTTGAGCAGAATGGGTTGGGACACACAGCATAGCTTTCTTCAAAGAAATCCTCTTCCCCAATCCTTTCCTATTCCTAACAATATAGCTCTTTTATGTCCTCCATATATCAGCTTTTTAATGCTCCAATAATGCTGCATAACAAACCACCCCAAATCAGTGGTTTAAAAAGTAAGCAATAATTGAACTAACAAGTCTGAAATTCAATCCTCTAGTTTGGACGGTTGAGCTGTTCACTCATATGTCAACTAGATTCACTCATATGTCTATACTCTTCTACGAGCTGGCTGATTTAGAAGGCCTCTGCTAGGGTGAACAGGGTGCCTTAGCACTACTACATGTGTTTCATCCTCCAGCCAGCTAGCCTATCCACGTTCTTACGGCAATAGCAGAGGAGCAAGAGAGAGCATACTTATGCATCATATTTCCAACATCCCATTGGCCAAAGCAAGTCTCATACTCAAGCCCAAAATCAGAGTAGGAAAGCATTACAAAGCTACGTGTCAAAGGATGTGGAAATAAAAAGGGTAAAAAACCAGGGCATTAATGCAAGCAGTCTCCCACAGTCCAACTTGCTGGAGTCATCAACAGATTCTTGGCCATAATAGACACTGAAAACTCACTTGGGAATACAGTTTCTAATTTTAATTTACTATTACAAATACATGCTAACATTTGATTTAGAAAACTAACTAGCCAATTTCTAAAGAATATAATTGGGAGTTCTTTTTAAAAAAATAAATGAACAATTTAAGAATGCACAGTAAAAATTAAATCACTATACCAATGTTATGAATGGATGATGAATTAATTACAACATAAATGGATGAGGATAAATGCAGTTTTGTAGTATCATTACAGTAAATACATAATTGAGGTATTATTAATCAGAGTACTTGGTTGCATGCAAGAGAAACCACCTCTGGCTAATTTAAAAAGAAAATGAATTTGTTGACATGACATGAGAGGACTTACAGATCTGTGGCAAAAGAGGGAAGAAAAGTCAGAGTTTGGGCAGAAAAAGAATCAAGTCAATGTCCCAGGAACATTCTGGCTAGGATTCTACCATCAGCACCACTATCACTGGACTCTCAAAACCACCATCACAATGATTAATTTCACCATTTCCCTACAAATTCTCATCAATCCTTCAAGCTTCAAAGTCCTGGGTGGACACATGCAGTCGCTGCCCATAAATCCCACGTCAACGCACTGGCTGTCAGAACTGGACCACGGAGTGGTTGAGCCCTTTGGCTTCCATACTAGGAGGACTGACTGAAAAGATGATCAAATTTGTAAAAGAAGAACATAAATGCTCATTGAATGATACAGAAGAGAGTAAACTTAGGGTTCAACACCCAGGTATACAGAAAGAGAAGAAAAATTTTTCAGGCAAGTATATAAAATACAAAAATGCTTAAGACCAGACTAAAGAGATTTCAGCACAAAAACAAGGATGATCATATGGTAAAACCACAGACTACAGTTCTGGCTCCATGTTTACGCAATCTCAGACTCAGGGCTAATAACCCCTTTTCCATTCCTTTTGAATTACTGATTTGCATTGGTATGTCTGACTCGAGAAATACTGTCACCAGTAAATCCAGAGCACACAGACAAAACAAAACATGATAGGAGCAATAAACATACCTTTTAACTGGGTAAAATAAAGTCAAATTCTGATAATGCCTTTATGAATCTGCCACTGATTAAGTCACAGGGAATAAAGTATTCCAGATTAGCTTTCTTTTTCTTTTTTTTTTTTTTTTTTGTGATGAGCTAAAGCTCTGTAAGCCTGGAGTATCTGGCTTAAGGGAAAAGAATAAAATAAGCAAATAAATTAACTATACATCTGCTCCACAGATATTTCTTTCTCACTCTGTCCCTGGCCCAACTTCTGGTAAATTTATAGAGAGAGCAGAGAAAGTATCAAAGAGGAAAAGAATGGTGAGATACACTTATTTAAATGGCTTTGAGCATTGCTTCGTGACTGTTCCCAATAATTGAGCTTGCCTCCCTCATATCCACGTGGGGGAAGGATTGGGCAAGGTGTCATCTATTTAAATGTAGTGGGGACCCCAAGGTGGTGCATTCTAATCCACGTGATTCCTTTGAGTTCACTTGTGGAGGTGTGCTCGGGTGGGCAATAAACTCACCATGGGGTATTGAAAGTCATACATTGTACTTTTGAACAGGGGTTGATGAGAATATATACTTTTGAGTGAGATAATAAGTGGTGCCACTTAAATTTTCTCTGACTCCTAAACTTCTAAAAATAGGAAAAGTACAAGGAGAAAAGGGAGAGATGGAGCGGGAGAACCAGGAGCAAAAGGAGGAGGAACAGCAGCAGCAGGAGAACTGCAAACAGAAAGAACTGGCTGGTCCTTTATTAATGAGGATGATAAGTAGTTTTGATAGAATGAGGGAGGAGACTGTGAAGCATTAGTTAAAAAAAAAAAAAAGAAAAAGGAACAGCTAAAAGCAGCTGTGTCCTGGGGCTGGCCCGGTGGGGTGGTGGGTAAGTTGATGTGCTCCATTTCAGCGGCCCAGGGGTCCCAGGTTCAGATCCTGGGCATGGACCTACGCACCGCTTGTCAAGCCATGCTGTGGCAGGTGTCCCACATATAAAGTAGAAAGACGGGCATGGATGTTAGCCCAGGGCCAGTCTTCCTCAGCAAAAAAAGTGGAGAATTGGCAACAGATGTTACCTCAGGGCTAATCTTCCTCCAACAAAATAAATAAATAAATAAAAAGCAGCTGTGTCCTGGAGCCAACATATATCAGCTCTCACAGCCAATTGTGTACATCTCTTCCCAACTCCGCCTTCTGAGATGTCACGCTGGCAGCTTGAAATTGGCCATGTGGGGGTATTTACACCATGAAAATTGGCAAATGCTACAGATCAGAGCTTTCCTTTACCCCTCAGAGAGCCAGTTAAACATTTATCAAAACATCACTGGCTAGAAACCACAGAGTGGGAGGACCCCCAAGAACAAGAATTCTGGGAGCAGTGGGAGCGCAGACACCATCTGCTGATTGAGGCCTTTTTGCCTCAGAGGAGTAAATGGAACCAGGTGGCAGCAGCACCCAGAAGCTGTAAAGGCCTCTAGTGGTGCCTGGGGTATTCAGGGTCATATTTAAACCAAAGCAATAATGATGATCACGTAGATAGTTTAGAATTTCAGGGAAATTTTGGTCAAATAGCTCTACCAAAGTGACGCAGAATCTGAGCCTTCCAGGTGAACGCTAGCTGAGAGGACCTGGATGCGTGTGGGTCTCAGCGACGTGTCTGGCCTCTGCGTTTGAGAATCCCAGCGAACAGCTGCACCAGCTGTGTTGCAGCCTGAAGTCACACATCATTTGGAGGTGGACAGAGCTGATCACGCCCGACATTGGCAAACCCCAAATCTAGACAATTCTTGCTACAGAATGGGGAGTGATGAAAAGCCACTAGAGTGGCCTCAGTTTGCCGTCTCTTGAGATTAGTAACAACAGCTACGCATATGAAACCTTGTATAAATAAACCGCAGTTCTTACTCTGCTTTGTAGGTCCATTTCCATTTGTTTTGTTCATTTACAAAAATATTTTTCATAAAATAATTTTTATGATTAATTTATTAAATATTATTATAAGTTATAGAGATAATTTCATTTGCATAAAATAACCATAAGGAAATTGTACAATTAAAATAATGTTGAAGCTCTACTGTCACCGCCTTAGAGTCAGCCTGCTTTGACGACTGCAGGTCCTTCGTTTCCCCTCTTTCTGTTATTTTCCCTGATTCATGGTCCGGGAGCAAACTTCATGTGTGTCCTTGATGAAACACCTTCAAGTGAGATTAACCACGGTGTGTGTCAGAGACAGGTTCAGCACTTCCTGAAGTATACCTGCTGTTACTGGGAAATTCCCGTGTTTCTTATACATAACTAATACATATTTAATATTTTTCACCATATAGCAAGGAAAACTAATAAATTTTTTTAGGTAATAACATAATTCACGTGGTGGAATCAAACATATATGCATATATAATCTGTATTCTCAATTAGGTTTAAAGTCTCTATTGTGGAATATAAATTTTTATCACATTCAAATGATGCTAGAATTTTAGTTATGTCAGGCACTACAAATACGATGAAACCCAAACCCCTTATCTTAAAGATAAAGAAACTGAATTCCAGAGAAAATGAGAACAACAGAAATACAAGTCACAGAAGTACACGTCATGAGTTTCTGCTCTGCAGAAAATATGAGCATTAAATTTGAGAGAGAAAACACAAACTCATAACAGTTAGTACAAGATCTTCCTTGCAAGCTTACAAATAAAGCCAACCCTCTGACACAAACCCGTAATTAAACATAGAGAATTATTTTCATTTGCCTCTCTTCTGAGGCAATTTTGAATGGGGAATTTCCTAATAAATTCAGAAAAACACTACATTAGGAAATGCTTTGCACAGTGTAGGGACCTCACTAAAAATAACCTAGTATATTTTACAAAAGAATGGCACTTCATGAATATTGAATAGTTAACAAAGGTGTGAATGATATTAATAAGTGAGAAAATAGAAATACATAAAGGAAAACAAGAGTATGAAGACACAAAGCCCCTTGCAAGAACAAAATAGAACCAAAAGACAGCATGAAATGAAAGCAGAGAAACAGTTAAACATCTGTTTTAAAATAATTGCTGGGAACGGTGTTTTCCTCACTCCTGGCTGTCAGTAAAAGCCAACCAAATGAGGCATTATGAAGGGAGGTTTAATGGATGAGCAGGAATTGGGAATTGTAAGGAGCTGGGATAGAAAACAAAGACAAAGGTGCAGGTCTTAAACAGGACGTTTGAGGAACTGAAAGAAATTCATGAGTGCGGAAGAGCCAAGATGGGGAGGAGGAGGAGACTGGAATTCATCAGCGGCCAAATCTTAGATGTCCTTGGATATTTTAAATTTGTATCTTTTATTCCACAAAATTTCTCTAATATTTAGTTTCTACATAAAGTTCTTTAATTGTTTTTGAATTTATTTTGATGTGTGATGTAAGGAATAGAGTTAACCTAGTATTTTACAAATGCATACAAGTCAATTGTCTCAACAACGTGTTGAATACACACAGATTTAAAAGGACACTATTACCTCATTATAAATTTCCTCTTATCTCTTTCTCTCTAAGAAATCATTCCAGGCTGTTAATTTATTTGGTTACTGATGCTCAAATATTGTTTTTACTACTTTAAATATACTGTATATTTTGATGAGTAGTAAAACAGGTCAGTACCCATTGTTCTCTTTTTGCAAAAAAAGTGAAATTCACGAGCATTTTCTTTTATTCATGAATTTGAGAGTTAATATGTCAGTTCCATGAAAATATTGTTTGGGAGGTTTTGATTTATGTGAGTGTATTATGTTAACAATTATGTTCTTCTCAACTAAGAAAATTGTGGATTCATTAATTATTTACTTTACTTATTCCTGCTTTATTTTACATGCTTCAACATAATTTTATTTTCTCCAGATACGTCTTGCACACAAACATTAGCTTTCTTCATATGTGTTTTATTGTTTTCTATTTATTGTGAATGGAATCCTTTTACCACAGTATTTTTAAATTGGGTATTTTTGATGAACAGGAAAATATTAAGTAGCTTTTTAAGTATAGCATATTACAGAAAGTGCACAAATCATAAATGTTCAACTTAATGAATTTTTACTAAGTGAACATACCCATATAACCACCATCTTGATCAAGAAATGGAATAGTAATACTCCAATTTTGAATGTCCCTCATAACCCTTCCTAATCATCGGTCCCACCAAGCTCCTCCAAGTTAACTACCATCCCGACTTTTACCTCCATTGATTAGTTTGCTTATTTTTGAAGTTTATATAAGTGCAATCATAAAATCTATACTTTTTCATATCTGGCTCTTTTTGCACAACACTATGCTTGGAATATTCATCCGTGCTGCTACATGGAGCAATATTTTGTTCCTTTACTGTTGGCATTTGAGCTATTATCAGTTTTTTAGCTATTATAAATAATGCTGCTGTAAACACTTATACGTGTTTTTGGTGCACAAATATATACATTTCTGTTGGTTTTATACCTAGAAATGGAATATATGTCATTGGTAGTGCACGTATAGCCAAAGAGTTTTCCAAACTTGTATCCATTTAGCTGCCATCAGCAATGTATAAGAATTACAACTGTTATCCATTCTCTCCAACACTTAGTATTGTCTTTTACTTTATTTTGTTTTTTTTTTGAGCCATCCTGGCAGGGAAGTAGTGGTATCTCCCCATGGAATTAATTTACATTCTCCTGATGGTTAATGGAGCCAGATGTATTTTCACATGTTTATTGGCCATTTAGAAATCTTCTTTGTAAAATTCCTGTTCCATTTTTCATTTTTTCTAATTGATTTGTAGAATTTATTTCTATATTATAGATATATGTCCCTCATCAGATAAATGTACTGCCAATGTTTTCTACTCTTTGGCTTTCATTATTGCATAGTGTAGTACCTCTAGTACAATACCACGTAAAAATGATGTTAAAGGGAATCATTCTCTTGTTCCTGATATCGGGAAGAAAGATTTCAATATTTTCTCATTTAATATGATGTATTCTGAAGATTTTCCTAGGTACACTTGATCAGAGTGAGAAAGTTCCCTTCTATTCTCAATCCACAAAGAGCCTCTATCATGAATAGGTATTGAAATTTAGCAAAAAAATTTATTAAAAAATCTAGGCAATCATTTTATTTTTCTTTTTTTATTTTGTTAATGTCATGAATAGTATTGATTAACTTTCAAAAGTTAAAATAAATTGTAATTCTGGAGAAAACTCTACTTGATAATAGTATTTGTTATTCTTTTTACATGTTGATAAATATGTTTAGGATTAATCTATGTTCATGAGAGATATTGACCCATAATTTCCTTTTGTGGTAATGTACATATCAGGTTACAATAATGAGGATATCTTACCCTAATTTTAAAAACTGATGGTGTTTTCTTTATTTCTATCCTATAGAAAATTTGAGTAATACTAATGTTATTTCTTCTAAAAATATATATATTATTACCAATGAAGCCATCTGAGTCTGAATTTTGCCTTATAATATGGTTTTTATTTTTGGATTTAATTCTTGATTGGTTGAAAAACAATTTATATTTGCTATTTGTATCAGGTTTGGTAAGATATTTTATATTTTTCAAGGTTAATTTTTCTGTCTAAAGTTTCAAATTTATAGGCACAAAATTGTTCATACTGTTCTCTTTTTATTCTTTGAATATCTATATCTCTTTGCAATTTTGATCTTGGTAACATGTGCCTTCTCTCATTTTTCTTGATCAGTCTTTGAAAGAAGTTTATTTTCTAGTTCAGCCATATTAGTTCATATCTTAATTATTCTCTTTTTTGACGTTCTTTGGATTCAATTAGCTGTTATTTTTCTACCCTTAGAGATAGATTATTAACCATTTATTTACAGGCTTTTTTTCTCTAACATATGAGTTGAAGGCCTGATATTTCCTTCTGATCTATAATTTAGCTCCATCCCACAAGTTTTGATATACAATATTGTATTTTCATTTAGTTCAAAATGTTGTTTTAAATTTTCATTCTAATTTCTTTTTTAATCCTAGATTACAAGGGAATGTATTATACTGTAATTAGAGAATATCTTCTTGAGGCAAGTGACTGAGATTCTTCTTTGTGACCTAATGGATGATCAAAGTTGATGACTATTTCAAGGGCTTTTAAAAATAATGTATATTATCGGGCCGGCCCAGTGGTGTAGTGGTTAAGTTCACGTGCTCCGCTTTGGTGGCCCAGGGTTGACCGATTCAGATCCCGGGTGCAGACCTACGCACCACTCATCAGGCCATGCTGTGGTAGCGTTCCACATACAAAATGGAGGGAGATTGCCACAGATGTTAGCTCAGGGACAGTCTTCCTTACCAAAAAATAAAAAATAATATATGTTCTCTATGTATTGAAAACAAAAGTCTATACATATTTATTATTTAGATCAAGTTTAACTGTCAATTGTTTTTAAGAGACATATACTGAAAATTTATCAAAATTTTCTGCGTTTCTTAAAGTTTGTAGTATGTATATTTCCAAGCTTTGTGGTTAGTTGTATTAAGGTTCATAATTGCTTTATCTTCTTTATGCATTTGACTTTGATCAATATGAAATATTTCCTTTTGTTTCATTTAATACTTTTCGCCTTTAAGTCTGTTTTATTTTAGTTGGTGTAATATTTTTTCAACTGGATATTTCATTATTATTTTTGAATGTTTACTAAATGATCTTTTATCCTTCTATTTTTAATTTCTCTACATTAACAGTTTTGACCTTTTCAGTTCAACAATCTGAGATTTGAGACATTTAATAGTAGAATAACTATATTGATATACAATTTGACTATTGATTTTTTGTCCTTATTTCTTCCATCTTATGTTTTTTATCTTCCATTCCTTCTTGTTTTCTTTCTTGACTTCTCTTAGATTAATTACATCTTACTGCTAGATTATTTTTCCTTTAGAAGTATATACAATATAAAATATTTTTATATATATTTTCTTATTCTAATGATGAATCCTAAATTTAATATGCATATTTAAACTATTTTCTATGAATGGCTAAAATCAGTTGACATCTATGTCCTCTGTCTTTGATTCTATTTTTTCATTTTTCTGGAGCATATCTTTTTTCAGTCCTTCAAAAAAGGTAACAAGTGTTCTCATTCTTCCTTAAAGATAAATATCAAGTTTATTTTCTCTCAGATATTGAAGATATTACTCAAATGTCTTCTACCATATAATGTTGCTAAAATAGTAATGTGATTCTAGTTCCTTTTCAGTTAACTTTTTTTCTCTTTTCATTTTGCCTTCTTTACATTCATTATGCTCCGAAAGGTGAAACACATACCACGATAGATCTATGTATGTTATCTTTAAATTTATTTTACTCATCCCTTGGAATCTTTATAATGCAAGGTTTTAGGATTATTTAAGCCCTGGGATGTTGTCTTCTATTTTTCCTGTAGTTCCAACTCCCCATCACTACCAGACACACACGCATGCATACACACACACACACACTTCTCATATTATTTACTTGTGGGACTCCCATTAGATATTATTAAAACAGTTTATTATATTAACTATATCTTTTTAAATCAAATTTTACTTTTCCTTTGATCTGGCACAATCCCTCACTTGCTCTTCCAACTAATTTATTCCCTCTTCATCTAAGCCCATTCTTTATTCTGTTTATCTCTTGAATTTTCGTATTTTGAAGGTCAGTTTTCCTGTCGCCTGTTTCTCAATCTTTTGTGAATGGGAACTAAACTTTCTAAGCGTATTAATCACACTCATTTTAGAGCTTTCTCTTCACTTGCTTTACACCATTGCCGGGTTGTAGTTTTATTGCTGAGTTTGTTGCCCGCCTTTCATACATTGAGTTTTCTCAAAGCTTGTTAATTCTTGTTTTTTTCTCATCTTTGTATTTCATAATTTCTATTTGCCTATCTGTGAATGTAAATTATGAATGCCAGATCCTTTTTTCTTTGACAGCAGCAGTAGTATAGGATGTGTGCAAGGAAAGATATGCAGTTAACTTGTTTTCTGGCTTTGCAGGTTCTATTTCACACCTGAAGGTTGTTAATTGCCTTTGCCACTGATCTGCATTTCAAGTTCTAGCCCCCATCTTCTCTGGGTTAGTGTGGACTCAGCATTTCTGCTGCCTGCTGCTCAGCAAGGAAGAGCAAAGGCAAAGCATGCAAGAGTCAAGCCTGGTTACAGTTTCATATTTAATCTCTCAATGTTGGCCCCTGACTTCCTCCCATTCATTACTCCTATTATCTCTGAGTTTACTCAGAGATACCCTGCTCTCTGCATCGTATGTGTCTCTGGGGAGTTTAATTTTCAACATGTTTGTCCATCTATCTAATCCCATTTATTTTCTTTTTTCAAGAAGTCCTCTTACATTTTGTCTTCCAGCATGCTTATAGATGTTTGTCATACTTTTTCTGTAATTTCAAGCTACTGAGGTGGGTGGAGGGTGTAGAATATGCATGTAGCCAGTCATCCTGATTGAAGCTACAGTTGAAAAGGGACAAAGCTGGGACTCTAACGCAGTTCACTGACACAAAACTATTTTTGTCTCACCACACTGTGCAGTGATATAAATATACATATAAAAGGCATGATATACATATAAAAGGCATGATATACATATAAAATTGGTAACCAGAAGGTAATTTAGCCCTCCTGCTCTCACTGGATTGACTAACTTTTTACAAGTTTACCTCCTAGTACATGAGAAGAGCATTGTTTCTTTTAACCCCAAAGGCAAGACTTCCTTACATAAAATCAGATCAAGTATGAATTCACTTGATGCTTATAAAACTCCCTGGACGTAGAAAGTATTACGTGCTAGCTTTGCTTTTTAATGTAAATAATAGAACCAATCAGTAATATTCCTGTTCAACATGGACAACAAAATTTACAGACTCTTTGGTTACTATACTGAAGGCTTGCTGAATATAAAATGGCCTGCCTTTTATTTGGTGATTGAATTATTACTTCCATTAGCAGAGCAGAACTTCTATGCCATCAAAGCTATTTTTTAAAAATACACAGCATATCTGACTGCAATCTGAAATAGTTTATGCTGGTATTATTTATTATTAGAATTACTGATTAGGTCAAAATGAAGGACAACTTAAAACTCAAAGCTTTCCGTTCTCATTTTGCTCCTTCTTCTGGCTTCTCCTGACCACCTGTCAAGATTTATCACAAGTTAAGTAAAACTCACTGTGCTCACCAGGCACCAGGATTTGTGACAATTGGTTGTTTTACTTGATAAGACAAAGGCACGTATGTGTATTTCTCCTTGCTTGCCTTTACTCACACAATGAGTACTTCACAAGCCTCTTTCAGAGAACACTCTAGGTTGTTAGCATTAACATGTACCAGACTGTCATGTTACCTCTAGCAGTTATGTCTTCCCTTTTGAAATATGAATATAAAAATAGTTTCCCCTCAAATTAGTGCTAGGCCACCCCTAGACATGCCATCTGTTTTTCAAAAAAATGTTTATAGTATTCACTCTTTTCTCTCTTCTTTTTGTGCTCCTTTTTTGGAAGTTCAAGTCTGAAAAAAATGGTCCAAGACTAGTTTTTCCTAGGGAACAAATGAAGCCAAATTTCCCTTGTAACACTTATCCTCAACAAAAGCAAGCATCAAATCTAGATTGTGTGTGAGCTCTATTATCATGCTCTGGCCAAATATTCAAGTCATTAAAAATCTTTTCCCCAGAAGCTCCTCAAAAGAGGATTAAGATGCCCCTGAAAACAACTGGATAATCATGCCACTTTCAACTTTCCAGGGGAGCAAGTTGTCTATTAAAAACTTTGCCATGCTTTAGTTTCAAGGAAATTTACTCTGTAATTATTATTCATGTTATACAGACCTGCTCTGAGCAGAATGTGTGGGAGAAAAGCCATCAAAATAAATCTAGCTTCGCCTAGGTGTATGACATGATCTAGGTAAGAGCTTTCTGATACCCGTGTGCTTGAGAAGATTGCACCGCTGATGACATATTGATTCCCTAGTCCTTAGGATGTCCAAAACTGGTCCCAGGGCCTGGAGACCCTACGCAGGTGACCTCCAGTCATGACATTCTTGTACCCCATCATCTTGTATTATTCCCTGGGTAATGTGACTGGGAAAAGACCAGGAAGCACTGACCTAGATAACTACTAACAGGTCAACATCAACTCAACCCATAAAATGTCAACGGTGAGAATTTTCTCCATTTCTAAAGCAAATAAAGAAAGGAGGCTGATGTCAATTGTCCAATTGCTCACTGCTTAATCAGAATGAGAGAGAGCTTAAGTGTGCAAAAATTTCAGTAATTCTATACTTTATCATTTCAGTTTTCAGAAAATAATTTCTTCACTTCTCAGTGGCAAAAATCACCACTGCTCTGACCACAGAGCACACTAGTCTCCGATGGTGATTTTGCATTACAGGAAAATAAGGCAAGTATTACCAACAAAACTAAATATTAGTTTTCACATCAAAACTTTTCACATCACTTTTCACATCAAAATCATTAAACACAGTAAACAGTGAGTCACGTGAAAAATTATTTATAAGTAAACTTTCTATTTTCAAAAAATGGTTTAATACAACTCACCCCTTACTTGTTAATACTTGATGTTTTAATTATCAGCTTTTAAAAAATATAATCTCACACACATACCCTGATTAGAATATTCCTTTATTACTTAATCCACTTGTTGTAAATTGAATTCAAAATCTATCCCCAGTAGTTCATCTTTTATCCTCTGTTTCACTCAGCCTCCATTACATTTTGCTGGTCCTCCGAGGTCGGGGAGCGATACATTGCCTAGAACACAGCAGGGACTCAATAACTGGGTGGACTCACTGGCTGACTGCAGTCTCTTCCTTCTTGCACTCCTAACAGCCCTGAAGACTCATTCCTTCTCCCTTCAGCACACAAGGAGTATAAACAAACAAAGAAGTGAAAAGCTATCTACTAGAAAATTGGCACTAGAAGTGTAATTCTCTTCTAGTTCACCATGCTCCCTAGGATACATTGTTTTCCCAATAAGAAGATTCCTTTTCCAGTGAGATCTTTTTGGCCCCACCCTCCCTGGTAACAAGCAGGAACTGCTGCTCTGACTTTATATAACCGGAAGACTGCTTGTCTGTCAACTTGCCATTGCTAACATGGATTCAAACACAAACTGTGTCAGGTAGAGGGAACACATCTCTAACAACATAGAGAATGTTTTTGAAGCACAAATTGATGTAGGGTTTTAAATGATTTCACCACAAGCTTCAGCGGTGAAATTTCTTCTCAGTCAAGCTAGGTCATATCTAGGCTGTGAGATGTTGTAAGATGGAATCATGGAGAAGTGAAAGGACTAGGAAGTAATTCAGGGGATGCCTATCCTAAGGTAAATTTAAAGACATTAACTGGGTCTCAAGCAATCTCAATTGTTAAGATTTTTTTTCCCCTGAGGAAGATCAGGGGAAAAATGAGCTAACATCTGTGCCAATCCTCCTCTATTTTGTACGTGGGCCACCACCACAGCATGGCCACCAATGAGTCACGTAGGTCTGCACCCAGGAACCAAACCTGGGCCGCCAAAGCAGAGTGCACTGAACTTAACCATGAGGACACAGGGAAGGCCCTCAATTGTTAAGATTTTTGAGCAAAATTTGAAAATTAAGGAGAATGCTTTGGACAATAGTGCCAAGGGCAAAACAATCTGTAACAAGTTCAAATATGAAATGGTAATTAACCATAATGAACCCCTTCAGTGTTTTAAGATAATAGCAAATTATTATCATATGCATGAGCTAGACCTCTTGTTTTCCTCAATTTCCCACCAAATGAAATTATGTAGGGCATATTGGAGAACTAGATCCTGCTACAACGTTCCAGGGAAAGAACAGTGCAGTCATTCGTTAATTGAATTAAGTGTCCTTTAGATCCTGGAAGAAAAGAAACAAGCATCACCTAAGTTAAGAACCAACATCTACAATGATACCAAGGTGAGAAAAAGGATGAAGATATCCTCTTCTAAAGATGGGAGGGAGAACCACCAGGCACAGCTACCTCTGTACCTGCTGGTGATGCGCTTGTAGGGAGTGATGATATAAATTCCCTCCACCTTTTTACGTTTTCCAAACCAAGGAGCCAGGACTTCAATAGAGAAGAAAGTCTGCTCAACACAAGCACCACAGGGTCATTAACACCCATTGTGAGAACTAGACTGAGCCCTCTTGCTGGCCTCGGGAGCCCCACTGGGTGTCAGTGGACAGGAGTCGGGAGTCATGGCTTGGTGTCAGAGAGAGCAAGGGCCTCTCTGGCTGCAGTTCTCCAGGTGGACAAGGCGTCAGAGAGGCGTGGCTCTCCTAACGGGTCAGGAGTCAGACAGGATGTGAGTTTTTTAAATTCCCATAGTGGAAGAGTAGTGCTGCCTGTTGTCAAAAACAAACTTCAACTCAGTAAAACGCACAGAGTTGTGTTTTGCATTGTTTTTCTATCTATAAAATGAGGAGAGTTGGGCAAGACGCTCTCAACATCCTGTGTTCCATGTTATGCATAGTATTACAATGTTTCATCAGACTCGTCACAAAACCCTCAGTGAAATATTGAGTGAGGCATTGTGAAGTATTTGATAAAGCTTTGTATGTAAAAAAAGCTGGAAAATTAAGTTGAAGTGTCACATTTACTAAATGTACTTTTAAAATGTTGAAATAAGTGCTAAAATGCATTCGTTGTAGGAAGCAACTTTGCCAGTGGCCACAGAATATGTAACATCTTGAAGCATGTTTTCATCTCTGGCTTTTAGGACACCATGTGAAATTTTGAAGAGGATTGTAAGTATTAAAATCATATCTGTCCAGAAGAATAAGTAATCTGAAAAGAAGAGAAAGATTCTAAAATAGCTATAGAACAAGCAGTTAAAACTGTGATTTATTATATTTATTGGTCATTATATAACTATTAATATGCCACTTTTTTTTTCAGAGTGTATCCTACATAATGAGAACTGGAAAATCAGAAACTGTGAACATTCATTTCTGCACAAAGGAGCATTCTCAAGCCTTGAGCAAAAGCTTTTAGACATCTGCGTAGGAGTAATTATTGAAGTTATGAGGTTGGTGAGATTTCAAAAAAAGAGAAAGAGAGAAAGCAGAGAGAACACAAGAGTGGTCCTAGGAATATCTTTCTTTAGGATGCAAGAAGGTACAGTTGGGAGACAGGACAATCAGGGGTCTATATCTATGGAAGCAGGAGGACTTGCAATGAGAGAATGGCTAAGAGGATATAGAGCAGCAAAGAGATAAAAAGGGAAGTCATTCCATGGTATTTCCCTGAAAATAAACAGATTTTCCCTACAACCAAACCATCTTGACAGCTACAACTTCTTGTCTGGTGGATGAAGGGGGAGAAAGCTGTGGTCAACCCTCCATCTTCTACGATATTCACCCTAAACTGTACCCGCTGCTCTCTTTACTTTCTCTTCAAAAAGCCCAGGGAACTAACTTCCAAGACTTAGACACATAAAAGTCACTTTCAAACGAAGTGGTGGTGGTGGTGTCAGAAACAGCAGAGTTTAGGAACCCAGAGAAGAAAATTCCCATCGAGGCGCCATGACATATTACGCAGAAAGCAGCCGCACCAGGAGAGGGGTCCTGTTTCAGAACCTGGATTCCTACTGGGCACTCTGTGAGACACAGCTTGCTTCCCAGGTCATCCACAGCAATACTTGCTTCACTCTTTCTGATTTTTTCTTTCCTTTTTTAGTAGCTTAGCCAAAGGATCTCTGTCTCTGACTCTGTTTCTCAACCTCTCCCTCTCTGTCTCTCTTTTTTTTTTTTTTTTTTGCTTGAGTAAGATTAGCCCTGAGCTAACATCTATGCCAATCCTCTTCCACTTTATATGTAGGTCACCACCACAGCATGGCTTGATGAGTGGTGTGTATGTCCACACCACGTGATCCAGAACCAGCAAACCCTGGGCCGCCAAAGCAGAGCACGTGAACTTAACCACTACGCCACTGGGCTGGCCCCCACCCTCTCTCTCTCTCTTCATCAAGAAGTGCTTTTCATTTTCCAAGAAGAGTCCTGGGTACATTCTGGGCTCTTGACTTGGTATGGGTTGCCAACATCAACTAAAACTCCTACATAAAGAAAAGTCCTAAACATTTTTACCTACCTCAAAGAACTATCAAAATGTTGAAAATTTCAAGGATCAAGCAAAGGCTTTAATATAGCAAAAATTAACATTTAAACGTTAATGATTTTTGAATAACAACAAGGCTCATCTTTAAAGTGAAGAGTGTATCAGACGGTTCTTTGCCGGCACAAATTGTTCCCTATGTTTTCAATGGGTTTCTGTAAGTGCCTTTGATTGACAGCAACCAGTTGTGTTACAAAACAGTGTGACATCAGGTCAATCATGATGAAACTTGATAATGCCACATCAATAATGTGACATTTTATGCTGTAGTTTGGAACAAATTGCTGGAAGGGAAGAAAGTGATACTCAGTAACAGATGAATATTCTAAATAAATGTTAGCTCATCACATTGTGGCCTTTGTTGACAACATTCAAGGCCAATGGCATGATACCAACAACCCTCAGAATCCTTAATGCCTCTTAAATTGAGAAATAAATACATCCTCCATGCAGGACATAACACGTCCTGTTGTTTTCATGAAAACATTGCTCTATATAATTTATCTAATTTCACATCAAATCATTAGACACATTTGGATACATATTTCAGGAGTATATACAAGTCCTAAAGGTGACTGCATGCCCTACAGCCACAATTATAGGATGAACAGAGTGGGAAAAATTGGTCAATCTTCTGTAGGGTAGATTATTCAAACAAGCAAATCACCACATGAAAGCTGACCCATCCCTGGCTCCATTCAATAAAGACGTTGTGCTCTACTATCCCCGTCTGGGATGGTCATGCCAGCTTGAGCATAGTGGGGACTGAAGGTTTAGCTTAGCTGCAGGAAATTCAAGCCCAAAAACAAGTCAGGAAGGGCCTAGAATGACGCAAGAACTGTAGGAAACTTGATCTAGAAGGAGTGAGATGGAGTGATGCAGAGAGTGGGAGAGATGAGGTGGTGGCAACTGGTGGAGATGAACTATCGTGGGAAACCCAGAATTGTCTATTGGGGAATTTGATTAATTCTCTGACTTGTGTGATGGGAACCCTCTTCCTCATCTCTGCATTTAAATCTTCGCTTAATTTCGTATGTTAGTTGATGTATTGAGGAGGTGGGTCTGTTTGGGGGATAGGACATCATGCTAAGAGCAATTTTGAGATGAGTGACAGTAAGAACTAAAGCCTCTAATGGAAGTCTCATGTAACTTGGGCTCCTGCCTCTTTGCAGGAGCTGTTGATTTGCTGTTCTCTGAATACGCCCACCACTCTCCTGCTTATGTAACTGGGATCGTCCTCTTCTCTTCCCATGAACTGAACCTAACATCCCTTCAAGTTTCATCCCAAATGCTGTATCTTGGATGCAGTTTGTTCTAGTTTCCTAACTGGACTTGAGCTCTTCCTAGCATATACATGGCATTTTGTAAGTATACTTCTTATGGCACTTAAAATAATCCAGCTCATATTCTACCTGGTATGGCATTCAGCTTGAGGTCAGGAATTGTGCTTTATTTATCTTTACAGCCACAGAGGTGGCTAACCTGGTATTCAACAAATGTTAGGTAAAACACATTGAACAAAAATGCTTGATAGTTAATAAGAAATACAAAAATTCGTTTCCTTTTCTCTGCCCTGCTCTCTGAAAATTATCTTTAAAAGAGAGAGGAGGAAATGCTTAAATTGAAATATTTAATTCAACTGTGTTCTCATACCTCCTCATGAGCTACATTTATTTAAATAATCCTTTCTAACTATAGTAAGAGAACAGATATTTCTTCAAAAGGAGAGCATGACTTTTAGTTTTTATCTGCTATCTTTTAGAGGGGACAGAAAGTGAGGTTCTCTGAAAATGCTGTATTAGAAGGCACAATTGTTTGCCTAGTAGGGAGCTTTTGTGGCTATATTCTGTTTCAGATCTTTGTTGGCACGCAGATTGTTCTTTTTCAGTAATTGATTAGAGGAATATATTCAGAGTAATATTACCTTTGACAGGTGTTTTCTAGAAGAAGGAGTTTCTTTTGCTCTTTTGATTTCTTTGCCTATTTTTTTTTCTTTTGATTCTTTCCCTTTGGAAACAGTTAACTGAAGACTGCACTGAACTTGCCCCAATATCATTTATTTTGTAGTTCACTGTCCTGACAGAGACACAGAAAACAGGTGTCACATGGTGTCCTATATATTGTCTAGTTTCTTTTTCAGGCTCAGACATCAGCAGGAGACAACAGTGATTGATTAGAGCCACAAGAGCCCTTAATTCCTCTTTCACAAAATTAATCTTTTCTTTTGCATATACAAACCCTGCCTTGTACTACATCCCTGCTACTAGCTCAAAAAAAAATAATAAAAACAAGACAAAGTAAAATACCATATGCTGTAGATCAGGGCATGAAGGCTTATGCATTTCAGTTTGGGCTATTTGCTGTGAAAATAACAGAATGCAGCAGCCATTCACAAATAAAGCACTATCTAAGAGAGATCATTTAGAGCAAACATGCTTGGAATCTACTGCTTATTCATACACATAGAAAAAGGAGTGTTCCTTAAATGAAAATACAATTATTGTTGCACCTTCATTGCCATGGTACTTCAGAGTCTATTTACTGGTAGCTGTTGGGAAAATTCTGACTTCCTATAAATAGAATTCAAAGTATTCTGAGAGACAAAATAGAATGAAAGAAGTGCACTGCTGAAGATGTGGATTTCTTTCCTCAACAACATTAAAGTCATAGTCAGCACTAATGTACACGCAGATGTTTCATGTCAAATTCTATGTGACAAATACTGAAGTAAAACTGTATCATCTTTCAATTTATCGGAAATTCCTCCCTTTCATAAAGCTTCATAGATGATTTTGGCCTTCAGAGCTCCCTATTTCATGGTCAAAAACGTCATCGTCATTCGTTGAACACATATTTATTGAGCATCAATTGTATGTCACATAGCACAAAAATAAAGACAGACTCTTTCCCTCAAGGTGTTCAGAGTTTAGAAGGTGAAAAAAGAAAAACAAAGAAAGAAAAGATACCATTGAGTCCAGTAATGGTGGGGTAGCATGTATTGGATGAATCTTCCTGCCTATACCAAATACTAACTCTTGATAAGATAGCAAATGAACTGTTGATGGCAGTGGCAGTGATCAAAGAGCAGGAAAAATTGAGGGGAGTCCACACTTGAAAGGAGGGTATCATGCTGTGTTCAAGCTAGATTTGTATTATTTATCCCCAAGGATTCTCTTCAGTCATTATAGCATGAGACAGGTAAACTCAAGCAGACAGCTGCAGTATTATTGTGCTGAAGAGACGTAAGTCGAAGCTTTTGAGGTGCCAGAGGGGTTGGAAATTGAAGGGAAAAAACTCAGAAAGGAGGCTATACAGAGAGGAGAGCCCCAAATCTGAATACAAATTTTCTTAAATCCTTGCCTGATTCTTCAACTGTGCATGAGAGAAGGAAACCAAACAGAGCCCAAGAAGAAAATAACAACTGGAAAGCTGAAAGAGCTTAGCAGAAATGTCAATACCTGTTGCCCTTAGCAAAGGGGACAAAGTTTGGAGTTCAAATTTCACATATGAGAGGGGCATGATAAATATCTCACACTTTTTATTGAAACCCCAGAAAAGCATTGCCTTAGAAGTAAGAAATATGTTCCAGAACTAAGACATTTGCCATAGTGCTAAAGACAAAACTGAAATAAACCCACCTAACACAGCCAAAAACCAAACCTCCAGAAGCTCAAGGTGCTCCGTGAGAAATATGATAACCTTCTGGAGAAAACTAAATAATTCTCATAGGCTTTACACCACATCATCCACAATGTCCAGTATACAAACAAAAATTATTAAAAATGTGAAGGAATAGGAAAACGTGAGCCACAGTCAAGAGAAATATCTGTCGGTGGAAACAGACTCACTGAGGATATTGATTGGATTTAGCAGAGAAGTACTTCTGAGTACCTATAATAAATATGCCAAAGAATCAACAGGAAAAAATGGCTATAATAGGAGAAGAAATGGGAATTTCAGGAAAGATGAAACTATAAAGAAAGAATGGTGAGACCAGAAATGAAAATATAACATTTGAAATCAAAATGTAATTGAATAGAATTAACCATCTATTGGACACAGAATGAAACACCTGTGAACTCAAAAACAGCTCAGAAGAAATCAACCAAACTGAATAACTGAGAAAAAAATGAAAAAATATGAACAGAGCCTCAATAAACTGTGGGACAAGGTCAAGCAATCTAACATACATATGATTGGAATCCCAGAAGGAGAGGAGAGGGGAAGATAATGGGGCAAAAAAATTATTTGTGGAGAAATTTGCTGAAATTTTTCAGAATCTGATTAAGGGGTCAGCCCTGTGGCTTAGTGGTTAAGTGCATGCGCTCCACTACTGGCGGCCCCGGTTCGGATCCGGGCGCGCACCGACGCACCGCTTGTCCGGCCATGCCTAGCCGGCGTCCCACATACAGCAGCTAGAAGGATGTGCAACTATGACATACAATTATCTACTGGGGCTTTGGGGAGAAAAAAGCCAAAAAAAGGAGGAGGATTGGCAATAGATGTTAGCTCAGAGCCGGTCTTCCTCAGCAAAAAGAGGAGGATTGGCATGGATGTTAGCTCAGAGCTGCTCTTCCTTACAAAAAAAATCTGATTAAAAAAATAGCAACGTATGTGTGGTGGATTGTCTCCAAACTTCTAGAGACAAAAAATTCAATGTATGATAATAAAAACAACACTGGATGGGATTAATACAAATTTGACATTGCAGAAGATTAGTGCATGTGAAGACATATCAAGACAAACTATTCAAAATGAAGCACAGAAAAAAAGATTGAAATACATTAACAGAGCAACAGTGATCTGTGGGGTAACTTCAAGTAGCCTAATATAAGGGTAATTGAAAATCCTGATAGGGATAAGAGGCAGAACAGAAAAAGTATTTTAAAAGTAATGGCTGAATTTTTTCTATATTTGACAAAAATTATAAACTCCAAGATCCAAGGAGTTCAATGTTATCCAAGCATAAATATATGAATAAAATTATATCAAGGCACATCATGATCACATAGCTTAAAACTACTGATAAACAGAAAATCGTGAAAGAAGACAAAGAGACAAGACACATTAAATACAGGGGAACAAAGTTAAGAATGACAGCAGATTTTTTGTTGGAAACAATGCAAGTCAAAAGACAAAAGACTAATATCTTTAAAGTACTAAAGAACAAAACCCGTTAACTGATAATTCTATATCCAGTGAAAATGTTTCAAAAACAAAAGTTAAATAAAGACTTTTTCAAACATATAAAAGAATTAATCACTGGCAGACTTGTACTACAAGAAATATTGAAGCACATTCTTCAGGCCAAAGAAAAATGAAACCAGATAAATATTGGGATATACACAAAGGAATGAAGATTCTTGAAAACGGTAACTATGTTTGTATGTATAAAGATTTTTTCTTAATATTTCCATCTCTTTTAACCAAATATAAGAGCAATGTATTGTGGAGTTTACAGCATATGCAGAAGTAAAACTCATGAAATGAATAGAACAAAGCCCAGAAGGTTAGTAAAAGAAGTATATTGTCTTAAATTTCTTATACTTTAAGTGAAATGGTGTAAGATCGCTTGAAGGCAGATGGTGATAAGTCAAAGATTTTTGCTATAAACCCTAAAGCAACCTCAAAAAAAATTAATAAACCAACAAAAGGGATAAAATGAAATCACAAAAATATTCAATTACTCTAAAAAAAGGCTAAAAAAGAGAAAAGAAGGATCAAAGGACAGATAAGAAAAGTATAAAATAAATACTAACATGGCAGATTTTTGCCCTTACATGTTAATGATCAAATTAATTATAAATTGTCTAAATCCTTCAATTAAAAAGCAGAGTTTATCAGATTAAAGGGAGAAAAAGGCAATTATAGGCTTCCTATAATAAATCCACTATAGATATCAAGGCACACATAAGTTAGAAGTAAAAAGAAAAGAAAAGATTTACCAAGTTAATCAACACTGATAAAAAAAAAGAGTCACTTCATGATAGAAAAAGATGAGCAAATCAAATCCAATGTAAGCAGAAGAATGGAAACAATAAAGAATAGAGTGGAAATCAATAAAAAATAGAGAAAATTGGTGAAACTAAAGGCTGGTCTTTTGAGGAGATCAATACAATCGATCAACCTCTAAGCAGATTGATCAGAAAAGAGAGAGAGAGGGACAGAGTGAGAGAGAGAGAAGACACAAATTGCCAATATCAGAAATCAGAAAGATGATACTGTAGATTCTACTTCTATTAAAAAGTTAATAAAAGAATTATATAAAAAGTTTATGCCAATAAATTAGACAACTTAATTGAAATGGACTAATTCCTTGAAAGACATAGAGTTAACTCACAAAGAAATACATAACCTCAATAGCCCTGATCTTTAGAGAAATTACATTAGCTGTAAAAAAGAAAAACCTTACCCTGAAGAACACTCCATGTCTAGAAATGAATTCTACCAATCATTTAAGGAAGAATTACTAATTTTGCACAAACCCTTCACAAAATTGAAAGGAAACTGTACTATTCTATTCTAATAACTAACTTATTCTATGATGCCAACATAACCTTGACAGCAAAATCAGACAAAGACATTACAAGAAAAGTATACATCATATTCAATTATCAAAAACATAAGTGCAAAAATTCTTAACAAAGTCTTAGCAAATCAACCAGTAATATATTAAAAGGATAATATTACAAGTGGAGTTTAACTAAAAAATGCAAGGTTAATCACTCAAAGATCAATCAATGTAATTTACCATATTAGCAGAAAAACATTAACATCTAAATTGATGGGGGGAAAGCATTTGACAATATGCAACATCCATCCATAAAAATTTAGCAAACTAGAAATAGAAGAGGACTTTCTTAACCCAATAAATGGTATCTACAAGAAACCTGTAAATAATAGCATACTTAATGTAGAGAGACTTACTCTTTCCCACTTAAGATTAGGAGCAAGGCAAGAATGTCTGCTCTCATCACTTCTACTCAAATTTGTATGGCAGTTCTAGCCAGTGCAATAATGAAAAAAAAAGGGAGAAAAAGAAGGAAGGAAGAAGGAAGGAAGGAAGGAAGGAAGGAAGGAAGGAAGGAAGGAAGGAAGGAAGGAAGGAAGGAAGGAGGGAGGGAGGGAAGGAGGGAGGGAGAGAGGGAGGGAAGGAAGGAAAGAAGGAAGGAAGGAAACAAGAAAGGAAAGAAGGAAGGAAACAAGGAAGGAAGGAGGAAAGCAGGAGGGAAGGAAAGAATGAGAAAGAAAGAAAAGGTGTTCAGTAAATCTATCTTTGCAGATGAAATGATGGAAAAATCCTAGAGGATCTATTAAAAAGCTCCAATTTTAGGAAGATTTCAGGATATAAGATTAATTGCCTATCAAAATAAAAAATGTGAAGTTCAAAAATCAATTGCATTAAGAGAATGAGAAGACAAGCAACAGACTGGGAAAAAATATTTGCAAAAGACACATCCTGATGAAGGACTGTTATCCAAAATATACAAAGAGCTCTTAAAACTCAGCCATAAGGAAACAAACAATCTGATTTAAAAATGGGCAAAAGATATAGACACCTTACCAAAGAAGATATACAGATGGCAAATAATCATGTGAAAAGATGCTCTACATCATGTTATTAGGGAAATGCAAATTAAAACAACAATGAGTTACCACTACACATCTATTAGAATGGCCAAAATCCAGGACACTGACAACATCAAACGCTGACGAGGATGTGGGGCAACCGGAATTCTCGCTCATTACTGGTGTGAATGCAAAATAGTACAGCCACTTGGAGGACAATTTGGCAGTTTCTTACCTTATGATCCAGCAATCACAAACCTTAGTATCTATCCACATGAGTTGAAAACTTATGTGTATACAAAAACCTGTATGTGGAGGTTTATAAGTAGCTTTATTCATAATTGCCAAAACTCAGAAGCAACCAAGATGTCCTTCAATAGGATTTGGTAAATAAACTGTGGGACTCCCAGACAATGGAACATTTTTGAGTGCTAAAAAGAAATGAGCAATCAAGCACTGAAAGGACACGGAGGAACCTTAAATGCACATCACTAAATGAAGGAAGCAAACCTGAAAAGAAGCCAAAGTGTGTGACTACAGCTATATGACATTTTGGAAAAGGTAAAACAATGGAGGTGGTATAAACATCAGTGATTTCCAGAGGTAAGGGGGGCAGAAGGGATGAAGAGGCACAGAGGATTTTTAGGGCAGTGAAATTATTCTATATGCTACTGTAATGGTAGATACATTTTATTATACATTTGTCAAAATGCATAGAATGTACAACACCAAGATTGAAGAGTAATGTAAACTATGGATTTCAGGTAATAATAATGTGTCAAGGCAGGTTCATTGATTGTAACAAATATACCACTCTGATGTAAGATGTTGATAGTGGGGAGAATGTGCATGTTTGGGGCAGTGGGTATTTGAGAACTCTCTGTACTGTCTGCTCAATTTTCCTGTGAACCTCAAACTGCTCTAAAAAAGCAAGTCTATTTAGAATGAAAAAAAAATCAATTACATATTTATATGCTAGCAACAAACAATTGGAAACTGAAACTAAAGAAAGATACCATTTAGAATAGCATCAAAAAACATGAAAAACTTAGGGGAAAATTTGACCAAAGATGTGCAAGAACTTCATACCTAAAACTACAAATTATTGCTGAAAGAAATGTAAAGAGCTACGTAAATGGATACACACACACACACACACACACACACTATGTTCATAGTGGAAAGACAATATTGCTCAGATGCCAATCATTCCCAAGCTAATGAATAGATTCAACATAATCTCAGTTAAAGGATTAGCAGGCTTCATGTAGATGTTTTCAAACCAATTGTAAAATTTATGTGGAAATGTAGAAGACCTACAATAGCCAAAACAATTGTGAAGAAGACCAGTGTTGAAAACTTAAACTACATGGTTTTAAGACTTATTTTTAAAGCTGCAATAATTAAAAAAATGTGATACTCATGTAAAAATGGGCAAATAGATCAATGGAGTAGAATAGAATATCCAGAAATAGACTCAAACCTTATATGGTCAATTAATTTTTGAAAAAGCTGCCAGTGGGAAGGTAAAATGGTGCCACCACTTTGGAAATTAGGAAAGTTTTATTAAAAATTTAAATATAAAAACACCATATGACTCAGCCATTCCACCCCTACGTATTTATACAAAAGAAAATAAAGCATGCATCCATGGAAAGAATTGTACATGAATGCTCATTCTGGCTTAATTTATAAGGGTCAATAACTGGAAACAATCAAAATATGTAATAATAGGCAAATGGAGGTACAAACATTCTATATGTATATACATCATCTTTGTATTTCATAGTAATTTCATAGCATATGGATTTTCATAGTATATATAATAATTTCATAGTATTTCATAGTCTACGTAAATGTATATACATATACAGTATTTCATAGTATACATATCTCAAAACATCAATTTTACACTTTAAACATGTACAATTTAAAAAAATATGTATAAAAATGACAATTCCAAGTGTTGACAAGTGTGTGTATATATATATATATATATATATATATATATATATCAAGAAAAAGGAAGAAAATATTGATACAAGCAACCACATAGACAAACAGAATAATTATGTCTAGTGAAAACAGCCAGACAAAAACCAGTACATACCATGATTCTATTATACAAAATTCTACAAAATGCAAACTAATGCATAATGACAGAATGCAGGTCAATCGTGAGGGTTGGAGGAAGGACAAGGTGGGATTACAAAAGGGAACGAAGAAACTTTTGGGGATTAGGGATCTGCTCATTATCTTGATTGTGGTGATAATTTCATAGTAAACGTATGTCAAAATATCAATTTCACACTTTAAATATGTGCAACTTGAAAAATATGTATCAAAATGACAATTCTAAGTGTTGGCAAGCATATGAAGGAAGCAGACCTCTCATACATTGCTGGTAGGAGCATACAACGTTTTGGAAAACTACTGGGTCTTCTTTATAAAACTAAGCATACACCTGCCCTTTGACTCAACAATTCCACTACTAGTTATTTACTCAATACTAAAGAAAACGTGTATCCACAGAAAGTCCTGTACGAGAGTGTTCATAGCATTGTTGTACATAGTATCCAAAAACGAAAATCAACTCAAATACTCACAAAAGGTGAACGGACAAATAAATTATGGTATATGTATTCAGTGGAATATTTCTAAGTAAAAAAAGGAATGAAATACTGGTAAACAAGACAACAGGCAAGAGTTTTAAAACGTTAAAGAAGACAGGCATGAAGGAGTACACGTTCTATGATTCCATTTATACAAAGTTTTAAAACAGGCAAAACTATGTTACAGTCACAGAAATCAGAAAAGTATTTCCCTTTAATAGGCGTGTTCTAAATCATGATACAAGTGGTGGTTAATGAGGTATATACATCTGTCATCAAAACTCAATAAACTGTGCATATAAGATCTGTGCATTTTACTGTATGTAAATTATATCTCAATAATAAAATAGTTATAAAAATAAGATAGCAGATATCCAGAAAAAGGGGCTCACCGTACTGTGCCTGAGGAAAAGAGTGGGGCAGAAAATGCTTCATAGAAGAAACAATGCTTGAGCTGAAGTTTGAATAGGAGTTTGCTAGTAATGCAATTTAAGGAAGAAAATTACCAAACTTCATGCAAAAGCATGAAGCAATGGGAGATCTGTTCTGTTTGGGAAATAGATCTTGGCTTAAAAGAGAATAGAATGGTCAGAGGGGCAGGAGAGGAATCTAGAAGGGTGGACAGGGCTTACGCCATGATAGGTCGCCAAACTAACAAATTTCAACTTCACACATCTTGGAAGGTGATTGAATGATAAAGCCACAAAAGAACTTTAGAAATTTTTTAGCCTAAAACCATCATTTTGCAGTCTCTGACTTGCATTTGCCCTGGGAAATCATGACATACTCTAGTCAGAGGATTCTTTTTAGGATGTTTACTACTTTTATAAAATTGGCCATTTGCAGCTCTGTCCAGGAAGAGGATGGAAGTTGTACAGACAGAGGAACAGCTCATAAAATACAGATAAAGTACAAATTGAAGACCACCATAGAAGCAAAGATTTGGCAAATCTACATTTGAGGAGTATTTTCAGGAAGTGATTTAAAGAGAATACTCTTGTTTTTTGGCCATGAGGTTAGCGTCATAGATCAAGTTCAGCAAAACTAGTTGAAATTGGAAACTGTCTCTTGTAGAGGAAAAAGTAGTTGAAGGAGAAGATTTAAGAATCAAGAGGAAGATATTCAAGACGGAACTAATACACTCTGAAAAGTAGCCAGAGCACCTGGGCAGGACTGTATCCCCTCAGCAGCCTAGGGTAAGAGAGTCATCCAGGTGAGCATCATGTGCTAACAGAGAAACCTAACAGAAGACAACTTGAGGTTTTCCCTGAATCTGAGGATTGTTCCTCATCCTTCAGAATATTTTTCTTCTGATTTTATCACTTCTGCTGCCTTCTTTTTCTTTATATTTCAGGAGTTCCTTTACAGCCTACAGGGCGGGCCCGCTACTTTTACTCTTTTAAGCCAGGGGCTGTAGCTCAGTGGTAGAGTGTGTGCTTAGCATGCACAAGGCCCTGGGTTCAATCCCCAGCACCGCCATTCCTCAATTTCTCTCACCTACCTCACAGCCTAAAATCTGTCACCCTGGTGATGCCTTTGAAAGCTAAGAGGATATGTAGCAGTATCTTCATTTTACAATGAAGAAACAAATTTAGCCCCTTTCCCTTCAACTCATATCCTGTTATCTACAACAGATTTCCAATCATCTCTCTTGAAAGTGCTGTAAAAACAAGCAGAGTGAAGTCACCACAGCAGATCTTCACAGTGTGCTGCCAGATTCCACTGTACTTAAATGCTCGTATTTTAGCGTAAATATTGAAACCGGCAAACAGCCATTGATGATTAAGCAGCTAGGAACTATGGGGGATTGGAATTTGCCAACTCAAAATATGTCTCTGCCTGAATGACATTTTGGCCCCCACCCCAACTAATTAACCAAAGGATTTTGGGATGGGAGGCCTGCCCCCAGAATAGGCCATCACCATAAACATCTCCGGTGTCTGGGTGGGTCTGTGCTAAGCCCATTCTTAGTTCTGGTTACCCTTTATGAGAGACATTGACATTTGAAAAGAAAATTTCCACTTGTAATAGTATCTTCTTCCCTGTACCAGGAAGAAGGGGGAGATGGCCTTACCTAGAAACTTATCAGAACAGAAGATGAGGTCTTAAATCTGCATGATAAAGTCACCAATTGTTAACTGTGCTGTTTAGGTAATATGCTATCTGACTCCCACTAGCTTCCTATAGGTAACATCCCCCTGGAGTCAGGGTCGCCGTGGTAATGGATGTTTGAGCTATTTTTTCAGGAACTGAACCCCTTGTCCACTTCAGGCCAGGTTGAGACCACCAACCCAGCAACTAGGCCCTTTTGACGGCAAGAAGTTGAAACTCCACCCTCAGGGCACACGAATGCAGCCATTCTGTGAACATGTGTCCTACGATCCTACGAAGAGGCATGAAGGCTGACTACGCTTGCGCAGATCATCAATTACCTCATCTCTCCTCACCTCCAATCATTTCAGACCACCTTGCCCCTTCCCCATAAATATCCCTGAGTCCTTATTTTTGGGGAGGCGGATATGAGAGTTGTTCTCCTGTTTTCCTCATTTGGCTGCCTTGTGATTAAACCCTCTCTCTCCGGAATCTTGTCATCATGGTGATTGGCTTTCTGGGTGGCGGGCAAAAACGGACCTGGCGCGGTAACAATATCATACTCTATAAAATAATCGTATTTGTTATAATATTAAACTCTTAAACTATTTTTTTTAATATTTATTTATTTAGTGTATGTGTGCGTGTGTGTGTGTGTGTGTGTGTGTGTGTGTGTGAGGAAGATCAACCCTGAGCTAACATCTATGCCAATCCTCCTCTTTTTGCTGAGGAAGACTGGCCTTGAGCTAACATCTGTACCCATCTTCCTCCAATTTACATGGGAGGCCACCACAGCATGGCCTGACAAGCGAGGTGTCGGTGCGCACCCGGTATCCAAACCCAGGTGACCAGCAGTGGAGTGCACGCACTTAACCACTACACCATGGGGCCGGCCCCTAAACTCTTCAACTTTTTACACTTAACACTTCACCCTACCAGATTTTGAGTAAAAGTGATGCTCCAGAAGATGGAGTATTCTTATTCTTTCACTTCTAGCCCAGCTGGCACATTGATGTCAATGCTGAAGAGTGCATTGTGGACTCACGGAACCAAGTGGTCAAAGGCCCTTGTGCTCTGACTCTTGCTTATCTGCGCAGACTCATCAACAGTCACACTCCCACTGTAATTTACACGTCTACACCACAGCACTACTTGTATGATCTTAAGTCTAGAAACAGACAAACTCCAGAATTAATCTTAGCAATAATTGTTGAATATTTTTAAAACTGACTAATTTTCTTATAGGACTGTTATGGAATTGTCATCTATGCTCCCAAACAGAAACAAGAAATAAGAAAAGACATAGAAATTGTTTTATTCCTCATTATAAAGTTTCTAATTGAAGTCAACATCATAAATGGAATATGTGACTAAGACAATACCACAGGGGCTTCTATTATAAAAAGTCTTTTAGAGCTCTGTTTCATGATTTTACTTTGATTTCTTCTTCTTTCTGCTCCTCCCCTCCTCTTTTTTTTTTTAAGATTTTTAATAGTTATTGATTTCATAAAATAAACATCTGTTTGGATTAAAACCTTGGCATCATGTTTATGTCAGTTGTCAGAATTCAAAAGGTTTGAAATTCAATTTTCATGATTTCTCATCTGTTCTTTTAGAAGACTGTATATTTCTATCAAATTTATATTTATTTGAATAAGGCTTGTCTTGGAGTTCATTATCCTTTAGGGCACCTAGAAAATGCTCTCCCCAAACTTCTTTCCACAAGATCTCTTATGAGAGAATGGCTAAAAGCTACTTTACATTAGTGAAGTATACTCAATTTTCCAGAGCTACCCAGGAAAGGAGTTTAAAAGTGCTCTGAGAACATGTTTCAAGGTTGAAGGAGAAGAATCAGAAGCCTTTGACAGGGGCTCAAATTCTACTCTGTAAGGGGCAAACTTTTGGCAAGCCCTTAGTCACCTCGGTATACAGACAAGCTGCCACCAGAATTCACAGCTGAACCTTCCACTGATACCCTTAGGTTAAGAGTTACCTACTTTTCATTAGCCGTAAGTTCTCCAGTTTCTCAGGGCTGCAGCTTCAAAAGCAAAACACTATCTCACTTACTGGGTATTTATCCAAAGAACTTGAAATCAACAATTCAAAGAGACTTATGCACCCCTATGTTCACTGCAGCATTATTGACAATAGCCAAGACATGGAAGCAACTCAAGTGCCCATCAACTGATGAATAGATAAAGAAGATGTGGTACATATATACAATGGAATACTATTCAGCCATGAAAAAAGACAAAATAGTCCCATTTGCAACAGTATGGACGGACCTTGAGGGTATTATGTTAAGTGAAATAAGCCAGACAGAGAAATACAAACACCACATGATTTCACTCATATGTGGAAGAGAAACAAACACAAGGAAAAAGAGAATAGATTAGTGGTTACCAGAGGGGAAGGGGGCTGGGGGGTGGGCATAAGGGGTAAAGGGGCACATATATATGGTGACTGACAAATAATAATGTACAACCGAAATTTCACGTTATAAACTATTATGACCACAATAAAACAAATTTTTTAAAGCAAATGATCCTTAATGAATGCTATCTTTAACAGAAAACACCGTACATTATTATTTTTGTTTAAACAATTATCTTTAAAAGAGATTTGACAATAATTTGAAGTCTTATATATTTACCCATGTGGTTACCGTCTCCAGAGTTCTTCATTCCTGTGTGCAGATCCATATTTCCATTCGTTATCATGTTCCTTCTGCCTAAAGGACGCCCTTTAACACTCCTTGTAGTGCATTGTTATCTGTAATCATTCCAGGTGGTTCTTTCTCTAGCTTAGGTAGTTTCCTCACACATTATGAGTGGATCAATATTCAGCTGAATGCTCAAAGGGGTCATCTGCAGATTTCTGGGCTTTTTTCTCAGGTCAGCTCTCTTTCTTTGGTACCCTGTCCTAGGAACTCTAGCCATCTTTGCTTCCTCAGACTCCTGGGTCCATCCCATCACAGATATACGTCCTCATGTGAATTTCCCCTCCCATGTCTGCCCACAAGCCCTCTCCTCACAGAAGCAAATCCAAGCACTAACCTGAGAGGACAATATCTGAGACTGACAACAGGCTATCTTCCCCACCCAGGTTCTGACCCAGACTCCCCAACAAAACATTTCCTTTCTTTTCTGCCTGGTAGGGGTTAGATTGTGTCCCCCAAAACATATGTTGAAGTCCTAACCCCCAGTACCTCAGAGTGTGACCTAAATTAGAAATAGGGTTGCTGCAGGTATAATTAGTTAAGATGAGATCATACTGGAATAGGGTGAGCATTTAATAAAAAATGACTAGTGTCCTTCTAAGAGAGGATATGAAAACACAGAAGGAGATCACAGTGTGAAGAGATGGACACACGCAGGGAGAAGCCGTGTGGTGACAGACAGAGCCAGAGAAAGGAATGATGGAGCTGCGAGCCGAGGAATGCTGAGGATTTCGGGCCACCACAGAAGCTAGGAAGAGGCAAAGACACTGACAGAAACATCTCAGTTGTTCTAAGCCTCTCAGTTTGCAGTCCTTTGTCAAGGTGGCCCTCGGAAACTAATACACTGCCCAAATGCATAAGCAAACTTGCTCGTCCAGTCCTCACTCAAGACTTCACCAAATACTGTCAAATATGTCTGAACACCACTGGAGCTGAATCTGGACTCACGAGCAAGAAGTAAATGTGCCCAGCTGTGACTAGTAGATGTCATGAAAATTTCATGGAGGAGCATATTTTTAATCTGCGCGTGACATTTTGGTCAGATCTTGCTATCCAGGGGTATCTAGAAAGGGATTCCAGGTGGAGGGACTAGCGTGTATATTTTTTCCAATCTTTATTTCTGACAGTAATTCTGTTTAAAAGACCAAATCTATCAATATTTTTTTATTATTACTTATTATTATTTTTCTCTTTTGCTTTCATAGAATAAATTTAATTTCTCTGTCTTTCATTTGGAAATGAGGGCTCTTTTTTTTCTTTTACCTAAGAACAATTGATCAGGTTGAGTAATCACAGTTTAGATAATGAAACATTAGAAATTATAAAACTCCATATAAAAGCACAGATTGGTCATGCCTGTGTCAAACAAACAGAAGGAAGCATGCAGCGAAGGCCAAGTGGTGGGAAATTCTATGCATTTCAATTATACACATAAATCTAAGACTCATAAAACCTCAAAATACTGTCCTCATTTATAGCAGAGATTATTTTTTGTTGTTTTATTTCCTTGGTTTTTCAGGGCACATGCATTCACTAGTATATCTCAATGTAATTTTCTAAACTTCTTATACTAATACAGCAGATCAAATCATACAAAAAACCTGCTCACAATTTAATTTACCTATTGTAATCAGCAGGCTCCTCCTGCCCTTGGGATAAAAGACTATTGTTCCTGTCTCAGTGTGAAAATAAGCTGAGCAGAGCTTTCCTTCCACATGCAGAGATCTTAAAATATAGCTACAGGACATGAGGTTTACTGTAGGTGAATTGATAACGGTTCCCTGTGGAAATTCTGAGGCCACACTAACTTTGGGGATGTTAGAACGATCATAGTTAGTGTCAAAATTTCTATAGTATCTAACTTTGCCAGTCCCTAGGTAAGTACTCCCATTCTCTCTCTCTCAAAATAAGTATTCTCTAACTGGTTATGGACTGACTTCATATATTTTAACAGTTCAGAGATTAATGCCACATTTAAATTATATACTGATTAGAAATGTATCGGTGTAGATGTACATATTTACACGGCCTAGTATTTTTAAGTGAAAAGCCTTTGAGATTTAGCCTAGAACAGTTTACAAACCATGTTCCATAGAACTCTGGATTCCTCACAGGATCTGAAATGGCTCCATAACACATTAAAAGTGTTCCTGGACCCAATTCCAACTTGTGTATGTGGAGCATACACCCAGCAGGGTGTCGGAAAATTCAACTCAATTCTGATAATATCTACCAGGGCTAGAATCAGATTCTACAGGTAAAGGGCTCAGTCCCACAAGACAACCTTCCACTTCAGACAGCAGCCGCAAGCCCAGGTTGTTACCCATTGGCTATAAATTGGAAGTTCCTACAATCTCCTTTAACTCAGCTTGTTACCTGTACTTCTAACCAACTGGCTATAAATCAGCAGTCCCACAACCCCCTCCTTGGGTTTGGTTAATTTGCTAGAACAGCTCACAGAACTGAGAAAAACCTGTTTACTCATTAGATTACCAATTTATTATGAAAGGATATAATTCAGGAACAGCCAGATGTAAGAGATTCATAGGGCAAAGTATATGGGAGAAAGCACGGAGCTTCTACACCCTCTCCAGGCTATCTACTCTCCGAGCACCTCCAAGTGTTCACCAACCCAGAAGCTCTCTGAACCCAGTCCTTTTGGGTTTTTATGGAGGCTTTATTACATAGGCACGATTGATTAAATCATTGGCCACTAGTGATTGATTCAACCTCCAGGCCCCTTCCCTCCCCAGAGGTCAGGGATTTGAGACTGAAAGTTCCAACCCATCTAATCACATGGTTGGTTTCCCTGGCAACTAGTCCCCATCCTTAGGTGGAGTCCAAAAGTCATCTCATTAACCTAACAAAAGGCACCTTTATGATTCTCATTATTTAGGAAATTCCAAGGGTTTGGGGAGCTGTGTGAGCCAGGAACTGTGGATGAAGATCAAATATATATATTTCTTATAATTCACAATATCACACACATATAGCACATAAAGCGTCATTCAAAGTAAGATACTACACACAAAGTAAGAAGCATGCAGCTATTGAAATGTGTGCTGCTGATATTGCAACATCCTTATAAGATGAACAGGTGGCGATGAAAAGTTGACCAATAACACTGTCTGATATTCCAGCTCACAGGAGAGTCCAAAAATCTGCATCTAACTTTTTTGATTAGATTATGTGAAATTTTTACAATAACAGATATTCAATGAATCTCTTCATTTTGCTTATTTTTTCCATAATACGTTCATGCAGACAAGTATAACAAATGTTATTTATTTATAAAACACTGGAATATGTTTGGTATAAATACATATGTATTATATACATATTAGGACAATATACTGATACTTGTTTGAGCCACTTTTAATAAATCATCAAATAACTTTCCAAAAATGGAGCAATATCAGAAAAAGCTGAAGGACTTAGATTCATATAAAAGTTATTGCTAAAAGGTGTTCAATCTCTGAATGTTATGTAGACATGAAGTAACTGTTAAGAAGATGTCAACACTTTCAAAAGCATATTGGTTAATAGCATTTTTGTTAAGACATTTTCAATTCTTTATAAGGATATGGGTAGTGAAGAGGAGGAAGACTATCCTGTACCCACACTGGGTCCTTTCTGGCTGGACTACAAACTAAATTGACATGAGACCGAATAGCAGGAGAAAATCAAACAAAGCTTTATAACATGTATACATAGGAGAGCCCGGGGAAACTGAGTTTCTTAACAAAATGGCAGAGGTTTTCTTCTTAAATAGATCTAGGTAAAGACAAAGAAGGATATTGGGGGTGGAGGAGTCAGTTATGGGAGATTACCAGAAAAGCACAGTAAGGTTATTATGCAGCCTTGCCTTCCACACTGATAAGTTTCTAGAGACAAGGTCATTCCTCCTTCTTCCCAGCACAGAGAGGGAGATACCTTTACAAATGGAAATTTCGCTTACAAAAGTAAATGTTTGGTAAACAGAACTTTGATAAAAATGGGCTTAGCAAGGACCCTCCTAGTTTATTGATCAGTTAGTGGGGGGGGTGTCAAAGTGTCTTTCAGAAAATAATGAAAGTAAAGAGACATATTTTGAGGTGGCCAATTCTGATCTCCCACAGTAGTAAGTTTTAGAATTCGCTTCTTAATAACATCCTTCATTGGCTATCCTTAAGGGAGATGCTTCCCACTCTATTTACAATAAAACAAAACACAACAAAAAATCCCTCTTTTTTTCTGATAAAGAAATTCTGATAGCAAAATATGTTTGAACAATTACATGGCTATAGTAGCTAGCATACTGCTGGTATTTTACCACAATAGCGAAACCAAATTTGATAATGCAGGGTTTGAAATGTTTTTGTGCTTACAACTGAAGAAAAAATGTCATCAGTAAAATCGAAAGTTAAATATGGGACTCAATAAGCAAAACTAAATAAATTTGTCTACTTTTAATACTTGGAGAGACTACCCACCAGAGTCAGGCACTGAGGGAGCTGAGGTTTTTAATGGCCACATTAAACGTCTTATAATGGCATAAAGTCTTTTATTAGTTTCTGCCAAACAGTAAAGATCTAAACTTGGTGAGGAACAAGTCATTATCACCTTCCAGATTAAAGTCTGACCCACTGACTGTTCACTAAAGAGATACGTTAGTGATGCAAGTTTGAAACGATAATCTCCTGATTCCCTATACTCCCTGGTCTCCTCCAAGTTTCCTCATTAGCTTAATTAAAGACTTCTTTGTTATTGTTAGTTTTTGTAGCTACATATGTAACCACAGCCCATTTAGAGCCAGCTCGAACAGACTCCACCTTGTATCAACAAAGCGATTAAGGACTTTCTTTCAGAAAAACTACAAAGTCATGTAGCCAGGGCATGTGCAAAAGAAGAATCGTGACCTGAAATGACCAACGAACCAAAGATCCTCCTTCCCACAGAACCCAAGGACTGGGGCAGGACTGGAACTTTAAAGTTGGACTCTAACAGAAGTGAGGGGTCCCTCATTCAGGAAGATCTGGTGTTAAAATTCCTTCCCTACCTCATCAAAAATGTTTAGAACCCCATAATAAAAGTTTAGAACTTCACTATAAATGTTTAGAACCCTGTCATAAATGTTTAAAACCTTACCATAAATCAAAACCCGTCCAAGCAAAGCTCACCATTCAAAACCCATCCTACCAGCATTTCCCCATGCCAGCCTGTTCTCCCTAACCTCTTAAATTTTGCCCCAAATCCTGAATCGGGGACACAGATCTGAGGGCACATGCCTCCTGTTCTCCCTGCAGATTGATCTTGCAGAATAAAGCTGATCTCTTTTCCCAAAGGTTGATGCCGTAATTAATTGGCTTTTTTAATGAGCATACCAATTTTGTGCAGTAACAGTTTGATGAAACAGGGTTTTCTTAATATGATGCTTTCAAAACACACACATACATACGTTTACTCACACTACTCATGCAAATAGCAGCTTAAACGGTCAGGCTACTATAAAGCTTCCAGGATGTCAATTGAGGAGTTGGATTCCTCAAAGGAGTTCTTACTGATTGCTAAATAAGTTTTATAAATTTAGACTTATAAAGTTCATTTACAATTATAAAGTACTGTAAATGACAGATGATAGATAGATAGATAGATAGATAGATAGACAGACAGACAGACAGATAGATGCTGCACATATTCAACTTCAAAAGAATAGCGTTACTTATTTGACTACTGCTTACTCTGGCCCATCAAAGATTGCACTCCAACATTCCCAGAAAAATGATTATTTGCTACCCTTTCCTTAAATATCTTCAGAAGAGCAAACATATGGCAAATTCTAGTTATTCCCATACCAAAATCTGGGAGTTTCTAATATGTACCCTACATTGACCTGACTTGTTCTTTTGCTCCATACTTTTTGCCCTGACTTTTAATAGAACTAAAAACCACTGTCATAGAATAGACTTCAGAAAGAAATTAAATCAGTTCTCTAGGCTTTATCTTCTTAAGGCTAGACAAAGTAAATCTCTTTAAATTTCAATTATAGGGGTTATCTTACAATAAATAGTTCTACAGTGAATAAGGAAAACCAACATCTTTTGTCATCAATGACTTTATTGACCCAGAGCTGAAAATTAGACAAAAGTCTACCATTCCCACACCTGGCGTGATTAGGAGAGATAAGCATGATGGCCTATTACCTTTATAAATATGATGAAAATGAAGGGATTGTACATTATTCTTAGACTGCCCTAAGCAGGAAAGAACAGAAAGTCAGGACTGAAAATTGTGTTAGACTTAATGTTCCCAGACCCATTAAGTTAACAAGGCTGGATTTAGGAGGCATGTTCTTCAGCTGGATCCCCAGAACATAGAACTTCATCCCTACGGGTTATTTCCAAATCCTCTTTAGAGCTTCTACAAAGAAATTTCTCTTAAGCACCTTTAAGAAACTCAAGAGCTCTACATCTCTAAGCCAATGCATCACCATAAAGGTTTCTATTCTCTCTTATATGCAAATATTAGAGAAAAAATTCCCGTTGAAACGTTTCTATGAGTATGACATCTTTTGCATAACTCAGATGCAGTAATCTTGTCTCAGGTTCAATGCTGAGGTTTTTGCTCAGCTGTTAATTCCAGACTGACTGTTGTAGCTTCCAGGTGCCTTCTGCACACAAACATCTTTCCTACTGTTTGAATTTTCAAGTGTTTCTCTGGTGCTTTACTTTTTTTTTTTTTTTTTTGTATTCTTTCAAATGGCTTTGATCAACTCAATTAAAAGCCAGAGGTGTTAGCTACTTTTCATTGACATCATAATAGATTTTCAAATTTCTGAGTAAAGATGGTTCCTTATTTTGTATAATTAGCACAGATGCAGTGAGGTGCACTAAACCACTCCTAATCAATCTACATCTCTTGGTTGAAAACGTTCATCCATGATCTAAGAACGCATGCTATTTCCTTTGTTAGAAAATAGAAAACAGATTTTTTTCATCATATTTTAATTTTTCGTTTTAATTATATAGCATACTCTCTCAACATGCAGAGAGAAAATACTTTAAATTCATACATGCAACTCATACATGCACAGAGAAGGTTAGAAATGGAAAGTAGTAAAACCTAATGCAGTTCTGAGAAAAGATTTAAATAATAATCCACCCTTCAATCTTAATAGACAAGATTTTTAGAAAACTATAGAGCATTTTATGTGTCCACCCAACTAATTCAGCATGTTGACAATGAAAATAGGCATGACTCATTTTATTACTCCATTTACTAGAATCATCAAATACCATATTGTCCAACTCTGATCACTATTGAGATTGAAAGGAGTTGTTATCAGTAATCCACTAAGACAACAGAAATAAACCAGAACTATCCCCACGGAAATATGGAAACCTTTACATAAACACTAGAATCACAAATAAAATTTAATCTTCCTCATGTAATTCAATCAAGTTAAATTTTACCAGCCTAACATATAGATATTTATAAATCTAGTTAACATATTTAGGTTTGAGGCACATATTGTTGGTCTTGATAATAGAACCCTGGTATTATTTAGGCAAGCAGAGGCAAAGCGCTCAGGGAAAGACGTCTCTTCTTCCAGCCACAGGATATGAAGCAAGCTTGGTGTTACACTAACTACAATTTACAATACAACACTTCAGTATCAATGAACACACACACACACACACACACATACTCTGTGTGTGTGTGTGTATATATGTGTATGTGTTATTTTTTGTACACTCTAGGGGCAGTTAGTTGTCATTTGAAATACACTAATCCACGTATAGATAGAATTCAAAAGATTCCAAGCAGGTGCCTACATTTCAGAGTACCTACAGTAAGTGCTCTGGCTACCGTTATCTCTAAAAAGCACCAGAGGGCTTGCTAGAAAATATTTTTTCATTAGTGAAATGTGTTGTTCAAGATGTGTAGATTGGTCTTTTTATCATTGCATGGAAACGGTATAAGAATATACAGTCCTTAGAACTAAAGCTTAGTCCTAACTTAAGCTTCAGAACCATGTTAAAATATTTTTGGAGGATCCTCTCACCTGATCTTTCTAGAAGGTTAGCTGAACCCTGCCACTACGTATGTTGGATCTGCCTCCATGAAATCTGTTTTACAAAGTGTCTTTGTCAAGGACTTAAAAAGATAGAAGCTGGGATTTCACTGAGTTACAAAAATGATTATAACACTTTTTGTTCCTATTGGCTCATAAATGTCGTCAGAGTGTGTAGCAGAATTTGGTCTAAGATGGACTCTTATTGTAACAAACCACCCGATTAAAGAAAAAGTAAAAAATGTTGTGTAGTACTCTTCCTGGATCTTTTCCTCTTTGAGACTACCTTATCTTCCAGAAAGAAAAAACTAATGTGAATGACACACAGTCAGAGCCAAGTTAGCAAAACCAAAACCACTACAGCTATTTTATGAGAGTGCATTTGATACAGAGAATTGGTTAATTGGCAGGTACTGGAAGATTACAAGGCAAAAGGGGAACAGTGAGGTGACAATGATAGAAAATGCAGGAAGCAGCCTCCACAGGAAGCAGCCTCCACTCCCAGGTCTTGGGGAACAAAGGGAAGAATTTAGTTTGTCAGAACCTAGAAGATGGGAGAAGAGCTGGACTCAGACCTCAAAGAAGAGGGCACTGCCCGGTGGTGCTGGTAACTCTGAGACTAGTCTAGAAGTGCGGGAAAAACTCTGAAAACTGGAACCAACCAGCTGGGGAAAGAATCATTGCCTGGAGATGCTGATGGCAACAGGATGCATGACAGCGTTTCATATCCCCTTTCTCTCCTCCGTTCCAGTCTCCCTCTGGCGCCCTCTACTGTCAGCCTAACAGGGAGAGAGCTGGCAATGGGGAAATGTTTGCAGAGTCCCAGCCCCTGCATTGCAAAGCAGAGTGTTGCAGAGTGGGTTTGAGGCTAAGAGAAAATAGTTTAATAATCAGCACGTTGGCTTTGGTCATTTTGCAACGCATAAAAATTCAACACCCCTTTGGCAATGATTGGTTTAGGCGGAGCCATGTTAACCAATTTTGACTAATGTAACCTATGGGGAAGTCAACTTGAGGTTACTTTTTTATTGTGAAATGTAGAGTTCACAGAGTAGAGTTTATAAAACAGATTTTATATAATATATGTGAGGTTTAAGGATTAATAATAAAACCAAATAGCCTTGTACTCACTACCTAACTTGAGGAACAGAACATTTTGTGTCCTAGACACCTTCCCTTGATCTCATAATTCTCTGCTCTATGAACTCACCTGAAAGTAATCATGACTCTGAAATTTGTGTTAATGATCCTCTTACTTTTATTTATAGTCTAACCACTTATCTATGTATTGTTTTCAAATATATTGTTTTAGAATAGAGAATCCTGAAATGAACCCACACAAATAGGGATGACCAATTTTTTGACAAATGTACAAAGGTAATTTAGTGGAGAAAGGACAGTTCTTTCAACAAATGGTGCTGGAATGATTGGATGTCCAGATACAGAAAGAAACATGAGCTTGTATTTATACCTTATATCATATAAAAAAATAATTCAAAATGGGTCACAGATTTAAATGTAAAACTTAAAACTATAAACTTCCAGAAGAAAACATAAGAGAAAGTCTTTATAAAATTGGGTTAGGCAAAGGCTTCTTATATGTAATATAAAAAGCATAATCCATAAAAGAATTAATAAATTAGACTTGATCAAAATTAAAAACCTCTGCTCCTTAAAAGACACTGTCAAGAGAATGAAAAGACAAGCCTATAAATTAGGAATATATATTTGCAAAACTTATATTTCATAAAAGCTTGTATCCTGAATATGTAAAGAACTCTTAAAAGTCAACAATAAGAGGAAAAAAACACCCAGTTTAAAAATAGGTCAAAGATTTGAACAGATATTTCACCAAAGAAGATAAATGGATGGCAAATAATCATATGAAAAAGTGTTCAATATCATCAGTCACTAAGAAAATTAGAAAAATGCAGATTAAAACTACAATGAGATACTACAACACACCTATCAGAATGTCTAAAATAGAAAAAACTTACCATACCAGCTTTTGGCAAGGATGTGGAGAAACTAGAAGGCTCATCTTGTCCTGGTGACAATGTAAAATGGTACAATCTTTTTTGAAAACAATTTGGCAGTTTCTTAAATAGTTAAGCACACATCTAGCATAGATTCAGCCATTCCATTTGAAGAGAAAAGAAAATACATGTGCATACAAAGACTTGTACAGGAATGTTCATAGCAGCTTTATTTGCAATAGCTAATACCTAGAAACAATCAAAACGTCAGCCAACAGGTGGATGGATAAAATAAATGTGGTATATCCATACAATGGAATACTATCCGGCAATAAAAAGGAATAAACTATTGATACAACAACATAGATGATCTCAAAATAATTATTCTGAGTGAAAGAAAACAGATCAAAAAATAGTCATACTGTATGATTTCATTTACGTAAAACTCTAGAAAAGCCAAGCTAATACATAGCAATAAAAAGCAGACCTATGGTGACTTGGGAATGGGGAGATATGGCACAGAAGAAGATGAAACGGAGGAATTACAAAGGGGCAGAAGGAAACTTTTGGGAGTGATGAATACGTTCACTGTCTTAATTGTGGTGATGGTTTCACAGATATATGCATATGTCAGAACCTATCTTATTTTACACTTAGTTGATTGTCAATTTTGCCTCAACGCAGATTAAAATAAAAGTTTGCTTTACTTGTTTTTGAACTTTATATAAATGAAATTTGTTTTGTAAGAATTCCTTTGTGACTTGCTGCTTTCATTCCATGTTATCTTTTTGACATGAACTCTGTTGATTGATGTTACAGTTCATATTCACTATAGTATAGCATTCTTCTGTATAAAAGTATCACAATATATTTATCAATTTTGCTGTTGATAAACATTCAGGCTCCTTCTCGTTTTTGGTCATGGTGGACAATGCTGTTTTATACATTCATGTGCTTGTTTCCTGGTGCATATTTGGAATCGTTTCCCTGGGGTAGATTTCTAAGAGTGAAACATTTGCATGTTCAAATTTTCTAGGGAATGCTAAACTCTTTTCCAATGTGGTTGTTCCAATTTGTACTCCCACCAGCAGTGGATGTGAGTTCTTTTAATCCACAAATTGGCCAACCCACATGATCTGATCTGATTTTTTAATAGCTGCTGGTCTGATGTATGCTATTATGTTAGTCAGTTCAAGCTGCCATAACAAAATACCATAGACTGAGTGGCTTAAAAAGAGAAATTTATTTTCTCACAGTTCTGAAGGCTGGAAGTCTGAGAGCAGGGTGCCAGCATGGGCAGGTTCTTGTGAGGGCTCGCTTCCTGGTTTGCAGACAGCCACCTTCTCCCTGTGTCCTCACATGGTGAGAAAGGTATCTCTCTCTCTCTTCTTCTTCTTATAAGCCCACTAATCCCATCATGAGGGCCCCATCCTCATAAAGTAATGTAACCTTAATTACCTCTTAAAGGCCTCATCTCCAAATACCATGACATTAGGGGGATTAGGGCTTCAACATATGAATTTGGGGGGGTCAAAAAATTCAGTCCATGGCAGCCATGATTTTAATTACTAAATTACCTATTTACTAAATAGGTTGAACATCTCTTTCATATAATTAAGGATCTTTTTTTGCCTCTGCTATAAAATGCCTGATCATATCTTTTGCACATTTTTCTATTGGAATGTTTGTATTTTTCTTATCAATTCATAGGTATTATACTGAATATATGCATATTCTGAATTTATTCCTTTGTTGACTCTGTTATAAATATCTTTTAGTTTGTGGCTTATATCCTCATTCCCTTCATAATAATTTAATCAATAGAATAGTTTAATTTTAACATAGTTAAATTAATAATTTTTATAATTTTTAAAAATTTGTCTGACTTCTTAAAGAGTTCCTCTGTTTCCTCAGATAAGGTCAAAAAAGCATCAGCCTACGTTATTTTCACAAAGTTTATAAGTTGGCATTTAATTTGCTGAGAATCAGGGATTTTTGTTTGTTTAAATTAATAACTGGTTGAAATGGTCTCTGGCCAATCGTAAGGGCCATGAGCAGAATAAATGTTGGGTGGCAGATTGGAAAAATGGAAAATCCTTAATCTTTAATGACATCATTGAATCCCTAAATAAACCCTAGAACCACCTATTGCCAGACTTCTCACTATATGAGATAATGTTCTCACTGCCTGAGCCACTCTTGTCTGAATATTCTGTTACTTGCAGGTAAACTCCTGCTGTTGCATAAAAGGTGCTACAATTACCTGGCCACTTTTTCCTAAGTGTGATTGGGAAACAGAGCAGAAAAGTCAGGACAAACTTGCACAACCCTGATACAACCGGTTTTTATCTTGTTACTGGAGTTTGCATGACGCATTTATTGTTACCCAAGTGGACCAATTACCTTCTCTTTGTTGAGGATCCTTCTCTGATTATAAGACATCAGGGTCCAAAAGAGAAAAGGAACCTGTAGTTTTTGTTGCAAAACAAGATGCAGTTTCAGTATTGAATGCAGTCCCTGCCCTTGGCTCTTTGTTACCAATACTGGGAATCAGCTCCCCAGAAGCAGCCTCGATCACGGAGGCTGGCAGGACCTGAGAGAGATGTAAGGCACTGTTAGTAGCATACATGTTGTCATTGGAGAGTACCGCGCTTGGCAGAACATTATTGCAACCGAAGGGCTGTATTAATGTCTTATGAAGCTGTAAACTTGTTGAAAATGCACCTGAATTCTCAGAGGTAAGGAAATGAAGATATAAGTAAGCCTGAGGCGAGTATTTAGCTTTGCAGTTTATTTTATGCTTTACAATAATGGGAGAGGGAGTAGCAAACTCCTATTACCTGTGACTCATGCAGCAATCCTCTTACACCTCGGGTGGACAACTTTGCGAAGATGAAGCTGTTTGCATCTTTATACCTAAGAGAATGATCCTTAAGATCTGCACTGTGAAGATTTGACAGTGTGAGGCATCAGACCACTTAGAGAAACCCATCATGTGCAATTCGTTCCAATTAATATGAAAGCCTAGCATTTCTCCAGAAGCATCTCCCAGGGTGAACAGTGAATGGACTGGTATTTTAGAGATTCTGTTGATAAGGTTAACCAGAGCATAAGGCATTGTGACTATCAGTCACCAATTATTATGCTTAGTGACTATACCAAAGTATCTCATTTTCCTGTAAAATAGCCTCTTTGGCCTGATCTTTCAAACCCCAAATCACTTTATTTCTGTTCAGTTCCTTTTGTAGGATATGAACTCCAGTTGAGTTTATTAGTTAGGAAAGTTTGGTGATAAAGCCCTACACAAAGGAGGTGCCCACTGTAGAAGAAGTCAGGGGGCAGAGCAGAACACATGCAACACTGGGGCCCGGGGACAGCCGGGACCTGAGCCTGACGATGCCTCAATGCACTGTGTGAATTCAGGGAAATTACTGTTTGTGCCTCGTTTTCCTCATCTGTTCCCTAAGAAGAGAAGTTGAACTAGATGTCATCTATAAAATCGTGTGTGTTCACTCCCTGGTTCTGAATTCTACGAACTCTTAATTTTATGCTGCCTTGCTCAGTGTTCAAGACATTCCCGCTTATCATCCCTTTTAACAACTTCCATTAAACAACTAATAAAATCTCATCTGTCTCAGAAAATTTTCTTAGTTTTCAAAGAAAGGTTGGAACTCATAATCTTGTTACATCTAGAAGTTCAAGTTTGTTTGTGGATGTGTGGTTTTGCTCAGATAACCAGGAAAAAGCTAGTCTATGAACTGACACTTACAGTCAGCAAATCACTCAGAAAGCACATGTATATAATATTCCACACTCGTGGATATAATATTGTATTGGAGGTTAACAGGGTGGAAAAGAAGCGTGAGGGAGGGTCCTGTGAAGCTTCTACAGGAAGAGAAGCAAGAGGACCACGGTCACCTGGTATGGCAACCTGGAGACGTGCCATTCCTATCTCCCTGCCAGAGACAACACTTTGAGAGGACTGAGCACAGCGAGGGCACCAAAGCTGGGCGATTCCTGCCCTACATAGGACTTCTTTATCGGGAAATCTTTGCTCTGGGGCTCCTACGGGCCTGGCTGCGACTTTCTCAGAGCTGCACTATGAAGTTTTTCCTACCCAGTTCCTTCCCTTTCACAGATGTCAGACCTGCATCAATCACAATCTAAAAGTTTCCCCTGCCTACTCCTACTCGCTCTCTCTCTCTTTTATCTTTTAAATGCCTGTGAAGGGCATTTCCCCCAGTAAAGCTTTTGCACATTTAATTCCATCTTGGTATTTGCTTCTTAAAGGATCCAACATAACATATATGACTACTTCAAATAACCAATATGCCGATTCTCTGGCCTCAAGCTGTGACCATGTAACTATGTGGCCAAAAGTGGCTATGATGTGTAATAACCTTGAAGTGATCTAACAGAAGGAGTCTTGGCCTTCTCTTCCCATGGCCTCTCTCCTGCTAGCTCGAATGTGGGCATAATGGTTAGGTTCACAGCAGCTAACTCGGATCACAAAGTGGAAGCAATGTATTGAGGATTAGGGCTACAGATTCCTGATGATGGAGAAATTGTCATATCAGCCAAGATGATCCATGTTTACATGAGAGAAAAAGTTAGTGCTATTTTTGCTTTTCTATCAAACAGCATAATGTAATTCTACCTCATACAGGTCCCTACCCTCTAGGAAGGTGGAGAAGGCCAAATAAAACACTCAATAAACAGGCAACGATGCACAGTGGCATGCAATAGTGTGTCTGTCAGACACACACACACACACACACACACACTTAAAAACTCTCAAAGAAGGGGACATCATTGCCAGCTAGAATATCTAGGGAAGGACACAACCTGGACTTTGAAAGACAATTACAATGTAGAAAGGAAAATTGCAGACTGGGAAAACAACCTGAGCATATGATTATTTTAGGGTTAAGAAAAAGACTATTCTGAAAGCAATAGAGATAATTTGATGGCAAACAGTGCAAAATAAAATTAGGTGGGGAAAATCTTGAAAACTCTGCTCAGGCAACATAGCCTAAAGAAACCTGTACTGGTTATTCGCCTATTGGCTCTGAGGTCTATCCCCTGCCCTTCTCTACTCTGCTGTGTATTACGAGGGCCTGATCTATCCAGACACACTTACTGCGCTCCTTTGACTAGTGTCTTCTTAGCTGCGTTTGGCCAATGGGAGGCATTGGTTAGACTCTGGAGAACAGGAGGATGGATAAAACCAGAGTATATCTTTATCTTACTCTTCTTCAATCAACAACTCCAGCAGTTGCTCTGTCTCCTCAGTGGTTCAAACTTCTGCTGCACAGCCCTGGTTCCTGGGCCCAGACTCACTCTTTCTTTCCTGTGTTCAACTCCAAGGGGTCATAGTGGCTTCCTGCAGTTGCTAATCTACATATCCCCTCGCCTTTCCCTGTTTATTCTTTTAGCGCTTCTGACAACTTAGTAACTAATTTCCTGTGTTAAATTCCTTCTGTTGAATTACGTGGTTTAGCAGATGGTGTTGCTACCCTGTACATATGCCTGTAACATTCATTTATATACTGTGAAGGCTGCTTGATGTAAATATCTGCACGTATTGGTCTAAAGTCTTTATTTTGCCACAAGAACACATTCACTCATGCGTAAGGAAAGCTAGAAGTGACAGAGTCAGTGTCCCCAGAAGCAGACAGTGATGGACAGGCAACTGGTGGATAACAACCAGCTTCCTCACCCTGGGGTGGAGGGAGGCAGGTAGATGTGTGTTGTATACCACACTTTTCTCGTAGTTCACTGAAGATATTGAGCTCCAGCTGCCCGTGGTGGTAACTGGATTGATCATACACACTTGATAGTGCCTTCCTTCTCCTCCCTGCCTTACTTCCCCACTCATCCACAAGTCTACCAAAGAAACTACTTGCACTTGAATCCTTGTCTCAGGGTCAACTTCTAGAGAAACCCAAACCAAGACAATTGGCTTGGGTTTGATATCCTAGGCAAGACACTAAGTAATGCATGACCTTTTCTCGAGCCTCCTTGCCCATCCATCTTCCACGGCTTCCTGTGTACAACCTTTATTATGATAGCACTTACTGCATGAAATTGAAATTATCCCTTTACATTGCTCTCTTCTCCAAGAAATTGTAATTCCTCCAGCTAGTGTTTTCCTTGGCACAAAGTAGCAGTTCATTAAATATTTGTTGAATAAAATAATGAATGAAGAAACAAGAAGAAAGAAAGTCTTGGAGAGACTCCAAGTGGAGAGATTCTCACCAGTGTACTCAGCACAGTGTGTAACAGGTCAGAAGACACTCAATAAATATCTATTGATGGAATTAACAATTGAATAAATTTGGTAATAACTAGCATGGAGACTCGGGACTGGATGAATTCTTTGAGGAACGGCATAAACAGAAAAGAGAATATTGGTATTGAATGAGGTAATTCTGTAGCAAGAGGAGTATAGTTGAAGAATCTGAACGGAAAAAATACAAAACATAAATTCTAATGACATAATTTCCTTGAAAATGACATGAATCAAAAATCAGAGAGATGTCTGAAGAAATCAATATGTATTAATGATTATTTCAAAGTCACATCAAAATCGAGCATTTAGACAAAGCTGACTAGTTTCAGATATAATGTTTGGAAAATAAACTACAAATAGCTTCATGAAAACTTAAAATTTATTTAAAAATAGTTTCACTATAGTTATGTAACTTAACTAATCACAGGTTTGTCTCAAAAAGTAAGTGCCATGAAATTTTTAAGAGGTCATACTTTTGCAGTCATAAACTTTTCATTTAGTCTTTTAAAAAAGGATTTAGAAGAATTATACAAATGCGTCTATTCCCTTCATTAGCATAAAGTATAATAAATCAAAAATATTTGATTCTTAAAAGTTTCTACTGAAAATTCAAACATAAATCTTTATGATAGTCTTATGTATTTACAGAATCAGGTCCTTTAAAAACTTACATTCAGATAAGTAACTATGGGCAGAAATAACAAAATGCCTGGTGCTACATTATAGGCAACATATGATACAAATACACATTAAATACTTTCTGTTTATTTTTAATAAACATTTCTTAAGATAAAGATTTCATGTCATGAATCCTGTGGAAAGCCAGACATCAGTGACACTGACTCTTAATGAGGGCAAAAAAAAAAAAAAACTGATGAGAAGAGATTACTTACTGTTTAAGCTACTTGTCTGCCTATTTCAGACACCCTGGTAAATCTTTGTTTTGGTCCAAGAATTCTGATTCCCGATGAAAGCTCCAGATAACTGTATATTCTATAGTTGCATATTAGTTGTATATCTAAGCCTAACATAGGCTTAGAATACTTTTAGTAAAATATATTCTTGTTGCTGTATTCCTGGTTTTATTTTTTTGAAGCACTTCACTGTGCCCCCTGAGACTCACAGGGCTAGCTCTTGGAGGTAGAACTTCTAAGGGTCCCCAGGCTTGACAGGTGTTGGGGCCCAGGGCAGGCCACCCCAAAATATCCCACAATAGCATATTGATTGTTTTGAACTAAAGTTACTTGAGAAGCAAAAAGGTCATTCTGACCCTCCTGTCTCTGTTCCCCTGAAAGCAGGAAATAAATCTCCCATGTGAAAGGTGCTCTCCTTGCATCCTGGTCACCAGAGCTCGGGGTTCCCGGCCGACAAACCTGCACAAACAAAGCTTGTTAATTTAGTAACTCAAACCTAAACTCTGTTTACATTCCTCACTAATTAGGTACCGCAAACCTAAGTTTCTTTGTCTTGTCAATTCCTCACAAATTTATTGTTTCTTTGTGTAAAAGACACATATACTGCTCGCTTTCTTCACTCTCTGAGCATCACTTTCACGATTCTCCTGTGCACACATAATTAAATTGAGTTTTTCTCCTGTTAATCTGGTCTTGTGTCAGTTTTATTACTAGTCCAGCCATAAGAACACAAGAAAGGTGGAAAGGGGATTTTCTCCGTCCTGACACAGTCATCAGGCAGCAGTGGGGCTCACTTTTGACTTGGCCTCTCTTTGACAGGTGCGTCTGTAGGCTTTGGCACTTCTGCTACTCACAGGTTCTACAACTCACCAAATTCACTTAGTTAAGATGTGTTCATCTGAAAACAACAGAAATCTCAACTCAAACTGGCTTATGTAATAGGAACAAATATATAAATTTGCATAATAGGATGTTCATAACTAAAGTGGATTTCCGAATTGTTTGATTTAGCAGCTTGTTAAAAAAAAAAAAAAAAGATATAATAAGACCCAAATGACCCCTGGACAGCAAACCAAGACTTAATTACAATTTCAGCCTCTCCAGGAATGTGACCTTTAACCAGTCAATCAGAAATTCCCTGAATTACACTGGGAGGTAATCTGCGTGATAAAATTCCTGCCCTTTCCTTCCGCCAAAATAAGATGACTTGGCCTGAAACAATCCTTTCTTTTCTCTTGTTAATAACTCCCTTGCCCCACCCTTCCTTCTATAAAAACCTTCCACCCCTCGAGCATCTCTCTGCTTGCTAGATGAGATGCAGCCTGATTCAGGGATCGTTCAACAAAGCCAACTGGATCTCCAAATTTACTCCATTGAACTTTGTTTTTTAACAAGCTGAACCTTGTCTTTAGGGAACCAGATTCTTTGCATCTCTCCATTCTCCTGTCCCTAGTGTCAGCTTCAGCCAGGGTTTGTGGTTAGAAGATGGTTGTTAGAAACAATCAGGGCCACGTAGTCTCTTGTTCAAGACCAGTGAGGGAGAAGTTGACTTCTTTCCATGTAAGAATATGGAAGGACTTTCCCAGGCGCCTCCAGCAACTTCTTGCATCTGTGCTTAGCCGTATGCATAGATCTTCTCATTTAATTTTCACAATTCTATTAAATAGGTACTATTCTTACCGCCATGTTACAAATGAGGACACTGAGGGGCATTGAGGTTAAGTACCTTGTTCAAAACCACTCAGCCAATAGTGAAACAGGGGTAGTCTCATCAAAAACATGGTAAGTGGAGATGGGTTCTTGCATACAGATTGAGACTAAATACATTTTCTCAGAGAGTTAATGTCATAAAATTAAAAGTACAACAGTAGTACTAGTACCATTGCTTAACTACTGTGGGAGATGAAGATTTGGCCACCCTGCAATATATCTCTTTACCTGGATTGTTTTCTCTGAGGGACATTTGACCTCCCCCACTAACTGCCTAAAGAATTTGACATGGTGGCTCCTTCCTGGAACAGATCTTCTATCATGATGGCTGCAAAGATAATGTAGGATAGAGGTTACAATAGGAAAGGCACCAAGCCTCTTTTATCAAAAAACTCTGTCTCTCCCTGACCACATTATCTATAGATGACCCTGAAAAGAATTGTCCTCCTGCCCTCTGAAGTCCCAGGCCACTACCCACCCCCAACATGCTTGCCTTTAGCTGCAATACTTAAGCAAGCAGCTTAGACAGAGGGACGTGTTGCTCATTTCTGAGTTTCTCCCATGTATACATGTTATTAAACTTGGTATTATTTTCTCCTGCTAACCTGTCTTGTTGATTATTTGGCCAGCCAGAAGAACCTTAAGGAAAAGGGCAGAGGGAGATTCTCCCTCTTCCCCCGATAGTTTTGGCATAGTCGCCAGGAGCCACACTCGCTGGCAAGTTGCCTTTTCTGGCTGGAAGACCTGCCTTCTCCCTGGACTACTGCAGATGATGAGATACGGGAACACCTGACAAAAGCCGGCAAAAGGTAAGACTTCTTACCACGTCAGCCTCCCGGAATCTCTATCTGCGGAGTCCGGCGGAAGGAAGTGGTGAGAATTTTTCCTCTTTCTAAATTTAGATTGGCAGGAGAAAATATTTGGGAAACTAGTTTCTTGTGCTTTTAGTGACTCTTGGTTGAAATTTGGTAGAGTACTCTTGGTTTTGATCTTGATCCCTTTTCCTCCCAGAGTAGTCTCTGTCTTGTTCTGTGTCCTGAAAACTTGGCTTTGTGACCAGTGAGAATCTTCTCCTTGGTCTCCACCATAAGGAAGGTGCATTTACCGGGGTGCACCTTGGTGGCCAGTCGAGTAGACTGGGGTTCCAAACTGTCTCTTTGTCCCGCTGTGCCAAGCTCTCAGGGGAGTTTGTCATAAAGGGCCCAGTCCATAAGGGCTTTTGTCGTCTTAACCTTTGTTGCTTGTTAATGCTGGAAAAATCCCATTCCAGTATCGCCTGCCTGGTGTCACAGATTAGCAGGTCTGTGACTGGAGGCGTCCCACACTATTGTGGGAGACCAGAGACACCGTTTTCACTACACCATCCTTACCGCCTGTGCAACGAAGGTCTTTACTTTCTCTGAATATCTTTGGGAGTGAATTCTGTGGATCATGGGGGCTACATCATCTGCGCCCTCACCAGGGATGCCTCTTGCGTCCATGGTAAAGATTTATTCTAAGCGTGGAAAGTTACCTCCGGGTCTTTCCTTAAAAAGGCTTATTGGTTCGAGTCACTATTGGAATAAATACACAAATGAAGATCCTACTCGTCAATGGCCAGACGACGGATCCTTTGAATTGGAAAAACTTCTAAATTGGGGGAAAAAATGTTTTGAGAGCTCTCACATAAGTATTTATTTGGTACCTAAGAAAAGGCCAGAAAAAGGAAGGGAAAAATTTGACTAGCCTTAAGACCTTGACTCAGGTTACAATTGAATTGAGAACATGTAAAAGTGTAAGTGTTGATAAGATTATAAAGGTTGGAATGTTTGAGTTAATTTTATATAAAGAAGTTACATCAACTTTGCCTGAGTATGTTTTAAAATGTCTGACTGAGAATGCTTCCCTTGTCCAAAATTAGAAGACCAAGACCTATTGATAAAAATCTTAATGATAACTATGTTTAAATGTATAAGATGTGATGAAATTTACATGAAATTTTGTAGGAAAAAACTGATGTTATTTCTATTACAGAACTGTTTAACAAAAATAGTAACTTAAATGATGGCTAATTTTATCTGAAGTCTTATGAAGTCTTGTAGGCAATCTAAATAATTATTGGCAACAAGTAACTAAATAGTTGTGAAAAAGATGAATGTTGGGTGAACTTTAAACAATAATTATGTTTATGGTGGTTACAGCTTCCAAACTCTTTTTGGTGACTTTTAGAGTTTTGCTAAATTTTATGATAAAAATTCACTGAGTATCATCATTTCCAAATAAGATAAGATATTAGACATTGATTGCTAAATGTACATTTGTCTACTTTTGACTTTTCATTACAGGAAAAATAAATGTGTTTTGGGTCTATTGGTAAACATGTGTTTTATTAAAAGATTGTACTATAAAGTAACGTGTTTCCAGAAGTTATGAAGTGTTTATAAATTTTCCAAGCCACAAGATACTAATGTAAAAGAAAGTTTATAATTGTTTACTTAGTTTTTACTTACAAATTGGGGTTTCTAAGAGTTAAAATTTCTAATTAATATATGTGATTGAAGCTACTAAAAATTTAAGAAAAATATGTCTGTGTACAAGGAAAGTAAGATGTATAAAGGTACAAAGAATGGAAATGTTTTGTCTGGTTGATTAAGAAAGATAAATTTGTCCTCAAGTACTAGGAGGGAAAAGAAAGCCATGGGACAAATTCTGAATGTAAAAAGAAAGTTATAGGTTTGTGGAAGAGGAATTCTGGAAAAGGAGTTTTTTGCATGGTCAAGTTGGCTAAGATTGAAATGAATTTAATTAAATAAATGAGTTTTAATATCAGAAGTAAGTTGGTACAAAATTATAATTTGGTCTTATTTCTCTTAAAAGGATAATTTGCTTAAACTTGATAAAGAGGTTACAAAAGATTTTTCTTTACCTTTGAGTAAGTCTACCTAAAAGACAGGAAAAAAAAAAAAAAAAAAACCTGTTAAAATAATTTCCTACGTTCAAAAGACTGAGGTCTCTCTATTAAGGCTTTTTGAACTGTTAATGCTCTGTTTGCTTTGATTGTTTATATATTTGACAAGCTCCACCAAAATTCATATCTTAAAATAAGTCTTTTTTTCTTTGAGAATTTTCAAAGGGCCCTGGAACTTCTCAAAGAAATTTGCTGTCTTCCTGTAAGGGGAAAGATACTAAACTTATTAGGCTTATTCAGTATGTTAAATTACATGGAAAGCATTGTCAGACAAGTGATGATAAGCCTGCTTAGGTGGTATTTTGTGGGTTAGTGTTATTGATATAGGCGTTTTAAAATTGTATAACATTACCGAAATTCTGATCTGTCCTGGTTATCAGTCATAATTCTGGTTATTATTATTTTAAAGTGTTGTATGTCACAAAATTAACCAAATTTCTCTGTCAATTGCCATTTTGAGGTCTTGTTCTTTACAGACTTATTTCTTTGCTCTAATGCTTTTGCAAAATGTTTCAACTTCAGAAAAATTCATGGAAAGGATTCTGACATTTACACTGGAACACAGTGACAAACTTTCTGACAAACTTTCTGATCATAAAACTGAACTCGGTAAAAAAATTACAGAAATCCAATGGAGAAACTGATGACTTCATGAAGCTGCTAACAAAAAGATTGGGATCAAGAATGGATTATACAGGACTGAATGAACTGATAAGGATGATTATAATTTTTATGATTTTTCATTTGAGTATTGCTGAATTTTTAATGTTTTGTTTTTTCAGATTTAAGGAAAACTTTTTCTCTTTTCTCCTGAGCTAGCTATGACTTATAGCAATTTGGTAAATGATACTTTTGTAAGTAAAATTAAAATATTTATCTTTTTCTCTCTATCTGATCCCTCAAATTTGGAAACTCTTAGTGAGTGAGTATTGTTGTTTTCATGGCAATATAGTTATTTGCATAAGTTCAATAAGAATCTGTTCTCCTTATAACAGGACATAATTGGAAACACTGGTTATATTACCAAGGCTGTGACTGGAACATCATATTTGCGATATAACCATACAGCTTTTGAGGAATGAAGATTGGACTTTATGGAATAAAGCCACGTGGAAATATTGGCCTGGTACCTTATGTTCCAAGCAGCACTTACCAGGATAAGTAAAGAATGTCACTTATCTGGCAGGCACAAGGAACCTCGAAATATTTTGGGGGAACCTCGGAAGAGAGGAATTCACCCAAATCTGTAGGTATTGCAGGCGAAGTCTAATGACAAAATCCTTGGCTTGGCTTTCCTGGCCTCAAGAGGCCTTTGAAGTTCAATCTGAGATTCCTTATAAAAAGTTCCAGGAAAGCAGATTTAGAAGAGCCTATGTGATCAACTGCTATTCTTGCTGTACTTATGTAAATAATTGGGCCAACTTTATTGGAACTAGACTTATTTTGCAAACTAGTTAGTTTTAATTTGGCTATCTTAATAAAAATGAGGGTGATTTTAGAAAGAAAAATTATATTTCAGTAAAAACTATAGTATACATTTGCGGATATTAGATCCTAGTTTTGTTAATTGTCTTTTGAGGTTTTTGTTTTATATTTGTTGACTGGACTGGATCCTGATTTCTTCTAGTCTCCTAAAATATCTGGCTACAGATGTCCAAACTAACGTTTTTGATTTTTTCTATCATTTTCGTTTGGAATCACTGAGAACTGAACCTGCCCTTTTTCCTGAAGCCTTACAAACTGAAGCTGATGGACTTGATATAAACTTAAGAGATGACCTGATGACACCATCAGAGACATTTTAAACTGCAAAAGATACTTTGACGCTGACATCTAAAAATCATCTTAACTGGCTGTCCTCTGACCTCAGAAACTGGTTTACAATGTGCTCCAACCATTAATCTTGTTTTTCTTTTGTTTACATAGAAATGCTTCTATTAAATACTTGATTGCTTGCTTCCACAATATAGGCGTAACCTTGAGAGCCCACCTGCATCACCATCTTCCAAAAGGAACTTAATTGAACTGATCTATTATCAGGACTAAGAAATGTGTTCAGTGAGATGAAACAATCTACCAACTCAGCTTCTGGACTATGAAACTTCTTTAAGTTTCAAAAGGACTGTGAAACTTTTAGTTTCAAAGGCGGGACTGTGGGAGACCAAGATTTCTCCACCCTGAAATATATCTCTTTACCTTGATTTTCTCTGAGGGACATTTGACCTCCCCCATTAAGTGCCTAAAGAATTTGACATGGTGGCTCCTTCCTGGAACAGATCTTCTATCATGATGGCTGCAAAGATAATGTAGGATAGAGGTTACAATAGGAAAGGCACCAAGCACCTTTTATCAAAAACTCTGTCTCTCCCTGACCACATTATCTATAGATGACCCTGAAAAGAATTGTCCTCCTGCCCTCTGAAGTCCCAGGCCACTACCCACCCCGAACACGCTTGCCTTTAGCTGCAATACTTAAGCAAGCAGCTTAGACAGAGGGACGAGTTGCTCATTTCTGAGTTTCTCCCATGTATACATGTTATTAAACTTGGTATTATTTTCTCCGGCTAACCTGTCTTGTTAATTATTTGGCCAGCCAGAAGAACCTTAAGGAAAAGGGCAGAGGGAGATTCTCCCTCTTCCCCTGACACTACATTATAGATGAAATAAGGGTTTTTGGTGTCCACCATGGGATTCTAAGGATTCTTTCTAAAAATCATTTCTATGGGAAAGCACATTCTTGTATTCAAAAAGACTAACTGAAAAATCAAAAATTTAGAATGCACAATTCAGTCAAAAGGTTAAGAGATGCTGCTTCATAGTTGGGTGTTTTAGGCCAAAGATAGTGTAGAATGAAGTGTGATGTTAGAGGTTTAAAACCAAACGTCAAGTTTTAAAAAATTCCAATTTCCTTAAAGGCAACTAATGTACTAGGACTTCAAGAAATTATCTGGGCTGTTGCTGTTCTCATTTTGATGAATTATTGATTATTTGGTGACAAAAATTAACGGAGAACAATTGCAAACTTTCTTTCACTTAGAATGTACCTCAATAGTGTTGAAGTAAATTTCTAAGCCTAAGATGGAGCCACTCTTGACTGGGGTGCTACATTAGCAAACTGAAATTAGGTAACTTCTTTGTCCCTGTAAATGCTCCTCCTGACCAGAAACGCAGTCTATCCCGTCAGCCAATGCCAAAAGCCAGGCCAACTCTGGGCTCTACGCTTATTTCCTTTTTCCTTCTCACTCCACACGAGATTGACTCGGTGGCCCCAGCCAATCAGGTATTTTGTATTTGTCTCTTTCTTGTTCTTTATTCTTTATCCACCCCATTTGGCAGTTCCCTGAAAGGAGACTGTCCACTTCATGAAGTGTTAAATAAAATTTGTTTGTATCACCTAAATTGTCCTCATTTTTTTAAAAGATTTTGACAAGGAGGTATGGAACCTAAAGCCAAATGCTAATAGCCTGAGAGATGAGACGCACAGGACAGGCACCCACTAAACCCTTCAAGTTCACTGTTTCTCTCGTCCTTACCCAGGACCGTGGGTAAGGCACTCTCAGATTTGAGCTCTACTCTCTTAGAGCATACAGCTCTCCAATCCAAACAAACTTTATTAAATATATATATATATGTCATTCCCAGAAAGGTTCTGGGGTTCCACAAAGGTTCTAGGGTTTGTTAAAGTTTCCAGAAAGGTTCTGGGATCCCAGAGAAGTTCAGAGATAGTTATATTGGGAGTCTGCAATGGTGGTAGCTGTTAGGGTACTCACAAAGCCTCAAGGTAAGTCCACAGCATAAACTGCTGAGGGACTTGAGATATAAATTAAAACATGAAATTAAGACTGTTTTGACCATCAAAATTAAAATCTAAGTAGGCACAAGTCAGATTATTAAAAGCCATCAAAGGAATAATAGATCCATTGCTAATGAGAATCTTGAAAGCCAAAGCCACAAAATTGGTGGGCAAAGGTTGAGCACTTGAAAGCTGCTAGAGTGCTTGCCACCTAACTCTAAGACTTCTGTTCCAGGGTAAGTTGGTTACGGAAATGGTTAGATTGAAACTAGGTCACCCACCAACCTCAAGAAAATTTCCGAGCAACAAGGCACACTGTAAAACACCACAAAACCCCCAACCCAGTGGCGCACCCCTCTTAGGTATTAATTTGGCTCCAAGAGACCCAAGGCTTAGCTAAATAAGTGGGATCCTCAAGTTTCAAAGAATTGAGCACCCCACCTTCTGGCACACCTGCTTATTTTCAGTCTAAGAATTGTGGCCCCAGTCCCAGAAGTTGTAGATATCTATAAAAATGGCAAAATCTTACTAAAACAACCTAGAATTACATTGGCCATTATGGGGAACAGTCCAATTTGACAAGATGGTTCATTTAAGAAGTGCACTTGAAAGCAAGGGTTCCCAAATCAAACCAACAGAATGGAATACCTCTTCTAATTGGCATGCGAAAGCTCCAAAAGGCTTCAAGATTCCAAAATAGTTTCCTTGAAAGATTCATTGCAAAAGGCTAATAAAAAATTGAAAACACAAGAGGTACCTAAAACAAAAGATTACAAGACTGACATGACTCATACTCCTCTCCTCTATCCTCCTTTACTTGAGTACTCATTCTCCTAATTCTCTTTCTGAATTGCCTTTTCACTCTGAAGAGACCACAAGACTATAAAAAAAGTCCACCAAGTTAGTAGCTTTACAGTTCCAACAGCTCCTAGGCCAGAAATCTAAAACACTTGGGCCTCCCTGGTTGCACCTTCCTAGGGGTGCGTCATAAAAACACTGGCCTAGAAATCAAGGTCTCATTTGCAATCAACTGGGACACTGGGAAAAAGATTGTCCCCAGAGATTTTGTCAAATCCTTTCATACTAACTCAAATGCCCCTATATCTACTCTCAAAGGAGGGCACCCCTATAGGCCTCTCTCAGGATTGATGAGACTCCAAAGTATTCTCCAGTAAATTGCTACCAGTTATTCCCTTAAACAGCCATGGGGAAACTAAAAGTAAAATTAATGGAAAAGTTTGCCAAATTCTGGTGCATACTAGGGCTACACTCTTTAATTTAAAGCCTACTTACTCCAGAGCCTGCAGATGCAATTCTAGGAAAACAGGCAGAAGCCAGCAAAGGATGAGAATTCTTACCAGACTCAGCTCTCCTAGATCTCTGTAGTGCCTCATGGAAGAGTAAGATAAAATTTTACATTGTCCCTTCATTTCCCAATTCAGACTCTTATGAATTCAGGTTTGGGGTACCCATTGTAGATCTTTTCTCTCCCAGGAACAGCTATTGCCTTCTTGCTTGTCTTGTTTCGTGTCTTAAGAACTTGGCTTGGGTCTCGGCCTGCTTGGGGCATGCAGGTATTTGTTTCTTGTATATGCAGGCAGCTCAGCCTTCAGGTTGGGGGCCCCAAAATATGGCTGGACAGAAATGTGATGGCACTCCATTCAAGTCTGGGGTCCGACCAACTGTTGCCAGCTCAAAGGGAATTGTCTGTATGTCTTTCTTTTGGCTGTCTTCATGAGTGACTCTGGATCTTGGGAGGATAGTGTCCTTTGCACCCTCTTTAGGAAGGCCTCTTGCATCCAAGGGATCATTCAATATGCCAGGAGTATTTACTATTTGTCCAGGCTTCAACTTGACAAGATATTTAAAAGGATTTTTTCTTAAAAATAACTCCATGGTCAGGTGTGGGCCAACCTGGAAGCCAATATTCAGAGCCTGATAGAAACATTTTTTTAGGCCTTCTCCCCTAAGCTAAATGAAACTATGTACCAGAGGAAAAGAAAACCACTGCAAAGACAAACGGCTCTAAATCTAGAACATAGGATATTTTTGATTTCTATCTTAGTTGAAGATCTCTCTGACATAAAGAAGCAAATTGAAGATAATGTAGTTAAATAGATGTGTCAGCCCCTTGATATCATTCAAGTTACATCCCAACTCTTTGATGAATTATAAGCAATTGTCCTACAAATTAGGGATAACTTGTACAACTTGTCTTACAAATTGAGTCCTTATAAGAACAGAAAGAGCCCACCTATCCTTTTTACCAATGCCAAAACCTCCCCTATTCATCTCAAAAGGCTTATAGGTATTGCAAAAATTCTATCCCTAGGAAACAAATGTACTTCTTAGAGGAACTTGCTTTCTTTCTCTGTACTTTTGAAATATAAATGTTCTACCTGGTCTCCTCTAGGAACTGATGGTTATCTCTTTGAAATGCAAACTTCGGGGAGCTAATTCTTATCAGAAGGAAAAAAATGGGAAAGGCGATTCAGAAACTAGGCACATGAAAAATCTTAAAAATCTTCTCCACAAATATTAGTAAAAAGTTTAAGCCATTTAAGTGGGCAAGCTTAACTTACTCCATTTGCCAGAAACACAATTTGGATCCAATTGTTCTTCTATAAACTAGTTAGTTTTGCATTATCATACATGTCTCATGGATAAAATTTTAAAACAAAAGCTATAAAATCTCTGTTTGCTTCTGACTGTATGTTTATGTATGTTTACGTACGTATGTAATAGATGTGTGATATTCTTCTACCACTGGATGGTGTTGTCAAAATTAATTTGTAAAGAGTTCTATTTAATTGGCTTAAAGAAAATTAATTGTTTATTTAAACCAAATATACTTTCAGAAATATAGAAACTAACTCAAATGTTTTTTAAGTTATGTGATCTAGGATAATAAAAAAGCTAGTTTGTTGGTTGGTTTAATTAAAACAGGCATATCTTTAGAGTTATCAATATTAAATATAATGCAGACATACAACTATTATTCTACCTACATTTGATAAAAGTCAAATAAGCTCACGTTATCTCTGCTACAGAATTTGTCAGCAAGAAAGATAACTTAAGATGATGGTAAACTGTTTGATGTCTCATGAAATTTTCATGAGTAATCTAACATAATTCTTAAGAACAAGTAAATTAAATAGAGGTAAGTAAGTTAAAAGTTTATAAATGAGCTTTTAATTAGGCTTCATGGTACGTCTACTTAAAAATAGTTTCCAAAATCTTTTTGGCAACATGAAACCTTAAAGTTATGCTGAGATAAGTTAAGTGATGGATATTCATTGAATATCTAGATCATTTCCAAGTAAGATAAAATACTGAAACATTAATTACTGAACACAGGTTTATCTACTTTTGGTTTCCTTTTACATAGGAACTAAAGATCTTTGGGTCTATTAGTAAACATGTGACATGTTTACTTTTTGTGACACATCGAAAAATTTACTATGATGAAGAATATACTTCTAGAAATTATGAAATATACTTATAAATTTGCCAGTTCACAATTGCTTACTTCTTAGTTTTCACTAAGAATTAAGGATTCTAAGGGTTAAGAATTCTGATGAATATATGTAATTAAACCTACTAGAAATAATAACAGTGAAAGAAAACAACTATGTACGAAAAGTAGTTAAGCAAAGTAGCATGTGTTTTTTTGGAAAAGAAAGGTATAGAGGACATATTTTCTTTTTGGTAAGGGGAAAAAGAAGTAATTTTGTCCTAAAATAAAGTGATTGATTGTTCCAGAACGAGAAAGAGGGAAAAAACATAGGACAAAATCTGGAAATAAAAATTGTAGAAAGTTTGTGGAAAAGGAATCTTGGGAAAGAAATTTTATGTCTAGTCAATCTGGCTAAGATTGGGGTTAATTTATATAAGTTTTTAAACAATGAGTTTTAATATCAAAAGTATATTGGTACAAAATTAGAATTTGGCTTCTCTCTGTTAGAAAGACAAAGTTTTCTTAGAATATTTGTTTGCTCTTAATAAGAAATTGTAAATAAAGGATTTTCTTTACCTTGTAAGTAATCTGAGGGAAAGCACGGATATTATGTCTTACTAAAATAATATACTGTGCTTTACATTGTCTTTATCAGGTCTTTGATTACTTAAGAAAACCCAGTATTATCAGTATTAAAAGAGCTACGTTTTTTTCACAAATATGTAACCTTCTGTATTTGCCTTTAAAATCTTCTATTGCCACTTTAAACAGATAATTCAGTATCATTTTGTAATGATCTGTGATCTTGTTTAGTCAAATGAACAAGTCTTTTGACATTTGACTACTTCCCAAAATCAAATTCTAAATGGAGTCTTTTCAACCTCAATGTAACTTGAGGTTTTCCAGAGGGCCCGGGAAAATTTCAAAGGATTTGTCTCTCACCTTGTGAAAGAAAGATGTTAAAATAACTAGGTTTATTTGATACATTAAATTACATGGGAAGCATTGTCAAATAAAAAGTAATGATAAACCTCCTTAGGTCGTATGTGTGTGGCTATATGTTACTAATATAAGTATTCCAGAAATTAAAGTTTCTAAAAATTTTTCAATACTCTCATTGTCCAATTATTATCCTTAATTGTATGCCACAGAAATAACTACATTTCCTTATCAAATGAACTCTCATAAGATCTTTAACCATGGGCCTTTTTAAGTCTTTTGTCATTTACAGACAGTTATTGTTTTACTCTGATGCATTTGCAAAATTGTGAATCATGGGAAGGACCCTTGACCATTGACACCAATACCAAATTGCAAGGTCTCGAACTTTGGGTGCGTATTTCACAACTGAAGATGGCTTCCCCTGACATCTGGTCCTGTGTAAATGCCAGAGACCTCAAAATCAAATTGACTAGGAAGAGAAGTAGCTGACTTCAAGGTGGACTGCTTTCTCCCAAGACATCAGATCAAGAACATTTCTTTCCATTCCTCCTGCCCTCTCTGACCATCGTTTACTTAATTCTTATACCATGAAAATCTTTATGATTCTTTTGTCCACCTTTGCCTTGCCCTGGCTTAGAAAGAAAATGTCACTGTTTATGCACCTCAGGCCATTGCAAAGAAAGGTAATCCAACCTCCAATAAACTATTGGATTTTCTATGACGCTGTTGATCCTGTAGTTATTTCTGCCGGTCACAATCTTCTCCCTGACTTCTAATGCCTCAGTTTCTCTGCAAAAAGCTTGCTGGATAAACACATCTGGGGAAGTGGAGAAACAGTTACACAAAATACATAAACAGGCCAATTGGCTTAAAAAAGTATTCCCTTCTTCAAGACCATTTCTTGACTTATTTGATTCTAGCTGGTTTGGGCTGTGGGGACCCTGGCTTTAGAGCACTCTCCAAACCATGGGCATTGTTTTGTTGTAAATAAGTATCATTGTCTCCTTAATATGCTGCTTTCTCTCAAAAGTTTTAAATGCATGTGGGCAGCTATTGAGCAACTGACAGATGGTCTCTCTCCAACTGGAATGACAAAAGAGAACAGAAGAATGTAACCAGCTCCAAGAATAGAAGCTTGACATCGTCTCTTGTGAATACTACACTAAGACCAAAAAAGGCAATGGTAACTGAGATTCATGCTTGACTGATAATGGTCAAGATGATGATCCATAGGGGGAACTGCTGAAATAAATTCCTAGGCCCAAGATGGATTGCTCCTGTCTGGGGTGCCATGTCAGCAAACTGAAACTCAGATAACTTCCATGTCCCTGTAAATACTCTGCTTGACCAGAAACGCAGTATATCCAGTCAGCCAACCTCCAAACACCAAGCCAACTGTGGGGTCTATACTTATTTCCTTGTTCATTCTCACCCCAAACAAGGTTGACTATGTGGCCCCAGCCAATCAGTTATTTGTCTTTTCCTTGTTCTGTATTCTTTATTCTATAAAAGCTTCTTGCCTTTGCCTCATTTAGCAGTTCTCCAGAAAGAGACTGTCCACTTCATGGAGTGTTAAATAAAGTTTGTTTGTATCACTTAAATTGTCTTCACTTTTTTTTAAACAGTAGGAGTATGTGAGCCTGAAGAAAGTAAATGGGATAAACACTAAGTGAAAAACAAAACCAACAAAGAGATTGACTAGAAAAAAAATGAATGATAGGAGTACAATTAAAATCAACGTAAGAATGAAAAACATGCAAAAATACTTATTAATAGTTATGCAATCTGAAAGACTGACTGAAGAAATGGATAAAATGATAACTTCAATGAAAAAAAATATTTTTCCATAGACATTTTAGCCACCTTGAAGTTTGATAGGATACATAGAATGAAGGAGAAATTTGCAAGAACCAAAATGGTAACGTTAAAATATATGTGAAGATTTCCCAGCAATAGCCTCATGGAGAAAGGGATACATTTCAGAAGTTTCTGGAAGGGAAAAGTAAATTTAGCCAAGTGAGAGAAAAAAAGTGATCAAAGGTTGCCCATGATTTGCTTGCTTGAAGGCAGTAACAATAATGGGTGGGAAAGACGAGAAGAGGAACTGAGTAGAATCCTTTTTTTTCTTTTTTGCATTTGCAGATAGAAATACTACCTTGTTCATAAGACAGCTGAAGGAAGAAGATAAATCTATAAAGCTAGAATTAATGTGGGCCATGCACAACTGTGATTAAAGCAAATCAAATGACAGAAAATTACAAGCTTCAGTTTAAAAGATTTGGCTTAAAAATTTTAGTTTAGAAGAACTAGCTGTCACAAAATAAGCATCCAGATTAGAGAATGGAAAGAATAGTATAGAAGACAAAAATAACAGAAATTAAAGGAAAAAAAAGACAGAGATAGTAGAAAGAGCTTTACAACTGTGTCACAACTGAAGTCAGAATACTCTAAATCAGAATAGTTAGGATTACTATTTATTAAACTTGTTCAAGACCTTTGTATACCAACACAACACCTAAAGAAAGTAGCAGATTTAAAAGTTTCTATCAATATAATAGTTGCCATTAAAAAATAATAACTGCTGGGAGTGACGTCAAAATGGATCAAAGACCTGAAGGTGAGACCTGAAACTATAAAACTCTTAGAAGAAAATATAGGCAACACACTATTTGACATTGGTTTTAAAGGAATCTTTTCGGATGACATACCTACCCAGACTAGGGAAACTAAAGAAAAAATAAACAAGTGGGACTTTATCAGATTAAAGAGCTTTTATAAGACAAATGAAACCAGAATCAAGATGAACAGACAACCAACCAGCTGGGAGAGAATATTTGCAAAACATACATCTGACAAGGGGTTGATCTCCATAATATATAAAGAACTCACACAATTGAACAACAAAAAAACAAACAACTCGATCAAAAAATGGGCAGAGGAAATGAACAGACACTTCTCCAAGGAAGATATACAGATGGCCAATAGGTACATGAAAAGATGCTCAACATCACTAATCATCAGGGAAATGCAAATCAAAACAACGCTAAGATACTACCTCACGCCCGTTAGAATGGCTATAATCACCAAGACAAAAAAACAACAAATGTTGGAGAGGATGTGGAGAAACAGGAACCCTCATACACAGCTGGTGGGAATGCAAATTGGTGCAGCCTCAATGGAAAACGGTATGGAGATTCCTCAAAGAATTAAAAATAGAGATGCCCTATGATCCAGCCATCCCACTACTGGGAATCTATCCAACGCACCTGAAATCGACAATCCAAAGAGGCTTATGCACCCCTATGTTCATTGCAGCATTATTCACCATAGCCAAGAAGTGGAAGCAACCTAAGTGTCCCTCGACTGACGATTGGATTAAGAAAATGTGGTATATATATACAATGGAATACTACTCAGCCATAAAAAAAGACAAAATCGTCCCATTTGCAACAACATGGATGGGCCTGGAGCGTATTATGTTAAGTGAAATAAGCCAGAAAGAGAAAGACAAACACTGTATGATCTCACTCACATGTGGAATATGAACCAACACATGGACAGAGAAAACTGGACTGTGGTTACCAGGGGCAGTGGGGGTGGGCACAAGGGGTGAAGGGAGTCATATATGGGGTGATGGACAAACAAAAATGTACAACTCAAAATTTCACAATGTTAGAAACCATTAAAACATCAATAAAAAAATAATAATAACTGCTTTCTTGTTTGATAAAACTTTTCTTTGGAGAAAAAGACATTACACCTGTTTGTTGGCCAATATAATAGACTCTTTTTATGTTTATGTCAATCAAATCACATAAGTTATCAAAGTTTTTGCAGAAGATATTTCTTAATTTATGGATTCTAGTTTATGTTAAATCTTGTCATCTTAAATAAAATTTCTAAAGATCAGATAAATATTCTCTCATATCAGATCGGAAGGAAACTACTAAATTTAAAAAAAAATATTTTTACAGGGCACTGGAGAGTTAGTTCTGTGGTGTTTTATGAATTTAGCCTTTTTTGGTCAACTTTATTAGATTGATGGGAAAAAAAAACAGTCTGACAGCTCCTCTGGCAACGATGATGGATTTGATATGCTATATGTGTTGAATATTCCAATATTCCACACAAGTTATTAACAGCAGCCCAGAATGCAATATCCCCACAGGCCTGCTTCAGTGGTTTTTTTCACATAAAGATTTTATGAACTTCAAAGTAAAACTGATATGTTATTGGCATTTTCTCTCCTCTAATGTAAGAATTTGGAGAAGAAAAGATCAGAAAACACAATTTAGAATCTAGTATTACAGTAGATGAAATTTGCAAGAACTGGCAATCCTAAATATTCAAATTGTGATAATCAGTTACTAGTTTATAATAGTAATAATGATAACTCTAAAAGTGAGTGTATGCTTTCACATTTTTCCATTTGCCCCCCACAAATCGTTATTTCACTTGTTTTACACATAGGAAGCTAAAGCGTCAAGTGATATGTCCAAGGTCATTCATACATTTTCAAATTGAACAATTTATGTTGTTTGCAAGGTGATCACTCAGGGATTATAATTAAAAACATTCCTCAATGGATATAAAAGTCCACATTTTAGTTATGTACACATATCCATAGCTCCTGCTGCACAAATAATTTAATCCTCTCAACAGAGTGGCTTACTCTGGTAGGAAGAGAAGTGAAAGTCAGTTTCAATTGTAATTTTTTTTAATTGAGGTTACATTCATTTATGACATTGTGTAAATTTCAGGTGTACATCATTATATTTTGGCTTCTGCATAGACTACATTGTGTCCATCCGTCCCTGTACAAATATGCCCCTTTAACCCTTTTGCCCTCCCCCCCACCTGCTTACCCTCTGGTAACCACGAATCTGTTCTCTGTATCTATGTGTTTGCGTGTTTATCTTTCACATATGAGTGAAATTATACAATATTTGTCTTTCTCCATCTGACTTATTTCACTTAGCATAATACCTTGAAGGTTCATCTATGTTGTCACAAATGGCAAGATTTTATCTTTTTATAGCTTAGTAGTATTCCATTGTGTATATATACCACATCTTTATCCATTCATCCGTTGATGGGAACTTGGATTGCTTCCAAGTCATGGCTATTGCAAATAATGCTGCAATGAACATAGGGGTGCATATATCTTTTCAAATTAGTGTTTGCATGTTCTTTGGATAAATATCCAGAAATGGAATAGCTGGATCATATGGTACTTCTAGTTTTAATTTTTTGAGAAATTTTCATACTGTTTTCTGTAGTGGCTGCACCAGTTTGCATTCCCACCAGCAGTGTATGAGGGTTCACTTTCGCCACATCCTCTCCAACACAGGTTATTTCTTGTGTTTTTAATAATATGCATTCTGATAGTTGCGAGGTGATATCTTGTTGTAGTTTTGATTTGCATTTCTCTAATAATTAGTGATGTTGAACATTTTTTCAAGTGCTTGTTGGCCATCTGTGTATCTTCTTTGGAAAAATATCTGTTCGTATTCTCTGCCCATTTATTGATCAGGTTGTTTGTTTCTTTGTTGTTGAGTTGTATAAGTTCTTTATATATTTTGGAAATTAACCCCATATCAGAAATATGATTTGCAAACATTTTCCCCCAGTTAGTGAGTTGTCTTTGTTTTGTTGATGGTTTCCTTTCCTTTTCCTTTTTAGTTTGATGTAGTCCCATTTGTTTGTTTTTTATTTTGTTTCCCTTGCCTGAGGAGACATGCTGGTCAAAAAGATACTGCTAAGACCAATATCAAAAAGCATATTGCCTATGTTTTCTTTTAGGAGTTTTTTAATTTCAAGTCTTACATTCAAATCTTTAATCCATTTTGAGTTAACTTTTGTCTATGATGTAAGATAATGGTCTACTTTCATTCTTTTGCATTTGGCTGTCCAGTTTTCCCAACACATTCATTTATTTTCTCCATTGTATGTTCTTGGCTCCTTTGTAGAAGATTAGCTGTCCATAGATGTGTGTTTTATTTCTGGGCTTTCAGTTCTGTTCCATTGATCTGTGTGTCTGTTTTTCTGTCAGTACCATGCTGTTTTGATTACTATAGCTTTGTAGTATATTTTGAATTCAGGACGTGTGATACCTCCAGCTATGTTCTTTTTTCCCAAGATTGCTTTGGCTATTCAAGGTCTTTTGTTGTTCCATATAAATTTTAGGATTTTTTGTTCTATTTCTGTGAAACATTTCATTGGGATTCTGATTGGGATTGAATTGAATCTGTAAATGGCTTTAGGTAGCATGAACATTTTAATTATGTTAATTCTTCCAATCCATGAGCATGGAATAGCTTTCCATTTCTTTACGTCTTCTTTAATTTCTTTCAATAATGTCTTATAGTTTTCAGTATCCAGGCCTTTCACCTCCATGGTTAAATTTATTCCTAGGTATTTTGTTCTTTTTGTCAGATTGTGAGATTGTATTCTTAATTTCTCTTTCTGCTAGTTGGTTGTTAGTGTATAAAAATGCAACTGATTTTTGTATGTTGATTTTGTGCCCTGTAACTTCACTGTATTCATTTATTATTTATAATAGTTTTTTGGTGGATTCTTTAGAATTCTTTTCTGTATACAGAAACATGTCATCCACAAATAATGACAGTTTTACTTCTTCCTTTCCAATTTGGATCACTTTTATTTCTTTTTCTTGCCTATTTGCTCTGGCTAAGACCTCCAATACCCTATTGAACAAGAATGGTGAGAGTGAGAATCCTTGTCTTGTTCCTGTTCTTAGAGGGATAGCTTTCAATTTTTCACCATTGAGTGTGATGTTGGTTGTGGGTTTGTCATATATGACCTTTATTATGTTGACATACTTTTTCTTTCTATACCAATTTTATTGAAAGTTTTTATCAAAAATGGATGCTAAATCTTGTCAAATGTTTTCTCTGCATTGATTGAGAGGATCATGTGATTTTTTTTCCTCATTTTGTTTATGTGGCATATCACATTGCTTGATTTGAGGATGTTGAACCCTCCCTGCATCCCTGGAATAAATCCCACTTGATCGTGGTGATGAGCATTTTAATGCATTGTTGTATTCAATTTGCTATTATTTTTTTGAGGATTTTTGCATCTATGTTCATCTGTGATATTGGCCTCTAATTTTCTTTTTGTGTGTTGTCTTTGCCTAGTTTTAGTATCAGGGTAATGTTGGCCTCATAAAATGAGTTAGGAAACATCCCATCTTCTTTAATTTTTTGGAAGAGTTTGAGAAGGATAGGCATTAAATCTTTTTTGACTATTTGGTAGAATTCACCAGAGAAGTCATCTGGTCCTGGACTTTTGTTTGGGGAAGTTTTAGATTACTGTTTCAATCTCTTTACTTGTGATCAGTCTATTCAGATTCTTTATTTCTTCTTGATTCAGTTTTGGGAGGTTGTATGATTCTTAGAATTTATCCATTTCTTCTATGTTATCCAATTTGTTGGCACATAGCTTTTCACAGTATTCTCTTATAATCCTCTGTATTTCTGTGGTATCCATCATAATTTCTCTTCTTTCATTTCTGATTTTATTTATTTGAGCCTTCTTTCTTTTTTTTTAGTGAGTCTGGCTAACGGTTTCTCAGTTTTCTCTATCTTTTCAAAGGTCCACCTCTTAGTTTCATTGATCCTTTCTGTTGTTTTTTTAGTCTCTATTTCGTTTATTTCTCCTTTGATTTTAGCTTTTCCTTCCTTCTACTGGCTTTGGACTTTGTTCTTTTTCTAGTTCTTTAGGTATAGGGTTAGATTGTTTATTTGAGATTTTTCTTGTTTCTTGAGATAGGCTTGTATTGTTATAAACTTCCTTCTTAGTACCACTTTTGCTGCATCCCATAAGTTTTGGTATGGTGTATTTTCATTTTCATTTGTCTCTGGGTATTTTTTGATTTCTCCTTCGATTTCTTCATTGATCCCATAGTTGTTCATTAACATGTCTTTTAGTTTCCAAATATTTGTGACTTTTCCAGCTTTCTTCTTGTATTTGATTTCTAGTTTCATACAATTGTGGTAGGAAAAGATGGGGCTTGACATGATTTAATTCTTCTTATATTTATTGAGGCTTGTTTTGTTTCCCAACATATGGTCTATATTTGAGAATGTTCCATGTGCACTTGAGAAGAATGTGTATTCTGCTGCTTTTGAATTGAATGTTCTGTATATATCTGTTAAGTCCATCTTGTCTAGTATTTCATTTAAGGCCAGTGTTTCCTTGTTGACTTTCTGTCTGAAAGTGGAGTGTTAAAGTCTCCTACTATTATTGTGTTGCTGTCACTTTCTCCCTTTAAGTTTGTTAATAGTTGCTTTATATACATTGGTGCTCCTATGTTAGGTGCATATATTTTAATAAGCATTATGTCTTCTTGGTGAAATGTTCTTTTTATCTTTGTATAATGTCCATCTTTGTCTTTTGTTATCTTTTTTAGCTTGAGGTCTATTTTGTCTGATATAAGTATGGCTACACTCACTTTGTTTTGCTTGCCATTTGCTTGGCATATCTTCTTCCAGCTGTTCATTCTGAGCTGAGGTTTGTCTTTAGAGCTGAGTTGGGTCTCCTAGAGGCAGCATATCATTGCTTCCTGTTTTTTAATCCATCCAGCCACTCTGTGTCTTTTGGTTGGTGAGCTCAGTGCATTTACATTTAGAGTGATTATTGATATATGAGAGTTTAATATTGCCATTTTATTTTTTGTTTTTTGGTTGTTCTATGTTTCCATTTTTTCTTTTTCCTTGTATTTCTGTCTGCCATTTCACTTTGGTGGTTTTCTGTGATGGTTTTCTCAGTTTTCTCACTATTTATGATTTGTGACTCTGCTCTGATTTTTTGCTTTGTGGTTACCATGAGGTTTGTATAAAAAATCTCACAGATGAGATAGTCCTTTTTCAGCTCATAGCCTCTTACCTCCATTACCCTATGCAGGTTCTGTCTTTTTCCTCTTCCCCTTCTATGTTTTTGTTGTCACAAATTATCACTTTTTTATGTTGTGAGTTTGTGTCCATATTGAAGTGGTTATAGCTATTTTTGATGCTTTCTTTCCCTTTAGCCTTTATGTTATAATTGTTTAATAACTTATTCTGACATAGAGTTGCAATTTTCTGATTTTGTCTGTCTATTTATCAGCTTGCTCAAAGCTTTGTAAACCTTTGCCTTTTTGATTGGGGTAGGAGGGCTCCTTTCAACATTTCTTGTACAGCAGGTCTAGGGGTGATGAACTCCCTCAGTTTTTGTTTGTCTCAGAAAGCTTTTATTTCTCCTTCATATCTGAAGGATAACTTTGCTGGATAGAGTGTTCTTGGCAATAGTTTTCATCTTTCCATATTTTGAATATAACACTCCACTCTCTCCTAGCCTATAGAGCTTCTGCTGAGAAATCAGCTGACAGACTGATAGGGGTCCTTTGTAAGTTATTTTCTCTATCTGGCCACCCTTAATATTCTTTCTTTGTCATTGTCTTTTGACATCTTTTTTGGCTGAGGAAGATTTGCCCTGAGCTAACATCTGTGGCCAATCTTCCTCTATGTGAGCCACTGCCACAGCATGGCCACTGACAGATGAGTGTCGTAGGTCTATGCCCAGGAACCGAACCCAGGCCACTGAAGCAGAGCACACCAAACTTAACTATTAGGCCACCAAGGCTGGCTTTTGACCTTTTTAACATAATATGCCTTGGAGAAGGTCTTTTTGTGTTGATATGATTAGGAGTTCTACTAGCTTTATGTATTTGTATATCCAGTTCCTTCCCCTGGCTTGGGATGTTCTCAGCTATTATTTCTTTGAATAAGTTCTCTGCCTCTTTCTCCCTCTCTTCTCCTAGGATACAAACTATCCTTATGTTGTTTTTCCTAATTGAGTCCCATATTTCTTGTAGAATTTCTATATTTTTTTAAAAATCTTAGTTGTCTCCTGCTTGAATCATTTCTATATGTCTATCTTCAAGCTCACTAATTCTCTCTTCCTTATGGTCTGCCCTATTTATAATGCTTTCTGCTTTTTTTTTCATTTCATTAATTGTGCTCTTCATATCCAGAATTTCTGTTTGGTTTTTCAGAGTTTCAATCTCTTTGGTGAAGTACTCCTTCTGTTCATTAGTTTTATTCCTGAGTGCATTGAACTGTCTTTCTGAGTTTTCTTGTAATTCATTGATTTTCTTCATGACAGCTATTTTGAATTGTCGGTCAGTTAGATTGCAGTCTTCTGTGACTTCAAGTTTGGTTTCTGGAGAGCTGTCACTTTTTTCTGTTCTGCCTTGTAATGTAGTTCTTCATGGTACCTGATGAGTTGATCCTCTGCTGGTGCATTTGTGACAGTAAATAACTTCCTTATTTGGGTAAGATTTTTGTTTATTTTGGTTCTGAGCTGCTTCTGGTTATATATATATATGAGAGCCTGCACTTCCACCCTCTGCCAGAGGCATCATCAGTGCCCTTCTTGTGCCACTTGTGCCTCTGAGATTGCTGGTGCCTTGCTACTTATGATGTCACTGCAGTCTCAGTTGTTGCCACCAGGGTTACCAGACTGTGAGTACTTCTGCTTCCAGCATCACCTGTGTATGTGTTCCCTTGCTGGCTCTCTGCAGGCTCTCCACAGGCTCCGGTGCTGCTGCCTCAGGCATCCTCTTATGCTGCTCTCAGGTGCTGGCAGCACTGCTGCCAGGGGCAATGGGCTCACAAGTGTCACTGTTGTTGCCAGGGGCCCGTGGTCTTGTAAGCAGCCCCCACTGCTGGTACACCCAGTGTCAGAGATGCCACCACTGGGGACTGAGTGATGGATTCTTCTGTGGTTTCTGTAGCCTCAGGTCACAAGTGCCACCTGCCGCTGCTGGGGGAGGGGCAGGGGCTAAGCCGTGAGTGTTCTTGCTGGTTTTGTAGCCTGTGGTCCCCGGGGTGTGCTGTTGCACTTTTTGAAGCCTCAGGTCAGGACACTACACCCCAGGCAGGGAAATCTACAGTTTGCATGCTATCCTCACTGTTGGAAAGACCGGTGCCACTGCTGGGGGAGAGGAAGGGGACTGAGTCACTGGCTCTACTCTATGTCTTGAATCCTCAGGATGTGTGCGCCACCCACCACTGCTGTGGGCGTGGCAGGGACTAAGCCACAAGTGCCATGTCTGCCCCTGTAGCCTCTGTTCACAGGCATGTGCATTGGTGTGAGGATCTGCATTTTGGATCGCTGCCACCAGGGGAGGGAGAGGGGCTACTCCCTTAGTTCCATGTTTCCCTAGGGATCCAGTCCACCCACCTTCAGATGTATAGATGCCTGGATCTCTCAGGTGTTCTGGTGTGCTGTGCAGGGAGTTATTTGTTAGTCAATGTATGTCCAACTGGTTATAACGCAGAGGGGAGAGACAAAGTGAACAACTCACTCCACCATGATTCTGATGTCCTTACTCTCAATTGTAACTTTAATAGCATGCTCCTGAGAAATTCCATGTGCAATGGCATTTCCTAAATTAATGGAAAGTGACAATATTTCATCAGCTAGTGCCTGTGGATTCCAGAATATTCTGTCTTGCCATTATGAGATAGGGGTGGGGAAGTATCTTATCTCTTAGTGCAAAAATTTTTCTTTAATTAGAGCTAATGTTTAACACTGATTCTTGGAAAACTTTAGCACATATACATTTGCTTTGCTTCTCAAAATAATAGTCATTTTTTCATATTGTTGCTTTTCATTTTTAATGTTAATATACTTGTCATTCAACATTTTGTTATTATTGATGCAATAATTTTACATTTAAAAAATAATCAAATATGTGGTCACTAAAATGTCTATGTGTGCTCATCATAGCATGTTTAATATTGTAAAAATAACCTAAATGTGTTACAATAGAGAATGGTTAAATTAATTATGAGAGTCCTAAACCTAGAATAGTACTGCACCATTACAAATGATTCAAAAATCTTTTTGTGATATGGAAAAATTCTTAGAAAGCAATATTATAAGTGAAAACCAGGGCTCCAAAGTGAATATACAGCATGACATAAACTGTGATAAAACTTATTTGCATAGAGAAAATACTAGAAACACACTCCAATGTTAATAATGGTTTGTTTTGAGTGGTAGGAATTGTGAATGATCATCATTTTCTTCTCTGTACTTATCTGGATTTCCAAATTGCATTTAATGGTCACACATTTTATTTATAATAAGAAATACATTCTTTTTTTTGAAAATGACTATTGCTTTTGATATAAACTTTTAAAAAGTAAATCATATTTTTTTTGCTAGTATTCATTTTCAGAACCAGTCATTTCTGTGACTATACATAATTTCAGTTCCTCCTCAATGCAGAAAATGAAAGGCAATATCAAAGAAAGCCATAATTATAGTTATTTTCTATAAGGTCATTTCATACTTGAATGCTTCTTGAGCACTTTCAAATAACATGGGTCTTCTTAAAGTCTGTGAAACATGGCATAAATGATGTACAAAAGGGAAACAAAATGTGTTTAGTATCTGGAGAATACAGAGTTCATGCTCTCCTTCCCCTGAATTCCTTACATAGTTTACTTTGCAATATGAGTTTTGTTTCAAGCAGAGAAGGCAGGAATTTCTATTTTAAAATTCACATAAAATGTAAGAGATTTTGAAGTTTTTGGACTAGAAAACATGATACATGATTGTATACAAGAAATTGAGTAAAAACTTATAATCTTCCCTGCAAAGAGAGAGAAATTTTATATTAATCAGGCTGTATTGTGAGTGTCAACTGGATGTTCCTCCATTGCTGTATTAGCTTCTTGATGCTGCCTTACAAATTACCACATGCTTAGTGGCTTAAAACAACAGAAATGTATTCTCTCACAGTTCTGGAGGGTGAAAGTTTGAAATCAAGCTGTTGGTAGGGCCATGCTCCTTCTTAAGGTTCTGGAGAAGAATCCCACCTTGCCTCTCCCTAGTTGGTGGTGGTTGCCAGCAATCCTTGGAGCAATTCTTGGAGTTCCTTGGCTTGCAGCTTGGTCACTCCATTTTCTGCCTCTTTTTTCACATGGCTGTCTTCCCTCTGTGTCTGTCTGTGTCCTAATTTTGCCCTTCTAATCTACCCACTCTAATCCAATATGACCTTATCTTAACTTGATTATACCTGCAAAGAACATATTTCCCAATAAAGTCACATTCATGGGTACCAGGGATTATGACTTCAATGTATGTTTTCTTGGGACACAAATCAAAACACAACACTCCCTCTCTCTCTTCTTTCCTTCCTTCTTTTCTTCCCTTTACTTCCCTCCTTCCATCCCTCCTTCCTTCCTTCCACAAACGAAACACTTTCTTTTGTTTCCTTGAAACTTCAACCTCCCAGATGCATTTAAACCTCGTTGGCTACTCTCTCAGTCTCATCGCTGGAGCCTTCTTTTCTGTCAAGCCTTTAAAATTTGCTGTGCCCAGAACTTGATCCTGGACCTCCTGTCTTTAGAAACCTTACATTTTCCCTAGGTAATTTTATCCATATCCAGGCTCTAAATACTGTTTACAAAACCTTGTATTTTGGAATTCCTTGGGCCACCTCACTATGCCCTACTATTCATTGATTCCCTGGATGATACTATTAATTTCAGGCTTTCAAACATTATCTACCAGCAGAGAATTCTTACACTTATATATCTCCATTTTTTATTTTCTGAACTCTAATCCCTTTTTCCACATCTCCATTTGATGTCTCACAGGCATCTCAGAATGAACATGTTCAAAATTCATTGTAAAGGGCTCTCCCTCCCATTCCTAAGATGGTTCCTCCTTTAGAGTTTCCCATCTCGGGAATGGCCCTAACTTCCACTCAGTTGCTGGTGGGAGGAATTGATCTCAGTTAGCTCAGACTTTAACCCCATTTCCTCTGGTTTGCTTCTAAATCTTGACAGAAAAGAAGAAACCCCAAAGAGCCTAAAAACAGGGGCCAGAGGAGTAGGAGAATGGAGAGTCAGAGAAGTGAATGGAAGAATGTCTTAAGAAGAGATTCATCAGCTGTTTTAAACGGTGTGACATTCTTTATAATGAAAAATAGAAAATTTCCTTTAAATCAAACAATATGGAAGTCAGTTTTGACTTTAGAAAGTGGGCTTTTAATGAATATGTTGTGATAGAATGGGTCAAGACACAAATGGAGGACAAGGAGGTGGAGAGGGATGGCATCCAAGGTCAACTCTTTGGAGCAGCTTGGCTATGAAGGCAAGAAAAGAGACAAGGTGATGGCTTCATAGGAGATATGGGGTACAGAGATAAGTTTGTTGTTTAATTTATTCATTTATTTGTTTCTATTGTTTTAGAACACGTATTTGCCCAGTAGAGCCATCAGAGGTTGATATAACGGAGGTAGGATACTTGATGGAACAAAAATCCTAAGAATGAAGATTGGGATGGAATTCAAGAGCACATGATAGATTTGACCCCTGGTAGAAAGACTTGCACCTCTGAGATTGAAACAGAAGACTCTTTCCCTGGAAATACTTGCAGCTTCAGATAAATTTGTGGATTAAGTGACGGGAAGGTGAGTAAATATCTGATGTCTTCTCTTTTTGTTGGGGAGTGTGAGGGAAGGTCAGCCACTGAAAGTGATTGATAAGGAGTGGGGCCTGAGGTTTGTGGGAAGTGAAGAAGATGGGAAACAATTTCCTTAGCAATTGGAAGAATGAGCCGATTAGAGAAGCATGGAGGAGTATCTGGCAGTTGTAGGGGCCAAATTGCAATTGGTAATCATGAATTCAGAGTAATATCAATATGTCTTTATTTAATTTATTATTCTGATGTAGACTGCTAATGCATAGCAGTAGATGTTTTAAGGACATTGGACGGAGGTTGTCCCCTCAGGAAGTCAGCTGGAGGCTCCTAAGGAACATTACAAAGCAGCATCAATCTTGGTGAATCCACCGCAGATTGGAGGTTAGACAGCTGCTATGAGGGATCAGAACTTTGATCTAACAGCCTCTGAAGGGTCATACATCTTTCAGGAGCAAACCTGATGTTACTCAGGCTCACAAGACATGATGTGTAAGACAGAATCACAATTTATTATTTACAATTATCACTAGAATTGATATGCTCACACTGGCATGATTTCCCCTTTTTCTTTTATGCCTAGAATATCAGATTATAATCAAATAGTGGCTTCATGAACATGAAATTAGAGCAAAGGGGATTAGATGAATGAATCAGTTCCAGGATGACATAGAATATATAATAGCCTTGACAACAGGTACACTTTTGCCATAAGGACAGAGATGCCAGATGAATTGGGCCAGGACACCCCATCTTTGGGCAGCAATGACTTGTGCACAGCCACTGTAGGCTCTCCACCTCATCTCTTTTTCAGCTTTCCTAGCTTGTTCATTCTCCTCCAAATGACACATTTTTTCTTTACTTACTTTGGCCTGGGACCTATTACGCAACATTAAGTTGTTTCGCATCTCTCTGCTTTATTCCATGATGGGTGGATTCATAATGAATTCCCCCATGGCAATCTTAACTTGCCTCTTTTCCACGTTCTTGGAATATAGATTGCCAAATCGATCAATCACATCTATACTTTAACAACAGTAGTTTATGATTCAGATATTTCATTAGCACAATTAAGAAATGTTATAATTTTTATTTTCTCCTGATTTTATAACAATTTGTTATTTTTAGTTTGTGACCAATTAATGAGAAGAAAAGTAATAAAGATAATCTTAAAATTTACAAGTGATACATGAAGATTAAATTGTTTTCCTTAACACTTATCAGCAACATCTAGAGAAATACTTAGAAGTAACTTAATGTTAATTAGCTCAGTCTACAAAGAGTAAACATACAATTCTTTTAACTGTATAACAAATCACATTCTGTTAATTGGCCTGGTTTACACAAAGTAAACACAGTACTTTTAACAGTAGCTGTAATCCTTTAAAAATAAAGTGTGACTATACAACGTTTCATCCTTTGACTTTCCCATACTGCAGGACTAAAATGCTGAGTAAAGAAATCCTGAATCCTCTTCTCCCAGTTTCTCAAACTAGCTCTACAGGAAAGATTTTCAAAAGTCCACTTTAAGAAATTTAGTGGCCGTGGGAACATATTAAAAGAGAAGTAACTAACCTTATCAGAGATACGTATTTCTGAAAGTCTTTTGCAGAGGCCTAAAGAACATTTCTATTTCTTTTAGTCTTATAATCTCGCTCCTTAAATATTTCCAGATTCTCTTATGCTCCAATCATTTCTTTCCTGGATACATGCTAAAAGACTGTTAAGCAGAAATAATTTTTTAAACATTCTCTTCTAGAGGTAACCAAGAGATCTAATTTCTTATCTTCTCCGAGGCCATTGCTACACCAGGCCCGAAGGAGTCTGTGCTGGGGCCCCATTTCCATCAGTGACCTCAATGTCAATACCTTAGGGACAACAACAAAATTATAACAGTAATAATGATGCTACTTTTCATTTGAACACCTATAAATCAGGAACCTTCCTTGCACTGTTTCATTTAATTCTACTTAATCCTCAAAGCAAACGTTTCCAGGATTCAACTGCAGGACAGGCTCTACACTGGCCAAAGGCCTGTTAGCATGAGTCCCAGACACTTCTGGGGACATTTTCATCATTCTAGTTCCACACCTGGGAGTTCATGTATCTATTTGGACCAGGCTCTGTTAGCCTGAGGAGACTAGTAATAAGTGGGGAGAAGTTCCTTCAATATATAGTATGCATTAAATAATTCTGGGATTGATGAGGGGCATCTGGCTCAGGCAAAAATGTTTCCAGCATGTTTTCAGGCAAGGCCATCCGTAGGATGATCCCGGTCTTATATATGTAAGTCACATCTGTAAGAAAACACAGAGGCCTCCTGAAGTTCTGATGTTGCTTCATTCCCTGACAGATCATCAACCCCGAATATGCATCTCGCCGCCAGTTCCACCACCACCACCTTGTCTCCCGTCCTCCCTCCCGGTAAAGCGTCTCCCTTTGCCCTGAATGATGTTTATCTGCCAGCTGTCCTCACCGTACTGACTTCCTTCTGTATCCTTTAGATGAGAAAATTCTATCTGACTTGCCCAAGTGTTTTCTCTAATTTAGGTGTTTCCAGAAACCTGAAACTACTTTTAGCAGATGTGTATAGAGTGATTATACAGCATTACCATCCCTCTTTTTATTAATTAAAGAAAAAAAACCTGGAAGGCAACGTGGTTGAGTAATGTTACAGTGGCATCTAGCATTCAAACAAAATCTGTGTGGTTTAACTACTCTCATCCTACATTTCACTGTGACCCCAGTGTGATGTTGGCCATGGGAACTCACCTTTTCTTGATTGAAGAATCACTCTACATGTACTCACACCCTAAAGTAACAACATAGCCCTAAAGCAGTGGTTCTCAATCAAGGGAAATTCTACCCCCAGAGCACACTTGGCAATATCTTTAAATGTTTTTGATTAGAGGCCAGCCCCGTGCCTTAGTGGTTCAGTGCACGCGCTCCGCTACCGGCGGCCTAGGTTCGGATCCCGGGCGCACACCGACCTTACCTCTTGTCTGGCCATGCTGAGGCAGCGTCCCACATACAGCAACTAGAAGGATGTGCAGCTATGACATACAACTATCTACTGGGTCTTTGGGGAGCAAAAAGGGGGAAAAAAAAAGGAGGAGGATTGGCAATAGATGTTAGCTCAGGGCCGGTCTTCCTCAGCAAAAAGAAAAGGATTGGCATGGATGTTAGTTCAGGGCTGATCTTCCTCACAAAAAAAATAAATAAATAAATCTTTTTGATTATCACAACAGGGGCTGCTGCTGGAAACCAGTGGATAGAGACCAGGGATGCTGCTACACATCCTGCAATGCACAGGACAGTCTCTTACAACAAAGAATTATCTGATATAAAATATATCAGGTCAAGGTTGAGATATTTTGCTCTAAAGCTTTTTGGTTTTCTATTAAATAGAACAACGCTTTGAATATTTGTGAGGCAGATGTGCTTTATCTGTGACCACTCCCCACTTGCCCATCTGGACATCTCTGCCAGATCTGCTGTTCTTTCCTCCTAGACCGACCTCTCTGAACAATGGGATGATGCTCACTCCAAATTATTTGCATTTGTGAATTGGATGTTTATTTCTTTAGCATTTACTTATACTAATATTTTTAAAGTGGCCATAATAAATAATTACACGGTTACAAAGATATTTTTCAAAACCCTCAAAAATTATATGTGGAAAAAAAGAGAATTCTAATTCAGTTCATCTTTTTAGTTTATAATCTGAGGCTCTGCCTCTATTCCAAACATATAACAATAATGGGTAACATGTAAAAAAGAACATTAAAAATGCATTACCATTTTCCTCAGAGTAAAAGCCAATCTCCTTTGAGGATCTGTGAGATCAGCGCTTCCTCACCTCTCTGACCTTGTCTTGGACCACTCTTTACCTGGCTCACTCCTGTTCAACCGCAATGGCTACTTTGTTGTTCCCTGATCATGATGAACTTGCTCCTGCCCCAGGGCCTGTGCACTTGCCACTCTCACTTCCTAGACTCACTCCTTCAGCTGGCTTCATGGCTAGCTCCCTCATTTCCTGTAGGTTTTTACTCAAATATCACCTCATCAACACTTTCTTCATTACCTTATGCAATAGGGAGTGTGTGTGTGTGTGTGTGTGTGTGTGTGTGTGTGTGTGTAGATAGACTGACGGAGAGAGAGAGAGAAGGAGAGGGAGAGAAAGAGAGAGAGAGAGAAAGATTAATTTTAAGGGATTGGCTCATATGATTGTGGGGGCTGGCAGGTCCAAAATCTATAGGATAGGCCAGCAGGCAGGAGACTCAGAGCAGAGTTGTTGCAATCATGAGTCCAAAGGCAGTCTAGAGGCAGAACTTCTTCTTCTTCTGGGGACCTCAATCTTTTCTCCTAAGGCCTTCAACTGATTGAATGAGGCCCACCCACATTATGGAGAGTAATCTGCTTTACTCAAAGTCTGCTGATTTAAATGTTAATCACATCTAAAAAATACCTTCACAGAAACTTCTAGACTGGTGTTTGACCAAAAATCAGCAACTATTGCCTAGCCAAGTTGACCCATAAAAATTAACCATCATACCTCTTATTCTGTTTTATGTTTCTACATAGCACTTATCATTATTGACTTTATGTAATTATTTGTTTATTGTCTGTCGTCTTCTACTAAAATGTAAGCTCTTTTAGGATAGGGACTTGTCTGATTGTCCACTGCTCTGTACCCAGAGTGTAGAATGGTGCCTGGCACATAGTAGGTACTCTATAAATATTTCTTAAATGAATAACTGAATGTTCTACTTCACTGAAACTCCTTGACCACAGTTATCAATGACTATCATGTGACACAACAGAGGAAAAAAACCCAGTTGAGACCAATACAACTTCTTAATTCACAGGATAAAAATTATTAAGGGCTATGTCTTTTATAATTTGGTTTATATAAGTTTCTATATATATGAAGCATTTTAATTTTCATCCCAGAGTCTAGATTCAATAAACAAATCTTCTCATTGGCTTTACAGAGAGAAAAAAGAAAAACTCTTTTAAACTGATAGAGAACACTGAATTCTACAGACTCTACTACAGACAGTAAAAAAACTAGTGCCTGGAAAAGATAAACAACATCTCCTACCAAAAAAACAGGCTGATTTTTTTCTCGGTGTACTACATATCATATTACACTTAAATTTTATCTTCCATAAAATGTCTTATGTAAAGAAAAGATAAGAAAATTAGAAAGAAAACAAATTAATTAAAGTTTCTTTTGTGTGAATACAATTTTGGTTTTCATTTTCTTCCAGACAAACATAAAATAACTATGTATTTACATGCTGGGTATATTCAACATTCTCTTCCTGTCCTTTATTTTTTAAGCACAATAGTCTAGGGCAGAAATTTTGTTTAGCTCTTTTCAAGTCACAAAATCTTTCGTAGTACTAAATATGGCAATGAATAAATAAAATAACTATAATATCTGATTTACAATGTTCTTCAAGCACTTTACCTGCAGCAATTTCTGGGATTCTATATTAAAAAACCCTGTGTGCCGTCAGGACATTGGACTAGATTTCACATGTTTTGTACACCAGCTCGCATTTCAAGTCTCTGTTAACTTAAACTGGAGTTCAGTTAGGCAATTGACTTTGTGGTTTCATTTTCAGATGGTATCAACATACGGACTAAATAATGAAATGAAAAGTTTAGTGACTAAGGAAACTATTAACCATTATTATTCACCACTCAGTGGTTAGACATATTCTTTTCAAGGACATGTTGGCACAAAATAGACTGCAGACTTCAAAAGAATGTTTAGATTAAGAGGTGTTTCAGTCTAGAAGCATTTGGCCAATTCATTCCTGCTGGAGGAGTGGCTGTGACATAGTTCTGAATTTGCCGTTAATAGGAGAACTAAGTTGCACTTAAGTTGGAGTCCAGAGAAGGAAAGTGTATTTCTCAGAACTTATTCTTTTGCAAATAACAGAGACCCAACTCAAACAAGTTAAAGCCAAACCAAAACCGATTTGCTGACATAACTGAAATAATCCGGGGTTCCAGGTGCTCAAATTATGTCACCAGGACTCCTCTGCTCTCTCTTAATTTTGATTTCCTGCATGTGGCTTCACTCTCAGAAAAGCTCTTTCCTGGGGGCCAGCCCTGTGGCATAGTGGTTAAGTTCAGCACACTCTGCTTTGGTGGCCCAGGTTTGCCAGCCTGGATCCCAGATGCAGACCTACACCACTCACCACCCATGTGGTGGTGACCCACATACAAAATAGAGGAAGATCGGCACAGATGTTAGCTCAGGGACAATCTTCCTCAGCAAAAAAAAAAGCTCTTTCTTTATAGTAACGCATCTACTAGCAACTCCGTGCTGACAGTCTCATAACTACGCCCCACCAACAAAGTGAGAGCCCCCTTTTCTCAATAATTTCAGCGGAGTCAAGTCAAAGATGTATCTCTGAGCCCTTCATTCTTTACAGAAGGATAGAACGTGCTGATTATCTGATTTGGGCCACAAGTCCATTCCTGGAGCAGGGGCTGGAGAAAGGGGAGTGAAAAGATTGGGGCGTGGTGTCAGGCCGACCTAGATGACATGGACTAAGTGTGAGGAGGAGGCAGTCCTCAAAGGAAGACCCAAGTGTCCTGGTGGACAAGGGGGAAGGGACAGGGGAAAACTCCCCATGGCAATGACATTTATTTCATACTGCCCCACTCTTGGGGCTTAGAAAGAGCAAGATGATTGAAAAAGCATTGGAAAGAGAGTAAAAAAAGAAAAATGAGGGAAAACCTAGACTTGCGAGTACAATGGGTGCGAGTTGTCAGATAGAGCTGTGTTAATCAGCTCAGAAACGAGGAGAATGGGAGTGAAGTTCCCATAGGAACTACTTTCCGTTTCATTCAGGACACTTTTACTGTGGAGTTAAACATGGATTTCACCTTTTCCAATGATTACCAGGACTTCATTAGTGGAAATAAATGTTAGCTGAGTTATTTGAGCTTCCTGCAAACCGACATTTTCCAAATTAGGTGGATTTTGGCTTCCAGTTTTATGGTCCAGAGAGTATTTCTACAGTTTCTTGTACTATTTGAGTAAAACTTAAGCAATCTTTATGTCTCCCATAATGTGCTGGGAAAAAAGCCTGATTTTATTGGGCACTTACAAGTTGCCAGACCCTACGTTACACTTCTGCGCGTGTAGTCTGGAAGAATAATAGGCATTCACTGAAAGAGTAAACAGAATGATGCAGGAAGTAATCATGGAGGAAGAATGAGTTCGTGATTGCGGCCATCTATCTGTCTTCTGCAGCTGACTAAATGGAGCTCACAGACACCACTGGCTTTAGGCTGCTTGCAGCTGCATGCTAGCCTGTCTTAAACCAAATTTTATGTTCTATTTTTAAAAAATATATTCTTTTTCTTTTTCTGAGATTGAAGCCCACGGCTCTGCTAGTCCATACGTGTCTATGTAGCTCTCACACATACATACCAAAGTACTCCTTGAATTTGGTAGAGAATATTGCAATGAGAAGAGAATGGGCAGGTCTAGGAAGGCCAGAAGCTCAGCCTCCTAGACCATGGAAATTTTCTACTAGACTGCCTTGAATGTTTTGACAAGCCATAAGAGGACAACAACGCATTTTTCTTAATATACTATCAGCACTCTATTTCATTTTTGACTATGCGTGATGAGTAACTAGATATATTTTATAACTAAATTTTAACAGTATTTTCATGTTTCATGGTACTTAAGAAACAAAACCAAATATGTGGTATACATACAAAATTTTATAAGAGGCTTTTTACAGAGGTTAATTATTTTTATAATCCACAAAATTTTGAGGCCATAAATTTTGTGGTTTACTCAGATACACATCAAATTCAAATATAAGATCATTTAAAAATTTAAAACTGTTTTATTTTACATATACATATTTAATGAGGGAGAAGGTAAGTAATTATCTTGAGTACATATTCCTACTGAATAGTGATTTTTTAGAAAGAAGAAAGCTGTTAATGTATAAATAGTTTCTTCACATATGATTGAGGTATTTCTGTCTGATTCTGCTACCACACTAGCCAGCTGTGTGACTTGGGCAAGCCACTCAACTTCTAAGGACCTCATTTTCCCATGACAGACTCAGATCATACGATTTCTCTGTATTTCTAGAACTCTAAAATTCTAACATCCTAAAAAAGAGAATGTTTCACTTTGTTTAAACTGCCCTAGACAGAATGGGATTTAAATAGTTCTGATTAGACAGATATGTATCATATTTAAAAACAAAAACAAAGTATGTGTGTAAAATGAGAAAAGTTTCTCCTGAACTTCTGGTAACTTTCATCATCTTGCAGTTACTCGGTGGATGAGGGAACAGCTATGTAATTAGTAACTTGTAAACAAATTTCATACTTGGCAGTACCTCCCCTCATCTTAGTATCCAAAAATTTAAACTATATGATTTATGAACATAGTTCGAGTTCTTCTCAGATCCAGCTGAAAACAAACCAATGTCTGGAGAAATAATGGCATTCTTTATTTTTCAGTTTCAGCCAAGGTTTTTTAACTTTTTCTTTTCTTGTTTTTTTTTTTTGGTATAGTCCTGAATCATACAAAATTCAAGAGACTTCCTCCTTTCCTGAGGATGGTTCAAGCTTAGACCAACAACCCCAAGGACTTCGCAGTAACAAAGTGACCTCTTCTGTGTTCCCATATAAGGTGATGCCTCGTGCTCAAACATCTCCATAGACTCATGTCAGGCAAAAACATAGCACAACTAATAAAGGCAGTTTATAGGGTCTATCATTGTTGGTATTGATTTATCTCCAAAATATGGATAAAATATGTGATAAAAATCAAAGTGAGAAGGAGAATAGCTATCCTTTACTCATATTCTGGGCCTAAAATAGCTCTCAGTTTAAACTCTGATTCTGTTGTATTTTCCTTCTAAGGAAGGCTAAATTCATAATTTTATTTTTTTATTTTTTTTCCCCCAAAGCCCCAGTAGATAGTTGTATGTCATAGCTGCACATCCTTCTAGTTGCTGTACGTGGGACGCGGCCTCAGCATGGCCGGAGAAGCGGTGTGTTGGTGCGCACCGGGGATCCCGGGCCGCCAGCAGTGCAGCGCGCACACTTAACCGCTAAGCCACGGGGCCAGGCCAGGAAGGCTAAATTCAAATGATAATTTGCTCATAAGAACCTCACCAGACTAAAGATTTTACAGAGCAATAGAGTGCACTAATAATTAATTTTCTAGATTTTTCCACATTCTGATGCAAAGCAAGTGTTAGGGACAGTTGCTATATGGTGGTTGATTTAAGACTGAGTCTATATCTCTAATTCAATTTATCCAGGGCTAAATAACACTTTAAGCTACATTTCTAGGCAAGAAATAAACACTCAAAGTTTATCTATTTCATATTTTGGTAATTTATAAATTTCAGTCTACTTGAGGAAAATTTAATATATTCAGTAAAGGATTTTGTGACTATTTTCGCTCTTATTTTAGATAATGCAAGGGAAGAAGTGTGATATTTAGCTTCCTATACCTGTACTATTTGGAAACATAAAAATTCATTTTTGTTTTGTGGAAACTGGTCAGGGGAACAAAGATTGCAATTTTGTTTTCAGTAATTATGTCACTCATTAAATTTGCCTTTCAATTATTGCTGTCATTTAAAGTTTTTTGATTGTCATTTTAATATAAAAATAATCAGAGTGCTATTCATAACCTTTGCACAATTGTCACAAACTTTTAAAGTCAGATAAGATTAATGATGTAAAGTGACATAAATTTGAAGAAGTTTCATGTATACTTTGTGAAAATATTACCACAATCAGGTTAGTTAACACATCCATCACCTCACATAATTACCATTTTTTCCTCCCATCATCCCTTTGGTTGGCATCAGCTCTATCCTAGTCTAAGCCCTAACTGTCTCATGCTTGGCTCTTTACAGAGACTTTCCCAACTGGTCCTCTTGCCTCCAATAGCCATTCCTCCATTTCTTTCTGCAGATTATGGTCAGATCAATCTTTTTTATGACTGCTCTCACTATGTCACTTCCTACTTGAAAGCTTCCCTTACTGCCAAACTATTAAGTCCAAGCAGCTCAATCTGCACCCAGTATCTTCCCCTATGCATCCTCATCCTACCCCTCTCACCTTACTCTTCTGTCCTCCTCTTGTCTTACACCCTCTCTGTCTGTCCCTACGTCAAATCAATGCCTCATCATTCATCTAGCCCGTTAAGAACTCTCCCTTCTCTGAACCCCTGGAAAACCTGTTGTTTGCTCTCCTTTGGAACTTGATTAGATACTGTTTTCTGACAACTCATTTGATGTAATGATATACTTTTCATTAACTTCTAGGTTGTGATACGTGGTGTCTTCTGTCCCTGTCTAAATATTAAGCTCCTTGAAAAAGGGGATGTAGACTCATACCTCCCAACCTTCCAGCTGTGTAACTAGTAGATTTTGAGATGTCTGATAAAGTAATGAAGTCAAAACAGTGGATTAAAATTTTTAAATTACCATAATATGCGTAGAAAAAAAGACTAAAAGGATACAGAGTAAAATGTTTACTACATTTTCTCAAGAGGCAGAACTGATTCATTCATAATTTAACAAATATTTGTGGGGTGCTTACTCTGTTTCAGGTACTGCTCTAGTTTCTAGGCATGCAGAAGTGAACAAGTTGGAATAAGTCTCTATACCTATACAACTTACATTATGGTAAATGAAGACATAAAAAAAAAGGAGAGAAAGAAGGGGAGGGAGTGAAGAAAGAAGGTATAAGATAGGCTATGACAAGAATTAATATAATGTGGTAAAGAGTGACTTCTTAAGTGTTCTAGCCGGCGTGGTCAGGAAAGTTCTCTCTGTGCAGGGGTCATTTGAGATGAGTTATGATAAACCATGCAAAGCTTTTTTAAAAAGCATTGTCAGCATGAGGAACAACAGGTAGTGCAAAGACGCTACATGGATCCTGAGCCTGACACATTCAAGGAAATAAAAGAAGGCCAGCATTGATGAAGACTGATGAGGTTGGGGAGATAGGCAGCCTCTAGCTAGACTGTTTTCAAATCCAGGTAATGAGTTCAGATTTAATTTCAAAGGCAATGGTTACATTTAAGCAAGGTGTGTGACTGATGTGATCAGACTATTGTTTTTAAAAGATTCCTCTGACTTCTCTTTGTGAGGTTGACTCTCAGCAGGAAGACTATTGCAGTGGTCTAGACAACAGCCTATGGAGTCTTGGATCATGATGGTTGTGCTGGAGAAAGAGAGAGAGAGACATTCAGGAAATGTTTTGGAGAGTGACATGACAAGTGTTGGTTAGAGATTCGATATGGGTCTAGGAAAAGACAGTAATCAAGGATAAATCCTAGGGATTAGGTTTGAGTGGAAATGGAGGAGTGAGGATGGGTTGTTTCACTTCATGAGAGGGGGAAAATTAAGGCAGAGTAAGTTGAGGGTGAGGAGGAAAATCAGTGTTTTTGTTTGGTCCCCCTAAATTTGTGATGCCAATTAAGCTTCCAATTAGAGACGTAGAATGGGCTCTTGTTTTTGAGTCTGAAGTCTGGGGGGAATTGGGAGATCTCAATGGGAGAACATATTTTGGAGTTGTTGATATGTAGACTCATTCATAGCCATTGGACTAGATGAGAGCACCTTGGAAGACAGTATAACAAAGAAAGAGAAGGAGAGGAAGGGGGATTACATTAAAGACATAGAAGGACAAGAGCTACAAAACATTTCAAAAGGAGCATCTCAGACAAATAGGAGAACAACCAGGAGAGTGTGATGTCTTGAGAGCCGAAAGAAGAACACGTTTCCCACAGGAAGGATGTTCACTGATGATTTTATGTGCTTTCCTGTATTGCTCAAATTTCGTTCTATCAACGTGGTGAACATTCAGTGTCTCCATAAGATACATTTCTATTTTATAGTAGCTGTGTAGTTTGGATGGGATTGACCCTATGTCTGTTTCCAGAGTATGCCTGGATTGGTGTATGCCTTTGCTTCTCGATGCAGATGCTCTTGGTATTTTGAACAGTACAGCCCACTATTGTGTAGGACTGTTCAGGAATTGCAGGATGTTTAGCTTTCCTGATCCTACTAAACGTCAATAACACCCCCCGTCAGCTTGACAATCAAAAAGCATCTTTATAAAAATATAATTTGTGTGGATTCTTATGGTGAATAAGCCTGTCTATATAGAGAGATATACTAGAATGTTAAAATATGTTTATATAATTTATTAACCTGTTAATTCATTCATCATGCACTTATTGAGAGCCAATCATAAGTCAACCACTGCAATTAGTAGTGGGAGTATAAAGATGCTTACGACACATTTTCTCAGGGAGCTTGCAGTTATTGGAGGAGACACACAGAAACCAATAATACCAATATAATGTGATGAGTGCAACATTGGAGTTATGTACTCGTTATAGCAGTGGTGGAAAGAAGAGAGTGACAAATTTTATCTGGATGTCGGAGAGAAATATTTACTAAGAGATGTTTATGTTGAATGTAGGCTCACGAGCACCACATTTCAAAGTTGGGAATAGGAAGTGTACAGAAAAGCGTTAACGGAGCAAGACTGAGACTGCTATCCATATACAGGCTGGCTTGCAAATTTGGCCCTTGGCTGGTAGTCTGGGAACTTAGATTTCAAGAGTGTTCACATCATCCCTGATAAGAATGGCTTACTATGCCTAAACTGTTTATACAAAAAACACAGCTTTTGCTGAGCACTGGGTTTCCTTCTGGGAGTTTCAAATTTTGGTATGTGCTAGGGTGCTAGGCAGAGGGGGCCTATGTGTCCAGACTCCATTAGGAATCCTGGGAACCGAGTTTCTAATGAGCTACCCTGATAGACAACATTTCATAGGTGTTGTCACAACTTGTTGCTGGGGGAATTACGTGTGTTCTCTGTAACTCCACTGGGAGAGGACTCTTGGAAGCTTGCACCTGGTTTCTTCCAGACTTCACCCCATGCGCCTTTTCCCCTTGCTGATGTTTATTTGTATCCTTTAGCTGTAATAAATCACAACTGTGAGTATGACTATATGGTGTTCTGTGAATTCTCTAAGGAAATCAACGTAGGGATGGTCTTGGGAAGTCCCAGTACAGGAAAGATTTTGGGAGGTCATCTTTGGCAGAGGGACAACAGTGGTCAGTGACAAGGAGACTCAAAAAGTTCAAACAGGGCATTGCACCTCATTTTGAATGATTCTGCTAAGACGGGGAGGACCATTGTGCATGGGGCCAAACATGACCTTAAACATTATTTAGCTATTTGATTATTTCCCTTTTTAAGGGCTTTGATTAGTCCAATTCTTACTTGATCATACTTTCTTAAAAGCTTGATGTTTCTTACTGGGAATAGAGAACAGAGAGGTAATAATAGTCCAACTGAAGTCATGGACTCAACTCAAATATCACTGCTTCCATGAAAATGTTTCTGATTCCCATCAGTGAAAAGTGGAATCTGTCCATAGTCTTATTTTTCAAAATATTTATTATAAAATAAGTTCCATGAGAGAAAGATTGTGTTTTATTTGTTTTTATTTATCCCTAACTCAGTGCCTAGCATGGTGTTTTGTCAATAGAAGACATTGAACAAATGTTATGTTTATGATCCTTTACGAGATTATGAGCTTCTTATGAGATGGGGCCATATTTTATTCCTCTTTGTATCTCTGAAATATAGTACAATATCTAGTTTACATTATTTGTTCTTTTGTTTCCAGGATATTTATTGAGCACCTATGATGTGGCACACACAGTTCTAGGTGCTTGTCATTCAATAGCTAACGAGGTAACAGGGCTAACACTTACATGAGAGCTAAATATTCGTTTGTTGCATTCGGTTGTATTTATCTGCTCTTATGTAGGTCAGCTAGAAGCCTGTCTTCCCACAAGCCCGGCACTCTGAAGGCTGTTCCTCTCTTTATCTTATACTTTGCTTGCTATGGTTCCTTATCTGTGCACTGTAATTTCTATTCTCAAACTAGAATGACTACTGCTGCTCTTGTCATTCAGAGAGTTTTTAAAAAAAATGGCATAAACTCCTGGCCTAAAAAATTTTAACCAAAGACACAATTTAGTTGACAAATGGAAGATGACAATGTAAATTGTAATGTGTGACTTAGATTATATGTTCCAATGAGGGCAGAGATTTTTGTTCGTTTTGCTCACTTCTATATTCTTAGAACTTAGAACAGTGCTTGGTGTCCAATAATTGCTCAATAAAAATTTGTTGAGCAAATTAGTAGAATAAAGAATCTTATGTCAGTATCAAATGAAAGTTTTACCAATGAAATGTTATTTACAATTATTTTTTTGGAAAATAATATTAGTCATGGGAGCCAAAACATACAACACAGAATGTAAAGAAGCTGAAAAACTCGAGATCATTCTATGATGAAAAAAACTTCCTGAGATGAGAGACAGAGAACTTGGGCTCTGGGTGCTCTGCCGTTAACTTGCAATAATACGACCTTTGTCCGTTCATTTTAAACTTTATGCACCTCAGTTTTCTTATCTGTGAATTAAAGATATTAAAAGAGATTTCTAAACTCCCTTCCCACGTCAGTATTAAATCTATGTGATTGTTTAAAAAGACTGATATCCGATTGGAGTTCTGTAAAGCCTAATTTGACTATTCTGTAGACTACTTCCATCAGCTGCTGGTCCTTTTCTCATATTCTCAATTTATTCCCAGACTGAGATGACGACAGTGGATGGGCAGGCAATAATACAAACAACGGCATCAACTTACAGGAAAAACTGTTTCTACCAGATAAGGTTTTATCAGAAAATAAAATAAAAAGCAAGAGTAAACAGAAGTAGGGACAAAATAAGATGATGCATTTGTACCTCTGTCTTCTATGGCGTGTTGATTTGGGTTGTGAATAGCAGGAAGAAGCTTGGATTGATGTAGACAGCCAGGAAGTCTTTCTTTTTTGAAAAATTTCTCATAGAATTTCACATTTCTAAAGGATATTAAATCTAACTCGTTATTTTTAAATAGTGATATGTCTTAGTAGATCTATTACTTATATTTAATACATAATAGTGTCTAATAGATTTGCATAAGTTGATAAAACAATGTATTTGATGCAATAAAATGAATACTAGAAATATTTAGTTTCTTTCTGTGCCAAGCCCTGTTGAGAATTACCACTTATGTAAAACACCATTAGACGTAGCTTACGTTGTTGAGGATTGCCTTGGAACAGGCTGCTATTGCTATTTACCCATTTATACTAATTAGATATACAACTAATATATACTCTATGGTTCTGAGAGCTATTGGGGGAGCTGGGGAAGAAGGGTGTAGGGACTGGTCTTTCCTTGTTCTTATGAAAAAAACTTTATTGCCTGAGTTATTAATGGACAGAAAAATGAATAGATGAGGATTGGGGCACATACAGCAAAAGAAAATTATTGTTATAATTTTAGTGCAAGAAGCTCTGCATTTACACTTTTATCAATAAGACAGAGAAATGGATATTACTCTCAAAGAATAAATGTTCCTTAATTTTAAATAATTGGATATTGGTCTTTATAAGAGTGAAGAGAGGGTAATTCTCTCTTTAATACATTTTTTTGCAATATCTTTATTAGCAAAATAAAACTTTGAAAATATGCAGTGTTTAAAATCTGTAGACCTCTACAAATGTATTAGATATGTATTAAGTAACACAGCTTTCATGGAATGTAGACAGGAAAGAGTCATAATTCTAACATTGCCTGTTGGTTCGAAGGTTTGTGTCTTTGGAGCTTGGTAGATTTTCACCTCAAAGTACATAGTTTGAATATCAATGGCATGGATAAATAAGGTGGATAATCTTGAATAATGCCTAGAAAACTAGGTATTGATGCACTATTTAAAAAGTTCATTTTTCTTTTTTTTACATTTTATGACAGGACATAAATGATTGAATAATTCGTATAAGACTATACCCTTTATGATTGATACCATTGACAGGGCCGGCATTTACTCTCTTGTCCCGCAGCTCTGAACCAAAAACACTCACTCTAGTGCTTTACCTTTAAGACAACCCAATATCCCCGCCTAATGTCCATTCAGGATGAGACTTGAATGATTATCGACGCTGGTCCAGCTTGTTTCTGAGCTGTTCTATTTTTTGTAGCTTCCATTGTCCTCCGACTCTCTGCTGCATCTTGTAGTCATGGCCCTGCTCCCGCCTTTGGCTGTCTATCCTCCACAGCTCAGACCTTGGCTTTGAGTCTGAGGACTTGCCTGCAGACTCATCTCTCCAGCATTTCTGTTTTCCGGTAAAATCAGGCAGGCCCTCTAAGTGCTTCAGGCCCATTCAGGCTGTTAGGGGGTCCACAAGGGAGCGTTGGCTGTCACCTGCTTAGGGCAGGGACTCTATACCCATCCTTCATTATTCAAGCATAAGTGTTTGCAAAATTTGGTTAAAAGCCCAAATTCCTATAACTAACTTTTAATTCCTGCTATCATTAATTTTAAAATAGCAATATTTTCATTGATGGAAAACAAGCTTAAGCAACAGACTGGTAACAGATAAAAAGTGTTTATAATTATGTGCAATAGATGGCTAAAATCTTGGTCAATATATTACTTACACGTCAAAACTCCAAAGAAATACACATTGGGTTACAGTTTGCCATTTTGCTGGTAGTTCAGAGACTGTCAGTAAGGAGTACTGACTGTTCTTGAGAGACATTTTTCCCCACAAAATAAGGTTGATATTTGGATAAAGCAATAAATGTCAATGCACGGACATGGGATATGAAAATGCAGGGCAGAGTTATACCTCAGATTAGTGCTAAGAATAAAAGCAACACGGACTAGAATTTATATTATGTGCCTTGAACCCAACTGGGACTTTGCTTTAAAGCAAAGTCTGGAAGGTTTGGGGGTTTTGAGGAATCAACTCTTTGAAGGAATGAATGTCTCTTTTTTTTTTTCTTTCACCTACTATATCTACCACAGTACCATATATTAAGGTTATAACTTTGTTGAATTGGTGAATGAAGAGGATTATGAAGTGAGGATTAAAAGAGCCAAATGACTTGTGAGAAAATAGAACTGGCAAGAAAAAAAAAGGCTGGCTTTCAGACTCCAATTTCGTGTCATGTCTATTAGAACGCTAAATGCTGCTCACACCCAAGCATGTCTTTGGTAAAAAGACAGTAGACATATGTACTGAAGCTTCGAAAAATCATATATATTTCCACTACAAGGAGACAGGAAATACTTGTCAGCAGAACAATCATTAAACCTAATGATTTAATTTTAAATCATTAAAATTTAAAATTTTAATGTCTTTCCATTTTCAGGTTTCTCTTTTCATGCTACTGCTCAAAGGTAGTGAGACTCTACAAAGTGTGCAGGGTTTGTGGTAGCTGTATTCAAGGCCTTTGCTACCTTGAGCAAAAGTGGTTCTCCTTTCTCTCTCCTGGAGCTGAGCCAGTGGTAATAGGATATTCTATTCCAAAAAGAAAAAAAATTTGGACAAAATCATTATTCAGGGGCTGGCCTGGTGGCAGAGTGGTTAAGTCTGCACGCTCCACTTCGGCAGCCCAGGGTTCGCAGGTTTGGATCCCGGGCACAGACTTATGCACTGCTTGTCAAGCCATGCTGTGGCAGCGTCCTATATATAGTAGGGGAAGATGGGCACGGATGTTAGCCCAGGGCCAATCTTCCTCAGCAAAAAAGAGACGGATTGGCAACAGATGTTAGCTCAGGGCTAATCTTCCTCAAAAAAAAAAAAAATCATTATCCAAACTATTTTTTATTGAAAATTCAGGAACATTAAATTATCTCAGCAACTTTTTTGATGTCTGCTAGAAAATACATTCTGAGATGAATACTTTCTGAATTATTTTTTCCTCATATCCTTGGCTTTCTTTTCTGTATGTAATGAATAGTTTTGTCTGAGCCTTTTTACTTTTACTGTAACACGGCAGCCAAATAGCCAAATAGCATTGATTCAAACAGAAATGCATTCTTTCGCTCACATTTTGACGAGAGAATATCGTGTGAAGAAAGTGCATTTTCTATTAATCCTTCTTTTGATAAGCCAGTATGAACATATGTTAGGAATGGAAACTCATATAATATCAATAAAAGCAGCATATCTACTGCTTGATTATTAAATTGATTAGAATTTGTAACGTGTTCATAACAATGCCTGGCCACAGAGCATGTGCTCTGTATGGATTTGAAAACTAAAATTATAGGCACAGTAGCAAAGTCATGGATGTACGGTAATGAGAGGCCTAAATTCTAAGGATAACCATAAATTTCTAAACCTGTAATATACTAGTGACATGAGAAAATATTATTTTACATTACTTTTTACTTGATTCTGTAGGCAGTTAATAACAGTTTACAGTTTACTATATAATATTATTTATTTTTACTTCCATACGTATGGATATTTTTAATTATTTTATTATTTAATTTTTAGCAAATCATTAGGTCTCCAAATTCTCCTCCAAGAGGAAGGCTGCCTTGGCTCCACTCACACTCATGCTACCCGTGGCTGCTTGCCTCGGTCCATCGTTAACGGAAACTCTGAGGACCAGCAGTTCTCACAGGTTAGTTTGCATAAGAATCACATGGAGAGGCTTCTTAAAATGTAGCTTCCCAGGCCCAGCCTCTGAGATTTGCATTCAGGAGGCCTGAGATGGGCCCTAGGGTGTGCTCTTTTGACAAGCTCGTCAGGTGTTCCTGATTCGTGGGGTTTCCAAAGCACAGGACACTATTGTCATCCTCCTTTTATAGATGAGGCAAAATGGACACTCTGAGAGATTAAATTACAAGATTAAAAGTAGCACAGCTAATTGTTTAAAAGCCAAAATAATGCACGCTGAATGCAGCTGGCTTTCTTTGCAAAATTAGAAATTTAATTAGAAATTCAATGGTCATAACAAGACAGGGGTTAACATGGATCCAGTTTTAAAAATTCCCCGAAGAGCTTTTCATCCTTAAATGGGACACTATCTTTATTCTGTACTTAGTTCAATCTACTCTAGTTATTCTGAACCTTGTTTTGTTTATTTCAGTTCAATTTAGCAAATATTTACTAACCACCTACAATGTGCAAGGCACCGCCCTAAAGCATATGCTTATTGTCTTCTCTCTTTTTACTTTAATGGAAACATTTTTCTTTGACTATTTATATTTTGTCTTAATAAAACTCAAAACAAATAAAGGAATTATAGCTTATCAAATTTGATATTTAAAAAATGACTAGTTACTTAATCATATTTCATATTTAACAATCTTCACACTTTTAAATTGATTCAGTAAATTAATTAGCTACTTAGGCAATAGAAAACCTTAATGTGTTGTTATGAATTTTTAATGTAACAATTTTTCTGTTCATCATTATAATATGCTTCTGGCATAATTTTTTTTTTTTTTTTTTTTTTTTTTTTTTGTGAGGAGATCAGCCCTGTGCTAACATCTGCCAATCCTCCTCTTTTTTTTGCTGAGGAAGACGGCCCTGGGCTAACATCTGTGCCCATCTTCCTCCACTTTATATGGGACGCCGCCACAGCATGGCTTACCAAGCAGTGCGTCGGTGCGCGCCCAGGATCCGAACCAGCGAACCCCGGGCCGCCGCAGCGGAGCGCGCGCACTTAACCGCTTGCGCCACCGGGCCGGCCCCTGGCATAATTTTTGAAGTACAGAACATTTGTACCTAAGTTTCTCTTCTGTAGTTCTGTTCTAAACTTAGAAATAATATTTCAAATCCAAATTTCTGAAATAAATTGAGCTTGTGGACATAATAAAAATCACGATTGAATGCATTACCAAGAAAAAAAGTTGAATACAGAATCCTGCATGGTCTAAAATAGGGACGATACTACCTGCTGACTCTGCTAGCACAGGTACAGTCTCCCTGACCACCTGCTGATGGTCTGAAGGACGAGCACCACAGTCCTTCTGTAGGAAGTCTTGAGCATGGGAGGGAAGTTAATGTCTCATTTATCTGCTAATAATAGTCAGTCAACATATCGCACATTTTCTGTGTGCCAGATTCTTTGCTATGTGCTTCAAGTGAATTACTCTCATTTAATTTTCACAACAACCCCATTGTAATCTTCGTTTTATAGATATGAACACTGAGACTGGGAGAGGTTAAGTAAATTTTCCAAGGTAACACAGCCAGTGAGCGGCAAAGCTGGCATTTGAGTTGAAGTTGTCTGATGCTAGAATTTGCCCTTTTAATCACAATGCTGAACTATTTAGCATAAGACTCCAGTACCTTTGAAACTCTTAAATAACTCATTTAGGTGAATGAATTGTTAATTGGAGAGAAGATATGTGTGTCTCAAGCATAAAGCAGGATTGATATCAAGAAGAGTTTTCCTTAATTTCCCTCACGATTCTCATAAAGCATTTCTGTCTTATTACTCATGTTCTAAAGACAGTTGAAAAGAATTACTACAATCAACAAAAGAATAAACTAGTCCTTAATATCACAGTTTTCTCTTTTCAGCCTTTTCAACCTCCACTGCTATTTCTTATTTTTTATAAGAAACTTGAGTGACTTTCTTACTTTATATCAGGAATCACTACATATTGCTTCATCAAAATATTTCAAAGGAAAATTAAATGTTTTAAAAGACAGAACACTTATATGGAGCAACACATTAAAATATTAATATTTCCACAGACGATTTTAAAAGTAGTTTTCAGAATATCCTTACTCCTTCTTAGTTCTAAGACACACGCATAAATATTTCAATGAACATTTCCTGTTTTTTATTCCTCTCATCTATAGAGATGCTGAAGTAAAAAGCTGTGCAACTGGGATCACAGCCACGGCTGGTACACCATGTCACTCAAAACTGGACGATACCATTATAAATGTCATAGGCTTCTTCTAATAATGCACAGAGACATAGCAACTGTATGAAGCGTTAGGACATGGACAAGTTATAAACGAAGTCTTAGCTCTTCCAAACATGTTATCACACTGTTGCTGCATCTGCTCCATTAATCTGCCCTATCACACCAAGAAACAAACAAAAGGAGAGGATTTGCTTGAGGATGGATGTAAAAGCAAGAGCAAGAAAAGGATGAAGACAATAAGCTTCTGATGAGTTTACCATGACGGCAAACACTTACCTCCAGCTGGGATTTTACAAATTGTTTATCTGGAGGAGGCATTAGATGGTATAAAAAGCAATCCTCAATAGGAAAGCATTTCTAAAAGATAATCAAACAGTGAAATCATTGAGGACAAACAGCTTTAGTTATCTCTAGATACGGCATCAGACCTTCAGTTTTAACTCTTAAAATGAATTATTATTTGTGAACAAAAGAGACTGATTTTCAGCCTAAGGAGAACAACTTGAAAGGACAGGTAAGAATTAGAATAAATAAGAATACTATAATTTCTGATGAGCATACAAGGGCCTGAAGATCCTTTCACAAGAAATAATTGGAGTTAACTTTTTCAGCAGGGAGTCAAGTAGTGGGTAAGAAAATTAACGTTCAGGTGTTACTAATCTACCAGCAGTTTATCTACAGCTCAGTTTATTTTGATAACATATATTAGGGATATAAATTGGAAAGTGTTTTTGTTGTTGTTGTTGTTGTTGTTTCAAAGAGACAGCAATTTAAAATTACCAATAGAAGGGCCGGCCGGTGGCGTAGTGGTTAAGATCGCGCACTCCGCTTTGGCAGCCCCGGGGTTTGCAGATTCAGATCCCGGGCATGGACCTATGCACCGCTTACCAAGCCAGGCTATGGCAGGTGTCCCACATATAAAGCAGAGGAAGATGGGCACGAATGTTAGCCCAGGGCCAATCTTCTTCAGCAAAAAGAGGAGGATTGGCAACAGATGTTAGCTCAGGGCTAATCTCCCTCACCAAAAAAAAAAAAATATATATATTACCAATAGATACACTTTGATACACATCCAGGTACACCAGAGCCCATGAGGCCCAGGATCTGGGACTGGGAACTTGCTCCCCAAAACACTGTTTATCCTCCTTTGGCGTAACTTTATTGTCTTATCAGAATTCAGCTTTGGCATTACCTCTTCTAAAAAGCCACTCCTAACTTCCTCCCACTAACTGAGTCTGGTGTCCATCCCCACATTTCCCATGACACCCCGTGTTGGCCCCATTACGACACATGCTATCCTGTGATGCTTGTTAACTGTCTCTGTTCCCCAGGAGACTGTGAGCTCCCTAATGGCAATTCCTTCATTGTTCACCCAGTGTTTTGCATGGCACCACATAGCTGTCCAATCGGTATTCCTGTATGGACCACCAAGAAATGAACACAGGGTTTTCAGTCTCACCAAGGCCCCATGGCACAACATTTTCATGTTATATATTCCAGGAACAACTAAGGCAGCCTGATTCTTGTAAGCTACATATCAAAACACTTAAAGATTAGTAACAAATTGAATGCACTTGAATTCCACGCATGGTATTATACATTTTTCAATTTTTTTCTTAATATGGTCATATGTGGAATTTTTGAAAACAGGGAATGTGGAAATACATTTTCTTTTTTCTAGAAAAATAATGGAAAATTTAGGGGTTATGCAGAAGGATAAAGAGACAATTTCAGAGATTTGAAGCAAAATGAAAATTAGTGATATGGTCTAGAGCACAATTAGAATTTCAGGGCAGAGAGGAATTTCTGAGGTCATCTTGCCCAAATCCTTTATTTTACAGAGAGGTAAAGTAATTTTCCCAGGGTCACAGTGCAATAAATGGCAAAATACAGATTAAATCCTAGGTGCTCTGACTCTAAATCCAACGTCCTTTGCAGGATATCACAGCCCTGCAACAGTGAAGGTGGAAACTGCGCCTTTCTGGCTCCGAGTTAGCAACAGGAGCAACGTCTGTGTGCTGATTTGTGTATTGTAAATGAAGGCAGAAACGTCTGTTGCCACTTGTGATGGGAATTCCTTCCACTGTAGTAAGGCAATACCACTAGAATCAAAGGAATAACTCTTTCACAGACCATTTGGAAGAGGGTACCTAAGTGTACGCTGGCTAACTAGTGGAATACACAGGGATGTGGTTTCAGGGTACAGTTAGTGTCATAGTTTGTCATGACGTACAAATGCATTTCACTTAGTTCTAAAGGTGGGTCATCAGGAAGTCTGCCTGAATTAGGTCTTCTGACCCAGACAAAAGTCACCTAGTCTCAGTGTGTGTGTGGGGTGGGGGTGGGGGGGTGAAGGGGCATTTGCTTCAGCTGGAAGAAAAACATGAGGCCAGCGAGTGACTACAGCAGTTCCCCCTTATCTGCCATTTCACTTTGTGCAGTTTTAGTTACCTGCGGTCAACTGTGGTCTGAAAATATTAAATGGAAAATTCCAGAAATAAACAATTCATAAGCTTTAAATTGTGCACTGTTCTGAGTAGCGTGATGAAATCTCACGCCCTGTTGCCCTGTCCTGCCCACATGTGAATTATCCTTTTGTCCAGCGTATCCACGTTGGGTACACTACCTGCCCCTTGGTCGTCAGATCGACTGTCATGGTATTGCAGTGCTTGTGTTCAAATAACCCTTATTTTACTTAATGGTCCCAAAGTACAAGAGTAGTGATGCTGGCAATTTATTACAGTATATTGTTATAATTCTTCTTCTTCTTCTTTTTTTTTTTTTTTGGCTGAGGAAGACTTGCCCTGAGCTAACATCTGTTGCTAATCTTCCTTTATTTTGTTCGTGAGCTGCCACCACAGCATGGCCACTGACAAGTGGTGTAGGTCCACTCCTGGAACTGAACCTGGGCCGCTGAAGCAGAGCATGCCAAACTTAACCACTAGGTCACTGGGGCTGGCCCGTAACTCTTCTATTTTATTATTAGTTGTTGATCTCTTTCTGTGCCTAATTTATAAATTAAACTTGATCATAGGTATGTACGAGTAGGCAAAAACAGTAAATACAGGGTTTGTTACTATCTGTGGTTTGAGGCATCCACTGGGTGTCCTGGAATGTATTCCCCGCAGATAAGGGGGGCTACTGTATTCAGAGTAAAGGGGTGTTGGAAATGGGTTGGAGTCTTGGTACTTAAATGCTTGGGTGACTTTGGGAATGTTACTTAACCTCTATGATTTGCTAACTGAGGGAAAATAAAACAAGAATACTTATCTCATGGAGTTGTGAGGTTCACATGAGAGGCATGCACAGTCCTTAGCAAAGAGTGAGGCATCATTAAAAAACAGATATTGTTATTTGTTATTGACTTCACATTTCTGATCTGCAGCTTAAACAGCCTTGGTTGAGGTTTGTACACAAATAAATGCCTAAGAAACAGAAGATGAAGCTGCAAGTAAAGTATAAAATGTTTCTTTAACACATCATAACTGTGGGTTTTTTTCTTTCTCTTCTCCTGGCTTGTATGTCATATTAAAAAAATGATACTTTTGCTTATTTAAACTTTTCTCTGAATAAAAACCGGATTTTAGATAATCTTAATACAGCTCTTTAAATTATATTTTGAGGACACAATGAAATAAGAAGGTTATTTTGGGTGGTTATGATATCTTTTCAATCTCTTCTGCACCTATCTGTACTAAAGCCTATTTGGAAAAGATGAGCTCAGAGGCAATGCTTTCCTATGTGATTTTGGGGGCACAATGCATAGGAAAGGAGTTGAAAAGTTGGGAAAACTGTGCAAGTTGTATTCCTTTGGGAGATCCCAATTTACTTATGAATTATTGTACTTGAGGGTAAAAGGAATTGAGGCTTTTCTTATGGATGGTTGTTGTCTATACTCATTTGCTGAAAGGCAGAGAAAACAGTGATATGAACTACAGTAATCTATTTTATATTTGGAGTTGCTAAAAAAAATCACTATGCAAGGGAGATAGGAATTCAGGTAATAATAATAATAGCTACTATTTATTTAAAACTTGGTGTGTGCCGGACCCTGAGGTGCTATGTATAAATTATGTTGTTTAATGTGAGTGTAATTATTATCTCAATTTTATAAATTAGGAAATTTAAATCTGAAAAGTCAAGCAATTTACGTTGGTCATTTGCTACTAAGAGGCAAAACTAGGAATGGAAACTAGGCAGTTTTAGTTCAGAACCATGCTCATAATCACTACATTGTATGCCTCCTGTCGGTGTAAAAAAAGACAAATTCATCTCAACTGAGCATAAAACAGATGTGTTGCTAGATAAAAGAATATAAGAGATGGGCTTCTCTCTATTCCTCAGTATTTTCTTTTTCTTTCTTTCTTTTATTTTTTGTGAGGAAGATTAGCCCTGAGCTAATGTGGTGTTTATAATTTTAGTGGCTTAGTCTAATTTGTTTTGTATATCGTTTCATCGATTCAAGTGGTAAAACTGAAACTTTTCATCCAAAAAAGCACAAAAATCCATTAATGTACTGCTCTGAGAAAACAAAAAATGCTAAAAACTGAGTTTACAATCACATAAATTAGGAAGCAATATTCATATGAAAAAGAATTATTCACTTTACAAATAGATTTTTTTCTTTAGTATCTTTCTTCAAAAAGCTTAATCTTTGTAAATTCAAAATATAAATTTAGTATAAAATTCTTAAAATTATTTTTGAATACATATATTTGGGTAAAGTAACATACTTTAATTTGGGGAATAATTATTTTTACAGTATGTGATTTTAGGTATGTCAAAAAGAGATATAATTCACAGTTGTAAAATCTTCCTTTCCTCAGCCATATTTTCAATCTTTCCACTTTTCTACAATTCTTCACTTTAAGACTCAAGTGCTTTAAAAACACATACTTCTTTTTTCCCATGCATCTCATGTAGTTTAATGGTCTGAAGCACTTGGAAACTTTCATGGATTTTGCTCTTCAAGCATATTGACAAAAGTTGGGAAAAAGTGGCAAGATGCCATCTGGGCTATGCTAATAATCATACAAATGACAGTTCAAATTACTTATTTTGTGTTAACAGCAACTGAATTATTGAAGATAATGATATGTAGGATTCTGTGGAATAATGTTAAGTCTAATGATCATGAGATCATAATCTGCTGAAAATTGTGTTAGGCTATTAGACCAATTTGAAGAAAATAAAGGTAATAGAATAGTGAGTGATGACAAATATGGAAAGGAAACTAAAGCAAGTGTGAAAGTTATCAGATGGAAGTCTAACCAAGATACCTGGGTCTAAGAAGAGTGATAAACAGTCAATTAAAAGACATAAAAGCATTGTAGAGCTAGCTGCCTCAGATACCACTGAGAATGTTAAGACGCTAGTGGGTAGAACACTCTGAATGGGGAGCTTGTGAGACTGGAATTAAAGGGCAGCAGCTAAACACCTAGCTGGCTTCCTGGATGTGCTAGAGTGAAGGGAGTAAGTTTATGCATTTTGGAGTAAGATAGAGTGGACTGGGCATCCTAGCTCCAACATCTATGTGCTTAATGTCCTTGGATGAGTTAACCAGTCTAAATTTTAGTTTCCTCATTGTAAAATAAGAATTAAAAACAGTGCTTGGCAAGATTTCATCTTTTTTATGGCCGAGTAATATTCCACTGTGTGCAGCTTCTTTATCCAGGCAATTAGACTTGTGGTGGTGAACACGCTGTAGTCTACATAGAAGTTGAAATATAATACTGTACACCTGATATTTATATAATGTTATAAACCAATGTTACCTCAATAAAAAAAACAAAAAAACCTGCACTACTTGGCCCATAAGAATTTCGTGAGAATTAATTAAATCAGGTAGTCCATGATTACCTGGCACAGTGAGTGTGTTCAGTGTTTGCTAGTTATAATTATCTTGACGGTACAATTTGGCTCCCTTACTAGATGGCAAAATCATTTGAGAACAAGGACTTTTTTATTTATACTTAGTACTTAACATAATAAATGTTTCTTGAACTGCTGAATTGAACACAGAGCTAATACTATTATTACTATAATAATTATAGTATTATTACTATAATATAATTATTAATTACTAATAATTATACTATTATTAGCTCTGTGTTCAATTCAGCTAACTAATATTGACGAAGTTTCCTGGTTTCTTGATAGAACAACTTACTACTATTTCCATAATTTTATATTATAAAATAATTCAAATTATTTTTTTTTACAAATAACATTTTTAGCAATAGGCTTTTAAAAAATAATTTACATACTTGACATTTTTATCAGATATTCTGCTCCTTATAGTTAAAGTAGCCTTTTTAGAATTAATGTTATTCCTGGATTATGTTTTTTGCACTCATTTTATCCACTTTACTTATTTTAGGTTTATATTAAACTGGTTAATAGTAACTTAGTATTCTCCATCTAAGGTTTTATATTTTGCACAGAGGTAAACTATTTTCCTTTGTGTTTTTATTTGGGCCCTGAAAATTTGTACATAGGTGCCCTTAATAATTTCCAGTGCTATATATAGATTGGGATTTAATGAATTTGCTCTCTTGAAACTTACATGAGAGAAGCATGACTTGCTAAGATGTTCTGTTCTGCCTATCTACTCAAGCCCCCTTCAAATATTCTGCATCTGAATACAGTGAACAACAGGAAGAGTGAAGAGACCTTAGGTGCATCTTAGCACGTTTTCACCCTCCTCTGCTCTTTATAAATTCCTCTGGAAGAGTTGTTTGAGCCATGGTCCACACAGCTGGATCATGACATTTTTAGAAAAGTAGTTTTTAAAAGGCACAAATTAAATGTTTTAAGATACTGAGAATCCATTCATTTCTTTATTCAACAGATATGTATTGATTACTTATTACGCATGCCCACTAGGGATGAGTAAGACAGAAACTAGTACGAAAATCTGTACAATCTTCATGAAAGTTATTTTCCATTATACATTTTTGTAAAATCCATAACCGCTCCATCTTCAGAAGCTCAAAGAAAATTATAAATGTCACTTAGGTTAATAGACATCTACTTAAGTCTTGATGAGAAAGCATGAGATTTTGTTAAAACTGATTCTGCAGTTTTCCCATAGGATTTCAGCGATTGCACTGTATTTTGATAGTTTGTTTACCCATTTGTTTTAAATACCAGGCTGTATAGGGCAATAATCATGCCTCACTCAGTGCCTGGCACATAATGGAAGTTCAGTTCAATTTGCAGATGAATGAAGGAGTGGAACTGAAATGGATTTCACACACGCAGCTACACAAGGCAACTTTGCAACATTTCCCGTATTTGATGCTTGATTATCTCTGTGATAGATGAACTATGATTGGATTGTACATTTCTCAAATAAGGACAGCAAATACAGATCTTTCTGGACTTACGATGGGGTTACTTCCCAATAAACCCATCGTTAGTTGAAAATATCTAAGTCGAAAATGAGTTTAATACACCTAACCTAGAAACATCATAGCTTAGTCGTCTGCCATAAAAGTGCTCAGAACACTTACATTAGCCTACTGTTGGGCAAAATCATCCAACACTAAGCCTATATTATAATAAAGTGTCAAATATCTCATGTAATTTATTGAATACAATACTGAAAGAGAAAAACAATGGTTGTCTGGGTACAGAATGCCTATGAGCGTGTGGGTTGTTTGCCCTGGTGATTGCATTGCTGACCTGGCACTGCGGCTCCCTGTCGGTGCCCAGCGTCATGAGAGAGTACCCTAGTACTGCATATCACCAACCCAGGAAAACATGTAAAATCAAAATTCAAAGTACGGTTTGTACTCAATGCGTATCGTTTTCTCACATCATAAAGTTGAAAAATGGTAAATCCAACCATTGTAAGTTGGGGACTGTCTGTACAGTAACCCATTAATATAGTGTTCATTAATTTGAAGTTCAAAATAATTCAGTCTTGGTTTTCCTGAAATTTACCTCTGCCTTACTAATGAAAAATGATATTTTAAACAAATTACAATAGACAAAATCAGTGACTCTCTTTAATGGTCTCTTGGTTAGAGCAACGAGGCTTAACATTTTAAAGCAATTTACAATAACTGATTGGATGCAAAAGGATGTCTTAGTATTAAAGTGTCAATTTAGAAAAAAGAGGCAACTGCACAACGAAAGGACAGCATTTATTTGGGGTCTTAGAATTGCAATTGGGGGAACACAGGTTCCCACAGCAGCCAGAAGAGCATTCCCCTGAGGAGTAAAAGTCAGGAGTGTTTATGAGCGGAAAGGAGAGCGCAGAACAGTCACCTCAGTTGTTTATAGGGAGGGCGAATTCAGGGGACAGCTCACGGGCTTACTCAAGGACATCTTGTTGTTACCAGAAATAGTATAATTCCTTTCTCAGCAAATAACGCCCTTTTGGCAAGTGAGCGAGGTCGGCGCAGTTTCATATTTTTCACAAAATGGAGTCACCGCTGACAGCTCTTCAACACAAGGTTCATCCCTGTAGTAACATAAGCCACACAGACCGCCGTGCAGAAACGCCTGATGTTTTCTTCTATCAATACACGTTGATACTTCTGCCCAGTGCAACCAAGCACCGTGTGTAATGCTAAAGACGACGACAGAGACTCTGTCTTCAGGATGCTTAGAATCGGGTTGGGATTCTGGTATATGAAAGAATTTTAGAAGGATGTAAGGCAAAACATGATTAAGAATACAGATGAAAAACACAACGTTAAAGGTAAAAAGTGAGCAAAAGCCCTCTATAATAATCACAATTTCTTGCAAGAAGCAGAAGTTCAATTTCACTTTTGGAGAAAGAACAATGTTTAAAGTCCCCTTTTCCTCAGTTCTGGAGGTCCCCCTCCCCCGTCCCCCTCCCCCGAGCATCCAGGCGTCTCCCCAGCAGAAATCCATCTCTCCCGGGCTTTCTGCCTTTTCTTCACGGCCTCGCTTTCCCTCTCCGGTAGCGAAGCCCGGGGCGCCCCCCTCAGCCCGCGGCCGGCCGGCGCCCCTCCGCGGGGCCCGAGGTCGCGAGGCCGGGCCGCCGGGCGCCCGCTGGCCCCGGCCGAGCCGCTTCCCCGCCCGGCCGGCCGCGGGCTCGCCGCGGGGCCTGCTGGGGCTTGTGGTCCCGGCGCCTTCTCGCGCCCACCGCGCCGGGGAGGGGGCGGCTGGGCGGCGTCTCACCCCCAGCCCGGCGCCCAGCCGCCCGGCGGGCGCTCCGCCTCCCGCCGCCGCGGGGTGGCGCCTCGCTCCCCGCCCCGGCTCTCGGCGAGGGCGGCCTCGCTGCTCTGCAGGGGCCCGCAGGTAGGCGGGCGCGCCCTGCACCCCCGCGCCCCACCCCACCCCACACGCCGCGCCGGCCTCGCCCTGGCCCTCGCCCTCGCCTCCGCCCGCCGCATCCCCCGCGCCCTTCGCGCCGCCTGGCTGTGGCCCGCCGTCGGCGCCGTGCACAGCGCTGTGGAGCTCCGCACGCTGTGGGCGTTCTCGTGACCGAATTCAGTCGATCCATCTGCACCGGAGCTTCTGGAGTTACTGCAGCATCAGCCCACAAGTTGGTGGGTTTCTCTGGTACGTTCCATGCCTCTGAGCGTGTTCAAGCCCGGCGTGACCACCAGAGTGGTTCCCGAGGCTTCCTGGAGGAGAGGCCTGTGTTTGAGGCCACTGGCGGGGCTGGGAGATCCACTCCTTGAGCACCCCGTGTATTGGAGGAACCGTGTACGGTGTTGTAGGTGTCAAAGATGGGACGCACATGGTCTCCGCGCTCAAGGAGCTCGCAGGCTTGCGCTGGAGATGGATATATCGATATGTAAGAAACATTTAGGGGAAAGGGGGAAATTGCATTAGAAGGATCGGATAAAATGCTGTGGGACAGAGAAGCTTCACGGAGATGGTGGCACTTTCAGGAGGGACAAGTACCAGATAGTTGTAAATAGAGGCAGAAGTGGGGAATACAGAACAGATGAAGGGGTTAGTAAGAGTAAAGGCAAGAAGCCAGGCATGCAAGGAGTAAACAGTGTTTCAGTGTATCCACAGTGTCCGAAGTGGCAAGAAATAAGACTGGAGAAGTAGCTTGAATTGAATTATAAAAGGCTTCCAGTAGCTTCCTACTCTGGAATTGTAGAAACACATTTTGGCCTTGAATTCCATCAGGATCCATAGATTATAAAGAAATTATTGTTTAATATTCATAAAATGCTCATAATGAAGAAAAAACACAATAATGTGGACTCTTCATGAGCAGGATATATTTTTCAGTAGCAAAATTTGTGTCAAATTAATTACACACACATTGATCACGTTCTTGGGCTTGTTTGTATTGCCTTTTTCCTATTTAAAGTCGAGAGATTTACAGTGTATTAGGTGGTTGCAATGAGACTCAGTCGCTTGGCAGAGATTTGTGTGTTGCTATCCACAATTCCACTTGTTTTTATTTGCGAAGACTTAATGCTTTGGAAGGGTTTTAGGTCAAGTGCGGTAAAGAGCATGTATAATTTGGAACATGGATAATCTGGGTGACTTTCAGAGCAGGGAAATGGACTACAAATGACAAAATTCAGAAGTAAAATTTTGACATGAAAGTCAGGAGCACAAGTTGATGATTCTGGGTACAGTTTTTATTCTTTTTTCACAAATGATGGTGGGAATACCAGTATTTGGAACCAGCTTTCCAAAGCCAGTATTTTGGAGGCCTTGTTAAAGCTTAGAAAATATAACCTTAATTATGTTTTAGCATGTATAAAGATGTTAGGAGTCTAGTGGATATTGTGGTGAAGATCAGAGAGAATCTTTTAGCTCTTTCATGGGGCATGTACATGTCATAATGTAAGTTAGACTCTGCTGTGCAAAGACAGCTGAAGCTGAAGGTCAGAGTCACAATTGAATTGAGCCAGTTAAATTGGGCTGGGTCACTTTGGAGCTTTATTGAGGGTAAACATGGCTGCAGTGGGAATAAGGGATTGAAGGGAGCTGAGACATTAGTCAGAAGGCTGATGCCCTCTTGTCATGAAGACAAGAGGTATTAATGGTTTGAGGAAGAAGTAGACACAATTTTAGATATATTAGGTTATAGAATTGACAAGGCATGGTATAGAAGGATAATCGGGGGCAGCAGTACCACTAAAGTCAGAGAATAAGGCATTTTAAGAGTAGGGGAGTGGTCATTAGGGTCAGAAGCTGCAGGGAGGTAGAATGAGAATTTGCAAGCAGCCATAAGGTTTGGCAATTATGATGTTATTTTCAACGTTGGTAAGAACAGCTAGGTCGGGTGGGGGTGATTAGAGAGGTTTTTTTTTCTCCTTTCTTTTTTTCTTTTTTGTAGCTGGGAGCAACCTGAGCATTGTTATAGATTGAGAGACAGAAGTCAGTACAGAAGACGAGATTGAAAGAGCAGAGAGGAGATGGTTGCTGGAGAAGATACAAGGGGTTGGTATGCAATTAGTGCATATTCTTAGAACATTGCTCATGGTATATAAGGACAGGAGGATGTCGGCCATTTGTTTTGAGGGGCATATCACAGAATAACCAGAACTTTCTTATTTGCTAGCGCAGTGCCTAGGATCCAGCTTGCTTGCCTATCCATTCATTCGTTAGGTCAGTCAGTCAGTATTTTTTCAGTGCTCAGGATTTCTGCTCTGAACAGACAGGTAGTGAGCTCAGTGGAACTGAGGGGAACTGACGTGGTCTAAGGGTTTCAAGGAAGGCATTTTCAAGGATAGAATGTTTAAGCGGGTACCTGAAAGAGATCTGTCTTACTACAAAGTCAGCCAACCCTTCCCCTTGCTGCCTCTCCGTTATCATCTCATTCCTGGTTCTCTTTCACTGTTGGGCTCAGTCTCCCCTCTCTTGAGCACTTGATATTTTATCAGTGGGTTAGTGGGGTGAGAAAACTTTCAGGAACCAAGGCTTTGCAAGGATCTTTCTCAAGCCAGTTATTGCTGCATTATGGTGACTAAATATGAACTAAGTGGCCATTTAATTTTATTCATGCTACATTGATTCCCATTAGGGAAAGAAAAGGGTCTTGGGAACGGCAAATTGATGGTCAGCCACAGCCACCACTGACTTAGCCTCTTAACATCCTTGGGAGGAACCACAACCAACACAGGGCCTGTCACTTCTTATTAGGAGTTTTTGATAACAGCCAATGAAAGCTACTTTTTTTTTTCTTTCATTTTAAATTTTAATGCTCTCCACTCAAGTGATGGGAATAAGCATCCACTCCTGTTTCTATCTGCAGGGAAGCAAAGGTACTGTTGTTGCTATGATTTTGCATTGATATAGCACTTGAGTGTTGGCTAAGTGCTTTTACAGTCAATTTTATTGTTTAATTTAAAAGATAAAGTCATCCTTGTCAGAATTCATTTGATGTTATTCAGAGAAAAGGATCTTTTGTAAAAATGGGCCTTCTGTGATGTGCAAGAACTCTGATCAATCAAAAGACCAGGTATAATACAAGACAATGTGAACAGCATCTGAAGAAATTTAGCTGTTCGTAGAGGACATTAGCCACGTGATGCCTTTTTGTTATCAGCCTTTACAGTGAGAGAAGTAAAATAAAAAACAAAAACAAAACTTTTAACAGTAGAAATACAACACTGCAGGAAACCAACCCCCCTCGTGACCTGGTTTGTAACTGGGGCACCCAGGGATGTTTTATGAGTGACAGTAGTGTCTTTTGATATACGTCCTTAAAGCATTAGGTTTTATTTAGAGCAAGTGTTGGCAAACTATTTCTCTCCAGGGCCACATGGTAGCTGTTTGAGGCTTTGAGGGCCATATTTTTTTCTGTCGCAACTACTCGGCTCTGAAGTTGTGGCACAAAAGCAGTGATCGATAGTACAGAAGCAAATGGGCGTGGCTGTTTCCATAAAACATGGTTTATAGAAGTAGGCCACCCAGATTTGGCCTGTGGGCCATAGTTTGCCAACCTCTGATCTATAGCACCCCTGAGATTCCTTTAAGGAACAGGGAGTTTTACGATTTGGAATGATTGATAGTCAGCTGAAGCCTCCGTGAAGGCAGAGGTGGGCTTATCTTGTTGACTGATGTGTCCCCATGTCTAGCACAGTGCCTGGCAGGTAGGAGAAAATTAAACACCTCTGTTGAATAAAGGAATGAGTAGCAAGGATATCCAATGGAAAATTACCTCAGGTAGGCTAGATGGTTCTGTTTTCAGATTTTCAGGTCTTATCATGTGTATTCTGTGGTACTGCCATTTTGGGATGAGCAAATAGTGCAGCTGAGTACTTAGTTCAGAGAGCAAATCCAGGGGATGCCTGAAGAATGAAATAGCCAGTACGATAAACTGGTGGTAGAAAACAATAGTTCTGTGAATCTCCACAGGTAAAAATGCATATTACATCCTTTGGAAGGGACCTGAGAGAAAATCTAGTCCAGCCTCCTACCCAGTCTAGGGCGTTCCTTGTTTGCCCTCACTTTTATGTGGCTTTGCTAGCATTTGTGCTGGATGCTTTCCTTTTGGCCCTCTGGGTTGTCTCCCCACCTCTGCATCCTGCAGGTTCACACGAGGCCCTGCTCCCTCCACAGCCCTGGGGATGATCCTGTAGGGCTACAAGTCCCAGCTTCTGTCAGGTGGTGTGCTCCCTACCATGCTCTCTCCCCCGGTTCTGCTGACTTCTCCCTCTTCTCATCCCTTTGGGCCTAGGGGATGTGAAGGGTGCCCCTGGGACATTGTGTCGCCCCCTTAGGTTGCCCACACTTGTAGAAATGGTCTCTTGATTAAACTCGCCTCACATTACCCAACTTGAGGGGCCATTAACTTTCTGCCTGGACCCTGATGGATGTAGTATTCTTACCACTTGTTCAAGGACACCTATTCTTTGTCACTGAGTGGCTTTTAAGTCCCCCAAGTCAGTGACTGTGGCTGCCGTTTCTTATAATTATAGGATCTCAGGGTGAACATGGTCCTGGAAGGTGGTCTATTTAAGGTTTCTGTTCAGAGTTTGGGTCCATTCTGTCCCCTCCCTATCATATCTCACTGTACTTGAACACCTTCCACAACGGGAAACTCACTACTCCTAAAGCTTGCACACATCCTTAGACACCTGACTGATAGAATATGTATACACAACTCCTTCCCCTGTCCTTGTCCTGTCCCTTGGCGTTTCATGGAACAAGTCTAGTTGACATTTCATTCCTCTGTTGTTCAGACCGCAGGGTTGGAGCTCCGTTACCGTCTGTATCTGTCTAAGAGCGGGGTGCCTGGAACAGAATCTCTTTTTCTGGGTGTTGTCTGATCATGCTGGGTTGAGTGTGAGCGTGATAACTTTAGCTGGAAGCCTTACCACCTCCAAGGAATATGAGAAGGGTCAACACCTCCTCCTTCCTTGCTTTGCAAGTGTGGAGGAGAACACGGTCCCTCTCCACTCCCCTCTCCCCGCCTCTGCTGGTGGAAGTGTCAGCTGTCATGTGAACAGTTGTCTGTGATGACGACTTAAGTTTTTCCCTGTTATTGGATTTATCTGTATTTAAAGGCTGCCTATCAAGGGAGTAAAGTAGTTTACAAATTGCAGATCTTTAGAGGGCTATGTCTGCTACCCAATTTTCTTTTGTGTTTCCTCGGAATATCAAAAGTACACTAATCATCTTTTAACTATTTTAAGGGGCACTATTTTTTTTTTTGTTTTTGTGAGGAAGACCAGCCCTGAGCTAACATCTATTGCCAGTCCTCCTCCTTTTTTTCCCTTTTTTCTCCCCAAAGCCCCAGTGGATAGTCGTATGTCATAGTTGCACAACCTTCTGGTTGCTGTATGTGGGACACCGCCTCAGCATGGCCAGACAAACAGTGCGTCGGTGCGCGCCCGGGATCCGAACCCCGGGCCGCCTGTAGCGGAGTATGCGCACCCAACCGCTAAGCCACCGGGCTGGCCTAAGGGGCAGTATTTAAAGTATTTCGCTGAATTTTTTGTTTAGGTTTCAAATCTGAACAGCAGATATTAGCAGACTCATAGATTTTTAGTATTTTGTTCCTTTTTTTCCTCTGGACATTCCTCTGTGCTTATGCCCATTACCATACCTCTTGCAGTTGGAAATATAACAAAATATATTGAAATGCAATATTTTTTGATAATCAAATTGACTTTAAGGAAATGTTCTGAAGTAGATTCTTAAGTATACCATTTATTTAAGTCAATTTTTTATAACAAAAGTCCAATTTATTTTTTAACAGGGCTCCAAAATACCTGTCAGCTTCTTTAATTCTTCCTTCTGATTTATTCTGTGAGCTCGTTCCCCATTTCAGTTTTGATTAGATTGCTTTCTCCATGGCAGAACTCTGGGAAATAAATCCTCTTGTATTTAGTGTGTGCTTTGGTTTAATCTGGATGAATAGAAGAATGAAAACAACCCATTAGAAACTAATTTTGATTGTTGGAGAGAGAGATGTGGCTTTCTTAATCTTTAATGTGATTGTTAGGAAATATATTTCAGAGGCTGCTTACTGATTGCTCCTTTTCCCATGCCTTTATTCTATTTTCATGAATGTCTGTCTCTTGCAAGATTAAAAAACAAAACAAAACATACTTGTGATTCTTTTCAAATTCCCTCAAATGGATTTTGCAATAGCTGGTTTTTTATGATTCATTCCTTTTTTTTTTTTTAAATATTTTTTTTAAAGATTTTATTTATTTATTTTTTTCCCCCCAAAGCCCCAGTAGATAGTTGTATGTCATAGCTGCACATCCTTCTAGTTGCTGTATGTGGGACACGGCCTCAGCATGACCGGAGAAGCGGTGCGTCGGTGCGCGCCTGGGATCCGAACCCGGGCCGCCAGCAGCGGAGCGCGCGCACTTAACCGCTAAGCCACGGGGCTGGCCCTATGATTCATTCCTTTTTATCTCTTGGAACAATGGTAGGAGAAAGTTACTTTCCTTCTCTTCTGAACTGTTTGTATACTTTATCTAAAGTTGTATTATTCATGCATTGGTTGTATTTCACTTATTTTCTTATTTGTCTGCCTCCCCCAGTGGATGAAAAGCTCTGAGGGAGGGGGCATTCCTTATCTCTAATGCCTGGCACAACCAATAAATGGTGTTGAACGTTTGTTGACAGAATATAAGTTTCTCATGACAATCTGCCTTTTTATAACAGTGCAAAAATGCTTATGTAGTTGTCAAGAAGTTGCTGCGTCCTAAAAAATTATTTTTCTTATAGATATGGCTCCTAAATAATCCACTCTTATGAAGATTGTTTTGTCTTTCAATTAAAAAAATCCATCTACCATCCATCATTCATCTATTTATTTGATAATTACTAAGCACTATTTCATCTATATACTGAATAGATTTAAAAATTGCATATATTTCCAATAAACTCTGTTCATCAAAATCAGTTTCCTAAACCAAAATTGTGGTACATGCATTACTGCATGCATGCAAGTAGCTAACTTGGTCATAACAGCAAATAGCAAATGAAGCAACCACTTCAGCTCAAAGACCCTGCAGTATGTTACATACTAGATTGCTGCTCTGAAAATCTTTAGTGATAAATAATAGACAAATTCCCAGTTTCCTAGTATATTACAAAAATGTGACTGCTGCATACGATCACTGAGAAGGCACTGGTTCAGACTGCATGGCAGGAGGTTGGCTGCTTTAATTATTAATGTGCCTCCCTCATTTCCATCACTCATTGATAAAAAGCTAAGTTTCAGTACAGAATTAAGGAGATAACGTCAGAGAATTGTTCAAGTAGTTGGAGTAATATTTTATCAGCGTTGTTTTGTACATTTTATCCTTTCCAGTAGTTTTAGTGTGTGTTTGTGACTGGGCTCCCTCACTTCACTGAGCTAACATTGGAATCATATTCGAGTCTTCCCTCACTTTCTCTCCTTCTTTCTAGTTGGACAGCAAGCCCTGCCATTTCACAAACATCTTTCAGACCTTCCCGTATTCTTGGTGCACACCTCGTTCTCCTCCAGCTCTTCTTTCCTGTGTGGTATCAGTAGTCCCTGGCTCCTTCCTACCCAGCAGAATCCTCTCCTGAACACCCCTGGGATCGCGTCTCTCATCTGCTCAGAAGACTCGGCCTGTTTCCAGCCGTCCACTGCAGGAAATTCAGACTCTGCTGACTGACTGTCCAGATCTCAACTTCCCTATCCTCCGTTGTTTCCCTTTATTCCCTAAAATACCTTATTCTGTAGTCGAGGAGATCCACATGCTCTTCCAGACATATCTGTGAGTTATCTGCTGTCAGCTCTTCTGCCCACCCGCTCTGAAGTGCTCTCTTGCCTCCTCTCTGCCTTTCTGAGTTCACCTCATCCTTCAGAGCTTCCAGGCCTGCTCCGGGAGGCCTTCCTCCTCCTCTTCACGTCAGCCCATACGTGGTGTCTTTCCTGAGTTCTTAATGGATTTATAATCAGACCCTCTTGGAGGCACAGGCTTTGGAGACTGTGGGCCTGGGATTGAATCACGGCCGCCTTCTAGCTTCAAGCGGACCGAGCATTGCCTTGGGTGTTTATTGTGACCCCAATAGAGTTCATAGGGGTCACATGCCTTAAATAATCTCATCTCCTCAGCAACTTTATAAGTTAAGTACTGTTTTGATTCCCATTTTACAGATGAGCAAACTGAGGTGCAGAGAGGTTGCGGAACCTGTCTAAGGTCATATGGCTAGTAAGGGGCAGAGGTAGGAAGCCTGGCTCCTGAACCTGCTGTCCTAGCTGCTATGCTATTCTTGCCTCTTCAAGACATATGTGAAATGATTTTTGATGGGGATGTTTAGAGTTGCTTGATATGCAATATTACACTTTCCTGTCTCACTGGGCAGTCTCTGGGGGGAAAAATCCGTTATCTAATAGTGCTTTTAGAGTTAGCGCACCTGCATATGTGTGTGCGTGTGTGTGTGCTGTGGTGATAAGTTGAGATGGGTGTCAGGGTAGGCATAAGATGACCACAGGGCAATTGAGGGATGCCCACTCCTATCCAGGTTTACCTAATTCCTACTCCCAAGCCCGGGAACTGTATTGTAGAAAGAACGTGTGCAGAAGGATGAAGATTAAAAATACAGTTCCACTACTTGTTAACTGGATATCCTTGAGAAAGCTACTCTCTCTGAACTTCAGTTTCCTTAGCTCTACACAGTGATGCTAAATTCTACAACACAGCATTATTAAATGAGGTAATAAAGTGACGTACTGAATGTAAAGGGAATGCATAGTGTCTGGTGTGCAGAGGTGTCCAAGATAGGTTTATGTTTCCCTTTGAGGCTCCATCCTCCAGCCAGGCTCATGGCTGCTCATCCCGGTTGCTGCTTTTCCCTTTGTCCATATGACCAAGCAGGCCCTCATTTCCACATCGTGAAATCTCCCTAACTTCTCCTATCTTCCCTTAAGTACTGTCTTCTTCATGAAGCTTTCTGTGATCCCTTAGCTGGAGTTAGAGTCTCCTTTCTGTGAACAATGTCACTCTCCACCCTCTATCACAGTCATCCATGTACGATATGGCTTAATCTTTCCCACTGAGCCCCATGCTAGAAATAATTAAAGGTAAAGGCATAGTCCAAGGCTCTGAGAAGCTCACTCACTGTCTAGTAGGAGAGAGAGACCCCCAAATGTCTACTGATACTGCCTTGTGACAAGAACCTTTCCAGAGTGCTGTGGAAGTGCAGATAAGGGAGCAGTTAATAGAACCAGGGGGAGTGTGGAGGGAAGGGGAGATCTTGAGAACTTCAGACAGGGGCAGTTGAACTGGCTCTTGAAGGGTGAGTGGAGAGTGTGGGGACTGGGGAAAGGGTCTTTCTGTCAGAGAGTGAGCACCCCGGGCACAGGCTCACCATCGTGAGAGCGTGGGGTTGGGTTGAGAAGCAGCAAGAGTCCTCTGTGGCTACGTTGTCCACGGGCAGCGAAGAGAAGTGAAGCTACAGGGGTCACAGTGTTTTCAGTTTTCAACAGAATCAGTTGTGTGACTACAGATCTAGCTTAAAAGCAATTTTGGAAAAAAAAATTTTTTTAATTGTTTCTCCATGATGTCCATCTGATCATCACTGAGACCTGACCATTCAACTACTTAATACCATCTCGGGCGGTATTAAGAGAAAGGGTCAAGTGTTGTCACCGATTATGTTCATTGCCAAATTGGAGGTTTAGTACTAGGTGTCACTGAAGACAGATTTTGACAAATCAGAGAACCATCAGAGGAGGCCGCCAGAATGTAAAGAGGCTCAATATTATGATGTTATGAGAAATGGGTATGGGGGATTTTGCAGGGGAAGAGCATGATTGCTCACTTCATATCCTTGGAGAGTGATTCGGGAAAGTGGACTTTATACTGTTTTGCTTTCAAAAGTGGTCCTAGGATTAATAAGCAGAAGTTATAGAGTGTCTGGAAGGAATTTCTAAGAACTGATCATTAGTTAATTGAATTTTCAAAACTGTAATGTCCACGGAGACTGGGTTGGACTCCTGATTCTGTCATTGGGTGACAGACTGGATCATCCTACTGACACCAAGCTCTTACGAGTCCAGAACTCATATTCAACATAGGTTTGATGCTAAATAAAGTGTATTATACTTGAAATCTATTAAAACAGATTATCTGTGCCAAACTATGCCAATTTAATATGCCCATGTGGCAGACGGTACAGAAAGATGAAAAGTTAGGTTTGATGCTAAATAAAGTGTATTATACTTGAAATCTATTAAAACAGATTATCTGTGCCAAACTATGCTAATTTAATATGCCCACGTGGCAGACAGTACAGAAAGATGAAAACTTTGATTCAAATTGTATCTTCATTTCTTACTGTGTGACTGAGCAAGTTATTCCTGAGCCCCTATTTGCATATTGATAAAGCAGGGATAATAGCAGTTATGTCACAGGGTTATTGGGAGGATCACATATGATGATGGATATAAATCCATACATATGCTGTTGTAACATACAAATACTGTTATTGAGGGTATTTTTTTCTTTTTCTGTAGTGTATCATACTGTGACTTGATGAAAGCATTGAGCATCCTACTGCAGAAATAAAATATAGTGACATCCCCTGAAAGTGGAGGCTTCCTTTTATCATTCAGGTCCATTCCTGAATGTTTTCTCAAGGAGTAATAAATGTCAGTTTATCCAGAATGACAAAAGAGTGATGGCAAATTTAAAATTGAAACTCACTCTCCACTATCTAGAACCATCTCCAGATTCCATCATACAGATGCAACTTTCTATGGTTATTTCTCCTTCATTTTCTATTAATATAGACACATATGCATGAAATACTTGACTCTGATAAGAAATATCTGGAATCATTTTGCTTATTAAGCAGTAATTTAAAAGTAACCATAGGCTTTCTAGTTTAGCTCCCTAATTTTGAAATAGAAAGCACGTCTGTGTGTATGTGTCTGTGTGTATACATACACATGTGCACTTGAGTACTTGCATATATACACAATAAATACAGGCTCAGATTATTAATTATTCTTTCTTGTGCTGAAAGATTCTGAATTTTTAATAATTGTTTCTATTAAGAAAATGTTGATTTTTCTTTCATAAATTTTAAATTGGTACCTCAAATGTTTAAAAGATGAACTTTTCGCATGTTTCCTGGTAATAAAGAGAGACATACTCCAAAATGATTAGGCTAAGAAGCTGACTGTTTAAGTGTTTGTTATTAGCATAATTGTTAGTATCATCATGTTGTAGTTTACTATGCTGTAACAATTCAACTTTAGATGTTAAGCTCTGGCTTGCCACTGAGTGAAAGAGTAAAAACAGAGATAGAGAAACAAATTTGCACAAATTTTATATATGTGCATTTTGTACACATGCTCCCAAATACACATATCTGTATGAGCTAAGCTTTACTGAGCTTTTATTGTGTGCCAGGCTCTGTGTTAATCCCTGTACGTGGATTATCTCATTTAATTCTCACAACAACCCCTATGAGGTAGCTTCTATTATTTGCTTCCTTTTTTGGATAAGCAAACTGAGACTTACAGAGGTTAGTTGTACAAAGCTTGTAAGTGGTGGAGACTGGATTTTAACCAAGCTGTCTGACTTCACAGCTGGGACTTTTAACTGCCACACTGCGCTGGCCCGGTGCTTGTGTAATCATGGACTCAGAATTGGAAAAGACGTCAGTCAATCCATGTAGCCTTCACATCAGTGCTGAAATCTGTCTTCATCTCAGGCAGATGGCCATTCAGCCTCTGCTTGAGTAACTCCAGTAATTGGAGTTTCATAACTTCACAAGACAGCCATTCCATTGTTGGACAGCTCCTACCAGCAGATACCTTATTCATCCGTTTATTGGAAACTTGTCTCTGTAATTTCAATGTATCGGTCCTAGTTCTGCCTTCTGGAGAAATACTGAATACCTCTCTACCCACTTCTCTCTGGCAGCCTTTCAAAATGCTGCGCTCCTCCGAGTCTTCTCTTTCTTCAGCAGTTCAGTGTGCGGTCTCCAGACCCCTCACCGTTACAATCTTTCTGACAGTCTAGCTTGATCAGTCAAGTTGCGGTACACAAAATTGGACACTGCGATGTGGCATTCAGTGCTATGGAAAAACTTGTGGGCTGAGCTGTAACACCTGGGTGAGGTGACAGCTCCAGTGCTTACTGTGTGACCTTGGGCAAGTGGTGCATAGCTGAGCCTCAGACCCTCGTCTGTAACACCGGCTGAACACTACCCTAGTAGACAGCAGTATTATGGGCGTCAGATAAGGCGGTGCTGGGGGAAGTGCTCCCCGCGTCACAGCTCCTGCCTCAGGCTTGTCACCTTCGCTCTCCGGGGTCTGCTTTTTCACGCTCTTCCACACCAGCGTAACTTGCTTCCTCACCTCCCTTTGTATCTTTGCTCGAAAGTCGTCTGCTAATTGAGGCCTTTCTTGACCACTGTATTTAAAATTGTCACAGTCCCTTACCTTCTCTCTCCGTCTTACACGCATTAGTTTTCTCAGCTGTGTTTATCACATTTTGACATACATATGTTTTATTTATTGATTTTATGGCTCCCCCCACTAGAATGTAAACAATGTGAGCTCAAGAATTCATATTTTTTTGTCACTGCTGTATTCTTTGGACATAGTAGGTGACCAAAAAATACTTGTTGAATAAATGAATAAATGACCATCATGTTTATGTTTCTGATGTGATCTGACCATCAAAAAGTGCAGTGAGATGCTTCCCAGTTTTTTTAACAGAAGAAAAGTACAGCTGGCAAATTTATGAATTGTTCTTTTGATACTTCAATTTCGTAAATTAATTGGTCAGTTCATTTCCTTGTGCTGCAAGGGTATTTCTGACAGAACAGTTATCTGAGCTGTACTTCTGGAGTGAAATATTAGAATTCTCAAATTAAAAAATATTGCTGAAAATGAAAAAATGTATCACTGGCTTCAGTTTCTAATGACTCAAGGTCACAGTTTAGTGGGTAAATTCATACAAATTTTTATTTTAAAGTAACAACAAATCATTGAATTTCCTGTTTATGTGCTCACTGTAGCTATTCCTCATCTTGATTTCTGATTGACCGTGTATGTTACAGCTGCAAGAGCTTTCTCTCTGAGTGATCACATCCCCAGCTAGTGTGCTGTTTCTGTATTTTATACGGTGCAACTGGTGGGTGAAGGGCCATTAACAGGGCAAGGGTGGCAGAAATGCAGATGTATTAGGCCCTACGAATAGGAGATGAAGTAGGGCCGGGACAGCTGGGATCTCAGCTGACTCCTGGCATAAACAGAGTCTAGGAAACATGTCACTTGCTTAGACAGAGTTCTCAGGGTTGGGTTAGGAAAACCTCATTCATCTACTTGAAGGAGATGGTGAGGTTAAGATTACCCAGGTGCAAGGACTGCCGACTTTCCAGACTGATTGCTGTCTTTTGTAGTTTAGTAACTTGCACATCGAGTCCTTAATGGACTAAAACAGCTGAAGTCAGCAGAACATCTGATTGTAAAGGTGATCTGTCTACCGGCAGGCTGAAGGGGGTGGAATTTCTTCACAGCAAAGAAGTGTCTTGGGATATAGGAGAAAAATAGAGATACACTTTCCTTACCCAGGAGAGTTGACTCTAGACCTATGAATTATTGACACATGCTTTTTTCCACGTCTCCCCAGATCTGATAATGCTGTCACCAGATAGTGCTATGTCAAACAGTTCTGAATTTACGTCTGCAGAATCATATTTGGCCAGAGTACCTGAAAAATCCCACAGCTGCTTATTTAAACTTATTTTTAATTTGCTCTGAAATGTATTTTAATCACAAAGGAGCTTTCAGCAGAATGCCATAAGTCTATCATTGCTAAATACCAAAGCGTTGCAAATGTACTTGGCATGGGAGAATAATGACCGAATGAATGAATGGTTTATTTACATTCTGTTTTAATTGGGAAGAGGCGGGTATGTTTTAAAAGAATCTGTATTTCTGGTAGATGTATGAAAATGTCTTTATGATTTTATAAAATATATTGGAATGAAACAAAATAATTTCACTAGGGACATCACGGATACAGGTCAGTGTAAACTTTAATTAATAACAGCAATCATGAGAGAAGCTTTTATTAAGTAAAAAATTACCCTTGTCTAGGGAAGTGAACATTTGGGCACAGAATTGACTAATTGTTTTTCTAGTTACACCAGAACTGCATTTGGATTCCAGCTTACTAATTGGGTGTCAAGGAAGACATTGATCAATGTAATGGTTAAACTAGTAAAATTGGGTAAGAGAGCACAAAATTAGGAATTATGTGGTTCCAAGCCTCATTTCTCCCCTCCAAATAAATAGTAGTGTAATAGCATAGCTGTAGTAGTGTTGACAGTAGTAGTAGTGAAGAAAATGACCCTTCTTGAGAGCTTACCATGTGCCAGGTACTGTCATACGTGCTTTTTAATTGTGATTTATTGTAGTTTTTAAAACAATCTTATGAGAATGTTACTAATGTATTTTTCATTTTATGGACGAAATGAGATGCAGAAATTAGTCTGTCATCAGCTGGCAAAAGGCAGAGCTGGATTCAGCCTGCAGGCCCTCTGTTCTGAAGTCTGGGCCTTAGTCCCTCTGCTACCCAGTTCAACTGAGAATATACCTACTTATCCAGACCCTCTTGGGGGTGTTGGTGGAGGAGTGAAGAAGGGGAAGATGACATAGCCCCTGATCTCCAAGGAACTTAATCCTACCAGAGAGAAAAGATACGAGCAGATGGTGAAGAGCCAGAATCAGCGGTTCAGGTGATGAGTACTCCACCAAGTGTTGAGAAAAGGGAAAATCACTGTGAGCTGAAATGGTTAGGGAAGGCTTCCTGGAAGAGGTGGACTTCGGCTTTTGCCTTAAGAGCTCAATAAGCTTTTTGCCATGACACACTGTATCCTTTAGTGTTCAAGTTCTTATAAGAATTTTATGAATGGCACCCTAACAAAATTCTAGCCTTGTTTACCTTTAAAAGAGTTTTTGGACACTTTAAAAAAATAGTTCAAATATGTATATACTTTTGATGTTGCAATTCATTTCTGAAAGTGGATATAATTTATTGCTTATCCCTTCTGAATTGTGGAAGCAGATAATATTAGCTTATTCACAGTGTTTCTAGACGTGGAAGAAACAGAGTTCGGAGAGGTGTTTAGGAAGAAGTGTTTAGGAAGAACTAGAAGATAGTATTCTGCTGCAAGAAAGCAGTGTTCTAAAAAGACGGCTTTTCACCTTTCATGGTCACACCCACAGATAATGCTTCCTTCCTTTAGCAGTTGGGTTGGCCTTGGCTATATTTATCTATGTGAATGCTTTATTCAGATCTCATCTTTGGGCCCTTGTTTTTAAATCACATATAAGATCATTCACTACAACAAATAAGACAACAAATAACAGTGTACTCAACTTCCAGCTTAAAAACCCAGATCTTTGTGAGGGAGAAGAAACCCTTCCTCTTTCTGATTTTACCCCCTCCTTCCCCTGCAGAAGTAATTATAGCACTAAATTTGGAATGTATCACCTCATGCATTTCTTTGTACTTTTCTACACATAGTTATATTGCTAAGCAATATATAATACTCTTTATATTACTTATATCAAATTATATGCATTTTTAATTCTTGCTTTTTTATCTTAACTATGAAATTAATTCCTTTTGATGTGAATAGGTCTAGTTCACTCATTTTTTATTGCTTAATAGTATTTGATTGCATAAATATACCACAATTTATTTAGCTGTTCTTCTATTAACAGATATTTAGATTATTTGTAATTTTTATTACAAACAAGTTGTGAACAGTTTTTTTTCTTGTTTTTCATATAATTTTTTATTGATGTTTTCATAGTTTATAACATTGTGAAATTTTGAGTTGTACATTTTTGTTTGTCCAGCACCGTATACATGTCTCCCTTCACCTCTTGTGCCCACCCCCCACCCCTGTTGCCCCTGGTAACTACAATACAGATTTCTCTGTCCGTGTGTTGGTTTATATCCCACATATGAGTGAGATCAAACAGTGTTTGTCTTTCTCTTTCTGGCTTATTTCGCTTAACATAATACCCTCCAGGCCCATCCATGTTGTTGCAAATGGGACAATTTTGTCTTTTTTTATGGCTGAGTAGTATTCCATTGTATATATATACCACATCTTCTTGATCCAGTCATCAGTCGAGGGACATTTAGGTTGCTTCCACTTCTTGGCTATAGTGAATAATGCTGCAGTGAACATAGGGGTGCATAAGACTCTTTGGATTGTTGATTTCAGGTTCATTGGGTAGATTCCCAGTAATGGGATAGCTGGATCATAGGGTATTTCTATTTTTAATTCTTTGAGGAATCTCCATACCGTTTTCCATAGAGGCTGCATCAGTTTGCATTCCCACCAGCTGTGTATGAGAGTTCCTGTTTCTCCACATCTTCTCCAACGTTTGTTGTTTTTTGTCTTGGTGATTATAGCCATTCTAATGGGCGTGAGGTGATATCTTAGTGTAGTTTTGATTTGCATTTCTCTGATGATTAGTGATGTTTAACATCTTTTCATGTGCCTATTGGCCACCTGTATATCTTCTTTGGAGAAGTGTCTGTTCATTTCCTCTGCCCATTTTTTGATGGGGTTGTTTGTTTTTTTGTTGTTCAGTTGTGTGAGTTCTTTATATATTATGGAGACTAACCCCTTGTCAGATATATGTTTTGCAAATATTTTCTCCCAGCTGGTGGGTTGTCTGTTCATCTTGATTCTGGTTTCATTTGTCTTGTAGAAGCTCTTTAATCTGATAAAGTCCCACTTGCTTATTTTTTCTTTGAACATGTCTTTTTACATATATATGTGACAGCCTTTCATATGTTTGCAGACCATTTTCTTACTTTTTCTGTGACTTGCTTGTTCATTTCTTTTGCCCATTTTTTTCCAATGGATCATCTTTTCTTTATTGATTTATAGACATTCTTTAGATGTTATAAATATTCACTCTTTATTGACTATATGTGTTGAAAATATCTTTGTCTAGGCTGTGGCTTACCTTTTTACCTTTTTGTGGTATCTCTTGATGAATAGACTTTTAAAATTTTAATGTAGTAAAATTTGTCATTTTTCCCCCCTTTGTCATTTATACCGTACGTGTCTAGTTTAAGAAGTCTTCCATATTGAGGAAATAAAATTTAATTTAAAAGTGCTCCTTAAAGCTAAAGATGAAAATATCAAGCATGACTGTTTTTTTAAAAATTGAGAGTCAGAATTGGCTCATATGCAGTTACCATATCTTTTGTCAGTACTAGTTTACTCCAAACAGAGCCCACTGTTGTAACATAACTACTGTATGTGTAAATTTTCTGTTCAAACTCAAGACTTTGTTTTATAAAATGAGAATTTAGGGAGGAGAAACCATGGATAAAACACCAGTATTCACAGAATTCTAATTATCAGTGTATTTATTAATGAAAAAATTTTCATTTACAATAAAGTGTTCATTCATACATATGCACATTCCTTCCTGTACAGAAAGCTCACGGTAACCATTAAGTGATTACGATGGGCCGTTGTGAACTGTAATGAAGGAAGAAGCAGAGGCTTTGGATACAGTTTCAGTGGAGTGACCCTGAGGTGTTTCATTCCTATGACTGTTCTCGTGGCCTTTGCAAGCTTCTCTACTTGCCATCTTTTTTGATAAGTTTGATCTTAGTTGCACAATGATTTAATGGCCTGGGTTCCACAGTCATGGTCAGGCCAGGCCAGATAGAGCTTCTCAGCCATTCAGCTTAGACAGCTGAACAGCCTTTGACAGCTTGGGTTGTCAATGTCCAGAATTCCTGAAATCTCCTTGTCTTTCCTGAAACCACTCAGAAATATAAAGACTTATATGGAGAGATCCCATAAAAACCACTGCTTTATCTCTTGATATCTCTTAATTTATCTGTCATCATGGTATCAATTATTTGTTTTATCTCCATTTTTATCATCAGCAGTTATAAATTGTAGCTACATTTTACTATGAAATGGTTGCAATTGTTGTAATGATTTACCATTAATAGTAAAAGTTAAATTACCACTGGATTTCAGAAGAGGATGAAGAACCCCAGTGAAGCCTTGAATAAAATTCTCAAGTGATATTTGCATGCTTTGTAGTAAGGCAGTGATGTAGTTGGATGTTGGCTTCAGGCATTCCAGGCATTCTCTTTCTTAGAGACCCATAAAGTTTGAGTTTAAGAGCTTTTGGGCAGGGAGGCTAGAGGTTAGGATGACCCCAAGGGTGTCATCCTTTGTACTCTGACTTTGATTAAATATCTTATCAGATTTGGTTATGCTTAATTTTTTACTGTTCTCTCCCCTGACCCCTCCATTATTATGAACTTTAGAGAAAGCAAGGAATACATGTAATTCATCTCTGTCTGCTCAGATTCTACCACAGTGTTGTATATACTCACAATATGTTTGTGGAACTGAATTGCTGTCACTGAGTTGCCGTACACCACACAGAATGGTTATTAGAAGGCTGACCACATGCTTATTAGTCTTTGTGGGTAAAATATAAGGTTCATGCCTTATAGAATGGCACATTGTTTGGACTTATGGTTAAGACCTAATCTTCAATCCATTTACTCTAGAAAATTCTATGAGAAGTATTATGAGGTTTATCTTGAATTAAGGTAACAGTTGATTCTGGGGATATAATCTACCACATGGTGATTGTAGGTAAAATTACTGTATTGTATATTTGAAAGTTGCTGAGAGACACATAGGAAACACTCATTAAATGTTGGCTATTATCAGTTCTTGGGATGGGAAGAGTAAAGCTCTACTAAAGTAGGTTTTTATGAAGTTGTGCTTTGTGGGATGCGACAGAATCACTCCTGTCATTCTCAGTCATTTAGTCAAATATGTATTGTTCAGATTCAAAGAGGAATTTGGACTTTTTCATGTAACAGAGTCCTAGATATAGCCTCAAGGTGGGTGGCTATCAGCAGACAAGGCCCCCACAGGAGGCTTGGCATGTGGGGATTTCAGAGGGTGGCCGCATGATATATAGGAAAGAGCATGTGCTTCATATCAGACTTGGGCTATAGGATTAAGGATGAGTTTTTAAAAATATCTCTGAATTTCAGGTTCTTAATCTGTTAAAATAGAAAAAAATATGATATGGTAGAGAGGAGTGGAAGGTAGAAATATTTACTTCACAAGGTTATTGTGAGATGAACAATGAAACTACCTAAAATATGAGTGCTTTGCATTGTTTTATTCTTGTTTTAGGGCTAAAAGTCATAACAGTTTTGGAATGGACCATTGCTTAGAGAAAGTAATTACAGTCTTTTGAAAGTGGTATTATTCCAGGCGCAGAATACGGCAGTGGTTGTCTAAGTGTAGTCCTCAGACCAGCAGCATCAGTTACCTGCGAACGTGTAAGAAATACAAATTATCAGGCCAATTCCAGACCTACTAAATCAGAAACTCTGGTGGTAGAGCCTGGGGCTCTGTGTTCAACAAGCCCTCCAGGTGATTCCAAGGCAGGTTCAAGTGTGAGAACCACTGAAGTAGGATACAGGCGGAGGAAGTACTAGTTCTGTTATTTTTTGGACTACATTGGGTTTTCTGCATTCGTGAAGAGCCACATTTTCATGGATTGCCTTTTCTTGGCTTTCGCTTCTCAGGTGTTCTTCCCACAGCAGCAGCCACATGTGGTCCAAGTGGGATGCAAGTGATTGACTTGTGTCTAACCGTTCCTCGTGTTCTTCCCTTAGAGGATTTGCCCTTGTTACTTACTGTTAGGTGGAGCAGCACTGGATCTGCTGGACTTCTGATGGTTTGTTCTCACGCATGCACAAGTTTTGAGGGAAACCATCAAAATTTTGAGGGAAATTTTGAAGGAACCCCTCTGAAGATGTCCAGAGCTCTTTCTTGGTAATGTTCTCTCCTCTGTGGTACTGTGTACTACGTGGTGTGCTGAGATTTCCAGGCTCTGTTTGGGTCCCCCTCCTCACACTGAGGCTGGGAACTGCCTTCAGGCAGGGAGCCAGCGCAGTGTGGGGCTCACCTTGTCTCCCCTTCTTTGGGGAATGCGAGTCTTGCACTGCTTTCTGCCCAATATTTGAAAACTGTTGTTTTACATTTTTTGTTTTGCTTTCTAGTTGTTTAAGGTGGAGTGTAAATCTGGTCCTTGTAAACTCCATCTTTGTTAGAAACCCACTACTTTATCGAGGTAAAATTTACATACAATGAAATGGAAAATATTAAGTGTACCATTGACGGCTCTGACAAGTTAACACACCTGTGTATCCTAGCCCCATGTAAAGATATAGAACATTACCATCACCCTAGAAAATCCCTTTATTCTTCTTCCTCATCTCTTAGATGAAACATTATTCTTATTTTTTCTACCATTGATTAGTTTGTTCTAGAACTTCATTTAAATGGAAACTTAGATTATGTACACTTTTGTGTGAGTCTTCATTGTTCACTCAGTGTAATGTTTTGAGATTCATCTGTTGTGTTGAGTGTATCAGTAGTTTATTCCTTTTTATTGCTGAGTAATATTTCATTGTATGGATATACCAAAATTTGTTAGTATTTCATTGTATGGATATACCAAAATTTGTTTATTCATTCTGTTATTGATGAATACATAGGCTATTTCCAGTTTTTGGCTACTATGAATAAAGTTGCTGTGAACATTCTTGTACAAGTCTTTTTGTGACATATTTTTATATCTCTTGGGTAAATAAATAAGAGTAGATTTCCTGGGCTATAGGGAGTTGTATGTTCAACTTTCTAAGAAACTGTGAAACCTTTTCCAAAAACGATTATGTCATTTTACATTCCCTCCAGCTGTGTATGAGAGTTCCAGTTGCTTCACGCATTTCTTTTTTAAAAGTTTATTTAATTTATTTATTCATTTATTTTTTTGTGAGGAAGATCAGCCCTGAACTAACATCCATGCCAATCCTCCTCTTTTTGCTGAGGAAGAGGGGCTCTGAGCTAACATCTATTGCCAATCCTCCTCCTTTTTTTCCCCAAAGCCCCAGCAGATAGTTGTATGTCATAGTTGCACATCCTTCTAGTTGCTATATGTGGGATGCTGCCTCAACATGGCCGGACAAGCGGTGCGTCAGTGCGCGCCCGGGATCCGAACCTTGGCCGCCAGTAGCGGAGTGCGGGCACTTAACCGCTAAACCACGGGGCCGGCCCCACGCATTTCTTAATTTTAGCTCTTTTTTGTGGGTGTAAAGTGCTGTCTCACTGTGATTTTAAAGTAATAATGTTGAATATCATTTCATGTGGATATGGACTATTTTTATAGCTTCTTTTATGACATATATTTATGTCTTTTGACCATTTTTTAGTTGAGTTGTGTGTCTTTTTTCTTAATGATTTGTAGAAGTGCTTCATATAATTATATCCAAGTCCTTTGTCAGATATATGTAGTGAATATTTCCTCCCAGTTTGTGGTTTTGCTTTTCATTTTCTTAATGATGTCTTTTGATGAGTAGCAGACTTAATTTTGATGAAGTTTAATTTATCAATATTTCTCTAATGTTTAGTGCTTTTTATGACTTCTCTAAATATTCTTTCCCATCCCCTAATTCATTCTGTTTTCTGCTAGTTTTAGTTTTTATACTTAGGTCTGTGATTCAACTAAATTTAATTTTTGTGTAAGATCTGAATAGATGGCAATGTTCATTTTTTCTGTATATTTAGCTAATTATTCTAGCACTGTATGTTGAAAAGATTTTACTTTGCCAAATGAAATGCCATGGTGCCTTTGTTGAAAATGAATTGATTGTAAAAGTGTGGATCTAGTTCTAAACTCTCTATTTTGTTCCATTGATCTGTTTGTCTGTCTTTATTCTAATAGCACATTGTCTTGATTGATTTGTCTGTATATTAAGTGTTGCAATTAGCAGTTTATTTCCAGCTTTGTTCTTTTTCAAGATTATTTTGGCTATTTTAGTTTTTTTTAATTTCAGAATAAAATTTAGAATTAATTTATCAAGTTCTACAATGAAGTTTATTGGAATTTTGATTAGGATTGCAAATATAGGTCAATTTGAGGAGAATTAAGATCTTAATAATATTAGGTCTTCCAATCCATGAACACTATGTCTCTCAATTTAGGTCTTTAATTTTATTGGACAGTGCTTTATAGTTTTCAAGGTAGAAGTCTTTCACAACTACTGTTACATTTATTTGTAATTGTTATTATATTTTTAAAATCTAACCTAAATGGATTTTGTATAGACGTATAATAGGCTTTTGCATATTGACCTCATGTCCTGAGACCTAGCTAAATTCACTCAGAAATTCTAGTAATTGTTTATTTGTTTTAAGATTCCTTAAGATTTTCTATAGACATCCATGCTGTATATTAATGAGGAGAATTTTACTTCTTTCTTTTCAATCTATATATCTTTTTATTTCTTTCTGTATTCTACCATCTGTCATCTCCAGTAAAGTATTTAATAGGAATGCAAAGAGTGGATATCCTTGTTGTGTTTCCAGTCTTAGGGGTAAAGCATTCAATATTTCATCATTATGTATAATGTTTCCTGTGTATTTTGTAGATCTTTTTCACAGTGAGTACTAAGTTCACTTCTGCTCTTTTTTTGTTTTTGTTTATTTATGAAGAGTTTTTCTTTATCATGAGTTTGAATTTTTAAAATGTTTCTTATGAAACTATTAAGATGATCATATATTGCTTTTTAAATAATTTATTCTGTTAATATGTTGAATTACAGCAATTGATTTTTGAATATTAAACCAATCTTGCATTCTTAGAAAAACTCTGTGATGATTATGATTATTCTTTTCATATATTGTTGGGTTTGATTTGCTGGTATTGTGTAAAGGATTTTTGAATTGGTGTTTATTATATATATTGGTTTGTCTTTTTTTTTTTTCTCTTGTAATATTTTTATAAATTTTGGTATCAGGATTATATCAATATATATATCAAGTTATAAAACTAATCGTGGTGTTTCCTCCTTCTTTGTTTTTCACAAAAAGAGTTTGTCGGATTTGTTCTGTCTTCCTTTCTTTATTTTTTGAAAGATTTTGTATAAACTTGGTACAATTTCTTCTTTCATTGTTTACTAGCATCCAGTAGTGAAACCATATGGGAATAGAATTTTTGAATGAGTGTGGTGAGGTTTTTAATGAACATTCAGTTTCTTTTGTAGGTATAGGGCTACTCAGAATTCTTTGTCTTCTTTTGTCAGTGTTGGTCAGTATATTTTTTTAAGAAATGTATTCATTTCATCATAAGTTCTCAAATTTATTAGCATAGATTGTTCACAATTTTAATTACTTATTTAATGGCTGGAGGATATATACTGAAATCCCTTCTGTTATTCCTGATCTTGGTCTGATTGGTGTTATTTTTCTTTTTTCTTGATAAGTCCTTCTAGACATTTATCAATTTTATTAATCTTTTTTTAATAAAGTAACTTTTGCGTTTTTAATTTTCTTTGTTGTTTGTTTCTCATTTAGTTGCAGTCTAATTATATCTTTAAAATATCCTTCCTTCTACTTTCTTTGGCTTTAATTTGCTATTCTTTCTCTAATTTTCTAAGGTGGAAATGTATGTCATTGAATTTAAACCTTTCTTCTTTTATAAAATAAGCATTTGAAACTGTAAATTTTTATTTATGAGCTATTTTAATTTTGCTTCCTTCAAAATTTGATATGTTGTGTTTTCATTATCATTCAGTTTGAAATATGCTCTAGTTACATTTATAATTGTTTCCCTTTTTTTTATTTAAAAATGTGTTATTTTCCAAATGTTTGAGGGGTAGTCTAGACATTTCTAATTATTTTTCTCATGGTTAGAGAACATATTGTGTAAGACTTCAGTCTTAAAATTTAATGAGAATTGTTTTGTCTCAGGATATGAGCTGTCTTGTGGAATGTCCCATGTGAACCTGGAAAGAGTATATATGCACCTGCATTTACAAGGTGTGATGTGTACAAATGCCAATCAGTTCAAAATGGTTGGTGGTATTTTTCAAATCTTTTATGTCATCAGCATTATTATTCAAAGTCTAGTTATTTTGTCTGTTACTGAAACAGTTGTGTTAAAATCTTCATATATGCCTGTGGATTTGTCTCTCTGTCCCTTAAGTTCTTTCAATTTTTGCATCATGAATTTGGAAGTTCTATTATTGGTATTGTGTGCATACATATTTAGGATTGTTAGTCTTCCTGATAAATTGACCTTTTTTTTATCATTATGAAATATTCCTCTGCATCTCTGGTAATATTTTCTTGTCATGAAGTGTCTTTTGTCTGCTATTACTATAGCCATTCCAGATTCCTTATGTTATTGTTTGCATCTTCAGTTACTTTCAACCCATCTTTTTCTGAAAATAGTTAATTACCTTAATCTACATTTGCAATTTAGCCTTTCATACACAAATCAAATAACTTAGGTAGAGCATCCAGATAAAAGTTGTCTTTTGAGATAAATTGCCAAATGTATGTGTAAATTAATGATTTTCTTTTTTTTTTTTACTCTATTTCAGTAAAATTTGTATGGAGGTAAAACCCAGTTCTTACAATTTTCTTATAGTAATTGAAGGATAAATAGATTTAGACACAGAAACCATGATGAATTAAAGATCTGAATTTCTTTTACAACATGAGCTATTTTGAGAAATTCCTATGGTTTTAAACCAATGACTATAATTGATTACCCTGGAGTAAAACTGGACCACTGATGCAGCTAAGGCTAGTTACTGTTGTTTGAGTATTCCATTTATGAGGTGAAATAGATTGATATTATTTTCAGTGAAAGACCTCTTTCATGGTCACAAGATAGCATGATAAAAAAGGTACTAGAGATTCTTAATAAACTGGCATTGCTGAAAAAAAAGGCTCCTATGCAGCTGCTGTTCTGCCTGTACTTTCCATGGGCACCAAGGTTCAGGCCTGGCCATGATGTCATCATGAGGCCAGTTCTTGGCTATGGGGAATTTGTTTGAGTTGGTAATCTCAAGTTGGTCAGATCTAAATTTTAAGAAGGAAGGCAAATTCTGATGGGTATAAGTAACAGGGAGTTTGGAAAGTTGTATTGTGGCCTGGGGAAAGTAGGTGACAATTGTTAGGCCACAGGGTTGCTGATGATTTTGACCTGGAGTGGTTCCTGTTACATAGGTGGAGGTAGGTATTGTATATATGTACCCACCATATACAATGGTGAGAGGAAAGCTGGGGACCAGTTCCTGCCTGGATGCCTTCACCTGGTGCCCAGGGACATGTGTCTTATGCTGTTTTTTGTTGCCCTAGAGGATACCATGCTGATCTTTTGGAATGGCCTATAGCTTCTTCTGGTATTCCTTAGTTGGTTAGGGGTTGTGGTGGTACTCAGTGGGGCAGAGGCTGGGTAGCATGGATCCTGTGAATTGACAGGTTCTTGGTGGAGAAGAGCACTGTGTTGATATAGGCTGCAACTTCTGTGATGTGAAAGTAGGTGAGTCTGTCTCTGTTGGATTTCGGAGGATACACAGCCTAGAACGAGGTTGAGAGTCTGGGCGGGAGCAGGTAGGAACGGACAGTTGACAAGAGAACTAGGGCACTTTTTCAGAGTTAAATTAGCCTTAAAATGTTTCTGTGGGGCTGCTTGTGCTTCCTTGAGTTCTATCTTAAGTGTACGCAGAAGTGAAGGCTAAAAAGGCATTAATTACATAATAGTAGTTAGAAAACAAATCTTGTCTCCTATTGTGTCATTTACAAAATGGGCCTCTTTGGACAGGGCCTTTTACCTTTTCCAGGGGCTCTGTGCTCACCGTCCCCCGCCTTGAGCCTCTGTGTTCCCTGAAGCTCAGGCCCTGGCTCCGCTGGTCCCCAGAAGCCAGCTGCTCCTCTCTCTGCTGGGACGGGCTGAACCTCTCTCAGTGGCCTCTTCTGGTTGTTTCTTTGGTTTCTGCCTTCATCCTATAGTCTTCCTCATTTTATGACACGTAACTTTTTCCATCTCCAAAGTGTAGCCTCATAAAGATTCCAAATTTGTGGAGTTTGTGGATTTGAGTTATGTAGATTATCAGACTTTTTTCTATACCCTATAAGAACAATATGTTTGTTTTTGTGATAAGAATTATGTTCATGTCAGTATGTGAAATACCAGTGTAACTAGGAAACACCTACAATTCTTCCAAATTATTTTTTAAGATACACGTTAATAGTAGATACCAGGTAGGTCCCCTTTCTTTCTGTAGATTTACATAGTGGAAGACGATTACTCTTTGTGCCATATATACAACTCTGCATTTTTGAATCAGCCAACTTTTTGGCTGACTTGTAAAATGTGTGTGATGCATTTTTCCCATGTGGAATTCTGCAGTATTCCTTGCCGGAATCCAGAGAAAATCTTTCCTATGACAAAAAAGGAAGCATCGAGGAATTAAAAGGTGAGGGGTGGGTATTTGTAAAAACAGAAAAGAGTGTTGAGACCCTATAGACAGTTAAAATCTATGGTTAGTTAACTCTTTCAACAAGGGGAAAATGGTAGATAGTTGGCCTGTTTTGGTGGAAATAAAACAGAAAGAAAAAAACCGCAAGCATCCTTTTATCTTTACTAGCCTCTTGTCATGCACAGGCTCTTTGCTGGGAATGCTTTTAAAGGCCCCCTAAATAATTAAAGTGGAGGGATTTGAAATCTTGAGTAACTCTTGATTCTTTTATGTAAAATTTCACATGACAATCTGCTGAGCACTTCACAGTACAGTATATGTTGAAACTATAACAGTAATTAGGGAATTTGTCAGCTGGATCTAATCCAGAAATTACACGTTAGACCTTGTCCAAACTTTACTGAAACTAATTATCTAAAAAGTCTTGTAACATCTTACTGTTCTGGCCTTGCCAGAGGTCTGCTGCGCAGGTAAAAGCTTTGATAAAAGCACATTCCACCGTCATGGTATGTGGGGACTTGCTCCTGTGCTCAGACGGTGTCTTAACATATTCGTCTCAGTAATTTAGGGAATGTTCAGCCACTGTTCTTCAGTTTCTTGCTTTACTGGGAAGACAAGTATTTATTATTGTAGAGTTCACATGAGGTAAAATCTGGCTTTCTCCCTTATAGCTTACCTCTGACCTGAACCTGTGTATGAACTAGATTTTATCTTTATTGTATTTTTTTTTACTCAAATGTTGAAAGTTTAAGGGTATGCTGTAGAAAGGCATAAGTTTAGAGGGAGTAGATTCATTGGAGGTAGTCAAGAAAGGATGCTTCACAGATTGAAAGAGAGACAGATGTGACCTTCAGTTTAACTAAAGTCTCCTCCTAATCCATTCTCCCTCCACTGCCATTCTCCCGAGCATGTAGTTGACAAAGACTTACTGATGGGGGCCAGGGTTAAGAGCTGGCCACACAGCCCTCTGTGACTGCCTGACCTATATTGATGTGTTCATTCCTTCCTTCACTCATTCACTCATTCAGGTATTTAGTAGAGTGCTTGCTGTGAGCCAGCTATCGCTCCTGGCACTAGGGATGCAGTGGCTGGTAACTTGCTGCTTGGTTGTATTGGAAAGTTTTTCTTCCCCACCTCCAGAATCCACTGTGTCCTTTGAATTAGTGGAAGGAACACCACACACATTTGAATGAAGGGGCGTGCATCTACTTGTGGGCATGGAAAGGTCTGAAGTCCACAGGCTTAGTGGATTTGGGAAAGCTGATCAGGAAGGGAGATTAGAGAACCTAGGAGACAGAATTCTCATTCTATTGACTGTGCTTCCTCAATTCTGAAAACACTTTGACAGTTTAAAATCTCTGACTGTGTTTAATGTGCAGTTATTTCATTCTTCTCCCCTCCCCCTCCTAAGCTGTGGTTGAGCTGATGGTGTGCTTCACAGTTGAGGATGTCTCAGAATTGAGCAGCTGAGCTCTGCAGGCTGGAGCTTCTTCTCACAACCGTGAAATGCGTGGTATAGAGCTCTGAGGCTTCATTCAAAACCCATCCATATTTTTCCTATAATTTCTCCTTTGAAAAATATAGAATAGGGAATATTTCTGTAGGATTAGTATTAAGACATTTTTCTCTCTTACATAGTATGTTTTATTAATGTTTGCTGTGGAAAACTGGGAAACTATAGAAAAGTATAAACAAAATGAAATCAGACTTTCTCAACTCATGGTCAATGTATTGTTTGTATTTTGTTGAGTAACTCTAGTCTATCTTCTTCCTTCCTTCTCCTCTCTTTCCCTCTATCTCTTCTTTCCCTCCTGCCTTCCCTCCCCCTTTCTGTCTCTATCAGTATATCAATCTATATATGGACTGTTTTTTTTTTTTTCAAATTTCAAATTTTACTGCATTTACTGTTTTATGTTTTACTCTGCAGTTAACATAGTCTGGGAAATATTTTCCCATTCTTTTAAATATTTTCAAAACCATTTTTAATTCAATTGTGTAATATGTCACAATTTAATTAATATATCTTTATTGTTAGATGTTCAAGCTGGTAAAGATTTTGTTTTTGTTTTTGTTTGTTTTGGTAATTATGAATAATTCTGTAAGATCATTTGTTGTTGTTAGTGCCATTGAGTTGATTCTGACTTCAGTCCACCTCATGGACAGCAGAGCAGAAGCCTGCCCGGGCTTTTTGCGCCATGCTCTCACCTTCTGGCGCTATATCAGACAATGCCCCATTGCTATTCAGAGGGTTTTCATGGCCAATTTTTTGGAAGTATGTGGCCAGGTCCTTCTTCCTAGTCTGTCTTGGTCTGGAAGTTCTGCTGAAACCTGTCCACCCTGGGTGACCCTGCTGGTATTTGAAATACCAGTGGCAGAGCTTTCAGCATCACAGCAACACACTTGCCACAGTATGACAACCCACAGATGGGTGGTGTGTTTCCCTGACCAGAAACAGACTCAGGCCATGGTGGTGAGAATGCCAAATCTTAACCACTAGACCACCAGTGGGCATTTATGGGCATAAATGTTTGTATGTAGCTATGATCATTTCTTTAAGATAAAATCTTAGAACTTGTATTTCTGGGCCGAAAGGGGGTAAATATTTTGATACATATTAGGAAAATATTCTCCTGACTGGTTATCTGGTTCAAACTTCCACCACTCTTGTATGGGAGTGATCTGGGATGCTTTACTTCATAGAATTTTCATCAGTGATCTTCGAGATGAACTAAATTGAGAATTTAGGATTATAATTCAAGACAGTTTTGACAGTTCAGAGAATTGGTTAGTTGATAGCAAATTAAAGTTCCACAGGAGAAAATGAGGATAAGAGAAATAGGGCAGATGAAAATTGTCAAAATACTGTTTGCAGAGTAGCTGTTTCTGCACACACTGCTTGAAGGAGAATCCAGGGGTCATAGGGAATGTCGCTAGATTTTTCTGTAGCCCTGTGGCAGCCTTTGCTATGGTCAGGTGTCTGTTCCCAAATGCAAAGAAAAAGAAAGCCCATTTGAACTAATGCTCTATTCTAAAAGGAAAGTTAAAATTTTATATTTTCAGCTATTAAGAATTCAGAGACACTAAATACCTTCTTGGGGAACATTAAATGTTCATTTTAATTATTTAGTATAATTATTTAAGGATAAATTAAATTAAAAAAAAAAGCTTGGTTCTGTTTGGTTGTAGGTTGTAGTTCTGTGTGTGTTTTGAGTATAATTTATACTGTAGAACTGTAGCCATTGTTTCTGTTCACTTGTGGTACAATTCTAGTTAATGTTTAGACAAGTGACCATGGGATAGTTATGATCCAGAAGAACTTTATAATTTGATCTTTTTTTCTGTTGACTGATATTCAGCATGGTTTTAAGACTATTAACAATCATATACAATGACTTAAAAATCAGAACATTTAATTAATCAGCTCACTTAATTCAATTAATTAAACATCTCTGCCAAATGACAGAGGCGTTTGCTGTGTTTTTACTATCCAGAGAACTTTGTCTTCTTGGGCTAATAAAGTGTTTTTCTTTTTTTTTAAACCTGGATTCCCACCATTCATAATTTAATGTCAGATCCTTTTCTAACCAAAATACTTTCAATGGGTTACTTATTATTTTTGTGTTGTTATTTTGGGTCAGCACTGTGGGCTTACTTCTTTAGGGCGAGTCGTCCACATCTCTGCTCTCTGCACACAGGGAGCTTTCCTGAGGCCCCGAGAGGCGGAGTCTGCTGCTCCCCATCGCTGGCACAGCAGATGGAGGGTGAACCGGCCAAGTGCAGTGGTCGCTGCGAAAGCTGAAATAAGTGGAGCTCTAGTTCCCATTAGTGTGTCTGTCCTGATGGGGTCTAGTCCTCGCTGTGTGCTACAGCTGTGAAAGGTTAACAAAATGCTAGCTATACTTTTGCTTTTGGAAATGTATTCTTTATAAATTTTTTCTGATTAGAATTTGATATATGTTTATTACAGAAAATTAGGAAAATTTAGAGTATAAATAAGAAAATAAAAATCACTAATAGTTCTACAGTAGAGATAAATCCTATTTACTTATATTTCCTATTTTTACATCATTGGGATCCTACTGTACATATAATTTCTTGTCCTCACGTTTTTTCCACACAGCATGTCGTTAACACTTCCCGTGCTAATAAATACATTTCGGAAAATCGAATTGTTAATGGATAAATAATATTCATTTGTACGGTTATGCCATTATTTACTTAACTATTTGATTGTTGGTCCCAGTTTTCAATGATAAAAAATCCTGTGATGAACATATTGTACACACATTTTTGTGTTTATCTCATTATAATAAAACAGCATTATACTAACTGTTAGATTGTATATCTTCAGTGTTAGATTACAGAATATCAAATAGGTACACATTGTTGTGGGTGGGAATAAATATGAAAGGATTTCATATGGTGGTCTATGAGCTGTTCTTTGAAGGGTGCTCAGCCAGGGCCTTGGCAGCAGCTGTAAGAGAGTGAGGGCCTCACAACTGGGGAAAATTCTTGAGCAGAGTTGTGAATGGGAATGTGCTTGGGCTGTATACCTGCTTGTGTGAGTGTGAGCAGACCATGGTGGAAGGACAGGCTTGAGAAATTGAAGGAAATAAAGTGTGAAATGTGGGGTTGAGAATTTGAAATTTTTTGTAGGATAAGTGTGGAAAGTTCAGAGGGAAGTTCAAAGTAGAAAAATTCAGCAACCAAAGGTCCTGAATTTTCTGGACCATTGTACTTTTAACTATTCATTAAAAACTTTTATGTAGCACATTTTATGTGCAAAGCTCCCCCTTGTGGAGGCCCATAAGGGGCTTATACTTCGGTGGGAGTGGTGATACTCAGCCAGCGAATGCAGTGGTCTGTCATGTTGTCCTCGTAAATGCATTCTTACTGTCAGATTGTGATGCAGTGTTGGTTTGGAAAAGTATGCTCGCGGTTGCAATTGGAAATCTTTGGAAATGCAGAATCAGAGCAGAGTCACAATTTAAATGATGCAAATATTCTAAAGATTGTTCTCATATAGATTGGAGTGGTCTGGTTAAAGGCAGGAATAGTAGGTAAAGGTCCATCGAGAAACACAGGGTTGTGGAGCAGTGACTCTGAGACTTAGCGGATGGGTTGGAGGAGAAGGGCTTAAATTTAAATAAATGATTTAATTTAGTAGTTCTGATTACAGAGTAGACTCTTTTCAAAATATAAAAGCCTCAGTCCTACCCCAGGTTTGCTGAATCAGAATTTTAGGGGGATGGGACCAGATATATACATGTATATATATGGAGAGATATATATGTATACAGACAGTTCCCAATTTATGATGGTTCAACTTACGACTTTTCCACTTTACGATGCTACGAAAGTGATATATATGCATTCATTAGAAACAGTACTTCGAATTTTGAATTTTGCTTTTCCCGGGTTAGGATAGGCTTATGATGTTCTCTCATGATCTGGGTAGCGGCAGTGAGCCGCAGCTCCCAGTCAGCCCCACGTTCTCGAGGGTGAATGACTGACACCCTGACAACCATGCTGGACCCAGACAACCACTGTGTTTTTCACTTTCAGTATAGTATTCAATAAATTACATGAGATATTCAACACTTTATTATAAAATTGGCTTTGTGTTAGGTGATTTTGCCCAACTCTGGGCTAATGTAAGTGTTCTGAGCACGTTTAAGGTAGGTTAAGTGTATTAAATGCATTTTTGACGTATGATGTTTTCAACTTGGGATGAGTTTATCTGGATGTAACCCCATCATAAGTTGGGGAAGATCTGTGTGTGTATATATATATATAATAAATATATAATAAGTATATATTTAATTATATATTATATATAATATAATAATATATCATATAATATTAAATATAATAAATATATATTTATTTGAAAAGCTCCCCCAGAGAGTCTGATGTGTGCCTCTGGTTAGAAATCATTAAATGAATTAATGTGTATTTTTTCCACCTCAAGAATTTGCCAAAATTGTCTGAACCTGCTGTTTTGAATCTTAATACTCTTAATATGTGTGAGTATGCATTTTTCTTCTGCATATTTTTTCATACTGTTTTCAGTTCCTGAAGAATTTTTTTTCTGTTGCTTGGTGTCACGTTATATAAACTTATTAATTAGTGTTACTCTGCAAAATCAATTTTGAGCAAATGAAATGTACTGCAACTGTAAGTTAAAAGGAATTTCTATAACTTTTTTTCTTACTAAATAATAGGGACAAAAGCCAGGATGGATGATCGAGCATGGTATTTGAGAACTTCAAAGCTGGCTCTGGCCTTGGCAATTATTCACTCAAAACCAGCAGACAAAAGCAGCAGAGACTATGCAGAGCACCTCTCGAGGGTGGTGTCTGGGCAAGAGTCGAAGTGGAGATCAAAGGTCGAAGCCTTGGAAGCTGAAGTTCTGCAATTACGTCAAAAACTTCTTCTGAGCAGGATTTACTCAGGATTGTTTAAGAGTGGTGAGTGTATGAAATTGCCTTTTGGTAATTATATCAATCTCTTTTATTTTGACTTCACAATTATTTAGAAATTATTTAGTTTCCTAAAACTAGACTTCTTCTTCTTGCCCTATAAACATTTTTTACTTCTTATCATTCATTAAAAGTTTATTGTCACTTTCTAATGAATGGGGCTACATTAGACATTGGGATGAAGTTGGATAATGAAAATAATCTAGATATGAAGGCAATAATGTTTTAAGCTTACTGGATAAATGAATTTTAAAATCTCATTGTTCAGCCTTATTATTTTACTATATATTTTATATTGCTTTTATATTAAATAATTCATCTAGCAGTCATATATCACTTACCAGCTATGAACCAGGCGTGCGGTGGGTGGCGAGGACCCCAAAACACATAAGAGGAGGTGCTGTCCTTGCCATTAATACCTACCATTCTATCAGGGAAAAGAGACCTATAAATAATTAACCCAGTTGTGATAAATGCTGTAACGGAGATATGGACAAAGTGCAGAGGAGGAAGCCATTCATTCTGCCTGGTTTCTGGAAAGGCTTCTCAGGTCTGGCCCTCAAAAGTCTGTACACTAGTAGTGAGATGGTCACAGAGCATGCAGCAAGAGGCAGGAGCATGAGCAAAGGCACAGCGATGGAGCCCTGCTGCTGTCCCATTCAGGATACTGCCAGCATTACATTTCAGAGGGACCAGAACACCGTAAGGTAGAGATGTGATGGGGCAGAAGGGAAGAGAGATGAGTTGGGATCAGGTTCAAAAGGGCCTTGAATTTCAGGCTAAGGACTGTTTTCCTGTATTCCCTATCAGTCAGTTGACCATACAATTTATGGTCTCCATGGGACCCTTACGAGAGTGAAGGAGGGGACCAGAATAGCTATACGAGGACAACGGGCAGAAGCCAGGACTCACTTGAGCAAACTGGAGCACGTGGTCACTGCGTTCATCAGGAGTCATGCAAGTTTTTTGACACAGAGGATGGATCCTCATATTGGGATTGGGAAATATAATTCTGGTGATTTTGTAAAAATGTAAATCAGATCATGTTACTCCTTTGCCAAAAACCTTTCCCTGGCTTCCAGTTATGCTTCACATTGGATTCAGACTTGTGATCATGGCCCATCATGCTGTGGGCAGTTGCCCCTCTCTGCACCTCTCCCACCTCGTCTCATACAACTTCTCCATTGTAAACGTGGCTCAGCCACCGTGAGCTTCCTTCCAACCCTGGAAGGCTCTTCTTGCCTCAGACCTTTGTTATGCTCTTCCCTTGACTCTCTTTGGGGCTGGCCTCTTCCCTTCCTAGAGGTCATATTCTAAATGACACCTCCTCATTGACCACTCTGTGTACAGAGCAACCCCTCCAGTTATTCTTTACCCGAACACCTGCTATAGATCATTTGTTAGTTTACTTGGTTGCTGCCTTATCTCCTGAAACAGAGTCTGAGCTCACTAAGGATTGCATCTTTGATTTGATCAGCACTCTCCACTCCATGCCCACCCCAAAGCCTGACGCACAGAAGGTACACCATAAATACCTGTCAAATGGAAGTGTAGCAGAGAAGTTATTTTGGCAATAACAGTGATTGGAGAAAAGAGACAAGTTAAAAGCGTTTGCCAAAGCCCATATGAAGAATGATGAGTTGAACTACATCGATGATAGTGAGAACTAAAAGGAGTCAGACATAAAGGAATGATTTCAGAGTACATAGTTCAGACATTTGTGAATGATTAAGGGAGATGGAGGTATTTACGATACTTGAGGTTTCCAATCCTAGTTTATTGCATTGATTGTGATGCTTTGAATCCAGATGGTGAACACAGAAATAAGTTTATAGGATAAAAGGTTGAGTCCAGGTTTGTCTGAGGGTAGGTTAATCCTTAAGCATACAGGGATTACCTAGAAGGAAGGTGGAAGTATGGTCCTAAAACTCAAAGGGAATGAGCAGGCTGAAAATATAGACCCAGGCTTAGGATTCGCTGGCATTTAAGTAGTAGTTGAAGTTGTAGCTCTAGAGGAGACACAGGGAGAATGGAGCTGGGGTGGGGCGGGCAGAGGAAAAGGAGCCACTGAAGAGAATGTGGCCGTCACAGGAGGAGCGTGCAGGTGTAGTGCACACACGACTGCTGTGGGTGAGGGGGTCACTGACTTTGGTTGTGGGGATGATCCTAATACCCAGATGTTACTAAACTTTTATTATTGTGTGAGCGAAAATAGTGTTAGATGATGTATAGCCACATTTTAGACTCTCTAGAGTTTTTCTAGGCAATGTTCTTTTTGAGTGTACCCGGTGAATGACAACATAATCAGTTTTCTTAATTTCTTTCTGGGCAGTTATGTGATTGATATAATGGCACACATTAAAAATTTCCAGTAATCTTAAATTGTGACCATCACAAACATCCGTGATAGATATCAAACTGTGGCTTACCATCAAGCGTCTGTTTATAACACTGGCACAGTAGTATGTATATTATTTGTTTGGAGCAAGAGTGTGCCTGACAGTGAGAGCAGAGGTGATAACTTGTTCTTAAGCTGAAAATTTTCACTTACAGTGCCTGTGAGAAAAATGTTCAAATATCATATAATTAAAATCAGTTTTACTCACAACAGGCGTTGTAGGTAAAGCATTTCGGTGCAGATGTTTGGAAGTAATCTGTCTCTCCATCTGTTAGCTTAAACTTGAAAAATGAGGAATAAATGAATAGATTCAGATAAATAGAGTCACTAATAAAGGGGAAAGAAAAAACCCTCAGCAAGGGGGGTATTAGATTGATAGGAAAATAAAGGAGGAACATAGCCATTATTTAAAGATGTATAATTTGAAAGATTGACATGCCTTGCTCTAAGAAAACTCCATACCTGAAAATCAAAACTATATTATAAATGTATTTATATTATTAAATATTTATTTCTGGAATTTTAGGGTTGCTTTACATGTGCAGCTGTTCTCGAGTATGAGACAGCAGGCACTCAATAAGTGTTGAATGGAATGCTTCCTGACAGATTGGGAGGCTGGGGAACATAATTTACAGCGTCAACTATCCATTGAAACAATTGAACAAACTAGAATTGAATAAAGCAGAGCTGAAATGGCAAAGTAAACACATAAGGAAGTGTGATATGGTTTATACAGTACTTAGGGAACTCAGCTATTTCTTTACTTTGAGTTATTTTTCTATGGCTAATTCTTCCAGAGAAATGTACTTCTTTATTGTGTTTGTTAAGGGACTAGACTGTACAGAGAAGGGATAAGTACTCCTGGGTAGTGGGAGGAAGGAAAGAAGGATGAGAAGGAGAGAGGGAGGACCAAAGAAGCCCAGATATCCAGTGACACATTTCTCAAAACCCTTTTGGTGATGTGTGGCAGACACGGTTCGTTGTCTAATCAATATCCAGCTTCCTTCTTCCTTACTAAAGCACTCTAATTTTGTTTTGACAGAAATGTGCTCATGCCCAGTGGGTTAATCCATGACAGGCTTAGAATTGTTCTAAGTTTGGGCAGGGGCCGAGGTAAAGTAAAAAGCAATTTTCTGAGCTTTTGATAAAGATTTGTCTCTTTGTATCAAGAGATTGAGGCTCATGAAAGAGAGCAATTAAAATAGTTTTTACCTTAACCACTTGTTTCCTGTATGAGACACTGCCACATGAAGATATGATGCCTGGAACTGTGGTAGCCATTTTGCAACTGTGAGGCACTTTTGAAAAATTAATGCCGGCAAGCTAAGGATGGTAAAGTAGTAAGATGAGAAGAACCTGGGGCCTTCTTGACATCTCTGAGCAGTCAAAAGCAACTCTAGGATTACTTTATTAGGTGTTTTTAAAAAGGTAAACAGTCGTTTAAGCCATTGTTATTCGTTTATTCTCTTCCTTGTATCTGAGTACATCCTAACTTAGGGGGGAAGGGGTGGGAATCATGAATAAATTAGAGTGCTGGTTTTTCTCCCAAGAATCTTCTTGATCCGCAGGAGAGAAAACGAGAGAGAAAAACCATGTTCTTTAATGTAGAACAGCTTCCTGTTAAAGATGGCCTCATAGTGTTGGCAAGGATTTCATCTAGGTCTGAGTAGGTGGGTAAGGGGGACCCAGAGCATAGAGACTGGCCAGGAAGATGTTAGTGGCTGTTCTTAAATGTTCACTCGAGATTGAAGGGGATGTGGTGACAGAAGCAGGGCCTTGTTAGTGGAAAAACAGTATAGAATTTCAATGAGTAAATTTAGGATTAAAATGTGAGTGTGTGTGTGTGGGGGGGGGGGCAGGCAAGGGGACTGTGAACAGTAGCTGTGATACTTGTACAGTAATTGGGCATTCACAGGAGGGATGTAGATGGGTGAAGTGTCAGGTGTATGCTTTTCTCCCTACAGTTTTACATACTCAGTGTCTTCATAGGTGATAGGCTGCTGGATGAGCAACTGCCTAGAGTGAAAAGAAAGTAAGAGCAAATCAAACCACATTAATTCATTAGTTTACATGTTTATTTAGTAAATGTTTGTTGAATACAGGGCTCACATGTAGAGTGCTTGGGGGTGGGTGGTGTGCGGAGCAGCACAAGTAGTTTAGATTGAACTTAGCTCTTGTAAGTTTTGGTCCCGGAAAACAAGCGACCCAAACAGATGTCTCTAGGAGCTTCCCTACCCTCCCAGCTGACAATGCCTAAATTTGTCCACCCCTTCCCATTGGTCCTCTTTGCTGCTTTCTACCCTGAGGATCAAATCCTCTGTGCCCCATTGCCGGCCCTGGACCCTGCTTCTCATCTTGTGTAAGTCTGGATTCAGGAAAAGACTTTTAGCTAGACTAGTGTTGATGAGGGGTCAGAACAGGGGCTGAAGAGTGTGTACCTCACAGATGCAGCGTGGACCTTGTCTTTGTTTTCTGACTGCTGCTTTCCTGGTCTGGGCCTCCTCGGCCTCTGTCCCATCTCCTGTTCTTCTCACCACATCCCAAACCACGTACCGAGGAGACATCACACATAATTGCCCTACAGTCACGTTTGTGGAGCTCAGCATTTATATGTTGGGATTCACTGTTTTATAGATGCTGAAAGAGCATGGAAAATGAGTGTATAAGCATGTCCTCCTTAGTTTTCACATAAGTTCCTATAATATAAATTGTCAAATATAATAATGATGGAAATTTCCATAAAATTGCAGTTGATTTAAAACATACATGCATAATGTACATAAACGTTAGAGAATGTGCCCTTAATTGAACATGAATTCTAATGAAAGGATCTAAAGTAACTTAAATTTATAATTATACACTACGCATGCTTTACTCATTATATAAAAATTGAATTAATCTTTTGATATTAGAGACCATCAACATAGAAAGAAATTGAAGTTAAGGTTTAAATTAAAGCTCAGAATATTAAATGGCTTTAATAGTGACAAGGCAGTAATTTAGAACTGTGAACATCTTAATTATCATAACGGCCGCTGGCTCTGGGAGGAGTGGTGTGTGGAGATAGGGCGTGAGAAGGACAAATCAAGTGCCAGTGCAGGTCCTGGGCCTGAAGGAAGCAAGGAGCTTCAGAGGCCAGGCGTAGGCGTGGGCAGCCGAGCGTTCTTCAGTGTGCAGTGTTGCAGATGGAAATCATCAGTCCTCCCAAATCGCTTCCGGGCTCTGAATCTCCTTGCGTGATACAGACATCTTTGCCTTGGCTGGGTTCCAGGCAGTGTCTTGGCTGTCCAGGTAATCCCCTGGTTAGGTTGACGCTACTGTTTGTGGATCTCTAGGTTCTCCCCACTCCTCTCCATTCCCAGTGCCACTTCCTTGGTCTTGCCTGATTTATCCCAATTAGATTCCATGTGTAGAGTTGTAGCCTTGCCGCTTTCAAATCTAGATTGCAGCCCGTCTCAAGTCTTCTTATTTACTTTAGGATAAATCCACAATCTCTAAAATGAGCTACAAGCTTTTCCACAGTGTGGCGTTTGCTTACCTCTCCAGCCCAACCTTTCACCACTATGTCCTTCATATTCTGCTTTGTGACACATGAAATTTCTTCACTTACTTGAATCCACCTTGTCTCTTTCAGCTCCTGGCTTTTACATGTATTGTTTCTCTCTGTGGGATATGTTCTCCCTCTCCCTTTTTTCTGGCTGTGCACTATTCTTTTGTTCTGATGGTAGTTTTAATATCCCTTCTGTCTTCACTGACTTCCTCTCTATGCTAGATTAGGTTCTCCTGCTGGGGTCCCCATACTATTACAATAGTTTAAGCAGCGTGTCTTCCGTAGGCCCTGAGCTCCTTGCTTGCAGGCATGAGTCTTCTCTCATCACTGCTGTGTCCTAGGGTTAGACAGTGCCTGGTATGGTGTGGGGTGGGGTGGGGAGGCTTGCTGAATGAGTAAGTTTAGACGTGGTTGGTGAGTGTTAATACCTGGAACAAAATGGCCTTGCCGATCTGTTTGTAGAGATCTACCAAATCCCTGCAGTGGTGGGAGCGAGGTCCAGAGAGCAAGATCCAGCATCCTAGGGAGGGGGACCCACTAAGGTAGGATGAATATCAGGGCTCTTACCTTTGAGGGAGTCATGTGTGCATACAGTGGCTTAATCAGACAGAATAAATGAGGAGTGGCAATGCGGGCTTCCCATCTATGGAACAAAAGCTAAAAATATTTAAAGTACTTTTGCATCCCTAGGTCTTTGCACAATGTGATTTTTTTTTTGGAATAGTCTAACTCGTAGCAAATTTTAATCTAGTTCTTAGGATTATATTTATTTTTTGCAGGTTTTGTCTGTCTTTTTTAAATGCCCTGCTGTTTATCTGTTTTTGAATTTTAAGATTCTGTTAGAAATCTGAAGGTACCATGAGGATTCCGGATTTAATATTTGCACCTAGACATCCTGAAATTTACTGTTTGGAATAAGTTCAATGTACAGTGAATAGAATCGAGGAGATAGCTCTATAGTTTAGACTGGGAAAATTAATGGAATAATATCAATTCCATTTTCAGAGCAGGAAGGAAATCAGATAAATAGGAGAAATGGGAGTAAGCTTGAGATTCTGCATTTCTGATAAGCTCCCAGGTGATGCTGATGCTGCTGATCTGAAGACCACAGTTTGAATAGCAAGGGACTGTGGACTATTTCTGGGGGGAGTTTGTAAGGGAATGAAAAAAGATAGGTTGGTAGTTGGGGAGGGTGCAAGGTGAGGGGAAAGTATTTTTGTTGTTAAGATGGGAAAGATGTCAGCATACTGGCACTTTGGCGGGAAGGAGTTAGCAGAGCGGCAAGTGGAAGATACGAAAGGAAGAGGATAAGAAAGGAATCACAGGTGGCTCGGGGCCTGAAACCTGAAGAAACACAGAGCACAGTGGAGAGACTGGCTCGGGACCTCAAGAAGGGGCCGCGTCTCCTCTCTGAGACTCTTCTGCAGGTGGGAGTAGGTGCCCCTTCATCTGTGTTTTTGCTGAGTTCATTTCTGGCAGCTCTTCAGGGAGCTGTTCTTTAAAGTGCGTTGTTTTCCCCTATTCCTCCTCCAGTGCCCCGTTATCCCAAATCTGTCTGTTGGTCCTGTTTCTTTTTTCAAACTGCCTTTGGATTTTCACTCTTGCATTTCTTTCTTTGCTGCTTCGGCTCTTGTCTAAGAAGTCGTCTCCACCTCTTGCCTTGGCTGTGGATAAAGAAATGAGGAAAGCAGAGTTAAGTGACTTGCCTAAGGTTAGATGGAGTGGGATTCCTGCAGAATCCCAGAACGATGCTGTTCTAGTACTTTAAGGTGTTTTCTTAAACCAGTGGGGCTCAAAGTGTGGTCCCCAGACCAGTTGCATCAGCGTCAGGTGGGAACTTGCCCCTTACTTAACTGAAGGAGCAACTCTCTGGCTGGGGCCCGGCAACCTGTGTCTTAACAAGCCCTCCAGGTGATTCTGATGAGAACAGAAGTTTGAGAACCACTGCTTTAAACAAATAAAAGTGAAATATATGTTCAGGGCGCATAAGACTGCTCCAGAACAGGGGTCAGTAGAAACCTGTTCATCCCTGTCCAAAGCATCTGAGTGTGATAACTCAGGAGGGATTTGTAGGCCAGCCTCTGAAAGATTTTTCAATACCAGCTGATAATATTTGGCCCCAGTCACCAAAGAATTGAGAAGATTTTCATTTAGAGCCTGATTGAGCTGAGGCAGGTGGTGGAAATTAGAGAAAATGAACAAACAAAAAATAGTAACATTAAAATGACCTTAACAACCATGTTTGATACTGTTCCATACTGTTCAATGAAATATATGTGTAAATATAACAGGACTCCAAGGACTGTGTAGTGTAGGTTCTTGTTCTAGGAGAACTTCTGTCTTCCCTCTTTATCCCCCTTCCCCTGTCTCCCTCCCTCCATCCTCACTTCCCTTGTCCCTTCCTAATAAGCACCCATATGAGCTGTCATAGAGGATTCTGAATGTATGCCATATTTTCTGGTATATAAGATGTGCAGGTGTATAAGACAGCCCCTCCCTCTTTTTGCAGGGGAAAACATCTTTTTTCTTATATCTGTCTCAAGTAATTGTAAGACATCTTGTAGGGGAAAATTTTTGGATAGGAAATTCAGTGTACTGTATACTAGAAATCAGTAGAAAACCTTAAATTTGAATTAAACTATACTATTATACCAATCCTCAATGAGTATATGAAGTAACGTAGATAAAAAGAAATATGCTGCTGTAAATGAATGCTAGCATATTGCAGGCAGTAAGACAAAACACATTTACTCATCAAGTTTCATGTTGTACACGTGGAACTATGAACGGTCATACTTGCATTACATTCTGGGTCATGCAGAGAGCTAAACTAACTGACCTTGATATAAAATGAATTTGAATGAATATCTGAATGAGATATGGAGACAAAGCACATGTATCACTAAAAGTGGTACAAAACCAGCAGCAGGGTACGGTGCTTGGGTGTGAATCCCTGCAGGGGGAGGTCCAGTGTGTGGGACCCACCTGGCTCTTCTGTGGGTTGTGTGGCAGCACTCATTACAAGGAGGGGCATTACACTTTGCCTCTACTGCAGGGATATGGTGGTCTTTTCAGTTGAAGCTCCCGTTTGTAAACATCATTTATGAATTTTTAAATTTAAATTGCTTGTACGCATTTCTTAGAGTTAGTGTGAAAATTAAATAGGTGGGAGAGGTCCTCCGCTGTGGGATATGTGTGCTGTGGAGGAGACGCCGAGGCTGTGGGCTCTCCCAGCCGTTGAGCGAATCCATTGCTTCACATCATCAATGTTTTATGGTAGGCGTGTGATAATTTTTCTTGTTTTTGGTCTCTCCCATTTCTCTTGAGTCAGAGAGAAATATTGCCGATGTGTCTTTAATACATTCAGACTGTCTGCCAAGTTTGTGCTTTGAAATAATCAGGACAAAGATTGCTTCCAGAGAAAGCTGGTTCTGATGGGTTCAGAGCCTCACTGTGAGTTCCTCGTTGCTCTTAATTAATAACTCACATGGAGAACAAGGACCAGGTTGCTTCTGTGCTCGTCTTCTGTGCTTGAGTCAGTGAATCGCACACACGGTACTTTTTCAAAGATGTTTCTGGGCTGGATATTTAAATTTTCATTTCTGATTAGGCTTGTCAATATTTGTAGTAGAAATAATTTTCATGAGCTAAGGTGGAATTTTCTATGTAAAATGTGATGTAGTACGTACAACACGGTAACATTCTACATCAGTTTGACAAATCATCAGTTGGCAGAAAAGTAACTGGTAAAAATTTAAATAAAGCTTCTGATCCTTCTATATACTTTTTCTTGTATTTGGAGTTTTTCTAATTTGTCAATAAAGCAGAATATGCAGAATTGAGTCATCTTTCCTCCCTTTTGTTGTTATTCTAATAACAGATACCTTTTCCACTGGAATTTAGTGTAATTTGTCCATTCTTTCTGTAAAATAATATTTTTGACAGAATGACTTTATTCTTTGATCCAGTTCATACGAAGTGGATGGCATTTTGCATATTTTAATACCTAATTTTGCTAATAAGTTGTGCCTTTAATAGCTCCAAAGTTATTTCTACCTGTGTATTTTATGAAGTGTTTATCCTCGTCCGATTGTTTTTTATCCTGTGAACCACAAGGCGTCTCATCAGATCTGTAGTTTCCGAGCAGGAGTCAGTCCAGAGTAGGCCAAGTCCATGCTGGCGGATGCTTCGTGCGGCTGCGCGGCTCTCTGACGTCTGACAGGGCGAGAGATGCGGCAGGATCTGGACCCGGAGAACTGTGGGCCTCAGTGATCTGTCCGTTTGCAGTCCCTCTGAAACTTCTCGTTAAAGAAGTGCTGTGTCCGTGCCCAGGCGTCTGTGATGGTGAACGCAGTGATGACAAACTTAGCTGCTCATTTACCTTTTTAACAGCAAATGCCATATGAATCTAGGCATTTTGTACCCACAGGTCTGTGTGAAAAAGAAAAGTACCATTAATCAGATTTGCAACTTAAATTTTTAAATTTATTTTTGTTTTTTAAATTACTTTCTGAAAGGCTTTGCCTCCTTTTTTTTTTTTCGTGAGGCAGATTTGCCCTTGAGCTAACATCCGTCGCCAATCCTCTTCTTTTTTGGTTGAGGAAGATTAGCCCTGAGCTAACACCTGTGCCAGTCTTCTTCTATTTTGTATTTGGGATGCCTCCACAGCATGGCTGATGAATGGAGTAGGTCCGTGCCCAGAATCTGAACCCCTGAACCCAGGCCGCCGAAGCGGAGCATGTACAACTTTAACCACTCGGCCACTGGGTGGGCCTCAGGCTTTGTCTCTTTAGTGTTGGGAGACATAAGGCAGAGTTCCAGGCAGTGGCTTTCAACTGTCTGTGCGTTGGAATCGCCTGGGAGCTGTTAAAAATCCCAATGCCTGGGTTGCATCCCAGACCAATTTCATCAATTACAGCATCTCTGGGGGTAGGACCAGGGCTTCAGTATTCTTTCACAGTCCCTAGCTTATTCTACAGTTACAGCCAAGATTGGGAAGCACTGGTTAAAGCAAACTTTTATTTTCTGTGTTCAACCCAAATTACCAGTGTTCATTATTAATCCCACCAATTTTAATCACCTTATTTTATTGGAGTATTCTCTGTAGTACCTGCAGTTATTTATGAAATAGAGTAGAACACGCTGATATTGGCCCTTCTGGGGGGACACATCTGACTGTAAATTAGTCTACAGTGATTTAGTTTAATTGTGAGGATTGGAAGCATGCATGACACTGGTGAGAGGGGAGGGTGGGTCTGTGGGCAGCTGGAGGAAGGCTGTGCAGTTGTGTCTGTGCACGTCTGAATGTGCTGGCAGCATGGCTGGGTTTGGAGTGGGGCCCTTGCTGGAGGTCTCAAGCTCTTTCCTGTGAATAGTGAGCAACTATAAAATGAAAACTGGCATTTTTTCCAGCCTCCTTTTTTTGTTCTGTAAGGGCAAATACTAGTAGTGGACAGCTTCTTCCAGCCTCCGAAAGCAATATCATAAGGCATATCATTTTTAAAATTAGGAACTGCTCATATTTCTGCTCTTCCTTCAGTATTATTTGTTTATTATAGTGTATAGCTATTGAACAGTTTGTGGTATGCTTCTAAAATGCATCTTCTTATGTTATGCTGTCATTGCTACACTGTTCAGGGTCCTTCAGTTAGTACTCAGCAGCCCATGATGAGTTAAAGTGTCTCTGTAGAGAGAAGCAGTATCACTCCTTCCTTCAACTTACATATTGCAGGTGACTTCCCATGTCTCCTGGCTATGAAATCCTACTGGCAATATTTTGGGATATTTCTGAGAAACCCATGTCGGTTGATGCAGAGACATTTTCTATTGTATGATTTATAACTAAATATTTATTAAGAGGGTACTTAATATATTTATTCACACAACTACATAGTGCTTTGGTTAAAATTACACTAAAAACGTCATGGCAGTATGGTCTTAATTCATGGATTGTGATTTTAATACTGTCAACAACTTAACCAAGAATTCTCAGCTATTAAAATTACTTAAATTATTAGAGTATTATCTTTTAGGTAGTTCTATAGTAAATGCTTTTTTCCCCAACTAACTAAAATTTTCTATATTTACTGGAAAGTAGTAGACACTCAGTTTTTATGGCATGAATGTTATGGATATGTGTTTACCAGAGGCATCTTGGACGTAAGTGGAAGTGGTGTAATTGTATCATCCATATGACAACACGTCTGAATCAGGAAAAGGGAAGTGCCTAGAGCACCATCCTTCATATAAAACATAAGGGGTGATCATCGTCAAGGTCTAGCACCCAGTAGGTGCTCAATGATTAATTTAAGAATGAACGTGCTTTAATGAATGAAGAAAGAACCAGCAAAGGAAGAGGAGATATTATTGATGGTGGGAAAGGTTGCTGAGGACAAATTCTGGAGGTAGAGTGCTTATTGGAAAGAGCATGGGTTTTGAAGTTAGATGAATCTCGGTTGAATCTCAGTTCTACCTAAATTCTTTTAGGCAAGTTACTTACCTCCCATGAGATTCACTTTCCTTCTCTGTAAAATGAGGATGATGATGAGGAGGATGATGGTGGGCAATGTGAGGTTTAATGGGGACTGCTTGTCACCAAGCTTCCTGACACACGGACAAAAAATAAATACTGGTTTCCTTCCTCCTTGGCCTTGATAGTCTGATGGGAATTGTCATTGATTCCTTAGCAGTGGAAGAACTTGTTTTTTTTTTCCTTTTTGACTTGAGAATTTTATCGTTTAATTCTGTCTTGCAAAGACCTGGATCTAGCTGTTTTAGCAAATTATACCAATGAGAAAGAAAAGAACAAAGGTTTAAGGGTGTGTGTGTTTTTTCTTTCCAGTAGTAAAACTGAATGATTGGCGTCGTCGTGGCATCCTGTGTTCCAGTCCAGTAGCAAAAAGGGAAGATCGTCAGTGTGCTGCAGGCCTAGCGGTCTGATTCTCTTGGGAGTAAACTGCTTAGAAAATTTTGTAGGAATTCAGGTCTTATCCTGTTTAATTATTTGGGGAGTTACATTAATGGAACTTGATTTTCCTTCTCTACCCTGTCTTTATATTGTTAAAAGACGTTCTAATTTGATTTCTGTTTTCTGGTTCTGATGTCTCAATCATATACTTTTCAATGTTCTTTTCCTTCCTCAATGAGCCCTGTGATTTCTCTCTCGTCTGTAAAACATCATTTCTCCTTGACTGTTTCAGGAACCCCCTATGGGTCATCTGACACCCTTTTTTGCCTCTGCAATTTTTCCTAAGACACAGTTAAGATCATGTTTTAAACAGTGGGTAGTTTTCCATTGTCTAGGAACGGATTACATTCAAGTCCCTTCCCACTGTGAACCCAGAATCTTTTTCAGCCCCACGTCCTACTCTCTACATGCTTCTGCATTCCCTCTGCTCCAGCTGTACCTCCTCTGAGCCGTTGCCCAGGCCCCTGCCTCTGTGCCTTTGTTCATGCTCCTTCCTGGTATGAAAGACCTCCCTCATGATAGCTCTGTGATCCCTTGACACTCATACTACATGAAATCTTTCTGGCTTTTCCCCAGTTTGAACTAATTCCTTTGTGTTCCTATAGCGTTTCACCTGCACCTCTGCATGACATGGATGCCTTCTTGCCTTATAGTAGAGTTCATTGTTGGCCTGCCTTTTCCTTAGTTCTTTGATGATCAGAGGCCATGCTTTATTTACCGTTTGAGTCCTCTGACCCCTTATTCTAGTGTCTTTACATTGTAGCTCCCAACATATAGTTGATGAATTAAATTGAATACAGTATAAGCTCTGTGAAATCTATTCTGGCGAGGCAGAATATACTTAGTTTGGTTTATTTTCTCCCTGAAAAATGTGTGTTAATTTTATTTTTTAATAGTAAGAGATTATGCTCCTCTTTTGGGCAAGTTTATTTAATTTCCTAGACAACCGATTTTTACATTGAGTGGTAGATGGATGAACTGTAATACTAAAGCTATGCTGTACTGCTTTATAACTTGGCCTTGCAAGCTATGAAAACCAGAACCCTTGAGGATGGACTTTATTTTCAGGAATATCACAAGAGTAAAAATCAGTGGAAATGAGATCTGTTTGGTTAGCAATAAGGTGTCTGCAGAAAATTGACTTTGAGCTCTCCATTTTACTACTCACAAGAATATATTTTGATCGTTATTGACAGTGTAATAATGGACTACTGAGTTCTCTCTGGCTATGCCTCTTTTTTCAGAATTAAGAATATTTTTGCTTTGTTTCCTTATACTAGAGAACAGAATCTACAGAATCAAGTATATGACTTTTGGCCATAGCCATATGTTCTTACAGAGTTGTCATTTGGGGCTTTACTGGCAGATAAACTTTACTTAAAAAAAAGAATGTTAGCTGTGGAAATGCGTATGTCTCTAGACTGTGGCATGTGAATGAGTCTTGTCTTCATAACAAGCCTATAATTAGTTCATATACTTAAGGCATATGATGAGCTATTATGTCATCCTTCAAATGCTTTATTTCATGGTGAAATGAAAGGCATCTAATTCCTAGATTCAAAATTGGCCAATTACAGTATTTTTCTATTTCTGGATTGTCTGTCTGTCTAGGAATGTTACTAATATTTTCAGATAGTCTTGTGAGTTTTTAAAGAAAAGAGTCATTTATGTGATTCCACAATGAAATAATCTTTTCACCTCTGAGCTTTTATAACACTTTCTTTGCAGTGCTGTTATAACATTCATTTAGCAGAAATTGTTGAGCACCCACCTTGTATCTGGCACCATGCTGAGTACTTGGGATACAGTGGTAAGACTGGTGTAGTGCCTTTTTTCTGGAGCTTACAGTCAAAGGCAGAAGATAGTTAACATATAATAACAGGTTCTATGGGAGCCCATTTCAGAGGAATCTGATCTGATCTAGAAAATAGAGCAAGCCATCCTGAGGAGGAACATTTAAATTAAAATCTGAAGATTGAATAGTAGTTAGTCATGGTAGGTGGGTTTGGAAGGGGTAGGAGAATGTTCTAGATAGAAAAAAAATAACACAGAGATGTGGAGGTAAATATAGCTAGAGGAGTGGTTTACAACCTTGGTTACACACTAGAATCACTTGAAGAGTTTGAACAAATTCAGTGCTTGGGCCCCACTCTGAGAGAGACTGTTAGATACTTGGAAAACCATTGTTGAGGTAATTTCAGCAGGTGACACAATGCGATTTGTGATTGAGAAGATTACTGAGCTTCAGTGTGAGACAGATTGGACAGGGATGAGGCTGGTTGTGCAGAGACCAGTTAAGTGGTGTTGCAGCGAACTGGGCAAGATAGGGGAATAGCTTGGATAAGGCTGGTGTCAGTTGGGATGAAGAACAATGGTGAGAGTAAAAGTTGGTGTCAGTCTGTTCAGGCTGCTATAACAAAAATACCATAGACTGGGTAGCTCATAGGAGAGATTTATTTCTCACAGTTTTGGAGGCTAGGAAGTCCCAGATCAAGGCGCCGACAGATTTGGTGTCTGGTGTGGGCTTGCTTCCTGGTTCATAGATGGCGCCTTCTGGCTGTGTCCTCACATGGTGAAGGGGGTGAGGGATCTTTCTGTGACCTCTTTGTAAGGGCACTGATCCCATTCATCAGGGCTCTACCCTCATGACTAATCACCTCCCAGAAGTCCACTCATCACCTTGGGGGTTAGGATTTCAACATACGAATCTTGAGGAGACACAAACATTCAAACCATAGCAGTCAGCAAAAGCAAAAGAGAAAAAAGACCAATTAGTTAAAAGAAAATCCTAAGTTAGTATCACATAACCAAGTGAAGACAATATTTTGAGAATGAGGAAATGCATGAGATGAGAGGTCAAGCAAGGTAGAAACTGATGACTGTTTATTCAAGTGACCCAGGAGGTCATGTGTTCTTCAGCCACTTTGCTGAGAGAAGTAGAATATATGTGGAAGACCCATGCACATGCCATAGGCAGTGAGTTTCACTACTGTCAGTGGAAAGGTAACTGTGAGCGTGTGGTTAGGAAACGTTTAAGGGAAGAGATTGCATGTGAGTGAGGCTTGAAGGACTTCAGTAGCAGGGGTATGCACAACCAGGAAGGGAAGAGCATCCTGAGGTTTGGGTGTAGTCTGTTCAGGGCCAAAAGGTACGATTGTTCTTATGAAGTTTAGGCTTTATTTTTCAGTAATGAGGAGACATCAAAAGGTTATGGACTAGGACTGGTGTTAATCCAGCAGCAGTGCGTTGCATGTAAGAGAGGGGAAGAAACTGAGGGCAGGAATGCCTGGTAGGAGAAAATGGCAGTGTTCCAAGCATGAAATGAGAAGAGCATGGACTAGCATGCTGGCGGGGGGAATGAAAAGGTTCCAAAGTGGTGCATGTTGAAACAAAAATAATGCAGCTGGTTGAATAACTGACTAGCTGCAGGGAGAGAAGAAAAAGAGAGTGCTCAAAGGGGATTCAAGATTTTGAAAATTGGTGGTTTGAAGAAAGAACTTTTTATTTAACAGTGATAACAGTGATGCATATGTATTCTATTTAATGATTTAGTTGATTATGAGGTCAAAAAATATTTCGCATTTTGAGAGGGAAAAGGAATATGTATTTAATGAACCAACATTTTAAAATTTCTTTTTGCTGCCTGCAAGATCCATTGTTAGACCCCTCTTGGAGTGACATCTCCATATGAAAGGGAGAGAGGGGATCTCTAGGATGTGAGCCCTGCAGGGTCAGTGAGGGTTCTGGAGCAGAGTCCCCCAACCTGGGTCAACAGAATTTATGGGGACTCCCAGCACCTGGGGGATGATAGGTAAATGCATCAAGGCTCTGGAAGGCACTGGGAGGATGACTGGTGTGTTTTAAGGCTCGTAGTATACTCTTCAGCGCTTGGGACAAACATTATCTTTAGTCACCAGAACTGAAGATTAAAGGGGATTTTATGAATGTTTTGTGTATTTTAGGACTACGAGATTATTTCCTTGGAGAAGCTTGAGTTATTTGAAGGTATATGTTCAGCAGTTACCTGGGGACAGACTGAATTGTTATTGATTCTGAAATAAATAAGAAGGGGGCATTGGAAGGTAGTATTGCCCTCTGAGGGCATAAATAAAATTATATTTTAAGTGGTACTAGTAAAATAACTGTGATTGCCTGAATTTTGTGTTTTCTTTTTCTTTGTTTCATAGAAGGCAATTTCTTTAGTATCTGTGATTGTCAGGTTTTAGGAAAAAAAAATTGATTCTAGTCTTGCACAGTAATTTTTGGATGGCTTTTTAACAAAACCTAGATTTCATGGACTGGTTTTGATATGTCAGATGTAAAAAAGTAAAATAAAATCTGAAACCGGAACCGATAGCCACGAGCCTATGTAAGGCAGGCTTTGAGCAATGTTCTAGTCAGAGGGAGGCCTTGTCCCTGCAGACGCAGCTCAGACCTGGGTCATCCCTGTAGCAGTTTCCTGATGGAGATCTCTGTCTTTTGGATCTGGACAGATGTACATCAGTTGGACAAAAATGTGCTTGGCTCTGTATCAGGCAATTCAGCGGCCACATGGAGGCAAAGCTGCAATTGTAGATTTGCAAGTTGCAAGGTGCCTAAGAAGATGGATATAATTTAGAGAGTGGAATTAAAAGTGAAAAAACTGGAAGGTGAAGTAAAATGAGAGACTTCTTGTGCTTGTTCAGGTGTGATGCAGTAAACAGACAATTTAGGCTAAGGTTTATAGGTCAGAGGGTTATGGGCAACTGAAGGTTAGTTTAAAAAAAACCCACGTATCTTTTTCAATACAATGCTGAGGATCTTCTAAAATTGCCCAAATAAACAACAAGTACTTAAATGTATGATATTTGCTCAGTACCATGCTTGACTTGCAAGGTTGGAAAAGAAGAAAAAGTATACTTACTGCCCGTGATGAGTTTATGGTCTGGTTAGAGAGGCAAGCTCTCCTGAGACAGACACATGGAAAGATACGACACATGATGTATATAGTTTTGTTTTGGGTTCTATTTATACATAGTCGTTCATTCATTGATTAGTTGATTCATTTCTTCAACAAAAACTATGATTTTTGGAGGTCCAGTGGTGAAAAGACAGAAGAAGTAGAATCTATATTCCCATGGAGGAGACAGACAGTAACGTGTAAACTGATAAACAAGAACAATTCTGAGAGTTAAAAGCCGTGAAGAAAATAAAGTAGGTTGAAGTGATGGAGTGCCTGGGGTAGGGCAGGGCTGCCGACTTAGGGTGGTCAGTGAGACCTGCTCGAGAAGGAGACGTCTGAGCCGACTCCTGAAGGAGCAGGGTTATCCCCGTGTCCCTGAGGCAGGCGCTAGCTTGCACGTTCAGTGAGCAGAAGCCGGCCAATGGCTGCGGAGCAGAGTGCGGGAGGAATAGAGGGCAGGAGATGAGGCTAGAGGGAGGGCAGGAGACGGGCTAGAGGGAGGGCAGGAGACGGGGCTAGAGGGAGGGCAGGAGACGGGGCTCGAGGGAGGGCAGGAGACGAGGCTCGAGGGAGGGCAGGAGACGGGGCTCGAGGGAGGGCAGGAGACGGGGCTCGAGGGAGGGCAGGAGACGGGGCTCGAGGGAGGGCAGGAGACGGGGCTCGAGGGAGGGCAGGAGACGGGGCTCGAGGGAGGGCAGGAGCACAGAGTATGTAGGGCTGGTTCCCGGGGGTCGGACAGTAAATACAATGGGAATCCTTTGGTGAGTTAAGCAGGAGTTTTAAGCTTCTTGCTCTGGCTGCTGCGCGGAGAATGTAAGTGGGAGTAGAAGGAAGACTGCTGGGGAGGAGTCCAAGGCTGTGGTCCACGAGGGAAGTGATACTGGTTTAGGATAAGGTGGGAAGGAGACCGCTGGAATATATAAGGCTCTACTTTTGCAAAATAGAAAGTAAAGTGGCAAAGGTGAACCCTTGAAAAGAGAGTGAAATTCCAGCTGAACTTTGAAAGATTCAACAAGAATTAAATGTGAACATGTAGAGAGGAAATAGAAAGATATTTTTGGGAGGTTTGAAGGTGGGAGTGGAGATGGCATGAATGGGGCACAGCCAACTTCACTGCTATCCAAAGTAAGCAGAACAAACATAAATTAATCTAAGGTGGTGGTTCTCGTGCTGGAATCACCTGGAGAGCCTCAACAATATTGATATCCGGGTTCCACCGCCGAGACTCTGTTATACTTGGCATGGGGTATGGTCTGGTATTGGAGTTCTAAAAAGTTCCCACAGTCACTGTAATGTGGGGGTAAGGTTGAAAACCACCAGTGTAAGATCTTTCGGTATAAGTTCTTACAACTAGGAGACTTCCACCCAGCAAGAAACAAATGAAGCAGGCTGAGTGCATGAGTTTGGGGGTAGAGCAAAGCAGTGATTTTGAGACTTGCTCAATTATGAGACTCCCTGAGATGTTTGTTTAAAATACAAGTTCCTGGAACCCCCCTGGAAACGACTCCCTGTGCCTAGAAGAACGTAATTTTAGTGTGTTCCCTATGGTGATGTAGGTTGGGGATCATTGCACTGGCTAGAAGATCTCAGTGCTTCTGACTCTTGATAAAGGAAATGAAGTGGACACATCAGTGGAAATGAATGTCAGCCTCAGTTGTCTGGTGGGGGTGGCGTGTGGGCCAGCTTAACAGTGACATCTCAGTGTATAGATGTGATCAATTGGAACCCTGTGGTCAAGAGCTGAAGTCAAAGCAGTGGCTTCAATGGCTTAGTGGAAAACAAATTCAAACAAATTCTTTTGGAAAGAGGCTTGGTCTGGGAGAGACTGGAGATCTGAGGGATCTCAGCGGGAAAAGTGATTGGAGCTGGATTGTAGAGAGCTGTGTGGTTTGGCATTCACAACATACAACATATGTGTATCACTGACTTCAGTAATTTTATTGTTTTTTCCAGTTCCACATGGTGTTCACAACATCCACACACAGATGAGTGGAAGTTATGCAGGTGGATTCACTGGTTCACCTGGTAGAGGGTCACGTTTTCATGGGTTTGATGTTATTCTGTAGGCTGTGATGTTGGCATTACAGTGAGTGTCCACCTTTTCTCAACCTGATACTTCCTGTTGGTTAGGAAATGAAATTATGACTATGCTTTTTACCTATACTGCACATCTTTGCCCCCTAAATGACTGAATCTGAAGAGATATTGCTTCTTCTTAGAAGCTCCTAATTTTGTCCCAGTAACTCTTTTACTTTGGAGAAATTTCTTTTGTTCATTTATTCAGCTCCTTTCTATTCTGTAGCTGTTGAGTACAGTGTGAAAGATACAAAGATAAGGTCTAAGCCCTGCCCATGGGATCATACAGTCTATGGGGAGCAAGATCACACCCCTAATTATACCCAATGAGACTCTGTGGACCAGAGAAAGATAGTGATGTTCAGAGGAGAGAAAGAGTGATTATTTTGCCTTAGAGAACAGGACTTGTAAAAGTCTTTTTGGAGGAAGTTGCTGACCTTGAGGCTGGGTAGATTTAGAAAGCTATGGATACCAGGGTATTGCAGGCAGGACGGAACATGTAAAGTACAGACCAAGAGTCTACTGGCAAATGGTTTAATTTGACTGTGGCATACAGAGCTGAATGTGTGTTCTGGAAAAATAAGATGAAAAACCAGGTTGGAGCCTATAAGGAGTGTGACCGCCAGAGGAAAACATGGTTTATTCTGGAGGCAGCAAGGAGCCTTTGGAGATTTTCCAGCAGGAAAATAGAAGGGAAACTAACCTTGATTGGGTGTGTGCTATGCATCTGCCAATCATTATGCTTTCTGAAAGTGATTCCTGTAGGTGATCTGAGGGGTAAGGTTATTTAGGCAGAGTACGTGGCAGCCGTGTTTAGAATTGTTTGGAAGAGGGAGGAGATTGGAGACGGGAAAATCACTGTCATAGCTCAAATCTCACATGCAGTTATTTAGGCATGGAAAAAAGAGGAGATATAAAACAGGGTTTTATTTATTGAGTAAATATTTCTTGAGCTCTTATTGGATATTCCAGGCTCTGGGATATGGCAGTAAACCAGTTCTAGACCGTCATGGACTGCATGTTCTTGTGGGTGAGACAGATTATACCAGCAGGAAATGACCAGGCAGTGACAAGTGAGAATTAGAGAATTAAAACAGGAAGATGCAACAGAGACTGATCTGGTGGCTTCTTTAGATTGGGCGGTCAGGGAAGGCCTCTCTGAAGAAGTGACATTTAAACAGACACTTGAATGATAACTAGGGACCAGCCTTGAGAAAGTTGGGATTGGCAGCAGGGAGAACATCCCAGGCAGAGGGAACATTTAATACAAAGGCCCTAAAACGAGAACAAACTTACTGAATCCAAGGAACAGAAGGATGAGGCAGGACCAATATCATTTGTCACTGGAATGTATATGGGGGCCAAGAAGAAGTCAGAGTGGACTCTTGGGTTTCAAATGTTGGAGACAGAGGGTGGTAGTACTGTTATCAGGAAGTTGGACCAAGTGTAAGTGAAGGATGTGATTTCCTTTGGCCACGTGTGGATTAAAGTGCTGAGATCAAGTCATGTTGAGATACCTAGGGACTTGAGCTTGGGAGAGGAGGTGGGATTGGAGATAGAAATTTGAGAATTATCTGCCTAAAGAAATTCCTTGAGGCTGTAGGAAAGGTGGGGACATCCAGGAAGTTGAGACAGGAGGCGAGAGCCCAAGGCGCGGTGATGAAGAAGGTTTAAATTGGCAAACTGGAGGATGGCTTGGGAGAGAGAGATGGGGATAAGCAGGAAAGTGCAGAGTTGGAGCTCCTGAAGGCGGGAGGAACTGCACTGTCGAGTAATCCTGAACCAAACTGACGCACAAATACACTGTTTTGTTTTGTGAACTTCATGCAGTGAAGACAATTCAGCTAAGAGAAGTCATTCCATTAGCTTCTAATTTCATGCATTTGATGATGTTGCCTCTCAGTGTATTCCAAGTTAGAATTGTGATGCAGGCTGCTCGAGAGGGATTAAACAAAACTGCAACCTTTAATTTATCAACATTTCTCAAATATGCTTTGCAGTATGCTAAAATATATCCTTCCAGAGGCAGAAGACAAACAGTTGCTTTAAAGTGAAACACTCATTTCAGGTGAATTGTGAAGTACTTTAAAATAGCGTTTCCTGTTTGACCACCAGGTGGCGTAAACATTAGTTTTAAATTGTTCAATGCGTCAGTACATGTGAGTGAGTATTATTAATGCTAAGAAATCATAGCTGATAGTAACAAATTATATGTGCCTGTGATGACATTTCGGTGCGTTTGAAGAAATGCTATTTGATTTCACTTTTTGTTTATATATATATTCAACAGGTATTCAAGCCACCAACTTTGTAGGAGGGCAGGTATCAGGCAACAAAAGACTCAAAACCTCTGTCTGCCCTCAGGAATCTCTCCCTTCCAATGAGGAGTCACCCATACATTGAAACCAGATTGATGAGTACAGTAATAGAAGTGTGTGTAAGGTACAAGATAGCCCGGACAGGGAGTGATTTCCTCCGCTCTGGGCAGAGCAGGGAAGGTTCACAGAGGATTTGAAGCAGGGTTTGAAGAATTAGTTCGTCTCTGGGTTATGGTATAAGAGCACACCAGACAGCGGGAGCAACTTGTGCAGATGCATGTTTGTGTGAATTAGCATGGAATGTTTTGGTAAAGTGTAAAAGTTTAATATTGCTTAAGCGTAAATAAAAGTGAGGATGGAAGTAAGGCTGGGAAAGTAGGCAGGGGCCACAGCAAAAGGGTGTGTGGGCCAAGCTGAGGATCTTGGAGTACTCTATCTTGTAAGGGAAGGGAAGCCTTTGGAAGGTTTTAGGGACAGTAATCCTATGATCAAACTAGTACAGGCATACCTCAGTGATATTGTGGGTTCAATTCCAGACCACTGCAATAAAGTGAATATTTCAATAAAGCGAGTCACATGAATTTTTGGTTTCCCAGTGCATACAAAAGTTATATTTATACTATACTGAAGTCTTTTAAGTGTGCAATAGCGTTATGTCCAAAAAAAATGTACATACCTTCATTAAAAAATACTTTATTGCTAAAAAATGGTAACCATCATCTGAGCCTTCAGCAAGTCATAATCTTTTTGCTAGTGGAGGGTCTTGTAAAAAATGCAATGTCTGCAAAGCACAATAAAGCAAAGTGCAGTAAAACGAGGTATGCCTGTATTTTTGTATTTTAGCAGGGTGACTCTCGGGCCAGTTCAGAATGTGACCTAGAAGAGGGCAGGACTAGAGGCAGGTAGATCAGTTAGGTGAGGGTATTGCAGTCATCATTGCAGGAGATGGTGATCGTGTGAACTACAGTGGTGGAAGGGACTAGGGAAGGACAGATTCAGACGTGTTCTGATGGTTAATTTTATGTGTCAGCTTGACTGGGTCATCTAGTGCCCAGATATTTGGTCAAATATTATTCTGGATGGGTCTATAAGGGTGTTTTTGGATGAGATTAACATTTGAATAGATTGAGTAAGCAGATTGCCCTTCCTAATGTGGATGGGCCTCATCTAGTCAGTTAACTGCTGAATAGGACAAAAAGGCTGAGTAGAGAGAATTCCTTCTGCCTGACCACTTTTGAGCTGGGACATTGGTCCTTTCCTGCCTTTAGACTCAAACTGAAACAGTGGCTCTTCTTGGGGCTTAATGTCACGAATTTTTTTTTTTTTTTTTCCTGTGTGAGGAATATCAGCCCTGAGCTAACATCCATGCTAATCCTCCTCTTTTTGCTGAGGAAGACCGGCTCTGAGCTAACATCTATTGCCAATCCTCCTCCTCTTTTTCCCCAAAGCCCCAGTAGCTAGTTGTATGTCGTAGTTGCACATCCTTCTAGTTGCTGTATGTGGGACGTGGCCTCAGCGTGGCTGGAGAAGCAGTGAGTCAGTGCGCGCCAGGGATCCGAACCCGGGCCGCCAGCAGCGGAGTGCGCGCACTTAACCGCCAAGCCACGGGGCTGGCCCCATCTTCTGGGGGCTTGAACCTGCTGGTCTTCAGACTGGAACTTACACTGTCAGCTCTCCTGGTTCTCAGGCCTTGGTAGTTCGACTTGAACTATACCATTGGCTCCCCTAGGTCTCCAGCTTGCCGACTGCAAATCTTGGGACTTCTCAGCCTCCATAATTGCATGAGCCAATTCTTTATACAGTCATGCATTGCTTAACAATAGGGATACATTCTGAAAAATGTGTCCTTAGGTGATTCCGTCATTGTGCAAACATCATAGAGTGTACTTAGACAAACCTGGATGTCATAGCCTGCTACATACCTAGGCTATATGGTACTAATCTTATGGGGCCACTGTCCAATATGTGGTTCGTCATTGACTGAAATGTCGTTATGTGGCACATGACTGTAATAACTCTCTCTCTCTGTCTCTCTCTCTATCCTGTTGGTTCTGTTTCTCTGGAGAGTCTTGACTAATACATGTGCAGAAGGTAGACTGTATAACATGGCATTTAGTCTGTGTGGAGGCATGGTATTTAGTCTCTTCTATAAGAGAGAAAGGAGCCAAGGATTATCCCTCACCCTGGGCCTGGTGACTGGAGGAATAGTCCTGCTATCAGCTGAGATGGCAGTATGTAGGACAAACGTGAATTGTATGTTTATGTGTGCAGTGTGTGAAGAAGACTTGTTCAGTTTTATAAACAAAGTTCATGGGACTCTCAGGGTGTACAGAAAAAGATGCCCTTTAGATAGTTGGTTCTGTAGGTCTAATTTTATAAGTGAGGTAGGGACTGTGGAAATGCATGACAAAAGTCATCAAGAATTAATGTGGATGTGAATATTTTAGGGGGCAGCAGAAAATATATTTACTGTTGATTCAGGGGTGGGCATTTCTAGGGCACATTGTGTGGCAGGAGGGCACCGGCTCTATTTTGTTGAGTACGCTTGAGATCCCCTCTGAAATGGTAAGTGGGGTTAAGATGGAACTTAACAACTGAAAGAAAATGGAAGAGTTGAGGGCCCAGTAAGTAAAAAAGTCTGTGGGATGCAATGTATAAGAGGGACTATAAGATATTTTAGACAGGATCTGTAGTTTTAATTGATATCTTATTTCATATACTTTTATATGGGATTTCATACTTGAGCATAATTTAGATTCTTGGTATCTATAATCATTTACTGAGCGTTTCATATGTGCTGGACAGTGCTTGATCAGGGATGTGTGTGTGTATGGTTTATTATCTCTTTTAAATCTAATGACACACATGTTAGTTAGATCATATTCAATGATTTGGAAAGAAATTGCAGTCCTCAATCCCTTCAGTAAGGGATTGAGAGCGAGACGTCATTTGACTTCTGCTTTATTTTAGTCCCTCCTGGAAAAACAGGAATTACAGGAAGTTGCAGTAACATGGCTTCATTTTCTCTTCTCTCCTTTGGACATGATGCTTTGTTAGCTATGCTTTGAGATTTATGTTGAGAAAAGTCATCCAAGCAAATGATACAATCTGACTGTAGTTATGTAAGACTCATTTAAAGAGACAGGGGTATGTTACTGTCTATTTCCATGCTATATAATATTACTTAAATATGGGTGGATATTTAAAATCTTGTTTTTGTGAATAAATGTCTTATTTATTAACTGTCAGAGGTTGTAACTGTTAATATTCAGTATCATTGAAAATGCTTAATCCTCTCTGGAAAGCTTTTTTCCCCTATTTCTCTTTTCCATCTTCTAAGGATATACACAATAGTGACATTTGCCCACTGTTATTTACTTTATTAGGCAATGAGTGGTTTCCAATATGGAAGTGTTGGTTTCCAATGCAAATCCTATTTGTACTCTTCAAAATTTTCATTAAGGATAAATAGGAGAGGAAATGAATTGGTTATTAGTTAAAGAGGTAGTAGGCTATAAAAAGCATATTATTGGCTTTTGTTAGCAAGTATTCTGAGACATTTTAAATGATTATTGTAATAACCATCTTCTTTCTGTCTGTCGATTTATCTATTCTATCTATCTGATCTCTCTCATCTATCTGTGTAATTGTTGTAGTTTGGTGTAAGTTGCCAAGGAGTTGATCCTGGCTCATTATGAATATTAAAGGATGAGAGAAGATCTGTCACAGCCAGCAGCAAGTTGTAGCACTAAGCATTTCTCTTGATAAGGTGTCTTCTATAGATGATACTATTATTCAGTGAGACAACCACAAGGATGACAAGGGACAGGACTTCTGCCATTCAGGAGCTCATAAACAAGTGGATAACATATAGAAATTAATAAATGCTGTAGTGGAAATGTACAGAAGCTGGCAGGCCTCTTTGCTGTGGTTGGAAGATGATTGGATGTGGAACTGAAGAATTGGTTTCACTTGCTCACTGTGTGGCTTTTCTCAGGTCTCTTAATCAAGTTGAGCCTGCATTTCCTTATTGGTAAATTAGGGATAATAATAACGTATCTTCCTGAATTGTTGGGAACAGCAATTGAATTATTTGATGAAACTACTTTGTGAAGTGAAATGTGAATGTAAGATTCTTCTGTTCAGTTTGATGGAGTGGCTTTAATACTGTTAGCCATACTGTATAAATCTCAGCGTGGCCCTCTGCTGGGGAGTTTTGTGCATTCTTTTAGGGCACTGAGAGGAGACTCCTCTCTGTGTGGTTTTCTACACTGGTATCTCCAACATATGCCCTCATCGCTCTTTCCAAGGGCACATAAACAAAGCAGCCAGGAAGAATGCTGGTCTGTTTTGTGTATTCCTGTCCCCAGAGCATGTGCGTGGGTAGAACTACTCTCTTCAAGTTTGTACCTGTCAGCACACGAAGGAGATGAGATGGAGTGGTTGAGACTTGCCAAAAGGCACACCGGTGAGGAGTGAAAAGCAGAAACAAGAAAGCAGCTTTTTGCTTCCCAGTTTAGTTGTTGGTAGAGTTCATTTTATGAATCTTCCCTGAAATCATCACCCATGACATTCAGCTTTCTTTGATGGATAGTTGAGTAGATTAATGAAATATTTAAACTTGTGTTCACTTTCTTAGTGGAGAATTATTTTGAATTCCATGATAGAAAAATATAATCTGCCTGAATAATTACCATTGTCCCCCCGTTTAGTTTTGTGTAGAGTGAGCTGGATGTCTTGAGAATAAGTCATTTCGAATGTTTTCCTTGCTCATGAGGGAAAGAAACTATCTGCTGGTTTGAAACAAGCAGGCCGTCTGCCTGTTTTAGTATAGAAATAGCCACGTGCAGTTAAATGCTTGCTGGTAGTTCACTGTTTTGGGTACCACTACATTTTTGGATATACTGTGTTCTCTCTCTAACATGGAGCACAGATATTGCAGTGGTAATGAGCAGGCACATATATGCCCACTTGTAGTGGTTATAGTAGGCACTTGTTAAGTGAGTGAGCTGTAAATTAAAGCTCCATCTGCTGATTTTGCCTCACCAGCTTCTAATTTTACTGAAGGACAAAAGAGCAACAAATTAGATACATGTCCAGATGTGTGTGGGGGGCTGGGAGACGTCGCTTTCATCCTTCTTCCCACGCCCTGTTCAACTGGTGCCCCCTGTCTGCAACTTGAAAAAAATGTGACTGTTAGGTGAGGCCCCCTTTAACTTGCCATAGGCCGGAGGTATTTTTTTACATCCCTCTGCATTCTCATTCTCTTTCCTTCAGCCTCAGAGGAAAAAAAATTACTTCTACCTCACTAAGCACAACCCATCACTGGGGTCCTTGGCTTCATGTCCTCCTGCCTTCTCTAGGACCATGCCCCACCAGGCATTTTTATTTTTTCTCATATCTCCAATTTTTGCTTCTCTGTTGCTTTTTTCTTCTTGGTCTATAATTGCTCAAATTTCTCGCAATTTGTCCCACCACGTTTCCCCGCAGTAACTCTCCACTTTATACTCTCGCAATCAAGTCCTCGGAAGCATTGGCCATTCTTCACTTACTTTCTGCCCATTCACTCTTCAGTCCGTTGCACTCTGGCCGCTGTCTGCCACCCTGACTGACCACGGCTCCTATGGACATGATCACTAGTGATTTTCTAATTGGTAATTTCAACATATTTTTTTCGGCTTTTTATCTTATTGGACTTCTCTACTGAAGGTAATTCTCCTTGGAACTGTTTCCTTGACTTGCATGACATGATCATTTTTATTCTTCTTGTTCCTCTTTGGTTGTTCCTCCTCCTTCTCCTCAGTGAGTGTTTTTCCTCTACTCAGCCCTCAAATATTGACGCTCCGCAGGGTCCCCCTTTGATCCTCTGGTCTAGGCACTGCTCATACTCTCCCCAGTGATCACAGCCATTCCGTTATTTCAGATACCACCTACACACTGATGACTCCTAAAGTGTATTTTCAGTCGAGACCTTTTCCCCACCCTTAGGCTTAGGTGGCCAATTTCCAGATGAATATCTTCATCTGGATTTCCTCCACTTGCTTCACAGTTTGTGACCAAAACTGAACTTCTCATTGTTTCTCCTAAGCCAGTTCTTCTGTTCGCATTATTACCGTTTCAGTTGGTAGCACCATCGTCTACCCAGTCACCTAAGTCAGAACCATGGGATGCATTTATTCCTACTTCTGCTTCATTGCCCACACCCAGTCAGCCAGCTGGCTTCCAGATTATATTTCGATGTTTTGTATTTATTTCCCTCGTCAATCCCTTCCTTTCCTTTCCACTGCAACTGCTTGGCTCACTTCTCTTGTCACCTGGTATTAGGACTAATAGAGGTGCTTTTTAACTGAATTTTCAATGTCTCACTGTGTCCTCCTCAAACCTGCCTTTCATATAGCCAATAGAGTGATCTGTAAATGAAAATAACACCATTTCACTTTCCTGCATCACACTGTTTATGCCTCATTCCTGCTCTCATTGCTGACAGCGGTGTTTCTTAAACTTGCTTTCACAAATATACGCATGTGCTTAGAATGTTCAATGAGACTTTTTCAATTTTGTGTGTACATTTTACTGATAATCATTTTACAAACAACCACCACCTTATTTGCGTTTATGATGACATCTCTCTCAAAGAATGACCTAAAGTTAAATTAAACCTAAGGTTAAGCCTTAATTGCAGTATTTCTAAGCCAATGTCAAAAGATTCTAGTGGTTATAGACATAGTTTCAAGGATCTGTAAGATATATATACAGATAGATAGATATACTTGAATAATTATAATTAAGTCCACATACATGTATAAATTGTTTATATATATTTATTTTTGTATATCAGGTATATGTGTGAGTGTGTATATAGTGTTTCCAAAGGGGTTTTACATTATTCAAGTTTGAATTACACTCACTGTACATCTACCTATAAATTCTAAAGTCCTTAATGTGTCTTTTAAGATCTTTTATGACCTGATCATCTTTTTTTTCTCTACATATTTATCCATCTTAATCTCTTGGCTTATATTTTCTGTAAAAGGAACATCAGACTACTTGTGGGTCCTTATATACACAGTGCTTTTCTTTTCCTTCTTAAGTCTATGCTTTTGTGCTTACCCCTTTCATATATGGAATTCTGTCTTACTCCATTCCCCTAACTTTTAACTTTGAACTCCTCCTTGTGCTTTATAACCTCCTCCAGGATGCACTGATCTAACCAGGTGGACTGTTCAGTGGTCCTCCTATTGTCACAGTGCCCTGAGAAAATCTCTGTCTCCTGATACACCTTAATGCTTTGTAGTTACCTGTTGGAGTCTGTACCAGACGGTGACCTCCTTCAGGTCTTGTGGTTTCTCCTTTGTATCTTTCAAGCATGGCGCATAATTGAACGAGAGATAGTGACCTGAAAATGCACGGGTGAATCACCTTTGCCTTCTCCCAGTGGAGAGAGACCTTTTCTACAGTCAGCCTAAGTAGTTTCTTTCACAGTTTTTCCTCTATTCAGTTTTTACACTATGGTTTTTTAAATGTTTAATACATATTTGCATGCTTCATTTAGCATTTTAAGTTAGAAAAATCAATGTCTAGTTTTTATATGAAGAAATTTTAGCCACAGAAAGATAACACACTTCTATCTATTCCTTTCTATTTTAGGAGACCCGTCTTCCCAGTTACAGGCTCAGGAACCTAGAAGTTCTGAGAATACGTTAAGTCTGCTGGAAGATTCTGGGTGTGGTTTATCAAATGAGCAGAGAACAGAACCTTCAGAGATGTCCCAGCATTTTGTGGAAAGCTGCACCCCCACACCTTTCCCACCACTGCCCATTGTGAAAAGACCCTGGGCTACTCCGGAAAATCCTCTGTCTTCTCACATGCAGTTCTTGCAGCGTCTGCTTGAACTGAAGAACTTGACAGAATCAGGGAGTCTGAAAACAGACTTGAGCCTCTTTGAAACTGACTCTTCTGCAGTATCAGATTCTGTTTTCCAGTTGCTAGATGGCCTGATCACTTTTTACCGTAAACCCAAATTTCCTTTTTCAAGCTTTTGGACAGAAGCTGTTGATACTTTAGCCAGACTGATCAGTCATTGTAACTTATCTAATCATATTCTTAAAAAGTGTTCCAAGAAGTTGGAAGAATTTGAGAAAACCCTACTACAGATTATTTTAAGGAACAACCATATAAATCGGGTAAGTCATAAATCTCTTCTATTCATGAAATAGCATATCAGTAATTTTGGTGAACATTCCCATTGGATAATATCTGTTGCTGTTCCTTAGCCTTGTGGCTCAGAGTCTGTAGTTGAGCCTTGTTTTGCAGTTGTCTGCAGGTCTCCCCTGTGGTGCTGTCCCCGCCTCTGGCCTCTGATTGCTACAGTATCCTCTCCATAGACGCCCCTGATTCAGGCTGTGCTTCTCTCCTTTGAGTTACCTTCCTGGTTCCTTATCAGTATCCTTGGATTCTTCTCCTCTTTTGTTTTCTCCTGCCTACATTTAGTTCTTATTGCTCAAAAAGTCTCAGTGTTTTTCAAAACACCACTAACATTTATGGTTTCCCAATTTAACGTGTCTGTTAAATTCCTCATGATAGATTACCTGTATCATATTGAATTTGTTCTTTTTCTGACATTGACTATCAAATGCCTGGAAGTCAAAGAATATTTTTTCTTTTTTAAGAATTTCCCTTTTAAGTGGCATAAAACCCCATGGACTCTCTGTAGATGGGGGTTAATTGAATAAATTGTCTGAGGAACACACAATATATGGCTTTATTATGTTTTTTTTCTTATTTATTTAACATGGCTTAGAAAGGTTGACTCGGGGATTCTTTTTTTACAAGTGACATTGAGGTAACCTGAAGTTGTTTTCTTTTTTGCATTACTTTCTGTCTTCCTCAGTATCTGATCCTTTGTTTGGGAAACTCCAAATGCCTTCACATTTTAACCCTTTTTAATTGAGTACTAAAAATATCACAGACGAGGCTAAAGGTCTAACTCATTAACTGTATCTCACTGTGGGAAAAAGGTATTGGCCCTTGTTTCTTTTGATCCATCATTGTCCAGTGTTTGTCTCCAGTGCCATTATCTAAGGCCAGAGTTTTTGTACAGTGTAGGCCTCACCTGAATCTTCAAAACTGACAAAATTGAACTAATAACCCAATTTGTTGCACATGCACCTGTTCTTTTCTTCTCTATTAAGGTATGATTTGATCAATATTATAGAAACCTTTACAATTAAGCTTTTGGCATTTGTGTAAAGATACTGAATTTTCCATCTGGGAAACTGAAATTTTTTTCTACTGGACGTGGTCAATCAGGAATTAAATATCAGATTTTCTTTAGTAGTATCTGAGGTATATAATCTGTTTCTTAACCATCAATAAATATCTCGAATACTTAATATTCCTTAATCTTTTTTGTATATTTTTGCTTTCTTCTTAAAACTACTTTAAACATGTTTTATGTGACTTGGAACCTTCCAGATACCGGCCTTTGTATTTCTTGTCAGTTACCAGATGAGCTAATATTTTTTCAATCTAAAAAATATCTCTCTCTCACTTAGGGATTGGACTACACAAGAGTAGCCTTGGGAATTGTGTGGAAGTAAGGGAATGTCTCAAAGAAGCTTGTGATGGTACAGATGGGTCTGAAGTAGGTTTTCCATACCATTTGTCATGGTGCAAGCCATTGTTGACTAATTGGTCAGCAGAGGAAGAATGAGTGAATGAATGGCTTTGGTCTTTTCTTGGAGAGGTGATTGTTGTATTTAGATAAAGTGGAATCAAAAAATTGTTCACCACATTTAGAATTAGGATGATGATTCATAAATAAGTTTTAATGACATTCTCTTTGGGAATTTTTTTTTTCTCCCCAGCAAAAGCATCTTAGACTAAATTATTCAAACTTTTTTTTTTTGCTCAGGAAGATTCGCCCTGAGGTAACATCTGTGGCCAATCTTCCTCTATTTTGTATGTGAGCTGCCACCACTGCATGGGCATCAACAAGTGGTGTAGGTCTGTGCCCAGGAACCGAACCTGGGCCACCAAAGTGGAGCACGCTGAACTTAACCACTAGGCAACGGGGGCTGGCCCTTAAATTTTTCAAACTTTTGTCATTGTTTTCACCATCATCATCAGTATTACTGCCATCATCATCTTTTAGATATATTCATAAAGCTTCTTTGTTAGAAAAATTGACTAACGATTGTTCTTTATAAATGCTTTTCTGTCTTTTTAGCTTTCCTTGAGTAATAAAGTCTCAAGGAAGAATATATTCTGACATGAAATATAGGATAGCTCCTATTATTGCATTTTCATTGATACTACTCCTGATTGATTTAAACAAAATACCATAGTTTAGAAAAAAATTTGCTACTTCAGAAAAACCTTGTTTCTATAGATTAGAAGTGTTTAATTAAAGTGTATTGCTTAAAAACTTGAGCCCTGCTACTGATTTCATTAAAGTGATCTTATGTTTAAGCAATGTGATAGGGAAAGGTGTGGTGTGAATATTTAAAATTCTGACCAAGGGATTTCACATATTTATAATTCACATATAGCCAGGTTTTAAATAAAATATAAATCTTCAACAATATGTTCTCAGTGCATTTAGTAGTAAAATTATTCTGACCATAACTTAGTTTTTCTTTAATGATCAATAAGAACTTGGTATCTTTCAAAATCTTGAGGTCATCATTGTGAATATCAGTTATGTCAGGGCTGCATATATTCAAAAGACAGGAGGTTGAAGTGAGATACCCTGGAAATTGTTTTGAATAATTCCCTGATATTAGCTTGGTTGAAATTATTTATAAGTTTAGGGAAACATGTATGATTTGTGATTTTTCAGATTTGGATAGATTCTGTTTATTTTTGTGCTATTTTAGGAACTTTATATTTATTAACAAATTTTTTAGGAATTGTTATCTTGGTCCTATGTCTGTATTATGTTTTTAGGATAACCATTAGATGGGACTAGAAGGTATAATCTACAGTGATATATTTGACAGATATAGAAGATACATGTCTTGAAACCAGAGGGCTTATAGGGATCTGCACTAGGCCTGCCCTAGGGGTCCTGGGGAGCAGTCTGGACTTCACTTGGGTTGAGCTGTCCTCTACTTGCAGACCCCAGTATGGCGCCTTCCTCACTTGCCTGTGTACTTGCTTGGGGTCAGGAGTGTTTACCTTTGGAGTACTGAATGCCCTTTGTTTGACTGACAGCCTGACCTTTCCTGTATTTCCAGACCTCAAAGTGGGTTTATTTCTATGATTAGAAACAGCATGAGCTAATTGTACCACTGTACTCCCACCTGTTTCTTTACAGGCCAGGATATTATCCTAGAAGTTTAACATCAGAATGCTTATGATTCTGTTTAGATTTTGCAATGGTATCTTTGTCTTAAATTTTCATTTGTTTTGAAAAGATAGGAGTTGTTATATTACATTAAATAATCAAAATCTATAGATATCATTGAGCTTTTAGGTATTTAGCATATATTGTTAAATCTTATGGACATAACAGTGAGTTACTTAGAAAACTTTCTTTTCAGATATCTTGTTTTTTAAAATTATAAAATAACTCTTGGACGTATTAGTTGTGAAATTGAAAAAAACAATTGACTGCCAAGTAGACATTAAATTAGAATCTTTTGTATGTATGGTAAGCAGAATAATGGTCCCCCAAAGATGTCCACTTCCTAATCCCTGGAACCTGTGTTATGTTACATGATGGGGATGTGGGTGGGGAATTAAGATTGCTGGTCAGCTGACCTTGGGGTGAGGAGATGATCCTGGATCACATGGGCCCAGTACTCACAAGGGTCCTTATAAGTGAAAGAGGGAAGCAGGAGAGTCAGTGTCCAAATCAGAGAGAAATTTGAAGATGCTATGCTGCTGGCTTTAAAGATGGAGGAGGGCACGATGAGCCAAGACATGCAAGTTGGAAAAGGCAAGGAAATGGATTCTTCTCAAGAGGCTCCAAAAGGAACACAGGCCTGCCAACACCTTCCTTTTCACCCAGTGAGACCCACATCAGACTTCTGGCCTCCAGAACTGTAACTGAATAAATTTGTGTTGTTTTAAGCCACTAAGTGTGTGGTAGTTTGACACAGCAGCAACGGGAAATAATACACTATGTTTACCATTTATAGTGTTTTCACATCTGTTGTCTCATCGTATATTTATACAATAACTCTGTGAGATAGGCATGGTTGCCATTCTTATCTCCACTTGATAGATGAGAAAAATGAGGCCCACAGAGAATTGCCCACAGCCACAAAGCTAGTTAGTAACATGTGAACACTAGCACCCAGTATTAGAGTTGACTGTGGCTCTGCTTTCCCTCTCTATTCTTTCTCCTCACAATCCTCAAATTTGGTAAAACTGACTCAGATTATAGGATTTATCAGATATCGCTTTTTATAATCCCCCTACCCCATCCTGTTGTGGTCTCTGTGCTCATCCTTTCCTGTGTGGATTCCTGCAGTTGCGTCCTGTCAGATTCCTGATGCATCTGATCCTCCTCTAATCCATCCATCCCACCATTATCAGAGTGATCTTTAAAAAATGCTGAAAATCCTCCAGTGGCTCCTCGCAGATTTATAAGAAAGTACACATTCTTCACCGTAGCCCACAGGCTCTTCTCTACCTGGCCCCTCTCTAGCCTCTTTGGCGTTATCTTTCTCTGTTCCATCCTAAGCACTCTTCACTCCAGTCAGACAGAATTATTTGTAGTTTTCCAAGTACTTTCTGTTCTTCCCCTCTGTGCCTCAATAGTTGTCAGTTCCTTGGCCTAGAATACCTTTCTTCCATCTGGCTAGTTCTGCCTGTCCTTACAAATTGATGTCTAGGATTAGTTCCTCAAAGAAGCCTTCCCTCCTATCCTGCTTCGGTCTTCGTTTCCTCTTGCTGATTAAATGTTCCTCCCATAAATTCACCACCGTACGCATCACACTCTACGTAGCTGCTGACTTGTGTTTATCCTCCACCAGAACCCAGTCTTTGTGGCTGAATGCCATGCCTCACTCGGTTTATAAACTCAGGGCTCAATGCCGTGCCCAGCGTGGGGTTTGGGCGTCTCACTGCGGCCTGGTGAGGGTGGGAGTCTAGGTCCCGCACTTGCCTTTGCTCATGTGGGTGGGGTGGGCTGCAGTTTTTTTCTGTGGTGTTTGGCTGCTTTAGGGAGGTTATCTTTCAAAAGCTTTCCATCTTGCTAGGCTGCCTGTTTTCTGTCCTTTAGCTAGAGAAAACAGGCTTTTGTTGCTGTTGTTTATTTTTGTCCATGCCCATTGGCATTCTGGGTCATTGGCTTTTTTAGCTCCAAATCTGGAATATATGAGGCAAAAAGAAAACCAGGGAACTCACCACTGTGTTCTTCCTTTGGTCTTAAGGTCCATAGCTGGACCGCCTGTCAGTCTTCTTATGTTTATTTTATATATGACGCCCAGCATTTTTACTTGTACTTAGAGAGAGAAATAGGCATAAGTCAGTCCACTTCCTGGAAGTGGAAACCTGTGAAGGTATTTTTAAAAATCAAATGATATCCCATACTACAGTGGCAAAGAGCTAGCCCTGCTGCACACCCCCGGCTCCTCAGGACCGCCCCTCAGAGACCACCACTGCCAGACCTTTACTCCTGTTCTGCCACCATTTACACCTGTGTTTTAAATAAAAGGCTTACACTGCTATTTCTTAGGTTATTTTCTTTTTTATCTCTTCACTTTGTATGATGGAAGATAAAAATTTATGTCTTCTATAGCTGCCTCCTTCTACCTACTCTCCAAACATAATTTATCAAAAGTTTTCGTAAAATGAGTGTTACATATTTATATTATTATGAGTCTGTAATCTTTTTAGCCCTGAGACATGTACTATACAATGATTTCATTTCCTTTTTGATCAACTTTTAATTTTTTTCTAAAGACAATTGATTAGAATGATTTTTTTTTCCATTTGCTTAGTTTTCTACATACCTATAATTGATTCTACTTTCAGACACTTGGACAGGATTGTAAACATCCTCTTAGTAGAGCCAAACAAATGAAGTCATTTATCAGTTCCATCTTTTTTTTGTGTGTGTGTGTGTCTTTTTTTTTTTTTTTATATTTTTATATTGATGTTTTAATGGTTTCTAACATTGTGAAATTTTGGGTTGTACATTTTTGTTTGTCCATCACCCCATATATGACTCCCTTCACCCCTTGTGCCCACCCCCCACCCCCACTGCCCGGGTAACCACAGTCCAGTTTTCTCTGTCCATGTGTTGGTTTATATTCCACATATTAGTGAGATCATACAGTGTTTGTCTTTCTCTTTCTGGCTTATTTCACTTAACATAATACGCTCCAGGCCCATCCATGTTGTTGCAAATGGGACGATTTTGTCTTTTTTTATGGCTGAGTAGTATTCCATTGTATATGTATACCACATTTTCTTAATCCAATTGTCAGTCGAGGGACACTTAGGTTGCTTCCACTTCTTGGCTATGGTGAATAATGCTGCAATGAACATAGGGGTGCATAAGCCTCTTTGGATTGTCGATTTCAGGTGCGTTGGATAGATTCCCAGTAGTGGGATGGCTGGATCATAGGGCATCTCTATTTTTAATTCTTTGAGGAATCTCCATACCGTTTTCCATAGAGGCTGCACCAATTTGCATTCCCACCAGCTGTGTATGAGGGTTCCTGTTTCTCCACATCCTCTCCAACATTTGTTGTTTTTTGTCTTGGTGATTATAGCCATTCTAACGGGCGTGAGGTGGTATCTTAGTGTTGTTTTGATTTGCATTTCCCTGATGATTAGTGATGTTGAGCATCTTTTCATGTGCCTATTGGCCATCTGTATATCTTCCTTGGAGAAGTGTCTGTTCATTTCCTCTGCCCATTTTTTGATCGGGTTGTTTGTTTTTTTGTTTTTTTGTTTGTTTTTTTGTTGTTCAATTGTGTGAGTTCTTTATATATTATGGAGATCAACCCCTTGTCAGATGTATGTTTTGCAAATATTCTCTCCCAGCTGGTTGGCTGTTTTGATTACTATTGCTTTGTAGTATGTTTTGAAGTCAGGAATTGTGATGCCTCCTGCTTTGTTCTTTTTCTTTAGGATTTCTTTAGCTATTCGGGGTCTTTTGTTGCCCCATATAAATTTTAGTATTCTTTTTTCTATTTCTGTGAAGAATGTCATTGGGATTCTGATTGGGATTGCATTGAATCTGTAGATTGCTTTAGGTAATATAGACATTTTAACTATGTTTATTCTTCCAATCCACATGCATGGGATATCTTTCCATTTCTTTATGTCATCGTGGATTTCCCTCAATAATGTCTTGTAGTTCTCATTGTATAGGTCCTTCACCTCCTTGGTAAGATTTATTCCTAGGTATTTTATTCTTTTTGATGCAATTGTAAATGGCATTATCTTTTTGAGCTCTCTTTCTGTTAGTTCATTATTAGCATATAGAAATGCAACTGATTTTTGTAGATTGATTTTGTACCCTGCAACTTTGCTGTAGTTGTTGATTGTTTCTAACAGTTTTCCAACAGATTCTTTAGGGTTTTCTGTATATACAATCATGTCATCTGCAAATAGTGAGAGTTTCACTTCTTCGTTACCTATTTGGATTCCTTTTATTCCTTTTTCTTGCCTAATTGCTCTGGCCAAAACCTCCAGTACTATGTTGAACAGGAGTGGTGAGAGTGGGCAGCCCTGCCTCGTTCCTGTTCTCAGAGGAATGGCTTTCAGTCTTTCCCCGTTGAGTATGATGTTAGCTGTGGGTTTGTCATATATGGCCTTTATTATGTTGAGGTACTTTCCTTCTATTCCCATTTTATTGAGAGTTTTTATCATAAATGGATGTTGTATCTTGTCAAATGCCTTCTCTGCGTCTATTGAGACGATCATGTGGTTTTTATTCTTTGTTTTGTTGATGTGATGTATCACGTTGATTGATTTGCGGATGTTGAACCATCCCTGCGTCTCTGGTATAAATCCCGCTTGATCATGGTGTATGATCTTTTTAATATATTGTTGTATTCGGTTTGCCAATATTTTGTTGAGGATTTTTGCATCAATGTTCATCGGCGATATTGGCCTGTAATTTTCTTTCTTTGTATTGTCTTTGTCTGGTTTTGGTATCAGGGTGATGTTGGCCTCATAGAATGATTCAGGAAGTGTTCCATCTTCCTCTATTTTTTGGAATAGTTTGAGGAGGATGGGTGTTAAATCTTCTTTGAATGTTTGGTAAAATTCACTGCAGAAGCCATCTGGTCCTGGACTTTTATTTTTGGGGAGGTTTTTGATTACTATTTCAATCTATTTACTTGTTATTGGTCTATTCAGATTCTCCATTCCTTCTTGGTTCAATTTTGGGAGGTTGTATAAGTCTAAGAATTTATCCATTTCTTCTAGATTGTCCAATTTGTTGGCATATAATTTCTCATAGTATTCTCTTATAATCCTCTGTATTTCCATGGTATCCGTTGTAATTTCTCCTCTTTCATTTCTAATTTTATTTACTTGAGCCTTTTCTCTTTTTTTCTTAGTAAGCCTGGCTAAGGGTTTGTCCAGAAGAGCTACAGTTTCCCCGCCGAGGGCCGCCCCTCCCCCCTCTCTGGGAGCCGCGCAGACCGGGATCGCTCATCTGATGGGGAGGGAGCGGAGTTCTCCTTACCTCTCCCCACTTCCCCCGGGGTCCCAGCATGTTCCGCTCTCAGATGTGCGGCAGTGTGGATCCCTCCACTCTAGGTTTTCACTGTCTGGGATTCCGTTGTTGGTCTGTGGCTGTTGCTTTTGTTGTATCTGGTGGGGGAAGAATTCACGGGAAAGCTCACTCCACCGTGATGCTGACGTCACTCTCCCATCTTTTTTTTTAAGACATGCCTTCTGGAGCCCTCCATCTTCCTGTTCTCATCTGGACTAATGCTCCCTGTATCTGCTGCTCAGCTTTACTCCAGGGACTTCTTTTCTTTTAATCACCACCTGGGGAATTCCCTTTCCTGCTTTCTTGTGTGTGTCTCCTTGCCCCTCATCTCATGTATTCCTTACTTTGTTTTTAACTTCATTTAGTTGATGCACATTCTTTATGAGCTCACTTAGAACGGGTTCATGGGCTGTACACTTGTAAAATATTTGTTTGCTTAAAATATTTTATTCCAACTTTAAAATTTATTGATGAATTAGGATAGATTTCCAAGTTGGATATAATTTTCCCATTGAATTTAAGACATTTTTCTACTAACTTCTGGATTCCAGTGTTGCTAGTGAGAATTCCAATGTAATTCTCATTTTAATTCCTTGAATGTGGTCTATTCCCAACCCTTATGTACGTCCAGGAACATTTAGGATCTCTCTTGTTCCCGCTGCTTTGTAACTACAGGATGGTGTACCTCGATATGGGTCTTTTAAAATTCCTTTTCCTGAGTCCTTGGTGGATCTTTGAATCTGAGATTTCATCCTTCAGTTCTGAAAATTTTTTTGAATAGTTTTTCTCATATATTTCTGCTTTGTGTCTTCCCTGTTTCCTTTTTCTAGAACACCTCTTGGTCTGATCCTCTAAATTTCTTATCTTTTTTCTTGTACTGTTTATTCTTTTATTTTAGTTTTTCCTGGGAGATCTCCTCAACTTTTTCTCCTATCCGTTCTATTGAATATTTTTATTCTTGCTGAAATATTTTTCGTTTCTATGAGTCCTTATTCTTTTGATTGTTCCTTTTTAGAGCTGCCAGCTCATGTTCTATATACAATAAGATATAAAATGTTTATATTTTCTTTGTTCCCTGCTTTGCCTCTGTTTTCTTCTGGTCTTGATTTCCCGGTCTCAGTTGATCACTGTTTTTCATACTTGAGGCCTTGCAGTGCCTGGAACTAACCTGGGAAGATGGTTAAGATCTAACATGGCCCCCTGACACATAACTTGTGGGAGGGTGCTGATGGTATGCAAGCTGCTGAGCAGAGGCAGTGAGACAGGAAGAGGCATGCAGAACCCTGGAACTGCCGCAGGTTTTGGGGGTTTGGTTGGGAAGGAGTGGAGCTTAGCAAGGAATGAGCCTAATGGGTTGGAGAAGGGCCAGGTATTGAAGGTTCTTGTGTTTTGTTAAATACTTGAGTTTCTTCTGCAGGTCAAAGGTTATAAGGTATACAATTTAAATTGCATGCACAATTTTGTGTGTAAGAGCATGTGCTTTTTTTTCCTAGGAAGGTACCCATAGTTTTCATCTGATTCTGAAAGGATACTGTGATCCCCCAAGTAAATAACATCTAGGAAATCATTGAGACTGACTGGTACACCCTGCCCAGATAAATACTGTCTTGTCATTCAAAGTCTACCTACTTTTCAAAACATGGCTCAAATCTCACTTATAAATTCTTTCTTATCAATTTGATCCTGAAATGGGCTCCTCTTCTAAATTTCTGTAGTGATTATTGTCTATATAATTCAGTTTTCAATTTGCCATATGCTGTCTTATTTCAGCTTATCTAGTATGGCTCGGATTTAAAAATGTTTTATTTAACTTTTCAGTGTCTTTATCACAGAGATTAATAGCATAATTTAGAGTCCAAAAACTTTTATTTGCTAGTGGTGACTTTAGACAAGTTAACTAACCTCAAGTTCCACATCTATAAAATGGAGATAATAAATGTGACTACATCATAGAGCTGTTGGGAATTTCAATGAGCAAATGCAAATGAAGTGCTTAGAATAATATCTAGTATCATATAAGTGCTTAATAAATATTTCTTGTTACTATTCTCCTTGAGGAAAGAGGGATATCTCATTTTTTCCACTCTTCTGATATAATGCTGAGCTTATATTCAGAGCAAAATGAGGTATTTTTTGAATTAAAAATAAGGCAATGAAAGTTGTATTTCATATGCCCCCATACACTTAAATACCACCTTCTGACTTTTGATCACATTCTTGTGTGTAGAACCTTCCTTAGCAGGAGCTCTGTCTTATTGACATTGTAATGACTTTCCTGAAGTGCTTCTATGTACCAGGTAGCTGGATATCATCTCATGGTGTCACTAATTATCCTTCCACAGCCACAGCTTCCCGCTGACCGATGAGCTTAGTAGGCACCATGGATTTTTTTCTTTCTACTTTAATTGTAGAAAATCCATTGTAAATTAACTATTTGACTGTCATGGTTTCTCTTAACTCTTTGCACTGATCCCTTCTTGTTATGTTGCATGTCTGATCTGGGATTTTGTAGTTGGTGATTCCCTCCTAGACTGTCATTTTTGCTTATATCACCAATGATGTGGCCTTCGGGCAGCATCTAAAGATGTGGTTCATTAAATCAGATGTCTTTTCTGCCAATGTGGACCTCTTAGTTGTATCTTAAGGCTCATTCATGCCATAATTATGTCAGCCGGTGAAACACACTAACTTTTTAATTTAATTCTGTCCAAGCTGCCGCGTTTGTTATACATTTCTCTGCTATGAGTTAGGACATCATTTTAGTAATGACAAGCTTTTGTACCTTTGCTGACTTTCCAAAAAGCCTTATCCTTTGCGTTTTTTGTTTTTGTCATGGATGTGCATCAGTTTCTTAGAGCTTGCCTCATGTATTTTTAAGGCTACTTGCAGTCTGCTTTGTTTTAGTATATTCCTGGGAAATAGAAGTGGAATCTAAGGTTAGGGCTCCATGCCCATTTCATCCTTGTGCAGAGCTCTATTTAAAATTAAAAAAAAAAAAAAAAAAATCTGGGCTAATGTTCCTGCAGTTGTACTTTAACTTAATAAGCATTTACTTTGAACACTGCATCAGTGTATAATTTAAACCTCCCTTGGATTTTCAAAGCAGTGTTTAACTTTCAGTGCTCATGCAGAGGAAAGAGGAATGGATAGAATGGAACTTGGTTCAGTTTACTCTCAAGGTATACTTTACGTTCCAGAATCTCTTCCTAAGATAATTAACAGCAGCCTACCTTCATATTATCCTTTATAGTTTGTAAAGCACTTTCACCTAGAGTTTATTATCTGTTCTGACAATAACTCTGTGTCATTGTTGTTATTACTATCTTCAGTTTATAGATGAAAAAATGGAGGACAGGCAGATTAAAAGACTCACTGAAAGTACTTAATTAACCAGTTATGGAAAACCTAGGTCTCAAACCTAAGTATATGACCACAAATTCTTCCCTCTTTCCACTACATCTTGTTTCCATCATTAATTTTTAAAATGATCCATACGTTTTTGTCCTAGATGCAAAAGAAATAAACTGACTTCAGTATGTGGGTTAAGAAAACATTCATTGAAAATTAAAGACTTTAGCAATAGTTCTCTCAATTTTATAAGGAGAATATTTATAGTTTTCTTGGGTAAGTTGCTGCATTTCATTTTGTGCAAAGATTTATGTTTATAGAAAGCAAAAAAGAAAAGAAAGGTACTGCTCTGTGTTACAATATAAGGTTCCTTGTTTTATTGGCTATAAATTACATTCTGTTGGAAACTTTATAATTGCATATACAGTCTTGTAACCCTAGTTTCTAATTGAATATAAACTATGTGGTTTTGCTTGTGTCTACATAAAAATTAAAATATCTTCCTCCCAGTTTTAACAAGTTTTGTGAAATATATTTTAGATTTTCTAGAAGCTTTATAAATATTATTTCGAAGCTATCATTTTTTAGTTTTTTTTTCCATTGAGTTCAGAATCTGTTTAAAGTCACTCCCCTCATATCAATACTTATAAGTATTGATAACTTATATCAATAAGTTTAAGGGAAAACTTAAATCATAGCTATCAAATGTGAGACCTAGAAAAATTAAACATTTCTGAGAACATGAAATTGCTTCTCATTTATTTATAAGCAGTAATGGTTTTAAAGGAGAACATTTTATTCTGAGCATATAGAGATTAACCATTAATCCATTTGCCTGTTTTTCCCATGGTATTTTTCCAGTGCTGGGTCTCTAACATGAAACATGGGACTCCTCTCCTGTGCTGGGAACTGTCATAGATACTGGATATACCGTGGTAGACTAATGAGACAGAGTCCCTGCCAAAGGGAACTGATAATCTAGATAGCCATTGAATAAATGAACAAATAAACATAAAATAACCTGACAGGTATGAAAAAGAAAGGAGGAGGGCGCAATGGGAGGGAATAAAAGAGAAGACCTAATTTAGGTTGGTAGGACATGGAAGACCTCCTAGAAGAAGTAGCTTTTAAACAGAATGAGACAGAGGTTGGAGTAAGGACTTTCGAGACAGTGGTCATAGCATGTGTCCCTGAGACGGTGTATTTCAGGAATTGAAAGGAGGCAGTGTCCTTAAGTTGGGAGAGTGAAGGGCAGAGAGCTGCCTAATGAGTTTGGAGGAGTATGGATAGTAATGGATTGGTAGGTTGCCTACTGTATTAGTTTCCTGAGGCTGCTGAAACAAGTTGCCGCAAACTTGATGGCTTAAAACAACAGAAATTTCTTCTTTCACAGTTCCAGAGGCCAGAAGTCTGCTATCACGGTGTTGATGTGAGATGCTAGGGGAGATGCTCTCTCCAGAGCTTGCTAGAGAAGAATCTGTTTCTTGCTTGTTACAGAAAAAAGAAAATGGTGTTTAAAATAAAATTTTCAGGGAGTAAAAAGACTTTCTGAAAAATTAAAAATATCGTAGTGAAAGCACATAAATTAAATAAAAGTTTGGAAATTTAGATAGGAAAATCTCCCAGAGAGTAGAGGAAAAAGAAAACAGAAAATATGGGAGAAAATGAAAGAAAACTAGAGGGCCAATTTGTGGAGTCCAACATTTGAATAATAGGAGTTCCAGAAAGAGGGAGTAAGAGGAAGTCACTGAAGATACAATTTGAGAAATTTCCTAAACATGAAAACCCTGTGTTTCTAGATTGACAGCCTACTGAGTGCCCCGTACTTGGATGAAAATAGACTTATACAAGGCCGTCACTGTGAAATTTCAGAATGCTGGGATAAAGAAAAGGTCCTATGGCTTCCAGTCAGAAGAGGGGGGGGGAAATATTACAGTTCATAAGGAAAACATCAGGAATACACATATTTCAGATTTTTCAAAAGCAAAACAGTGGAAGAATTGGAGCTAGTGGAACCCTCCCAAATATTTTTCAGGAAATTTATTACCAAGTCAAGAGTTTGGTACCTGATCAAACTATCAATCAAGTGTAAGGTTAAATGAAGGTATTTTCAGGCGTATTAGGTATCAGAATATACCTTCCATGTACCCTTTCTCAGGACACTACTGGATGATATTTTCCAACAAAATGAGCTAGTAAACCAAGAAAAAAGACATGTGATTCAGGAAACTGAAGCACAATACATGAGAGAAGACGATGCTGAAAGGAAATTTCAGGATGACAGCTGTATACTAGGCCTTGAGAGCAACCATTCTGGATTGGAGTAAATCAGGAGATTCTAGGAGAGATCTTTTTTTTTTTTTTTTTTTTTTGTGAGGAGATCAGCCCTGAGCTAACATCCGCAAATCCTCCTCTTTTTTTGCTGAGGAAGACGGCCCTGGGCTAACATCGGTGCCCATCTTCCTCCACTTTATATGGGACGCCGCCACAGCATGGCTTACCAAGCAGTACTTCGGTGCGCACCCGGGATCCAAACCAGCGAACCCCGGGCCGCCGCAGCGGAGCGCGCGCACTTAACCGCTTGCGCCACCGGGCCGGCCCCAGGAGAGATCTTTTAAGAAAATGAAATTGATAGAATACAGAGTATGTATGAATATCCGCAAGCGGATTAAAGGAATTGATGAAGAGTTTGGAGGTGAAGTTTTATTAAGTGCATAAAAAAATTAAGCCAATGAATAAAACAATACAATGATTAATTACAGGAAAAATGCGTAGGAAAAGAAAAAAATATATAGTTTTCTACATGGCTTGGTTGTGCATAGTATTTATGTAGTTACAATAATATAAACATTGAGTAATGATTCACCCAAAATTATGGATGAAAAGGGTGTCTGTGTGTGTGTGAGAGAGAGGCAGAGAGAGAGAAGGGTGATAAGTGCAGGGCAAAGCAAGATAGTCAAATCCTAAGGTTTTGTAGTGGAAAATCAATATTTTTTTAAAAGTATGTTATTCAGAATAATGCAGGTAATACCCAAAGAATCAACTAGAAGAGTTTCAAATAGGAATGATGGTAGAAGGGGGTGGGTACCCCATCTTTGGGATAAATGCTGTAAAACTATCTGGCAGTATATGCCTGAAAAACTTTAATTAAAATAAAAACTGGAAAAAAAATAAGTGTGTTAGAGGGAGAATCCACAGGATTTGGCTGTGGATTCAGTGTGGAGGATGAGGGAAAAGAAGGCTTCCATCGGTATTCGTAGGTTTCTGGTCATTAACAGCCGGGTGAATAGGGGTGCCCTTTACAGATTCAGGGAGAAGTGGAGGAGGAACAGCTTGGGGGAGGGGAGGGGAGACCAAGTGCCCTTTCAGACACACTGAGTATTATGATGATTGCGAGATGACTGGAAGATGGATATGCAAACCAAGGAAGTTGGCTTTATCAATCTGGATCTCAAGGAGCCAACTGACCTGGAGATAGATTGAGCCCTTGTCAGCATATAGAGGCTATTTAAAGCTGTAGGAAAACAAATCACAGGCAGAAAGAGAGGAGAGCCTGGGCCTGAGCCCTGAGGAGTAGCGAGTTTGGTGGTCTGGTAGAGATGAACGAGCCTGCAAGGGAGATAAAGAATTAGAGGACTGAGAGGTAGGAGAAAAATTAGAAAGTAGTGTCATGGAAGTGAAGAGAGGAGGGTATTTCAAAAAGAAAGGAATAGTGAGTCTTGCTGCATATTACTTAGAGGTCTAATAAGGTGAGAACTAAAAGGTGTTCTAAGTTATAAACCTCTCATGTCGTTAGTGTGTAACTGTGGTACTAGGTAATTTAGTACCATTGTCATAAATTTGCTGAAGATATTCTCACATCTTAATGTGCTGGTGGTCATATTATTACTTGCACATAAACAGCTTAATTTTTTGAGTTAATGCTGGGGAAACCTGGTATAGATAATCCAAAATAATTTAAAATTGTGTGTTCTTTTAAAATATTTTGTCATCATATTTGGATTTAAGTGTTGGTGAGCTTACTTAACACACAAACCTTTTGATGGCTCTTTCCATGACTAGTGCGTGTGGAAAGATATTATGACATTTTTACCATAACTGTCTTTTTGTCATTGTTAATAATTTGCCCGTTTCCTGGGTTTCCATCTCTCAGTTCTCTCTGTCAAAATTTTATTTTCATTCCACATTAGTTCTACACTTTAATTCCTTAGTTCTACACTTTAGTTCAGAAGCTCTTGGAAACAGACAGCAGGAGAACATGGCATTGAGATGGCTGTAGTTGTTCGTGTTCATACAGGCAATTCTTAACACTTTCAAACAAACACATTAGGATGTTGTTATATCCTAACGAGGAAACACCTGTGACTGTTTTGAGATGACATGATAGCTATTGGAAATTATTTGGGAATGTCTGGGAGTCAGAATTTTAGGCAGTAGTCACCTCATGGGGGTGTGTTCTGGGAAAGAATAGGCATTCTTGGGAGGTTGCAAGGAATGGAGACTCCTTCAGATCAGCTTAAGAAAAAGCAGGTTGTTGTAAGTATGAATGCAGCCTGGCTTGGCAGGCTGGCCCCAGGCAGCTGTGGGGATGGGGTACTTTCTTTGACCGTCTCATGGTTTCTCTTTTCAAGTTATGTAGGTATTAATCTACTGATTAGCTTCTCTAGCTCACTTGAAATTTTGGTTTACTGTTTATCTCTTCTCTATATCATGACCTGTCAGTTCCTCTGTGCTTAAAACTAAGTTAAGGACTGAGCACAGTCCCTAGCATATTACAGTCTAATTGAATTAAATAATTTTAATTCTGAGTACAGTCTCATTGAATTGAATAATTGAATTGATGATTGAGTAGCTAATGTTCCTTCTGTTAAAAGTGTATTTGAAGATCATTATGCCAGAATCACCAAACACACTCAAATAAGCCTCACATATGAAGATTAATATTTATACATAGAATTTACTCTTAAAATAAGGTAAATCATGGTAAAATTAATTTGATAATATCTGTACTGTTATTGTATCAAACGATAATTCAAGATTGCTTTTATAGAGCTAAGCAGACATACCCTTCCCTTTTCTTTACTTTGGTATTTTTCCACTGCCTATGATCTGTCCACATCAGTGCTGTTAGATTTCCCAAATATTGTGTGCTGTTCTCCCCCACAGCATGTGAATGCTTGCTCCTATATACGTTAGAATCTTACCACTCAAAATGTCGTCCAGGGACCAGCCACACTGACATTATCTCAGAGCTTGTTAGAAATGCGGTATCTCAAACCCCATCCCAGATCTACAGATTCTGATTCTGCGTTTTAACAAGATCCCCAGGTAGTTCACATACACGTTAAAGTTTGAGAAGCACTGCATTAAAAGATGAACTTTGATTATAACTTCCCACTAATTAAGGCCTATATTTATTGAATTCTTGCTAAGTGCTTTGCATACTTAATCATTTCACTTAATCCTTGTAACAACCCAGGAAGGTACTTTTATTATCCTTATTTTACAGATGGAGATATTGAGGCATAAAGAGGTGTCATGACTACCCCATGAGCACAGATAGGCAGACCCTGGCTCTCACCCAGGCAGTCCTACTCAAGAGGGTCTGTTCTTAAACAAGAGTCGCTGCCTTCCCAAAGCCGTGGTTTCCTTACCCCCAGCTCCTACTAGCCCATTGCCCTGTGTTCCACAGATGTGGTGTCTGTCCTTTAAGTTCAGAGGGTCTCTATGTTCCCTTACCCTAACTGGAGAATTCTTTGATGAGAATATTCAACTACTCTTTGCCCTGGTTACTGAAGGATTCTAGAGCGACATGCGTGGATTGCGTGCCTATCGTATGTCAGCTCTGAAGAGGCCCGGGCCATTGGAGAAGACTCAGAATGGAGACAGAGAGGGGAATGTTGTGAATGTGGTCTGGATTCTGGCATCTAGAATTCCCGTAGGAAATAAAAGTCAAACTGTTTGTTAGGGTTAAGGGAAAGATGAGAGAAGAGGAGAGAGCCTGAGTCCCTTTTGGCATAGGCACCCTAAAATGATGAAAGTAGATGAATCTTTAGTATTAGCCCAAAGTATCTTGTGATTTTATTTAATCAACAAAAATTTAGTCTCTCACAGTTTTGGAGGTTAGTAGTCTAAAATCAGTTTCACTGGGCTGAAATCCAGGTGTCAGCAGGACCACACTCCCTATAGAGGCTCTAGGGGAGAGTCTCTTCTTTGCCCCTTCTAGCTTCTGGTGGCTGCTGGCATTGTTTGGCTGTAGCCACATCACTCCAGTTTCTGCCTTGATGGTCATATCACCTTCTCTTCTGTGTGTGTCACATCTCCTTCTGTGGGCTCTCTCTCATAAGCATATATATGATCGCATTTAGGGCCCAGCTGGATAATTCCCCCATCTCAAGATACTTAATCACATCTGCAGAGTCCTTTTTTTGTTGTTGTTGAAGTATAATTGACATACAATATCCTATTAGTTTGAGGTGTACATCATAGTGATTTGATACTTGTATACATTACAAAATTATCACCATAAGTCTAGTTATGATCTGTCACCATGCAAAGTTATTAAAATATTGTTGACTATATTCCTTATGCTGTAAATTACATCCCTGTGACTTATTTATTTTATAACTGGAAGTTTGAACCTCTTAATCCCCTTCACCTATTTCCAGCAACTCCTCCCCGCTCTGGTAACTAACAGTTTGTTCTCTGTGTGTCTGTTGCTGTTTTATTTTGTTTTGTTTGTTTGTTTTGTTTTAAGATTCCACATGTGTAAGTGAAATCATACAATATTTGTCTTTCTCTGTCTGACTTCTTTCACTTAGTATAATACCCTCTAGGTCCATCTATATTGTCACAAATGGCAAAATTTCTTTCTTTTTTTATGGCCAAGTATATATTCCATTGTATATATATACTAGTCCAAAAAGTATTATATATATATGTTTATATATATATACCACATCTTCTGTGTCTGTTCATCCATCGATGGACACTTAGGTTGCTTCCATTTCTTGGCTATTGTAAATAATGCTGCAATGAACAGAGGGATACATATATCTCTTTTGAATTAGTTTTCTTTGGGTAAATACCCAGAAGTGGAATTGCTGAATTGTGTGGTAGTTCTATTTTTAATTTTTTGAGGAATTTCCATACTGTTTTTTATAGTGGCTGCACCAATTTACACTCCCATCAACAGTGTAAGAGGGTTTCCTTTTCTCCACATCCTTGCCAACACTTGTTATTCTATTTTTTTGATAATATCCATTCTGACAAGTGTGAGGTGGTATCTCATTGTGGTTTTGATTTACATTTCTCTGATGATTAGTGGTATTGAGCATCTTTTCATGTGCTTTTTGGTCATCTGTATGTCTTCTTTGGAAAAATGTCTATCCAAGTCCTCTGCCCAGTTTTCAATTGGGTTGTTTTTTTGATATTAAGTTGCGTAAGTTCTTTAGATATGTTGGATATTAACCTCTTATCAGATGTATGATTTGCAAATATCTTTTTCCATTCAGTGTGTTGCCTTTTCGTTTTGTTGATGGTTTCCTTCGTTGTGCAAAAGCTTTTTAGTTTGATGTAATCCATTTGTTTATTTTTGCTTTTGTTGCCCTTGCCTGAGGAGACTAGTCCAAAAATTATTGCCAAGACAAATGACAAAGAGCTGACTTCCAAAGGTTTTTTTGTAGGAGTTTTATGGCTTCAAGTCTTACATTTAAGTCTTCAATTCATTTTGAATTTATTTTTGTATATGATGTAAGATAGTGATCCAGTTTCATTCTTTTGCATCCAGCTGTGCCATTTTCCTAGCATCATTTTTTGAAGAGACTGTCTTTTCCCCATTGTGTATTCTTGCCTCCTTTGTCATAGATTAATTGGGAATACATGCGTGGGTTTATTTATGGGCTCTCTGTTCCACTGATCTATGTGTCTGTTTTTATGCCAATACCATAATGTTTGGATTACTATATCTTTGTAATATAGTTTGAAATCAGGGAGCCTGATGCCTCCAGCTTTGTTCTTTCTCAAGATTGCTTTGGTTATTCAGGGTCTTTTGTGGTTCTATAAAAATTTTCGGATCCTTTTTTCTAGTTCTGTAAAAAATGTCATTGGTATTTTGATGGGGATTGCATTGAATCTGTAGATTGCTTTGGGTAGTATGGACATTTTAACAATATTAATTCTTCCAATCCATGAGTGCTATATATCTTTCCATTTATTTGTGTTGTCTTCAATGTCTTTCATCAATGTCTTATAGTTTTCATAGTAAAGGTCTTTCACTGCCTTAGTTAAATTTATTCCTAGGTATTTTATTCTTTTTTGTGCAATTCTAAATGGGATTGTTTTCTTTTTTTTTTTTCCTTGCTGAGGAAGATTCTCCCTGAGCTAACATCATTGCCAATCTTACTCTTTTTGCTTGAGGAAGATTCTCCCTGAGCTAACATCATTGCCAATCTTACTCTTTTTGCTTGAGGAAGATTCACCCTGAGGTAACATCTGTGCCAGTTTCCTCTATTTTGTATGTGGGTCACCACCACAGCATGGCTGCCGATGAGTGGTGTAGGTCTGCACCCAGGAGCCAAACCTGGGCTCCCAAAGCGGAGCATGCTGAACTTAACCATTAGGCCGAGGGGCTGGCCCCTGGGATTGTTTTCTTGATTTCCCTCTTGTTATTAGTGTATAGAAACGCAAGCAATTTCTGTATATTAATTTTGTATCTTGCAACTTGACTGAATTCATTTATTAGTTCTACTATTTTTTTTGCGAAGTCTTTAAGGTTTTCTAAATATGGTAGAGTCATGTGTCACTTAACAATGAGAATACATACTGAGAATTGTATTGTTAGGTGATTTTGTCGTTGTGCGAACATCGTAGGGTCTACTTACACAAACCTAGATGGTATAGCCTACTACACACCTAGGCTGTATAATATTAATCTTATGGGACCACTGTTGTATATGCGGTCCGTTGTTGATTGAAATGTCATTATGCAGCACATGACTGTATCATATCATCTGCAAATAGTGACAGTTTTACTTCTTCCTTTCTTTTTATTTCTTTTTCTTGCCTAACTACTCTGGCTAGGACTTCCAATACTATGTTGAATAAAAGTGGCAAGAGTGGGAATCCCTATGTTGTTCTTAATTTTAGAGGAAAAGCTTTCAGCTTTTCACTGAGTATGATGTTAGCTGTGGGTTTGTCATATGTGACCTTTATTATGTTGAGGTACACCACTTTGTTGAGAGTTTTTGTCATAAATCGATGTCGAATTTTTTCAGATGCTTTTTATGCATCTACTGAGCTGATCATATGATTTTTATCCTTCATTTTGTTAATGTGTGTATCATGTTGATTGATTTGTAGTTGTTAAACCATCCTTGGCATCCCTGGAATAAATCCCACTTGATTGTAGTGTATAATCCTTTTAGTGTGTTGTTGAATTTGGTTTGCTAATATTTCATTGAGGATTTTTGCATCTATGTTCATCAGTAATATTGGTCTCTAATTTTCCTTTTTTGTGGTGTCTTTGTCTGATTTTGGTGTCAGGGTAGTGCTGGCCTCCTAAAATGAGTTTGGAAGTGTTCCTTCCTCTTCAATTTTTGGAATAAATTGAAAAGAATAGGTTAACTCTTCTTTAAATGTTTGGTAGAATTCACCTGTGAAGCTGTCTGGTCCTGGACTTTGGTTTTTTGGGAGTTTTTAAATTATTGATTTAATTTCATTACTTGTAATCTTTCTATTCTGATTTTCTATTTCTTCATAATTCAGTCTTGGAAGGTTGTGTGTTTCTAGGAATTTATCTATTTCTTCTAGGTTTTCCAATTTCTTGATATATAGTTGTTCATAGTAATCCCTTATGACTCTGTATTTCTGTGGTGTTGGTTGTAACTTCTCCTCTTTCATTTCTGATTTTATTTATTTGGGCCTTCTCTCTTTTTTCTTGATGAGAGTGGCTAACGGTTTATTGATTTTGTTTCTTTTCAGAGAATCAGCTTTTAGTTTCATTGATCTTTTCTATTGTTTTTTTAATCTCTATTTATTTCTATTCTGATCTTTATTATTTCCTTCCTTCTACTAACTTTGGTTTTGTTTGTTCTTCTTTTTCTAGTTCCTTTAGATGCAAAGTTAGATTGTTTATTTGAGATTTTTCTTGTTTCTTGAGGTAGGCCTGTATTGCCATAAACTTCTCTCTTAGAACTGCTTTTGCTGTGTCCCTTAGATTTTTGGAAAGTTGTGTTTCCATTTTCATATGTCTCAAGGTATTTTTCGGTTTCCTCTTTGATTTCTTCATTGGCCCATTGGTTGCTTAGTAGCATGTTCTTTAGTTTCCATGTGTTTGTGTTTTATCCAGTTTTCTTCCTATAATTGATTTCTAGTTTCAGACTGTTGTGGTTGGAAGAGATACTTGATATGATTTCAGTCTTCTTAAATTTATTGAGCCTTGTTTTGTGGCATAACATGTGATCTATCCTGGAGAATGTCCCATGTGCACTTGAAAAGAATGTGTGTTCTGTAGTTGTTGGGATGGAATGCTCTGTATATAGCTATTAAGTCCATCTGGTCTAATGTGTCAGTTAAGGCTGATGTTTCCTTTTCATTTTCTCTCTAGCTGACCTATCCATTGATGTAAGTGGGGTATTAAAGTCCCCTACTATTATTGTATTACTGTCAATTTCTCCCTTCATGTCTGTTAATATTTGCTGTATATATTAAGGTGCTATTATGTTGAGTGCATAAATATGTACAAATGTTATATCCTCTTCTTGGATTGGCCCCTTTATCATTATGTAGTGCCCTTCTTTGTCTTATGTTACATTCTTTGTTTTAAAGTTTCTTTTGTCTGATATGAGTATTGCTACCCCAAGTTCCTTTTCATTTTATTTATTTATTTTTTTGTGAGGAAGATTAGCCCTGAGCTAACATCTGTTGCCAATCGTCCTGTTTTTGCTGGGGAAGATCGGCCTCAGACTAACATCTGTGCCCATCTTCCTCTACTTTATATGTGATGCCACCACAGCATGGCTTGACAAGTGATGTGTCGGTCCGTGCCTGTGATCCAAACCTGCAAACCCTGGGCCACCAAAGCAGAGGGCACGAACTTAACCGCTATGCCACCAGGCCAGCCCCAAGTTTCTTTTCATTTATATCTGTGTGGAATATCTTTTTCCATCCCTTCACTTTCAGTCTGTGTGTGTCTTTAGATCTGAAGTGAGTCTCTTGTAGGCAGCATATAGATGGATCTTGTATGTTTATCCATTCAGCGACCCTTTCTTTTCCTGGGCTCTTACCTTGTAGTTTGATGATTTTATTTAGTGTTATGTTTGGATTCTTTTCTCTGTATCTTTTGTGTATTGATTGTAGGTTTTGGTTTGTGGTTACCATGAGGTTCACATATATTGACCTATATATTTATAGCAGTCTATTTTAAGGTGCATTCTAAAAGCACTGCTTTTTTGCTCTCCCCCTATATTTTATGTTTTTGATGTCATATTTTACATCTTTTTATTTTGTGTATCCCTTAACTACTTGTAGTTATAGTTGATTTTACTACTTTTGTCTTTTAACCTTCATACTAGGTTTTTAAGTGGCTGATCCATTGTCTTTACCAAATATTTGCCTGTACCAGTGAGATTTTTTCTTTCATATGTTTTTTTATTTCTAGTTATCGGCCTTTTCTTTTCCATTTAAAGAAGACCCTTTAACATTTCTGGTAAGGCCTAGCAACTTCAAATTTATAGCAGTCTATGGCTAGCTAAATATAGCACATTTAGTAGTAAGCCTCCATTTCAATTGACTTTATTTCTCCTTAGGGCATTTACCTGAAATTCAGAAGGGATCATTATATTTCTTTGTAAATCTGTTGCTTTTCTCTACTCCTTGTGTTATAGTCAGTTGCAGCTTGTTTAGCCCTCTGCAGTTTCAAGGGAAACCATGGTATACATTTATCTGTGAAACAAAAGAATTGAGCTTCCTGCACTTTCCATTGATAACTGAACAATGGTGGCCCTTCCTCCTCCCTATTTCCAAGCAATCACAAAACACAATGAATTTAGGCTCGTTTAAGGGAAGGAATTCAGTTGGATGAATGCAAGTGCAGGTGAGCGTGTATATGTGTGTGTGTGTGTGTGTGTGTATGCTAAGTGTGTGATAGCTACATACCTAAGGGTATTAAAGGGGAAAATGGCAAAATAATTTGAAAAATACACCTTCCTTAATGATAAACAGCTTGTTTTACTTTTCAGATATGTTCAGTTTTTTTCCATGAGTCTTAATGAAAACCATGAAAAATCTGATGAAACTGATATTTCTACATGAGTATAATAATTTCAGATTCTAAGGAGTATAGGAAATACAGCAATAATCTATATTCCATTCTTGGGTTTGTAAATAATTGAAACCAGAATAGACTTAGAAAGGTCAATTAATTTTCTTTACTGGGAATTTTACCCTATCTTGTGGAAGCGAGTTATTCTGAAATATAAGGTCAATTTTTGTTCAAAGTAAAAGGTTTCTTTCTTTTATTTTAGCAATTTTCATGAATATTCCTGTTATTTTATGATAAGCAGGGTTTTTGAGAAAGAACATCAGACTAAACAAAATGCTAGGAAGTAAACATTGCCAATCTGATCTTTTCGTTGCTTCAGAGTAAAATCAAATAATAAAATCAGAACACCTAAACACTAGTATGTGCTACATTTAAACCAAGATTTATAGTTACCTATAAGTATATGTTTTCTAGTGCTTAGTTATTTTTTGTCTTTTGCTGGGAGGTAAGTTTCCTAGAAAACAGTATTGACACTTTCTTTTTATAGCAAACTAATCTTAAATAATTGAATTAAGAGAAATCAAGTTGGACAGAGTTATAGAGAACTTCAGTGTAGACTTTGTCTTCAAATAATTTCTGCTAGCTGACATGAAGTTAGCAATGGTCCTTAGCCTGTTTTTTTAAAAAATACTGGTGCCTGAATCCCTTGCCAGACCCACTGAAATGTAGTCTTTGGGCATTTATGTTTTTAAAAGTTTCGCCAGCAATTCTAATGCTCAATATACCTGAGACGCACTGAGCTAGAGGGTCAGTATATTTAAAAAACAAAATACACACACACACCCAATTAGTAACTGAAAGGACGGAAATGATGATTAGATGATTTACTGTAAGTCCTGAAGTTTTCGGGTGCTGGAATGAGCACTGATACCTCGTTGTGGTGTTTGCGTGTCGTGTAATTTAAGCTGTTTCTGAGGAGACGCTGTGAGCTGAGCCGCCATTCCACGCTGGTTGTTTTGGCATCTTCTGGGTTGACATAACCTGCCGCAGTAACAGGAAGAGATTTTCTGTTTGTGGACAAATGCTATTTAAAAATAGATTCATGTATCTGCTTGATGCATTTCAAGTCTATGAACATGAGTTTCATTCTCCACAAATTAATTAAATACCAGGGGAATTAATACTGAAGAAATACGGTGCATTCTTAGGTGCACGAGCATCAATTAAAGCTGGCAGAACAACACTTCGATCACAAGGGTTGTTAAGAAGCCCTTTTAAAATTTGCAGTCCAGTAGGTAACAGCACATGAGTGGATGCTGACATTGTTAAATGTGAATGTCAAGTTAAATTGACCAGCCCTACGTTGATTTTTCAGAGTGTACTGTATTTACTTGCGCAATTTCTCCTTTTATACCCCGTGATAAATAGAGGAGAAAATATAATCAACCATTTAGGTTCTCTTCAGTTGCCATCCAAGGCAACCCTTATTAATCCTATTTCTCCCTCTTACTTTCCAATGAGCTACTAGTCCAGAGTCTCCAAGAAATCAGTGACAAGGCACGTTGCTTACTCAAGGATTGAGGCTTATTAGAAGTTGTCCATACTTCTTCCTCCCATCCCAGTTACTTTTGTGAATAACACACTGGCACTAAAATTCCTCCATCAGATAAACATTTGGGTTAAGATATTATAGAATACAGGAAATCACTAAGGGTTTGGAGTGGGAAGTGAGAGAGTTTTTCCCTTACTAGCAAGTCACATAACCTCTGTGCGATTGCATTTTATCATTTTATAATGGATTAGGGAAGGATAAAATGATGTTTGTGGAGGCACTTTGTAAATTTTTGGAGCTTCATGCAAATGCTGTTATTTTATTATTAAACACAGCTCTCTCTGAAGTGAGAGATGATACATAAAGGCCACATTCATCATTAAAATCCTTGTGAGGGTTTGTTTCAAAGCAGTTCCCAACTACAGATCATAGCTTAGGGATAATAGCCTAAGGTGGTATCTAGAGGTATCGTAGTTTACATATTTGCAATAAACTCTTGGATATGAGGGAAGGCATAACAAGAAGAGTAAGAGGCCATTGAGAAAGAAAATGGTAGGACACAGAGTAGAAATTTCTCACATTTTACTATTCTTTCCTTCATTCTTATCTAACTCTGCTACATGATTCTGTAAAGGAGTTAGCTGGTACGAACAAGCAAAAGCAAGACATTATGTAGGGGAATGTGTATGCGTGCACCACTGGACATTTGCTAATTTATTTTTGTTAGAATGTGGGAGAAATTACTAACCTTGTATTTTGGGATGGGAGAGGTGAGTAGAGCTTTCGATTTACTTTTCTTTATGAGAAAGGCCTTTGGCCCCAGGATAAGAATAACTGAGCAAATGCAACTTGGAGGAAATGGATTAGGAAAAAGTGGAGAAAGAAGCAGCTAATAGAAAGCAGGCAATTGAGCAAGGAGCTGCCGTTCTTCCTACTGTACTTGGATGTAACTCGTGAGTTACTTTGTTGGTTTACCCAGAGATCCCCAGTTCTCACTAGACATCGAAATCACCCACATGGCTCCCATCAGATTACAGTGTTAGAATCTTAGATGGTCCCTGTGGCATATTTAGTTTTGAATGAGTGGCACATAAACATCTGAGGCACAACCAGTGTTCAGTCTTGTTTTTGCCTTTAACATTCTCTGCCTTAACATACCTAAAATGTCTTCTCAAGTATCTACTATTTCTGTTTCAAAGTAGAAAGAATTTAAAAAGTATAGCGTGGGAATTATTTGGTTAAACTGTTCCCTTAGTTTTTTTTAAAAGTTGGAGCTGTGGGGGAAAGAATAGTGAAGAAGTGTTTGTTACGAATGTATAAATTAATCAAATTTTGAGTGACTGTCACAGTGACAGCTGACAGTGGGTTCATACATGATTACGTAATTATTAACGAAGTCTCATTAAAGCATAATAACCTTGATTGTGGAATGTGCAGAATAATGTGTGTTGCATAACTTAGCAATGCATTTCATTAGAGGAATCCAAGTGGGGATCAGCTATATTAATAAACAGTCTAATGTGGTACAAGTGGAGGTGTTGGATAATTTCCTATTTTAAAGCAAGATAGTATAGGGATGCCAAGTATCACTACTTCTATAGAGCATTTGAATGGAGGTGCCAGGTAATGTAATAAAACAAGAAAAATAAATAAGTAATAAGGATTAGAAGGGAAAAGATAAAACTCTCCATATTTGTAGTTAATATGATTAATCTGTATAGTAAATCCAAGAAATCTACAAATTATTAAAAATAACAATTTAACAAGGTTCTTAGATGTAAAGTCAATATTCAAATTCAAAGGTTTTTAAAAATGTTTTACTTTATTTTTTTATCGAGGTAACGTTGGCTTATAATGTTATATAAATTTCAGGTGTACATCATATTTTGACTTTTGTATATGGTACATTGTGTTCACCACAAGAAGTTTCCATCCGTCATTGTCCAAATGTCCCTTTTTACCCTTTTTGCCCTCCCCCTACCCACCTTCTCCTCTGGTAACCACCAGTCTATTCTCTGTATCTTTGTCTGTTTGTTTAATCTTCCACATGAGTGAAATCATCCAGTATTTGTCTTTCTCTGTCTGATTTATTTTGCTTAGCATAATACCTTCCAGGTCCATCCATGTTATGGCAAATGGCGAGATTTTGTCTTTTTTATGGCTGAGTAGTATTCCATTGTGCATAAACGTGTGTGTGTGTATACCACATCTTCTTTATCAGTTTGTCTGTCGATGGGCACTTAGATTGTTTCCAAGTCTTGGCTATTGTAAATAGTGCTGCAGTGAACATAGGGGTGCGTATGTCATTTTGAATTAGTGTTTTCATGTTCTTTGGGTAAATACCTAGAAGTGGAATAGCTGGATCATATGGTAGTTCTATTTTTAATTTTTTTGAGGAATCTCCATAGTGGTGTGGATGCAAAATAATCAATAACCATTCTATAGATAAGAGAGATAAGGTGAGTTTTACTTGAGCCAGGGTGAGGATTATAATTCAGGAAGGCCTTTTCCAGGAAGGAAGAAAGCATTTTGGAGAAGCATAGTTTTCAGTACAGTCTTATACCTTTTTAGAACAAAGAACATATGTTAAAGACGCCCAGCATACATATTCATCAAAGTTTCAAAGAGGTATTCAGTTGCAAATTAGCAAGTCAACATGATCCCTGATTTCGGGAAAGGGACTAATATGGGTATTACTGATAGGGCGTAGGAGGGGAAGTATGCATTCTTATCTTAAGAGAATGCATTCTCTAATGGTTAAAGCAATGTAAAATATGTGTTCGGTAGTCCATAAGTCAGACTTCTTTAGTTCAAGCCAAATCAGTTTTTGAACCAGAATAGCTACCCCATATACCTCAATATGTGAAAATCTCTTGTCAGTGGCTGTACCAATTTACATTCCCATCAGCAGTGGATGAGGGTTCCCTTTTCTCCACAGCCTCTCCAACATTTTTCATTTCTTGTCTTTTTAATACTAGCCATTCTGATAGGCATGAGGTGATACCTCATTGTGGTTTTGATTTGCATTTCCCTAATATTTAATGATGTTGAACATCTCTTCATGTGCCTATTAGCCATCTGTATATCTTCTTTGGAAAAATGTCTATTCAGATCCTGTGGCCATTTTTTTAATCAGCTTGTTTGTTTTTTTGTTGTGGAGTTGTATGAGTTCTTTATATATTTTGAATATTAACCCTTTGTTGGATATATAATATGCAAATATCTTCTCCCATTTGGTAAGTTGTCTTTTCGTTTTGTTGATGGTTTCCTTTGCCATGGAGAAGCTTCTTGGTTTGATATAGTCCCATTTGTTAATCTTTTCTTTCGTTTCCTTTGCCTGAGGAGACATTTCCAAAGATATTGCTAAGACCAGTGTCAAAGAGTGTACTGGCTATGTTTTCTTTTTGAAGTTTTATGGTTTCAGGCCTTATATTCAAGCTTTTAATCCACTTTGAGTTAATTTTTGTGTGTGGTATAAGATAGTGGTCTACTTCCATTCTTTTGCATGTGGCTGTCCAGTTTTCCCAACCCCATTTATTGAAGAGAGTCTCCTGTCTCCCTTGTATGTTCTTGGCTCCTTCATAGAAAATTAGCCCTCTATAAATGTGTGGGTTTATATCTGGGTTCTCAATTCTGTTCCATTGATCTCTGTGTTTGTTTTTCTGCCAGTATCATGCTATTTTGATTACTATATGCTTTTGATGAGTGTGATACCTCTAGCTTTGTTCCTTTTTCTTAGGATTGCTTTGGCTAGTCAGGGTCTTTTGTTGTCCCATATAAATTTTAGGATTCTTTGTTCTATTTCAGTGAAGACGATCCTTGGGATTCTGATTAGGATTGCATTGAATCTGTAGATTTCTTTAGGTGATATTGCCTTTTTAACTATGTTAATTCTTCCAGTCCATGAGCACAGAATATCTTTTCATTTCTTTATGTCTTCTCTAATTCAACAATGTCTTATAGTTTTCATTGTACAGGTCTTTCACCTCCTTGGTCAAATTTATTCCTAGGTATTTTATTCTTTTTGGTGAGATTGCAAATGGTATTGTATTTTTGATTTATCTTTCTGCTAGTTTGTTGTTAGTGTGTAGAAACACAACTGATTTTTGTATGTTGATTTTGTATCCTGAAACTTTACTGTACTAATTGATTATTTCTAATAGTTTTTTGATGGATTCTTTAGGGTTTTCTATATATAAAATCATGTCATCTGCAAATAGTGGCAGTTTTACTTCTTCCTTTCCAATTTGGATCCCTTTTGTTTCTTTTTCTTGCCTAATTGCTTGGCTAGGTCTTCCAATACTATGTTGAATAAGAGTGGTGAGAATGGGCATCTTTGTCTTGTTCCTGTTCTTAGAGGGGTAGTTTTCGGTTTTTCGAGATAGAGTATGATGTTAGCTATGGGTTTGTCATATATGGCCTTTATTATATTGAGGTACTTTCCTTATATACCCATTTTATTCAGTTTTTATCAGAATAGCATGTGGAAACTTGTCAGATATTTTCTCTAAATCTGTTGAGATGATTATGTGATTTTTATTCGTTTTGTTAATATGGTATATCATGTTGATTGATTTGTGGATGTTGAATCATCTTTGCATCCCACAATAAACCTCAGTTGACTGTGGTGTTTGAGCCTTTTAATGTATTGTTGTATTTAATTTACTGATATTTTCTTGAGGATTTTTACATCTATTTTCATCAGTGATACTCACCTGTAATTTTCTTTTTTTGTGTCTTTGTCTGGTTTTGGTAACAGGGTAATGTGGGCCTCATAGAATGAGTTAGGAAGCATCCACTCTTTTTCAATTTGTGGAAGATTTTGAGAATAGGTATTAAATCTTTGAGTGTTTGTAGAATTCACCAGAGAAGCTGTCTGGTCCTGGACTTTTGTTTTTTGGGAGGTTTTTGATTACTGTTTCAATCTGTTTACTTGTGATTGGTCTATTCAAATTTTCTATTTTTTCTTGGTTTACTTTTGTGAGGTTGTATGATTCTAAGAATTTATTTCTTCTAGGTTATCCAATTTTTTGTCATTTATATAGTATTATTTTAAAATCCTTTTTATTTCTGTGGTATCCATTGTAATTTCTCCTATTTCATTTCTGATTTTATTTATTTGTGCCTTCTCTCCCTTTCTCTTAGTGAGTCTAGCTAAAGGTTTTTTCAATTTTGTTTATCTTTTTAAAGAACCAGCTCTTGGTTTCATTGATCTTTTCTATTGTCTTTTTAGTCTCTACTGCATTTATTTCTGCTCTGATTTTTATCATTTTTTTTTTCCTACTGACTTTGGCCTTCATTTCATCTACTTTTTCTAGTTCCTTTAGATGTAATGTCAGATTTTTTATTTGAGATTATTCTTCTTTCTTGAGGTAGGCCTGTGTTGCTATAAACTTCCCCCTCAATACCCCTTTTGCTACATCTCATAGATTTTGGTATGTTTTATTTTCATTTTTTTTTGTCTCTAGGTATATTTTGTTATCTCTTTTGATTTCTTCATTGATCCAATGGTTGTTCAGTAGCATGTTGTTTAGACTCCACATTTTTGTGACTTTTCCAGCTTTCTTTTTGTAGTGGATTTCAAGTCATAGCATTGTGGTAAGAAAAGATGCTTGATATGATTTCAGTCTTCTTAAATTTATTGAGACTTGCTTTGTTTCCCAACTTATAGTCTATCTTTGAGAATGTTCCATGTGCACTCGAGAAGAATATGTATTCTGCTGCATTTGGATGACTTATGTATCTATTATGTCTTTTTGGTCTCATGTTTAATTTAAGGCCATGTTTCCTTGTTGACTTTCTGTCTGGGTGGTCTGTTCATTTATGTAAGCAGATATTAAGGTCTCCTACTATTATTGTGTTGCTGTCAGTTTCTTCCTTTAGGTCTGTTAATAATTGTTTTACATATTTTGGTGCTCCTATTTTAAGTGCATGTATATTAATAAATGTTATGTCTTCTCGATGGATTGTTTTCTTCATCATTATATAATGCACATCTTTTTCTCTTGATATCTACTGTGCCTTGAAGTCTATTTTGTGTGATATAAGTGTGGCTACACCCACTTTCTTTTGGTTGCCATTTGATTGGAGTATCATCTTCCGTTCCTTCACTTTGAGCCTACGTTTGTCTGTAGAGCTGAGATGGGTTTCCTGGAGGCAGCATATTGTTGGGTCTTGTTTGTAAGTCTGTGAACTTGGTGCGTTCATTTCGTTTACATTTATGGTGATTATTGATACATGAGAATTTAATACTGCCATTTTATCTTTTATTTTCTGGTTGCTGTATATTTCCATTATTTATTTTTCTTTGTGTTTCTGTCTGCCATTTCTGTTTGGTGGTTTTCTATGACATGTTTCTGATTTTCCTATTTTTTTATTTTTTGTGTCTCTGCTCTTAATTTTTGTTCTGTGGTTTCCATGTTGTTTGTATAAAAGGTCTTGTAGATAAGATATTCCTTTTTCTGCTGATTGCATCTTATCTCCATTTCCCTCTGCAGGTTCTGTCCTTTTCCTCATCCCCTTCTATGTTTTTGTCATCATAAATTGTCCTTTTTAGTATTGTGAGTTTGTTACCAAATTGAAGTGGTTATAGTTATTTTTAATGTTTCCTTTCCTTTTAACCTCTATGTTATAATTAAGTGTTTACTAATATATTCTGATATAGATTTGCAATTTTCTGATTCTGTGTGTCTGTTTATCACCTTGATCTAAGCTTTGTATACCTTTCTCTTTTTGTTTCAGGTAGGAGAGCTCCTTTCAACATTTCTTGTAAGGCAGGTATAATGGCAATGAAGTCCCTCAGCTTTCATTTGTTTGGGAAGGCCTTGATTTCTACTTCATATCTGAAATATAACTTTGCTGAATAGAGTATTTTTGGCTGACAGTTTTTGTATTTCAGTATTTTGAATATATCATTTCACTCTCTCTTGGCCTGTAGTTTCTGCTGAGAAATCTGCTGACAGCCTAATGGCAGTTCGCTTGTAGGTTGTTGTTTTTCTCCTTGCTACATTTAATATTCTTTGTTTGTCATTGATTTTTGACAGTTTTATTATCACGTGTCTTGGAGAATGTCTTTTTTGTTGAGATAATTGGGTGTTCTATTAGATTTGATTAGCATTGATTTATATATCTACTTCTTTCCCCAGGTTTGGGAAGTTCTCAGCTGTTATTTCTTTAAACAAGCTCTTTACTCCCTTCTTTCTGTCTTCTCCTTCTGGGATACTGTTATCCTTATGTTGCCTTTTCTAATGGAGTCGAATAATTCTTGTAGAATTCTACATTTTTAAAAAATCTTAATTCTCTCTTCTCTTTTACCTGCATCATTTCTAGGTTTGTATCTTTGAGCTTGCTAATTCTGTCTTTCATACGGTCTGCTCTATTTCCAGTGCTTTCTAGTGTATTCTTCATCTAATTTATTGAGTTATTCAGCTCCAGAATTTCTATTTGGTTCTTTTTTAGAGTTTTAATCTCTTTGGTAAAGTATTTCTTTTGTTTGTTGATTTTATTCTTGAGCTCATTGAACTGCCTTTCTGAGTTTTCTTGTAGTTTGTTGAGTTTCTTCTTGACAGCTATTTTGAATTCTTTACCAGTTACAGCACAATCTTTCGTGCCTTTATGTTTGGTTTCTGGAGAGTTGTTGTTTTCTTTTTGTGATGCTGTGTTACCATGGTTTTTTGTGGTGCTTGCTGAGTTATTCTTCTGCAAGTGCATTTGTTGCAGCAAACCCTTTTCTTGTTTAGAGATAGCTTTGTATGTTTTGATTCAAACTTGTCAACTGGTTGGAGAATAGAGGCCTTTCTTTTGTTTTTCGGTAGGTGGCATTATAGCACTAACTTTTGGTTTTTCTTACCTAAGCTGCCTATGGCTGTCTTTGAGGATCTGCACATTCCACCATCTACCACCTCTATTCGGGGTATTGCCAGTACTTTCGGTTGCGGCCAGTACAGAGGTTGCGGCCTGCACCTCTGGGCGTCACTGATGCCTTGCTGTTTCTGTTGTTGCTGCAGTCACTAACTTCGCTGCCAGGGCTACAGAAATGGCTGATGCCTCCACCACATCCAAGATCACCTGGGTCAGAAACTCTGGCACCTTGGTGGGGGAGGGGTGGGGGGGAGGGTGTAGGGTTTGCAGGGCATTGCCTCTGCTGTTGTGTGTTTCTTGTGGCTGCAGACGCTGCTGAAGTTGGGATGTTGGAGTCATGTGCACACCTCTGCTGCTACAACTAGGCTCTGAGTTGGCCTAGGCCCCAGCTGCAGCTGGGGGCCCAGGATCACAGGGCTCTGCCTCTGCTGCTGCTCTGCTCTTCGTGGCCACAGGTACCTCTGCAGTTGGCTGGCTGGAGTCACATGTGTGCTACTGCTACTGCGCACCAAGTTCTCTGAGGGTAGACTTGGCTGGTTCAGTCACTGTAGCTGGGGTCCAGGGCCCTGGGCACCACCTCTGCTCTTCCCCTATTTCCTCTTCTCTTTGTGCTCTGATTCACCCACCTTTGTATGGACTGATGTGTGGATCTCTCTGGTGTCCTGGTGTATTGGGCAATGTAGGCTTTGCTGTGTTAGGGGTATTTTACTCACTGTAGATTGAAGTGGAGAGACAAAAGGATCCTCTCACACTGCCATGATGATGACGTCAACGCTTTTGATACCAATGATATCCAATTAGAAAATTGGATAGAAAAATGTCCACTCATAATAGCAGCAAAATACATACAGGAATAAACCTAGAGGAGATTTGTAAGATCTCTGTGGAAAAAAATTTTTAAGAACATTAACAAAGGATGTAAAATAATTAAATGAACAGCTATATCATGTTTATGAAGAGGAAAAAACAATATGGTAAGGATGTCATTTCTCTTCAGACTGATCTGTAAATATATATATGTTTGATGAAAATTTATGTTCTATGAACTAGATTAGTCAGTTCATAAATAATTCCAGCCTAAAGATTGGGAGCCTATTCCTACTTCTGGTAATGGAGGTTCTCTCTTCTCTCCAGAAAACAAGTCTAAATTTGATGAATAAACATTAACTTACACATTGAAGAGGATCAGAGAACCTCAACTAGGATAAATACAAGTAGAAACACACCTAGATACAATGTTGTCAAACTACTGAGAACAAAGTCAAGGAAAAAAATATTTAAAGCGGCAAGAGAAGAAAGACACCATGGTAAGAAGAACATCTGGGTTTTCATCAAAAACAGCTGAGGCAAAAAGGCACTGGAGTAACATAGCCAAAGTGTTGAAAGAAAAAAAAAACTGACAACCAAAAATTCTATATCCATCTGATTTACCTGTTAAAAATAAGGGTAAAATAAAGACATTTCCAGATAAAACAAAATGGCGAGAATTTGTTGTTGGCAGATTTGTGCTACCAGAAATACTAAGGCAGATTCTTCAGGCTGAAAGGAAGTGATCACGGATTGTAACTTGGATCCAAGGAGGAATGAAGAGTACTGGAAGTGGCAAATATGTGAGGAAATATATTTTTATTTTTCCATCTCTTAGTTTCTTTAAAAAATTACTCAGTAAAATAAAAATTATAGACACACATTTGTACAAAATACTATATTGTGGTCTTATAAATAAATACATGTTATAATAATAGTACAGGAAGGGGAAAATGGATCTAAACTGGAGCGGGCTTACTCTGTTTTACTAGAAATGTCAGTAGTAACTTGAGGGAGATTATGGTAAGTTAAAGGTGCATATTGTAATATCCAGTAAAACATGAAAAACTACCTCAAAGATAAAAAGAATACGTTTGACACAAAGAAGGCAGTAAAGAAGGAATAATATAACAAAAAACGAGATGAGACAAATATAAATTAAAAAGCAAGATGGCGGGCCTAAATCCCAACACATCATTAACTAATTAATTAATTAGTTTTATACTTTATTATTTATTTAACAAATAAAAATTCTTAAACATTAATAAATATTAGTTATTATTTATTTAAATTTATTATCACATTTAAAACACATTAATTGTGAAGGACTATGGATTCTAATTAAAAGACAGAGATTGTCAGACTGAACAAAAATCCAACATCTAATATGTACTATCTATATGTGAGGCACTTTAAATTCCAAGACAAAAATAGGTTGAAAGCAAAAGATTACAAAAAGATACACAATGCCGACAGTAAGCAACAAAGAGCTGGACTCGTACAGTAATTTCAGACAAAGTAGACTTTAAGAAAAGAATAATACTAGAGAGAAAGAAGGACATTTCATAATGATAAAAGTGTCAATACATCAGGAAGAGAAAACATTTATAGATGTATATGCACCTAACAACAAAACCACAAAACTGACAGAATTGAAAGGAGTAATTGACAATTTAATACACTTCCTGCAATAAATGATAGAATAATAGGTAGAAAATCAGTAGGCATGTCAAATACCATCAACTAGTTTGGTGTAACTGGCTTATATAGAAGACTCCAGCCAAACAATAGGGTGCACGCTCTTTTTAAGTACATGTGAAACATTCATGAACATAGGCTATATGCTAAATCATAAAACTACTTGCTTGTGAATTTTTATAACAGCATTATTCATTATAGCTCCAAATTAGAAACAACAGAAATGTACATTTGCTTGTTAATGAATAAAATTGTAGTATATCTACACAATGAAATGCTATTAAACAATAAAAGGTACAAACTATTTTTACATGTTACAACATAGATAAATCTTAAAAACATCATGTTAAGTGAAAGATACCAGAAAAAAAGACTACATATTGTGTGATTCTGTTTATATGAAATTTCTAGAAAAAGGCAAAACTGTAGTGACAGAAAGCAGACCAGTGGTTACCAGAGCTGGTGGAGGGGGAGTGTGGATTGCAAGCTTTATGTCTTTAACAGAATTATTTGGAATACAAATGATCATTTTGATACTAAGACAGTGATAAATTTTATAAAATAGTCTTTAATAGTCATTATTTAAAGGTTCAAATCAATGGAGACTAGTCTTGCTGATTTGCCACAACCCTCTTTCCAACATTAGATCAGTTTTTAAAAATTTCTTATGATTAGTTTACCATATGCATGCTTTTTAATTTTCATTTTGGATTAATTTTATACAAATATTTCTTTAATATTTTAATTGTATTATTATGTTTTTATTTCTGTCATAGTTAATGGTATGTTCCAAATTTAAAAAAGAACATATGACTCACCCATTGTTAAAAAAAATTTTCAGCTTAAAATATACTTCTTCGATATTTTAGAAGAAATTACTTTTACTCACAGGGAATAATCAAATTCATTTATCTCCCAACTTTGTTTCTTTTTACCATTCTAAATGTATATCTTATGTGTTATCTTTTTCTATAATTCAAAATGATTTACTAGAGATCTATAGATTTTTGACACTAACTTTTATTCAGAGTGATCCTATTTACTGATATTAATGAAATCAAGTTGGCATATTAATATTGAGATCAAATTGTTGAACATTATTCAGAATTTACCCCGTATGTGGTCTGGGTATAAGAAATATGGAGGTGCTAAAAATTCCATGGCATATTTCTGAGGAATTATGGCTTGTGTCTTTAGCTACAGACCAACTTGAAAGTGGGGCATTAGCCTCTGTCATATATTACTCATTTGAAAAATCTAAAAAAAATTCTAACTTTTAGTGCAGACGAGAGAACAAATTGCCATTTATGTTCTAGTTGCAGAAATATAGCAGTGGCCTGTGATACTCTGGGAAGAATATGATGAGTATTGAAAGGACTGTTAAATATTATTAACATTATTAACCTTATGGCTGCTTATTTCCTAGCTGTTATTTTCCACGTTGTTTTTACTTAAAGCCTTCTTTTTTCCCCTAAAGTTTTTTATTTAAAGCTTCCCAACACCAGGAAGCTACTTTACATTTTTCAGGAAAAAATTTAAGCAAAGATATGAGATGGTTCAAGTTGGTTACGTGTTCTATCAGGAACAGTGCTGATAAACTGGACAATTTGGGGGCAAAGCACTTAGAATAGCCACACAAAAAATTAGGAGTTGATCATATCTGGATCAGGCATTTGACACATTTTGTATTTGTACTATGTTCTACTATGGTAACCAAAACTAAAAATGAAGAAAATAAGTATGGATACCTGTGTATGC